>NC_134236.1:159278297-159903297 GCF_965152275.1 Natator depressus
CCATTTGTGTACACAAATACCTGATTTGCTTGTGCAGTCTGGATAACTACATGGGTAAATGTAGGTCACACATAATGTTTTTTGTTTCCAGATCTCTATTCTCCCTTTCTAAAAGTGTGAGGCTCAGAAGCTGCTAGAAGGATAGAGTTGGCTGTAATACAAACTTCATCTAGTATGATTTTGGTAAATGGCCAATTATAGGCATCTATGAGTTATATAAGGAATAGAGTCACTTCCAATGCTACAAAATTGACCACTATCAAGTTCATTTTTTAATATAAACTGTAAGAAGAACCCATAGATCCAGTTGTTCATTTGTAGTTCAGCACTGGGCTAGAACTGGAGCTGGAATATGCGCAGTTGTGAGACATATTGGCAAACATTGAAAAATGCAAAGTTGAGCAGCCATTTTAGTCCTCAGCTGCTGTGTATCCCTTCCACATATGAAACTTGTTAAATGAGTCCATATGGGAATCATTCAGGAGGTTTATTTCCCTTGTATTTGAAATTCTAATGACAAGAGATGATTTATAATTGTGTAAATGGAGTGGTTCGTGTTCTGTAAGAAAGCTCCAAGACTTGGTTTATTCAAAGGCTTGCTGCTGTATAAACATAACCTATATGACACCATTTTAAGAGGCTGTAGGGCTGTTCCCTTTGGAAAAGGGATTGATTTCAATGGGACTACTTGTGGGGTAAGATAATACTCAGCATGAATAAAGATGGCAGAATCTGGCCCATAGTGCCTTTCATCCAGAAGAGTTCCAACTCAGTCTACAGACAAAATATATAGGGGTAAATCTTACCCTTGCCTCCTTTGCCATTGAAAGCCCTGGAGGAGAGAGAAACTGGTGTTGTTTCATTGCATCAGCTGTTGGGATGTTTTGGAGACCCTAATTAAGATGTATGGACCCCCTAATTTAATTACAAACTTCATTTATGTTACAGTGCAGTGTGAGGCAAACATTCTATTGGCATAATAATTAACATGGGACAATTTACACATATTTGTAAGTGATAATTTTAATATTTTTCAAAGTGAAGCCCTAACAGGTACAGTAGGGACAGATACATTTGAAGCTCTCCAGTCCATTTCATTTCTGACCTATAACACTTGTGTCATTCCAGTTCACCCCCTCTCTTGGTATTTATATTGTGCTTTGCTGATCAAACTGCCACTTTTTCTCTTCTCACAAATTTTGCTACTAGGCAGGTCTGATACTTTAACAGAGTAATAATCTAGTGATCCCATCAGTCCAAAGAATATAAATACATAGCTTCCTTTGAAATCAACGGGAATTGTCCATTCCTTTCCCAGATGATGTGGCCCAAGTTCTAAGCGTAAGCTTCTAGAGGAGAATGATTAGTGAATTAATCCAATTCACAATCTAGTTGAACCAGAATAATGGGATTTTGTCTCTAAGAAACAGTCTATGAGTAGAAATTAATCCAAAATTGTAAATTTGGATCTAGATCCAGATTTCAACCCACACTCCTGAAGTTCATGCATATTTAAATCTGGGGCTTTGGTTCAGACCATTGTTCTGCTTCAGCTGCAGAAGATAGAGCCAGTTTAGATACCAGACACGCTTGATGTTTAGATCTGGTTCAGGACCATGTCTGCTTATGAAATCAATTGTCTGTTTTTAAAATTATTTTAGTTTTTGGAGTTTACTCAAATGAAGGTCTTATTTCCAGACATGACCCCTGTTGTGTAACTGATGTGGTTGCTGCTGAAAGCTAAAAGAACATGCACACAAAAGTGAAGGAATGTTTGGCAGTGGCATGGTGCTGAAAGGCAAGAGTGTGAAGGATGCTCCGCTCTCTTGCCTTTTCCTCTCAACAGAAAGTGCTGAAGAGACAATGTAACAGGATATGTCCTCTTACCAGACCTACTGCATCGCCAATGTGGAGCATACAAAATGAATCTATGTATCTCCCGACTAAATCAGGGGTTCTCCTCCTTCTGTATACCATGACTCCACAGTTAGCTACTCACCAGTGGCCCATCTCTGATGCACACCAGATTGCTGTTTGTTTGTTCCCATAGTGCTGCAAAGAAGGTGCCTCAGGAACTGGCACTATAGTGTACAGTGCTTCTCCTAGGATAAAATTCTGTTCCAAATGAAGTTAAGAGGAAAAGTTTACTTTATTTCAAAGCTGAAGATGTAGAAATCAGGAAACAGGATCCAGTGGAGCCCTGATTCTGGTTAAACATTCTTCCTGTTTCCCCCACCAATGAACACTGCAGTGCAAGCATCCTCTGCCATTTTTGGCCTCCTGGGTAATTTTACTTCTCCCAATTAACAAGAATAATAATAAATAATTATGAATACTTAACTCTTTTATATAGTGTTTTTCAGTTATAGGTTTCAAAACAGCAAAATAGTGTGGAAGAGGGGAAGATTATTTTTATGCTGAAAATGTTGGGCAGGCGGGTAGGCTGACTCTCTCTTCAGTGTCTCTTGGGTCATCTGCTCTCAACTCCCAAGCTCTTCACAATATGACAGTCACGTGAAGTGGAAGAACTAGAACAGAGTCATTTATAAGCCATCCACATAAGCAGCTCTGAGAATGCAATAGTAGGACAAAAATCAGCAGACATCTGGAAGAGGTCAGAACCTCAGGTGGGTGTAGTTAAAGTCAGGAGTTTCCTGTTAAAGTCAAGAGGCTTTGCTTGTGAAAAGTAGTTTATGGGGTACTCCAAGTTTCTGAAGAAGAGCTGTTTGTAAGTGATTTAGCAAATTTGCTTCAACAGGAGGCAGGACATAAAAACACCCTTATGACGCCTTGGGAGTCTTGGAAGAAACTGTTGGGAGGCCCAGGAAAGGTGGCAGTGACATAAATTGTGGGAAAGGTAGTCATGGAGCCCAATAACTTTTCACACTCCGTTGCATGCTGCACAAGGCCTTGCAGAATCAAAGACTCTGAGCCAGAATCTTATTCATACTAAGGCCCCTTTGCACCAGCCTCTCCGTGGAAAGGGACTTTAAAGTGGGTGTCAATTTCAGAGTGTTGTAAAGGGGCCTTTCTATAAAAGAGAATCTGGCCAGGTTTGTTTTACACCAAAGGAAAAAAGAAGCCTATTAATACAGGGCCAGATCCTCAACTGGTGTACAAACTACACCAGCTGAGGATCTGGTCCATTAGTCTAGAAAAACCATATTACCAAAAATTTGCACAGATTTTGAAGTGTGTAAAATGTAGTTATGTGTCAAGACTCAGTCTATAATGTACTGAAATAATTTCTTTCTTAGAGCACAAGTCTCCATGCCAAGATTTGCCTGCAAATGACGCATATAAAACGTTTTACAGAACAAATGAATCCAAATGAATAAACAGCATTTCTGTGTGGCAGACTCTCATAGAGTCTAATATCTTGATTGGCACATAGAAATCCAAGAACTGCCTCAGCCCTTGCTTAGGATTCCACATGCAGAAAGAGAGTAGAATATGGCTCTTGTTAGCTAACACTAACATGTTACATTCACACATAAATCCAGCTGGAATTTTGTGCATCTCCTTCAAACTTCACAAAAGCAATGGCTGGAAAACATAATTTCTATTTTTGAACCAAAGACAACAATTTATAAAGATTTTATTACCTAGTGTTACAAAAAGGACATTCCACATAGCCAAGCAAGTATCAGATCATGAAACATATATACACTAAGGATTGAGAAGTGCTAAAAAGTGTGACTGAACCAAAGTAATTAAAACCCAGCCAAGTAATTAAAACCCAGCACCTCAGAGTATAGAAAGATTCATTGGAATAAATGACTAAATATGATCTGATCTATGTTTGAAGACTTTAACAGATGTTCAGGATTCTTTGGGCTTGCTCCTCATCTGTGCCACAGCTCCACTATGTGCAGCAGAGGAGAACAATAGGCAAAGATAGCTTTGAGCCAGTGTTGTGATCTAATCATCACAGTTGCTATGCCTGGTTCAGCCCCTGGTATAGCCTGGAGCAGCCTCAGGGCTGCTCTAAATTTCACCAGTTTGAGCAGTCCCTGAGGGGCCATTCTGCCGCTGGGATCACTGGATTTCAGTAGTGTTCCAACCACATTCTTTTCCCCAACAATGCCCCAGACATGCTACCTACACCAGCTTGAGTGGGAACAGGCATGTGGTGGTTGGTGTTTGTCTGAGCCAGATGATTTTTCGTTTACTGATTAAGCCAGCTTTGTGCTATCAGGGTGATGCATAGCAGCTTTATTAGGCTGAGTGGCTGGCCCTTTATGTTTTAGAAACATAATTTGGAACAATAAATTTTAAGTCCACCTGTTCAAATATCTAATGATCTTGGAATTATGTCTCTGCTACAGGTTCAACTTCAAGCTTAAAATAGTATCATATAAAACAGTTTGGTACAAAACTACTGTATGTGAATATATGCTCCAAACATATATATACACAAGGACCACCTGTTGTCTTGCCCGGGAGGATGAGGGGGAGAACAAATGCTGGATATAGCCCATCATATTTTAACGTTGTTGACAATGTTTTCTTTCTCCCTTTTGTTAAATAACCTCTTTCTCTCCAACCCCAGATCCTGCTGCAAAGGGACATCCAAGGACCCCCACAGAGCATGGCCCCAAGCATTGCATGGCCACAAATCCTGCCCCTTTTCCCCTGCACGCAGTGCTGCATTGGATCCACTGCATTTGGGGCCCTCTGTGGCTAAAGGGGCAGGATTTGTCCACAAAAATAGGTAAAAATACTAAGTACATCCTTGTGGCATTACATATCAGTTCATTTTAGAGATTATTTTATGTATACTCTGTAGCTATCAGATGCTAATGGTTATGGTTACAACCAACCTGGATTGGTTTTGAACCAGCAGCAGCTGAGAGGTGACAGGCTGCTTATCTCAGTCCTATAGTTGTAGTATTTTTTTAAATAAATAATAATAATTTAAAACTATACAAAGCTGTCACTTTTCTCCCGCCCTTCCATCCCCCCTTGTGTATTAACAATGAACTATTCATTCTGCTGTGATGAGCGTCATTCCACTGCACAAGGCAACCTTTATTCACAATTAGAGAGTTAGGAATATTCAGCCAGTCACCACAGTTAAATAAACAGATTGTCTGAACATCCCTTAGGGCTTTGTTATAAATCTCTCTTTCTTTGCTTCACACAACTAGTATTACCTAGTTTTTAATATACAGTATCTACAGACAACACCCCTACTGGAATTCTTTTGGTGAAAAGTGAATTCATGTGTGTATACAGAGGCATTGCATCAAGGAACAAGAGGCCACCTGCACTTGGAATTAAGAGTTCAGTTCTTGGCACTCAGTCCCAGAAATAAATAAATAAATAAAGTGGAGGGAGTTCTGAAAAGATTGTCAGGGGAGGTGGCGGGGAATTTGGAGGAATTGATCCAGGGAAATATTTAAAACTTTGTTTAGTAACTTAAAATGTTTGGCAATGTCCAATGGGACACATGATAAAAACCTACATTTACAAGGTTGTAAACACACAGAGGGGGAGGAGAAATATTTAAGTTTAATTGGGAATAGGATAAAATTAAGAAAAGGAAAATTTAGATTGAATATCAGAGAAATTCTTCTCTTTTCTCTTTTAAAAGGCAAATCTCCATTAGCAGTATAGAGCTATGATACATCATTTAACAGTTCTGATTCCATCCACTTGAGGTAAGTGATGTACATAATCAGTTCATTGTAATATTTACATTATGGGTGTAAGTGAATAAATCCTGGCTGGGCCACATGATAAATGGAATAATAATATAAAAGTTTGTTTACAACAAACAGATAGGATTATATCATCAAGAAAAAATATCAGGCCTACTCCTGCTCCATTAAGACCAGTAGGAACAGTAGAAGGTCCATTACTATATTTCTATGGTAATTTTATGAAAAATGGGAACTGAACTAATGGAGGAAGTATAGAATAAATGCTCAGTGGAGTTAATATTTCACTTAAAAGGTGGTTTAAATATGGAACCATATTCTTAAAAGCATGGAGGAGGTTGGATTGCAAGCTATTCATTTTAATTTATTTTATAGAATGTACCTTACTTTGGAATTTAATGTTAGTTATAGTAATGATAACAGCATGTGTTGGTGTTTTAAGATTTTACAGAGTTCATTTCTCCTTGTATCTTTCTATAGAAACATTAATTCATTTGGCAACATGTTTGTGATGCTACTTCTGAAACACTGAAGAAGGATATTTTTACAACTGCTACTTTGTGTATTTTGGGTCTTATGGATGATTTATCATTTGCTAAATTTGAAATCCAAATTGTGGATTTGGCTATAGCTGTTGCCAAAAAGCAAATACTGCAGTGTTGGAAAGAAGTGAAAAGGCTATCATCATCTCCTTTATTTAGGCACTATTTTTATTTTAAGTTATTTCTAAATTTATAGTCCACAAACACTAACCAATGTCAGTAAAAGAGCTCTGTCTCTTTCACCAACAGAAGTTGGCCCAATAAAAGATATTATCTCACCTACCTTGTCCCTTTAGTAGAAGTATTTTCACCCACCCGTGGCGGGGGAGGGAAGAGAAGGATGTTCGAAAGGCTGATCTTGTTACCACTGAAATCAGGGTAGAAGCTTTCCCTGGGTCAGCCAGTATAGTTTGACCTGGATTCTTTGGTCCACTAAGGCCACATTGGACAGTGCAAAGTAGCTTTAAACCAACTGGAGATTTGGGGAGACTTCTCCAATGGCTTACAGCTGGTAGAAGCAAGGTGGCCATTTCCTGCCCTGATAAACTCTGATATAAAGGAAAAGAGGCGGCATGGCAGACCTAATCCTCTGTTGCTGTACGGGACCTTATGTGAGCAGTGTCAGTAGCATAAGTTATACCTGGACCCCTTATGCAGGGTGGCTGTATCTCAGGAAGCCACAATCATTCCTCCTGCAGTCACCCCTCTCCATTATATTTGACAGCATAGTGGAGGATCAGAACCTTTTTGTCTGATTTGTCTTATCTGTTTGAGGCCCACTCCTGTGAGGTGCTAAGCACCCTCAACTCCCAAGAATTTCACTGGGGTATAATGCCTTGCAAGACCACACCCTTAGACTGAAAATCTTTGGGTCAGGGAGCATGTCTTCTTTTGTCATGTACAGCTCCAAGTGCACTGTTGGCACCAAATTAATAATGATGATTAATTAATGGCCCAGATCCTTGACTGTGACTAAGGAGCATACAACACAGCTCAAGAGGAAATAGGGTAAAAATGGCTTTAAACAGTTTTGCATTCCCGCAGTACTGAACCAGCTGTGTGCTGGGCCAATTTCCCAGTGTAAGTTAGAGCAGCCAGGTACAATTTCTCCTAAAACATTAACAAGAAAGATTAATATAGCAAAGTACATAATGATGAAAAAGATTTTATTTGTAATGCATAAAAAGTACTCAGATTGATGGTAAGTAAAACCATTAAGAGATGGGAGAGGAAAATGAGATGGAAAGTAAAAGATGAGGTTGATGATATCATACAGGGTCTAAATTAAATGTCACCCCAGAAACCACAAAAGAAGTCAAAAGGAACAATGCAGAGACTGGTGGGAGGTGAATGAAAGACAAGGGTCAACACAACAATCAAAATATTTTTGGAGGTCAGGGAAGCATTTGACAAAGCACACAATTAATTGTATTTGATGGACTGTGTTTATAGAGAGATTTTTGCCCCTACAAAGTAGCCCACAGCACAACACAAAACTCTTAATGAGTAATAATCTGTAATTTGACTAATAATTTTGTGATAATCTGAGAAAACAAAAATAAATCTCTTTACAAAACTGTTTAATTTTTTGGAAAAAAAAATCCAAAATGTTTGAGTCAGTGCTAGGAATGGATTGGAGGATGCACAGTGCCCCGATTTGTGGTTAGCTTTCTTGATTCTTTATAATGTGTGATAGGATGTAGGAGTGAAAAAAAGGTTAACCTCAGCTCATGTTTCCTTTCCTGTTATAGAGGGGCTTGAATTAAGTTCTATAGCTTGTTTGTTTGCTTGGGTAAGATAGGAGAAAAAAATGCTCATGTTACAAAGATTGAGCTTCACATTCACGGGTTTTTGGACTGGGTTGAACCCCATCCTGGTGAGTTTTCTGCTTCCTTTTCCTTTTCCTTTTCTGCTTATTTTTATTTTTAGTAAACATTATCCCTTCAAGAAAAGACCTTGCCGACTGTTCCTGTATTTTTTTCTGCTGAGTCATTCCACCAATCTATACATTTGGCAATCTCTTAAAAATGCTAAAATAACAGATTGTGACCTCACAAGAACAAGGTTGAGGAGGACACATGTAATTTGAATAGAAAACCTTTGACATATAAATTTAAATAGTTCTTTGTTTTGGTTACAAGCATTTCCTTTCAGGATGTGCTACCCAAACATTTAAGCAATGTGCTGACACATGGCAACCTGACATTAAAAGTGACTTAAAAAAATAACACTGACTAGCATATTTTCATTGTCTAAACTAAAGGTCAGCTCTTCAACCTGTGTAAATTAGTATAGCTCCATGGAATTGTACAGAGCTACATCAGTTTAATGGTCTAGTCCTGAGTGAAATAGATAAATGAGCATCATCAGTGGTAGGAATAAATTATATTATTTAAACTCTTTCTGTTTTGATCATGTAATGAGTTAATAGGGGCACAGTGACACAGCCATGCTCTTTTGCCTTGGCCTGTATTCTTGGAATAAACTTCTTCTTTTCATAGGTTAAACATCTGTCTTCTCCCTCAAATCACTCCTTTAATTTAACTTCTTTCACTTAACTTTCCATCACAGAACTTCTCAGGTTCTGTCTGTTTTATAAATGATGTTTTCTTTCCATGTAATACCTCTACAGAAAATAATCAAACAAATGTCTCCCCACCCCCCCACCCCAAAAATTCCCTAAACAGATTTAAAAAAAACCCCAACCTTCCAAAAAAATCACCAAAAAAAAGAAAATAAACTATTTTCGCCAGCTCCAGAAACCTCTCAGACTACAGGGCTATTCGCAGTGTACTGAAGAAGGCTGAAGTGACCTTGAATGAATACTGCTGCCCTAGGACCTTTGCAACAGTGAGATATGTATCTGATGAGATGATCTTAGCCACATTTTTTTCCTAAATACATGGGATGTTCATGCCATACTTGCTCTGAAGGACTTAATGTAGGCTAAGAAGGGGGGCAGTTAACCAAACAGGCCATAGGTGAGGGGAATCGAGTGGCTTAACTAATCCCTTGACTGAATAAAGAGGGAGCCCAGCTGAGGAGAAATGAGCTGGGCTAGGTTTATAAAGACAGGAAGTTAGCAGCAGAGGGGAGAAGGGAGGTGTGTTCGGGGACTACAGAGTTAGAGTAGACTACAGTTACCCCCTGGGAGGAGGGAGTGTAGGGGCTGGCAAACCCAAAGAAAGGCGGGGAGCCAGAAGGTTAGGAATCACTCAGGGAAAAGACAGTAAGGTCTGGAACGGAACAGACCTTGGCTACAGATTAGTGGGTCCTTGAGCTGGAATCTGGAGCAGAGAGTGGGCTTGTGTTCCCCGGCCAGCCATTGAAGAAGTGGCACCAGCTGGCCAGTGCATTGGAAGATTGCCTGAGCCAGCTCATAAGAAGAGACTTTGATATCCTGGAAGGGGAGGACATGTGTGACTTGGCTGGAGGGTTAAGTCATGAATGCTGAGCATCTTGCCTTTCTGAGAACCAGGAAGAAAAGGTAGAGCATTGAGCAAGAGGCAGAAAGAAGCCATCAGACCTGGAACTGAGAACCAGAAAGAAAAGGCAGAGCGTTCAGCAAGAGGCAGAAAGGAGCCATCAGACCTGGAACCAGGTAAACCCCAGAGTGACCAAGAGGAGGCGTACTAGTGTTGAGAAGACCCTGTGACAGTCCCAAAGAAACAAATATTTCAAAATGGAAAATTTATTTCAGAGAAAATGGGGAAACTTCCCTGAAAGAGTCAGGCTTCCTTTGATACATTCAGACCTGATTGTTGATGCCTCCAAAGCATGAGTCATGCATCCCCCTCATGACCCTATATAGAAGGTGGCCCACACTGTTATGAGACTGACTCACTTGGGTCTGCTCACAAACAGCCCTCAGGCGTAGACTGCCAAGTTTTCTGCAGCTGGCTGATATTAAATAGAAACACTGTCTTCAAACAGGCTTATGCCTGGTTGAGCCATGTCTGTAGTATCCAATAAGCTCCCAAGAGTCAGGCTCTTTGAAGAGAAGGCATAGCACTCAACTCAGATTGAGATCTCTTAGACTTCTGGTAACATCTAGACCACAAACCTCAGCCATAGTTGAGAAGCACAACTCTGGAGAGGGAGGCAAAGGTGGCTTTAAGCCATCTTGAAGTCCTCTGATCCTGGGGATGCTGATCACCAATCTAATCCCTTGACATCAAATCCAGCAGCCTGAAGGCAGTTCTAATTTGTGAGCTGTTAATGGCCCCAAACATCAATATGGCAGTCAGGGATTGTTGAGGCCTGGGAAAGCTTCTGTCACATCCTTTTTTCCCCCGGCCAGGACCCTGTGTTGTCCACAGGAACTTGAGTCTAGGTGGGGTGATGTCGGAGGTATTAGCAGTAATTCTACGCTACCAGTGGCTCGCTCTACACAGGGGGATGACCCTAATATATCTGCAAAGAGAACAGGAGTACTTGTGGCACCTTAGAGACTAACAAATTTATTTGAGCATAAGCTTTCGTGGGCTACAGCCCACTTCATCAGATGCATAGACTGGAACATATAGTAAGAAGATATATATATACACAGAGGAACATGAAAAGGTGGAAGTTGCCATACCAAATCTAAGAGGCTAATTAGTTAAGATGAGCTATTCTCAGCAGGAGAAAAAAAGAACAAAAAAAAAAACTTTTGGAGTGATAATCAAGATGGCCCATTTCAGACCGTTGACAAGAAGGTGTGAGGATACTTAACATGGGGAAATAGATTCTGTTTGTGTAATGACCCAGCCACTCCCAGTCTCCATTCAAGCCCAGGTTAATGGTATCTACTTTGCAAATTAATTCTAGTTCGGCAGTTTCTTGTTGGAGTCTGTTCTTGAAGCTTTTCTGTTGCAAAATTGCCACCAGCAGTCACCTTCAGCCCGCAACTAAAACCTCTCCAGAGCATCATCAAAGATCTACAACCTATCCTGAAAGACGATCCCTCACGCTGACGGATCTTGGGAGACAGGCCAGTCCTCTCTTACAGACAGCCCCCCAACCTGAAGCAAATACTCACCAGCAACCGCACACCACACAACAAAAACACTAACCCAGGAACCTATCCTTGCAACAAATCCCGATGCCAACTCTGTCCACATATCTATTCAGGTGACACTATCATAGGACCTAATCACATCAGCCACGCCATCAGGAGCTCGTTCACCTGCACATCTACCAATGTGATATATACCATCATGTGCCAGCAACGTCCCTCTGCCATGTACATTGGCCAAACCGGAGAGTCTCTATGCAAAAGAACAAATGGACACACATGAGACATCAGGAATCAACATTCAAAAACCAGTAGGAGAACACTTCAGCTTCTCTGGTCACTCACTAACAGACTTAAAGGTGGCAATTTTGCAACAGAAAAGCTTCAAGAATAGACTCCAATGAGAAGCTGAACTAGAATTAATTTGCAAATTAGATACCATTAACTTGGGCTTGAATAGAGACTGGGAGTGGCTGGATCATTACACAAATTGAATCTATTTCCCCATATTAAGTATCCTCACACCTTCTTGTCAACTGTGTGAAATGGGCCATCTTGATTATCACTACAAAAGTTTTTTGTTTGTTTGTTTGTTTTCCCCTCCTGCTGAGAATAGCTCATCTTAATTAACTAGCCTCTTAGAGCTGGTTTGGCAACTTCTACCTTTTCGTGTTCTCTGTATGTATATATATCTTCCATTCTATGCATCTGATGAAGTGGGCTGTAGCCCATGAAACTTATGCTCAAATAAATTTGTTTGTCTCTAAGGTGCCACAAGTCCTCCGCATTCTTTTTGCTGATACAGACTAACATGGCTGCTACTCTGAAACCTAATATATCTGAGGATTAGATCTCTAGTATATATAAGCAAAGTCTGAGGCATAATATATTTTTATGCTAATTTCAGTAGCATAGATACTTATATACTGGTAACCAGATATGTGCCTATTCTCCTCCCACTCCCCCCCCCCCCGCCAATAAACTAATTCCTCTATGATAGCACCTTTAAAAGTGACCTGCAAAGGAAAAAGAAAAGGAGTACTTGTGGCACCTTAGAGACTAACATATTTATTTGAGCATAAGCTTTCATGAGCTACAGCTCACTTCATCGGATGCATTCAGTGGAAAATACAGTGGAGAGATTTATATACACAGAGAACATGAAACAATGGGTGTTACCATACACACTGTAACCAGAGTGATCACTTAAGGTGAGCTATTACCAGCAGGAGAGCGGGGCGGAGGAAAAACCTTTTCTAGTGATAATCAAGGTGGGCCATTTCCAGCAGTTGACAAGAACATCTGAGGAACGGGGTGAAGGGGGGGAGGGAATAAACATGGGGAAATAGTTTTACTTTGTGTAATGACCCATCCACTCCCAGTCTCTATTCAAGCCTAAGTTAATTGTATCCAGTTTGCAAATTAATTCCAATTCAGCAGTCTCTCGCTGGAGTCTGTTTTTGAAGGTTTTTTTTTGTTGAAGAATTGCAACTTTTCAGTCAATTAACGAGTCAATTGTAGTTTATTTTAACCCTGTATTAATCTGTCTGGTTTTCCCTGCATATGGCTACTAATGACTCATTCCAGGCTTGTTATTATGTTATCTTAATCCAGGTGCTTTTTGGGCTTGGTTATTTTGACAATGCTGATACCCAGAATAACTCTGTATTTGGTGACCTCTGTGAGTCCAAGATGTGAAATGATTTTTCTAGCGCTGTTACAGATTGTATCGCACCTCACTCTGTCTTGAGGAATCAGTCTTTCACCTCTTTCTCTTGTATTAACAGGAATCTGGGTTGTTTAGGTATTTCAAGTCATCTTAATTTATTTCTGTGGTATCTCTTGCTGTTCATTTCCACAATATGTTTTATACTGGAGAAGGGCAAACATAATACCTATTTTAAAAAGGGGGAACAAAGAACACCTTAGAAATGATAGACCAGTCAGCCTAACTGTGATACCTGGAAAGATAGTGGAACAAATTATTAAACAATTACTTTGTAAGCACCTAGGGGATAATAGTTGCATGGAATAGCCAACATGACTTTTTCAAGAACAAACAGTGCCAAAACAGCATAATTTCCTTCTTTGACAGGGTTACTGGCCTAATGGATGGGAGGAAGTAGTAGATGTGATGCATCTTGATTTTAATAAAGCTTTTGCCACAGTCCCACATGGTCTTATAACTGAACAAGGGAAAAGTGGTCTAGATTAAATTTACTATTTAGTTGTACAAAATTAGTTGAAAAACCATATCAAAGAGTAAAAAGAAAAGGAGTACTTGTGGCACCTTAGAGACTAACAAATTTATTTGAACATAAGCTTTCGTGAGCTACAGCTCACTTCATCGGATGCATTCAGTGGAAAATTCAGTGGGGAGATTTATGTACACAGAGAGCATGAAACAATGGGTGTTACCATACACACTGTAACCAGAGTGATCAGGTAAGGAGAGTGTGTGTGTGTGTGGGGGAACCTTTTGTAGTGATAATCAAGGTGGGCCATTTCCAGCAGTTGACAAGAACGTCTGAGGAACAGTAGTCGGGGGGGGGGAGGGGGAATAAACATGGGGAAATACTTTTACTTTGTGTAATGACACATCCACTCCCAGTCTTTATTCAAGTCTAAGTTAATTGTCTCCAGTTTGCAAGTTAATTCCATTTCAGCAGTCTCTCGTTGGAGTCTGTTTTTGAAGTTTTTTTTTGTTGAAGAATTGCCACTTTTAGATCTGTAATCGAGTGACCAAAGAGATTGAAGTGTTCTCCGACTGGTTTTTGAATGTTATAATCCTTGACGTCTGATTTGTGTCCATTTATTCTTTTACGTAGAGACTGTCCAGTTTAGCCAATGTACATGGCAGAGGGGCATTGCTGGCACATGATGGCACATATCACATTGGTAGATGTGCAGGTGAACGAGCCTCTGATAGTGTGGCTGATGTGATTAGGCCCTATGATGGTGTCCCCTGTCCCCTGAATAGATATGTGGACACAGTGGGCAACGGGCTTTGTTGCAAGGATAGGTTCCTGGGTTAATGTTTTTGTTGTGTGGTGTGTGGTTTCTGGTGAGTATTTGCTTCAGGTTCAGCTTATGCTCAAATAAATTTGTTAGTCTCTAAGGGTATGTCTACACTACAAAATTAGGTCGAATTTATAGAAGTCGGTTTTTTAGAAATAGGTTTTATATATTCGAGTGTGTGTGTCCCCACAGAAAATGCTCTAAGTGCATTAAGTGCATTAACTCGGCGGAGTGCTTCCATAGTACCGAGGCAAGCGTTGACTTCCGTAGTGTTGCACTGTGGGTAGCTATCCCACAGTTCCCGCAGTCTCCGCTGCCCATTGGAATTCTCGGTTGAGATCCCAATGCCTGATGGGGCTAAAACATTGTCGCGGGTGGTTCTGGGTACATATCATCAGGCCCCCGTTCCCTCCCTCCCTCCGTGAAAGCAGCAGCAGACAATCGTTTCGCGCCTTTTTTCTTGAGTTACCTGTGCAGACGCCATACCACAGCATGCATGGAGCCCGCTCAGGTAACCGTCACCATATGTCTCCTGGGTGCTGGCAGACACGGTACTGCATTGCTACACAGCAGCAGCAACCCCTTGCCTTGTGGCAGCAGACGGTGCAGTAGGACTGGTAGCCATCATCGTCCTGTCCGAGGTGCTCCTGGCCATGTTGGCCAGGAGCGCCTGGGCAGACATGGGCGCAGGGACTAAATTTGGAGTGACTTGACTAGGTCATTCTCTTTAGTCCTGCAGTCAGTCCTATTGAACCATCTTATGGTGAGCAGGCAGGCGATACGGATTGCTAGCAGTCCTACTGTACCATCTTCTGCCAGGCAGGCAAGAGATGAGGATGGCTAGCAGTCCTACTGCACCATCTTCTGCCGAGCAGCCATGAGATGTGGATGGCTTGCAGTCCTTCTGCACCGTCTGCTGCCAGCCAAAGATGTAAAAGATAGATGGAGTGGATCAAAACAAGAAATAGACCAGATTTGTTTTGTACTCATTTGCTTCCCCCCCTCCCCCGTCTAGGGGACTCATTCCTCTAGGTCACACTGCAGTCACTCACAGAGAAGGTGCAGCGAGGTAAATCTAGCCATGTATCAATCAGAGGCCAGACCAACCTGCTTGTTCCAATAAGAACAATTAGTTAGGTGCACCATTTCTTATTGGATCCCTCCATGAAGTCCTGCCTGAAATACTCATTGATGTAAAGCCACCCCCTTTGTTGATTTTAATTCCCTGTAAGCCAACCCTGTAAGCCATGTCGTCAGTCGCCCCTCCCTCCGTCAGAGCAACGGCAGACAATCATTCCGCGCCTTTTTTCTGTGCGGACGCCATACCAAGGCAAGCATGGAGGTCGCTCAGCTCACTTTGGCAATTAGGAGCACATTAAACACCACACGCATTATCCAGCAGTATATGCAGCACCAGAACCTGGCAGAGCGATACCGGGCGAGGAGGCGACGTCAGCGCAGTCACGTGAGTAATCAGGACATGGACACAGATTTCTCTGAAAGCATGGGCCCTGCCAATGCGTGCATCATGGTGCTAATGGGGCAGGTTTATGCTGTGGAACGCGGATTCTGGGCTCGGGAAACAAGCACAGACTGGTGGGACCGCATAGTGTTGCAGGTCTGGGACGATTCCCAGTGGCAGCGAAACTTTTGCATGCGTAAGGGCACTTTCATGGAACTTTGTGACTTGTTTTCCCCTGCCCTGAAGCGCATGAATACTAAGATGAGAGCAGCCCTCACAGTTGAGAAGCGAGTGGCGATAGCCCTGTGGAAGCTTGCAACGCCAGACAGCTACCGGTCAGTTGGGAATCAATTTGGAGTGGGCAAATCTACTGTGGGGGCTGCTGTGATGCAAGTAGCCCACGCAATCAAAGATCTGCTGATATCAAGGGTAGTGACCCTGGGAAATGTGCAGGTCATAGTGGATGGCTTTGCTGCAATGGGATTCCCTAGCTGTGGTGGGGCCATAGACGGAACTCATATCCCTATCTTGGCACCGGAGCACCAAGCCGGCAAGTACATAAACCGCAAGGGCTACTTTTCAATAGTGCTGCAAGCTCTGGTGGATCACAAGGGACGTTTCACCAACATCAACGTGGGATGGCCGGGAAAGGTACATGACGCGCGCATCTTCAGGAACTCTGGTCTGTTTCAAAAGCTGCAGGAAGGGACTTTATTCCCAGACCAGAAAATAACTGTTGGGGATGTTGAAATGCCTATATGTATCCTTGGGGACCCAGCCTACCCCTTAATGCCACGGCTCATGAAGCCGTACACAGGCAGCCTGGACAGTAGTCAGGAGCTGTTCAGCTACAGGCTGAGCAAGTGCAGAATGGTGGTAGAATGTGCATTTGGACGTTTAAAGGCGTGCTGGTGCAGTTTACTGACTCGCTTAGACCTCAGCAAAACCAATATTCCCACTGTTGTTACTGCTTGCTGTGCGCTCCACAATATCTGTGAGAGTAAGAGGGAGACGTTTATGGCGGGGTGGGAGGTTGAGGCAAATCGCCTGGCTGCTGGTTACGCGCAGCCATACACCAGGGCGGTTAGAAGAGCACAGGAAGGCACGGTACGCATCAGAGAAGCTTTGAAAACCAGTTTCATGACTGGCCAGGCTACGGTGTGAAAGTTCTGTTTGTTTCTCCTAGATGAAACCCCCCGCCCCTTGGTTCACTCTACTTCCCTGTGAGCTAACCACCCTCCCCTCCTCCCTTCGATCACCACTTGCAGAGGCAATAAAGTCATTGTTGCTTCACATTCATGCATTCTTTATTCATTCATCACACAAATAGGGGGATGACTACCAAGGTAGCCCAGGAGGGGTGGTGGAGGAGGGATGGAAAATGCCACACAGCACTTTAAAAGTTGACAACTTTAAAATTTATTGAATGCCAGCCTTCTGTTTTTTGGGCAATCCTCTGTGGTGGAGTGGCTGGTTGGCCGGAGGCCCCCCCACCGCGTTCTTGGGCGTGTGGGTGAGGAGGCTATGGAACTTGGGGAGGAGGGTGGTTGGTTACACAGGGGCTGTAGCGGCAGTCTGTGCTCCAGCTGCCTTTGCTGCAGCTCAGCCATACACTGGAGCATATTGGTTTGATCCTCCAGCAGCCTCAGCATTGAATCCTGCCTCCTCTCATCACGCTGCTGCCACACTTGAGCTTCAGCCTTGTCTTCAGCCCGCCACTTACTCTCTTCAGCCCGCCACCTCTCCTCCCGGTCATTTTGTGCTTTCCTGCACTCTGACATTATTTGCCTCCACGCATTCGTCTGTGCTCTGTCAGTGTGGGCGGACAGCATGAGCTCAGAGAACATTTCATCACAAGTGCGTTTTTTTTTTCTTTCTAATCTTCACTAGCCTCTGGGAAGGAGAAGGTCCTGTGATCATTGAAACACATGCAGCTGGTGGAGAAATAAAAAGGGACAGCGGTATTTTTAAAAAGACACATTTTATAAAACAGTGGCTACACTCTTTCAGGGTAAACCTTGCTGTTAACATTACATACATAGCACATGTGCTTTCGTTACAAGGTCGCATTTTGCCTCCCCCCACCGCATGGCTACCCCCTCAACCCTCCCCGCTCCCAGTGGCTAACAGCGGGGAACATTTCTGTTCAGCCACAGGCAAACAGCCCAGCAGGAATGGGCACCTCTGAGTGTCCCCTGAAGGAAAGCACCCTATTTCAACCAGGTGACCATGAATGATATCTCACTCTCCTGAGGATAACACAGAGAGATAAAGAACGGATGTTGTTTGAACGCCAGCAAACATACACTGCAATGCTTTGTTCTACAATGATTCCCGAGTACGTGCTACTGGCCTGGAGTGGTGAAGTGTCCTACCATGGAGGACGCAATAAGGCTGCCCTCCCCAGGAACCTTTTGCAAAGGCTTTGGGAGTACATCCAGGAGAGCCGCGAATGCCAGGGCAAATTAATCCTTTTACGTGCTTGCTTTTAAACCATGTATAGTATTTTAAAAGGTACACTCACCAGAGGTCCCTTTTCCTGCTGCCGGGTTCAGGAGACAGCCTTGGGTGGGTTCGGGGGGTACTGGCTCCAGCTCCAGGTTGAGAAACAGTTCCTGGCTGTCAGGAAAATCGGTTTCTCCGCTTGCTTGCTGTGAGCTATCTACAACCTCATCATCATCATCTTCTTCTTCTTCTTCGTCCCCAAAACCTGCTTCCCTGTTGCCTCCATCTCCATTGAAGGAGTCAAACAACACGGCTGGGGTAGTGGTGGCTGAACCCCCTAAAATGGCATGCAGCTCATCATAGAAGCGGCATGTTTGGGGATCTGACCCGGAGCGGCCGTTCGCCTCTCTGGTTTTCTGGTAGGCTTGCCTCAGCTCCTTAAGTTTCACGTGGCACTGCTTCGGGTCCCTGTTATGGCCTCTGTCCTTCATGCCCTGGGAGATTTTGACAAAGGTTTTGGCATTTCGAAAACTGGAATGGAGTTCTGATAGCACGGATTCCTCTCCCCATACAGCGATCAGATCCCGTACCTCCCGTTCAGTCCATGCTGGAGCTTTTTTGAGATTCTGGGACTCCGTCATGGTCACCTCTGCTGATGAGCTCTGCATGGTCACCTCTGCTGATGAGCTCTTCATGGTCACCTGCAGCTTGCCACGCTGGACAAACAGGAAATAAGATTCAAGAGTTCGCGGTTCTTTTCCTATCTGCCCGGCCAGTGCATCTGAGTTGAGAGTGCTGTCCAGAGCGGTCACAATGGAGCACTCTGGGATTGCTCCCAGAGGCCAGTACTGTCGAATTGTGTCCACAGTACCCCAAATTCCACCCGGCAAGGCCGATTTAAGCGCTAATCCACTTGTCAGGGGTGGAGTAAGGAAATCGATTTTAAGAGCCCTTTAAGTCGAAATAAAGGGCTTCATCGTGTGGACGGGTGCAGGTTTACATCGATTTAACGCTGCTAAATTCGACCTAAAGTCCTAGTGTAGACCAGGTCTAAGGTTCTACAAGTACGCCTTTTCTTTTTGCGGATACAGACTAACATGGCTGCTACTCTGAAACATATCAAAGAGTAGTTATCAATGATTCACTGTCAAACTGGGAGAACGTATCTAGGGGGGTCCTGCAGGGGTTTGTCATGGGTTTGGTATTAATCAATATCTTCATTAATTACTTGGAGAGTATGCTTATAAAATTTGCAGATGACACCAAGGTGGGAGGGATTCCTATTGCTTTAGAGGACAGGATTTGAATTCAAAATGACCTTGACAAATTAGAGAATTGGTCTTAAATCAACGAGATGAAATTCACTTAAGACAAATGCAAAGTACTACATGTAAGAAGGAAAAATCGAATACACAACTACAAAATGGGGAATAACTGGTTAGGCAGTAGTACAGGAGAAAAGGATCTGGGGTTTATAGTGGATCACAAATTGAATGAGTCTATATTGTGATGCAGTTGTAAAAAAGGCTAATATCAATCTGGGGTGTATGAGTGTTATATGTAAGACCTGCTCTGCTTGGCACTACTGTGGCCTCAGCTGGAGTACTATGTCATTTTGGGTGCCACATTTTTGGAATGATGTGGACAAATTGGAGAGAGTCCAGTGGAGTGTAATAAAAATGATGATAGACTTAAAAAACTTGTCCTATGAAGAAAGGTAAAAGAACCTGGTTATGTTTTAGTCTTGAGAAAAGAAGACTGAGGGGACACTCGCAACAAGGGAGATTAAGGTTAGATATTAGGAGAAAAACTTTCTAACTCTAAGGGCATGTCTACACTTACCTCTGCAGCGATTGATCCAGCGGGGGTTGATTTGTCGCATCTAGTGAAGATGCAATAAATCGACTGCTGACCACTCTCCTGTCGACTCTGGTACTCCACCGAAGTGAGAGGAACAGGCAGAGTCAAAGTGGGAGCGTCAGCAGTCAACTTACTACGGAAGTAGCTCTAAGTATGTCAAATTCAGCTACTCTATTTTCGTAGCTGAAGCTGCGTAACTTAGACCGACTTAGCTCCCCCCCCCCGCCGCTCGTGTAGACCAGGCCTAAGGATGGTTAAGCACTGGAACAGATTACCAAGAGAGGTTGTGGAATCCTTGTCATTGGAGGTTTAAGAATAGGTTTAAGAATAGGTTTAAGAATAGGTACAGTAAACACCTTCTAAGGCCTGGTCTACACTGGGGCCGGGGGGGAGAGTAGTTTTATATATCATCATCATCATGGGAGATCCCAAAGGGAGGTGGCTTTCTTACAAATCGAGCACCATCCACATCGATCTCTGGCAAGGAGGTCTGGTTGGATATTTAGTTTACATCCATCTCTGGTAATCCTTTCATAGCACCAATAGTTTTGATGCCCACGTTATCGCCAGCGTTATAGTGGCATTCTTTTGTACACATTCTTTTAAATTGTTGGTCTTCCCATTCTAATGAGTTTGTACTGATAAAGCTGCTGAAACCAAGCCACCACTGATGGAGGTAGTTGCTGGGTTCAGCTTTGAGTATCCTCATTTCTGATCTTGTCCTGCTAGTTGATATGGAGCAACTGACAACAACAATGAGAATTTAAAAGCTTAATTCAGTGTTCTTCAGCTTTCCTCAGTGCCAGCATTTCGCTGCTGTACAACAGAGTCAGTGTAACACTGGTTCTATAGATCCAGAGCTTCATAGCAAACATTGTCACAACATCCCTACAGAGGCAACTGAAGGGCCCAAAACATGGCAGCAGTGTACACATCTTCCAAGCATCTTCCAGCACTGTCTATGACACTGCTGACCTGACAGTTGACACATGCTCAATATTCTGTCTGGGCAGGTTAATACTGAGCAGGTTCTGAGCTGGAGCTGGAGGCTGTTTGATGATAATGGCCAGCAATTTAGTATTATCTGGATGATGATCATAGATTCCAAGGCCAAAAGGAACCACTATGAATCTGCCATTGACTGAACCACATTTTTTTTTGTTTTGTTTTTCCATTATAGAACTCTTCTGTCATTGACACAATCTTCCCAGGGATGCCAAGTCACTTCATCAGAAATGACAAACTTGCTTGATGCACTGAATCAAAGGCTGATGGAAGTCTATAAAAAGTGCTGCTCATAGCTTATGAAATGCAGCCATCTTCTTCTCAAAAAGCTGTCTTAAGGTAAAGATCTGGTTGACAGTGGAATGGCCAGGTCTAAAGTTGCTCTGAGTATCCTGGCCTTTGCCATGAAGGGCATTGTTTATTCAGGACATTGACATGGAAACAAAGACTTTCCCTGGGATTGACAACAGTGTAATACTTATTGCCCTTTTTGAACAGAGGCAGAATAACAACCTTCTTCCAGTCATCGGGGATGGTATTAGTACAGCAGATGGTCTAGAAGCCCTATAGCCATGGCACTACAAATACTCTCGCCTGTTTTCAGCACGACAGGGGTAATGTTACAAACTCCTGTTGCCTTCCCAGACTTCAGCTTATGGACTGTTATGCACATCTCTTCTTGGCTGAAGGAAGGTGGCTGTACTGGAACTTCCAGCCCCTCTGAAATGGAAGAGGGACTGCAGGGAATGAGCATCTGTTGAGGAGCATTTTGAAATGATCGTCTTGCTGATGCAATTGATCCTTCAGGTTCGGACTGATGTTGCCATCTCAGTTCCTTGCTGAATAAGCTGGTGGCACTTTCCTTCACAAACACTGCATAGTTAAATAAAGGATGTGATGATTGTGCCAGGATTCCTTCTCTCTCTCCTTTTTTTTTAACACAAAACTTGATGTTCTGAAATTGAATTAGCTGTTGCTTTTGCTCTCAACATAAGTGTCTCTGAAGACTCAAACTGTACCCTCACTTTTTTCTCATCTCTAACCGTTGTATCTGTCTCTTCACTGATCCATGGGTGACATTGGAAGGGCAAAGGCCCCAGAGCTGAGCTGGCAGCAATCAGCCCTGATGACTTGAAACACCATTCCTCATCAGATGACCGAGGGAGTGAGATTTTAGTCTCTAATGCTTTGATGGCCCTAAGGAGTTCAGAACAGAAAGCCATCTGATAGCTTGGTTGTAAGAAGAGCTTTTGGCTGAATCAGACTAATTTCAGCCCACTAACTTATTTTCAAAGTAGGAGGCACATTTTTGTCTCTGCGAATCCATACATCAGTGACTGTTGATCACGAATTATTGTTAATGAGGACATGATCAATAACAGTCCTAGTGAAACCATCTGGGCTGTACCTGCTCTGTTTGTGAATCTTGGGTGATGGAAGAGTGAATCAGCAATCCCAATGTTATTGGCAGCTGCAAATTCTATCAGTTGTTTACCATTTCTGTTCTTCTGCTGGATACCAAACTTCCCGAGAGTACTTGTGCAGGTCACTATCCTTTCCTACCTGTGCATTAAAGTTGCCCAGGATCATGATGACATCTCTTCTCAGAGTTTCATTACGAATTGATTGCAGTTGTTGGAAGAAATTATCTGCAGCTACGTTATAGGCCTTTGTTGGACCATACACGGCAAGGATGGTAAGATATCTGCAGCTATTATGGAATCAGATGCTGAAAAGTCACTTCTTAATCACTTGCCATCTCTGCAGTGCCTATTGAGCAATGGGTGAAAGTACAATGGCCATTCCCTGCTGGAAAACCTGTCGGGATGGTCTGAGAAGAAAAACATAGTCCTTAACTTGCTTTTCACCTCTCCTGGCCAGTTTAGATAAAATATAGATATCAATGTTCAGACTTCTCAATTGCTTGATTTAACTGTTTCAGAACATGTTTTGATGTTTCAGGCATCAATTTTACATTTACCACCAACATGCACAATACTGGAATAGCCCTTTTGCAAGGTTTCTTTGGTCATTTTTGCCTCAATGGCAGGAAAACTCTTGGCTGATTCAGGACAATTGGCCAGATTGTTGCAGGTGGTTGGCTTCGGTATTAAACACTCTCAACGAACTGGGGTCTCTCATAGTAAAATTTTTGTTTAATTTGCCTTTCATTTGGTTTTATTAGCAAATCCTGTTTTTCCTCCAGTTTGGAATAACTGAGCTCCTGTAGAAAGCAAAAAGAAAAGGAATACTTGTGGCACCTTAGAGACTAACAAATTTATTTGAGCATAAGCTTTCATGAGCTACAGCTCACTTCACCGGATCATGCAGTGGAAAATACAGTGGGGAGATTTATATACACAGAGAACATGAAACAATGGGTGTTACCATACACACTGTAACGAGAGTGATCAGGTAAGGTGAGCTATTACCAGCAGGAGAGAAAAAAAAACTTTTGTAGTGATAATCAAGGTGGGCCATTTCCAGCAGTTGACAAGAACGTGTGAGGAACAGTGTGTGTGTGTGTGTGTGGGGGGGGGGGGAATAAACATGGAGAAATACTTTTACTTTGTGTAATGACACATCCACTCCCAGTCTTTATTCAAGTCTAAGTTAATTATATCCAGTTTGCAAATTAATTCTAATTCAGCAGTCTCTCGTTGGAGTCTGTTTTTGAAGTTTTTTTGTTGAAGAATTGCCACTTTTAGGTCTGTAATCGAGTGACCAAAGAGATTGAAGTGTTCTCCGACTGGTTTTTGAATGTTATAATCCTTGACGTCTGATTTGTGTCCATTTATTCTTTTACGTAGAGACTGTCCAGTTTAGCCAATGTACATGGCAGAGGGGCATTGCTGGCACATGATGGCATATATCACATTGGTAGATGTGCAGGTGAACGAGCCTCTGATAGTGTGGCTGATGTGATTAGGCCCTATGATGGTGTCCCCTGAATAGATATGTGGACACAGTGGGCAACGGGCTTTGTTGCAAGGATAGGTTCCTGGGTTAATGTTTTTGTTGTGTGGTGTGTGGTTGCTGGTGAGTATTTGCTTCAGGTTGGGTGGCTGTCTGTAAGCAAAGACTGGCCTGTCTCCCAAGATCTGAGAGAGAGATGGGTCATCCTTCAGGATAGGTTGTAGATCCTTGATGATGCGTTGGAGAGGTTTTAGTTGGGGGCTGAAGGTGATGGCTAGTGGTATTCTGTTATTTTCTTTGTTGGGCCTTTCCTGTAGTAGGTAACTTCTGGGTACTCGTCTGGCTCTGTCAATCTGTTTCTTCACTTCAGCAGGTGGATATTGTAGTTGTAAGAATGCTTGATAGAGATCTTGTAGGTGTTTGTCTCTGTCTGAGGGGTTGGAGCAAATGTGGTTGTATCTTAGATCTTGGCTGTAGACAATGGATCGTGTGGTGTGGTCTGGATGAAAGCAACATCCTTGTTAATTTGCCCATTACCATCTGTGAAGGTGATGCCATTCCTTCTCCTGGTGTATTCTTAAATCCAGTGCAACTAGATACAGATCCTTATTGTTATGGTTGGCTGACTGCAAGAGACTTTTCACTGTCTGTCTGTCATTTTGGTGATAATCTCAGATCTTAGTGAATTCTTGAAATAATGTACTTAACTATTGGGGTCCATTATCCGCCATCAGAACCTGTAATATTTCATGCCTTGCAAACTGTGATATATTGAGTATGGGTGGATCTGCATTCTACTGCTTGTTTGTTAGTTTTGAACGCTACAGTTTTGAACGCTATTTAGAGCAGTAATCCAAGAACAGTAAACAGAGTTCTTTGTCAGATTCAAATTTAGTCCTTTTTCAGTCTGTGTTTATATTTTGGCCAAAGTTACCTACCTGTTGGGAAGGATATTTAATACTTGTTCGTTTTCTGATTACTCATCTGCATTTTGTGATTCACCTCTACAGTAATATTTTCATTTACATAATCTTCGTGCCAATAGAAGTATAATTGCCTTCCATATACATGGTCACAAGCTTCAGTTTCAGATCTTCTTTCATTTTCTTAATCTGTTTTCTAACAGATGCTCAATATATTTCTTCACTATCTTCCCTTACTCTACCTCTGGACTAGTTACTTAACTATGGACAAATCTGTTTAAGAAATGGTGCTGTCCAGTGAAGAGGTGGCTGTGTAATGTGAAATAAATGTGACTTAAATGCTTTCAAGGGGGTTAAAGTAAATATCAATTATGTGAAAATGAAAACAGAAATGTATAGAGTGACCATGGTAATTTTTAAAGAAATGTTTCCTCTAAATTTTTCCTAATCTAAAAATTAGAGAAACCGGTGTGATTTTTTTTGGAAGGGGAAGAAAACACACACCCACACCCTATGGCTAGAAACAGTAAAGGTATTAATATGCCTGCAGCTACCTGAGAGGGGAGAGAATGTGTATTCAGTGATTGACAGAAATTGGCTGAACAAGAATTGACTGAAGTTCTGTATACCATGTGTTTGATCCAGTGGGAGAATTAAAAGCAAAATATAAATCTGTTTTTAGTACAGACATGTGGTTACTAAAAGATGTGACCGCCAATGTTCAGGAGGCTGAAATAATATTCCCAGCTTTCTAAAATCACATCCTGCATCTTATGCTCATGGGAGCATAGAAAGGTAATTAGAAGAATTACAAAAGCATGGAATAATTTAACCTGTAGAGTTAATTTAGTAGGCTGCCCTGATTGTACACGTTCCTAAAAAATTAAGGGCCCAATTCTACAACTTTACTTATATTGCGTATGGGACTATGTAACTTGTGGAGTAAGAGATTACTCAGCATAAGAAAAGGTGGCTGAATCAAGTCTTAAGTGGAGAAAGTGTTGGGGAAAGAATTGGGTATAGTGACTAGGGTTACCGATTTTGGTTGGACATATTCCTGGAAATTTCATCGGATGACATAATCTTTAATTCCTGGAGACTCCAGGACAATCCTGGAGGGATGGAAACCCTAATAGTGACACGTGCAAGTCTGGTTCAATCAAATCTGCAAAGTCTACGGGGGCTTTGCACAGTCATTTGATTGTTCCCCCTTAGCTGTAAAGAAGACTCTGTAAATGTAATTGACTGCCCTCCCCTTTCCCTAAACCCTTATGCTATGCCAAGTGCAATAGGCAAGAAACAATTCCATGGATTTCAGGGAGGAGGGAATTAAAATTAATGATTTCCTTTCTTAGTTGTGGCTAAGCTGAGCTTGAGTGCACCTCAGGAGAGGTGGAAGCAACCATGTGGACTGATCCAGTCATTGCCTGAGGGCTGCTCTAATTTATATTCAGCTGTAAATCTGTTAGTCTCTAAGGTGCCACAAGTACTCCTTTTCTTTTTAAGAGGGTACTGTTGGTCCTCTGACCCTACCATGCCTCTACCTGGGGGGAGTGCAAGAGAAGGAGACAGAACTCTCTGGTGGGATGTATATTATCCAGGAACTTCCCATATTGCCAATTCACTGGGCTTTATGGCGCTTTGCGTTGGCAGAGCTAGCATAAAGAGGCCACAGAAAAATCTCCAAGGGGGACTAATGTGTCCAAAACCAGCAAAAACCTCAGCGGTATTCAGGGGAACATCATGTGGATGCACACTGCAGATTCATAATGACCGAAGGAGTGATGTGTGTAGGAGAAAAAGTGGAGCACTGATCATTGGATTGCAGGGCAGATGGGTAGGGGAACAACCAGAGAAATCAATGAATGCACTACACACATGCAGAGAAACCACTACAGTATTCTCCAGTAATGAATGCAGTGCTGTGTAGAAAGAGCTGTAAGAAGATTCAACCCTATATGCAATGCAGTAGTGCAGAGAAATCACCTGGGGTTTGAACAGTAAGCATACAATGCAACTATAGAGGGAGAGCACCGAGTGGTCATATACATGAACTTCTGTTTTGCGGAGAGACCACTGAAGGATTCAGCAATACTGCATGGTGTGCTTGTGGGCACAGAGACCCCCAACGCTATACAAGTGTGCAGAGGGACCAGTACTCCCCACTGGGGGTCGCCAAAGCACATTAACCCCTGTCCGCTTTGCCCGCAATTGCTTCACGTCCCCTCTCTTTCTCCTTTTAGAATCCGCACGGAACGCAGACCAGTAGTGGGCGTGGCGTCGCCGCTCCGCCCACCGCGTCCCCTGCGTGCGGCCGTGCCTCCCCCTTCCAACTCCCTCAAGCAAGCCGGTGTCTCGAGACGCCCGCGCGTTGGTGCAGGCGCTCCCGACCCTTCCACTTTCCCCTACTCTGCGAGTTGGTTTGTTCCTCCTCGTTCCCCTCACCCGCGGCTCCCCGCTGTGGTCGGGTCTGGCCCGACCCGGCGGCCGAACGGAGGGTTCGCTCGTACTCAGGGACTCGCTGCCTATTGAAGCACCAGCTCGAGAGGACGGGGGGAGAGCGGCTCCCCGGCCCGGGCAGCGCCATGAGGTGAGCGGCCGCCCCGGGGCTCATCGCCCCACCCCCGCACCGGGGTGTTTGCAGGGGGTGCGCTGTGGGGATCTCCGGTGGGAGGAGGGCCTAGGCGGGGGGGGGGGCAGCCGAGAGAAGGGGGGCAGCTCTGTGGGTCTGAGGAGAAAGGCGGGGGGGGGGGCGTTGTTCCATGGGCGGTTCTCTTGCGCCGTTGGCTTGTTGCTCTGTGAAAACACCGTGGGGGCCGTTGTGTCTCAGCCGTTGTGTGTGTTCCCCGGCAGGGGCGTTCGGGCGCCGGCCCGGCCGGGGAAGGCAGGGCTGGCTCCGCAGGGATAATAATGGCCAACCCGCCCGGCGCCTTGGGGAGCGAGCGAGCGGGCCGGGCGCGGCTGTCCGTCAATAGAGAGAGAGTCCCCGTGATTTGTGTGGCGCGAGGGGCCGGCTCGTGAGCTCCTGAAGCGTCCTTTTTTGGGGGGGCTAGAGGCTGCTCGCGATCCCGTGTCCAGGGCGGGGAGGGAGAAGCGCTGTCCTTTTATCGGTGTGTGTTGCATTGCAGCAGCAGCAGCTGGGTTTTTCCCTGTGTAATCAATAGAGGCAAAATCCCCCACCCCCTTCTCCCCCAGCAGTCGTGAATATATTGTTTGTAGGATTTGTTAATTCAGATGCAAACATCGAGCCATACATTAGTAATTCGCTTTTTTTTTGGAGTGTGTCTGTGTCCATTTGTCTAAGAGACTGAACCTTTATGTGGTCGTATTTGCTTGGAGATTATTTTCCACCCCCTCCAGCCGTTTCGTGCCTGTTCTGTGTCCATAAGCTCTTTTTGGATTGGTGCAAGACTTCGTGAGAAATGTGGCTTGGTAGACTGAATGCTGGTATATTTGGGGATGCGTTATTGTGATCCGTATAGGCCTACCCATTAGCTTAAACAGTTGGGGGTGTGTGTGTGTGTGTGTGTGTGTGTGTGTAAATTGCCCTTCAAAAGATATTGTCTGTCTTGTAGTTAGATTTGAATCTTCTTTGTGTTAAAGATTAATGATCAGCAGTTGCCAAGTCCTTAGAACGCAACAGTAAGATTTACGTGATATAATCCGCACATTCCTTTGCTGTGACAAAGTGTCAAGTCATAGGAATTCTTCATAAATGTAAGAAGTTTCTATTTTAAACTTTTTTTCTTAAGGTTTGTGGTTTTTTTGTTTTCCCAAGGGCAAATATGCATGCAGGCTTGGCATATGGAGAGCTTGGTTCTTTTTTTCTTTTTCTTGTATTCTGTTCCTCGGATGGCTTTATTGTATTTTGTTTGTAGTTATTTATGCCTTAAATTGAGTTTTTCAAAGCTGTTTTGTAATTTAAATCTTAAATCATAACTTTTTTCTATTATTCGTACAGCTGTTTTTCACTAAGTGGCTAGCTTCTCGACACTTGAAAAATACTCAGTTAATTCATAACTGCATATTTTGTGCATAGTAGTTTTTAATATTTTGATAATTTAAAAAGCTTAGTTTTATATATAATTTGCTACATATTTTAGAGGTGAATTTGTTTAGGCAGTTTTGAGACAATCATTTTACTTAGGCCATGTCTGCACTAAAAAAGGTTTGTTGGTATAGTTATACCAACTAGCCCTCCTATTGTAGATGCAGGTCTCTTTTTGCCATTATAGCTTGTACTGGTTCAGTGAGTGGAATAAGCTATACTGGCAAAAACACTTTTATGCTGGTATAATTGTATGCACAATAGAGTTTTTGCTAGTTTAGAAGTGTTGCAAAAAATCATGCCCCAACCAACATTACCAGCAAAAGTTTCTAATGTAGACCTCCCCTTAGGCTGTCTAAATAGGTGTTTGTATAATCAACTTTAAACTGTCTGTATATGTATAAGCAAAACATAAGTATGGTAAAAGTCTGTGCATCTATCTTTAAATACTAAATGGCAACTGTTTTTAAAGCGGGAAATTGTCTGAAATTAAATGTTCATTGTGAATGATTGCTGATATTTTAAAGGAACCTCAAGAATTCTTCAGGAATTCCGTAATCCAAGTCTTGCCCAAGCATACAGATTGTAACTAAATTGGTTTATTAACTAGTTAAATCAGTGTATTCTCCTTGTGTTGGACAGGGTTAAATTGAATCAGTTTCTCAATCCATTTAGTTAAATGGGTACAACATGTATGTGTAGCCAAGACTTCATGTTCTCTTAGGGCTTGTGTAAACTAGGTTAAAAGGTATATTTCTCAAACATATTAGTTTAAAGGCATTAGTTAATTTTTATTTACACAGACTTATAGACAAGTAGGTTATATCTTAAAATATGTTTTCTGGTTAAGGTAAACCCTTTGGAGGGGGGCACGATGACAACAGGAAGAGCCTATGCTTCAACATCAAACACAACTTAGTACAGACAGGCCAAGTATTAAAACTTGGTAGCTAACACCTTTTTAAAATATTTTATCATAGTCTAGACAAGCATTTAGATATGAATGATCATAAACTAAGGTGTAGTTCTGAGATGGAGGCTCTTCCACTTTTCAATAGAAAACAAGCTTATAGCTTGATTTATAATAAGCAGACAGAATGTATACTATTGACACTCTGACAAATATAAAAGGACTAGATGTGCATAATCTTTCCAGTGTACACTGGTAGAGAAAATTGCTCTGAACTATAACTTCAGTGTACACTTTTCTGCACTCAGGCATGCGATAAGGCACATACGGCAAAGTGATCAGAAAACTATTCTCCTGTCATCCCAATTCTGAAGTAACGCTGGTCTGACTTATGAATGGCTGCTGCCATATTTGGGGTAGCTAGGTGGCCAGAAGTTAAGAAATACAGTAGCTTACCAATTTTTCCTTTATTAAATATAGCTTGCTGTAACTGTAACCAAATTCTGAAATCTATGCAATGTAATAGACAACACAATAGGTTGTATATGTAAACATCAAGAGTAAATACCAGACCGTGGCAATTAAATTTTGTAGTGGCTTGTTTGTAGTTGTCTGAACGTTATATAATAGCTATGTAGATCTTTGGTATTGAACACCGACTTCAGGTGAATTTTAAATCTTGAATTGCTCAGGAATAAATACAAGTGCCTGTAACAAAACAAGTTTTGTTTCTGAAACAAAACTATGCAGTAGGCTTTCTTCTTCCTCCCCCCCCCCCCCCAAGGTAAAGAGTTGATTCTTACAATGCAAAAAGAGCAACAGACATGTAACTGACAGACTAGCTGTTGGTCTGAATATAGTGTGTTATGTGAATGGACTAATCTAATAATAGGTATCCAGAAATAGGTATACGTGACTAGGGATTTCCATAGCCAATTGGAATGCTGAAAAAAATGGCTGTTAAAATATCTTAGTTTAAGAATGCAATAATTTACAGTGATTGTATATCTTGCTGCTCGCATGATATAACTTTTCTGTTTTGGTGGTGGTGTGACTTCTTACTGTGATATAATAGCAGCATTTGTTTAAACAGAATTCTATTGAACAATACTCTGAATATCTGTATCTTAGGGGTTGATGACTGACATCTTTCTACAATTCATAAAGAACAGTAAATGAAATGTTCAAAATTTTCATTTTTAATATTTCATTCTAATGTGTTTGTTTACAAATGTCTGGGTCTGACTGTCCCCCTTTATTGTAGGTTATACTACATTTTTAATAGCATTTGAATTTCTAAACAGGAGAAGTAGCAGATCTGATCTTTCTAATGCAGTCCATTTCTTAGCAAGTTATATGGTTTCCTCATTCATGATTTATTTAACCTTTTTTATTTTGATTTTAGATTTCTTTAAAACAACCTTCCAAAAATTCTACTTGCCTTGGGTAAATTTCTTTCTGGGTAAAACTTTTATGTATATCAATCATCAAAAATCAGTCAAGCAAGACTTTGGGTCTGTGTAAGTACGTTTTCTTGACATTTTAAAGGCTGCATTAAGATATGACTTCATTCACTACTCTATTAATGAAATGGGAAGAAAAAGTAGTTCCAAGCTAGTAGTAGCAAAGCTAACTTCATTAGGATTTGGAATTCTTGAGGAGTCTCAGGTGTGTCCTAGAGTTATGCCAAAAGGTGACACTACTCATGACAATTATAAATTTATGGTAATTTAAATTAATTTTGTTATAGTGGTCAAGCAGAAAGAGCCAGTAACTGAGGAATGAGAGAATAAGAAGGGTATTTATTGCAGCATGTTTTGCTGTATAGGGTAAAATTTCATAATTGAACTTTTGTTGTAGCTTTTACTACCTGCATGACATATTACATATTTGGAATGGAAATGTAATCTAGCTTTGAAATATTTGACAAAATATTGAAAGTGCATAGCAGTCAGTTAAATCAAACTGTATTGCTGTACATGTTCCCAAACACTAAATTGCTCATTTCTCTAGAGTAAAATTGGAAGTGTAGGCAGACTTTTCAGGTGGGCACAAGAATTCAGTTCAGGTTACTTTCCTTGCTCTAAGTGGACTGAGGCTGTGTCTGCACAATGAGCTTGGGGTGTGATTCCCAGCTCGCATACACATACTTGTGTTAGCTCTGTGAGAACCAGCACAAGTGTAAATAGGAATGTAGCTGCAGTAGCAGAGGCAGCATGCCGAATACAAACCTGCTTGAACCCCGTGGGTACATATTTGGCATGGCTTACACTACTATTTATACTTGTGCTAGCTCTCATCAAGCTAGCACAAGTATGTGTGAGAGAGCTGGAAATTGCCTCTCTAGCTCCTAGTATAGATGTAGCCTAACAGACACATTGAGTCATCTGTCTGATATTATTGCAGATTTTGTTAGCTAGTGCTTCATTTGTGGCAGTTGCAAGTAATTCTTGCACTTTCCTCCCCCCCCCCCCCCCAATATCGCACATGGAATCTGACAACTGCTCTCACCAAAGTCTCTGGATAGTTTAATGAATTATTTTGATAGTAGATTTATAAGGTTTTATTCCACAAGTTTAAGTAATTGAAATGTATATCACCCAAAATGCATATTCTTCATAGAAGGCTACTTATGGCCATCTTATCAAGTTTATATTGCAGAGATCTAAACATTACAAATGATATATCGGGGTGGGGGTCCAGGAAGGCATTCTAAAATTCAACATCAATCTGGAAGCATGCATGCAGGCTGCTTCCTCCTGATTCTAATGCCAGGCTCTGTATTTTTAAGCAGTCAGTTAAATTTGTCTTGCTCTTCTCTCTCTTCCCACTTTGAACTGTAGTGCATGAAGGGCCAGATAGTCCTTTCTGTACTTCCCCAAAAAATGGGAAGAAGTTGTTCATTCAGCACCTATTCACTGAACGCCTACCTGACACTGGGGTCTGGTTTATCCTACAAAGTTAGGTTGACATAAGTTGACGTGTGTTGACCTATTTATGCATGTGTGTATAGTCAAATTTGTCTTCAGCTGATGTAAGTACCCTGTTAAGGCCATGCAATAAAACCATCTTCCTGAAAGCATTGAGCCATGATCAACCTACTGAGGTCAATGTAGTGCAAGTGTAGATACTGTGTGACCTTTTTCAACCCTAACGGTTCTCCAACTGTTCCAAAATGCCTAGCAGTCACTGCTCTGGTCACAGTTATGAATTCCACTGCCCAGGGGTCTCAGAAACTGGAATCCACCCTCTCTGTGTTTTTGAAATGCCTTTTCCTGATTGCCCGCTTTGGCAAGCACACCTAGCAATTCTCCCTTGTTCTGTTCAACTGCCTGGCCAGCCATGCTGGCTTGGCTCACTGAACATGCTCCTGCCTGGAGTAGACAGGAGGAATTGGATCATCTGGGCCTGTGGGGAGAAGAGGCTATGCAAGCACAGCTATGGAGTACCTGTAGAAATGTGGCCATCTACAAAAAGATTGCATGGGGGGATGCAGGCGAAGAGATATAACAGGGATCAACAGCAGTGCCAGGTGAAAGTGAAGAAACTGTGGCAGACATACCACAAGGCCAGAGAGGCCAACAATTGATATGGTGCTGAGCTGCAGACCTGCCACTCTTACCATGAGCTGCCTTCCATATTTGAGAGAGACCCCACCACCCTGAAGACTACTGTGGATACCTTGGAGGAGCCTTAGACCCAGACTCCTGTCAAGAATAGTAAGGAGAAAGGTGTGGGGGGAGATGTGGAGAGGGTCCATTTGTGACTTTACCACAATCTAACCAGTCCCTCAAGCCGAGCACAGATGAATCCAGTGAAGGGGAAGGAACTGTAGGTAAGTATGTGCATATAATTTCCCTTAGTGTTTAAATATAAAGATGGATCCTAGCCCATCCCCAAGTTAGCAAGACAAAGGTGTCAAGTATCAGAGGGGTCGCTGTGTTAGTCTGGATCTGTAAAAGCAGCAAAGAGTCCTGTGGCACTTTGTAGACTAACAGACATATTGGAGCATAAGCTTTCGTGGGTGAATACCCGCTTTGTCAGATGCATGTAGTGGAAATTTCCAGAGGCAGGTATAAATATGCAAGCAAGAATCAGGCTAGGGATAACGAGATTAGTTCAATCACGGAGGATGAGGCCCTTTTCTAGCAGTTGAGGTGTGAACACCAAGGGAGGAGAAACTGCTTTTGTAGTTGGCTAGCCATTCACAGTCTTTGTTTAATCCTGAGCTGATGGTGTCAAATTTGCAAATGAACTGAAGCTCAGCAGTTTCTCTTTTGAAGTCTGGTCCTGAAGTTTTTTTTGCTGCAGGATGGCTACCTTTAAATCTGCTATTGTGTGTCCAGGGAGGTTGAAGTGTTCTCCTACAGGTTTTTGTATATTGCCATTCCTAATATCTGATTTGTGTCCAAGACACAGGTATTGACTTTTCATTGTTTGTTTCATACAAGGAGAGATAGCAGTACAACAAAGGTAGTTATCTGCTTTTCGTTCCCTGTAGGGTTAGGTGCGGGGAAGGGTATCTGGAGCAGTTTGTTTATGTATATAGGGATGTCCCTTATACCTTCCTCAGAGATATTGATGAAATTGCATGGAGATATTCTGCAAGGTTTCCAGGGATGGCTGCCTTATTTCTTCCTCTGTGGTAGGACAGTTTCCCATGCCACTCCGCGATGACTTCAGCAGGCACCATTGGGAATAAGAGAAGGGAGTTTTGAAACTTATCTTTCCCGTTCCGTTGTGGCTGTAAAACCAGTGATGCATCTGTTTTATCTGTAGCTGTTGCGACCTTGAGGGGTGCCCCCTCCATACCCGTTAAATGGCTGACCTGAATGAGGAGGAGAAAGAAGACTAGGGAGGATATGTTCAGCGCCAACATGGCGGATGGCATGGAGAGGGACAGAGAGGATAGGAGAAAAGGGAGAAAGATCCAGGAATCCCAGCAGGGAAAGGGAGATGCACCGGGACATAAAGAGCTTCTCAGGCAGCAAGCCCAAATAGTGCTGTCTCTAGGTGACCTTACAGGTTCAGTAATCACAGACTTACCATCTTTTGCAGTCTCTGGAGAATTCTATGGTGGCTGCTCTCCATACCTTCAACATTCCACATGGCATCATGGGCCACATCCCTACTCCTACCACTTAACTTCAGAGAAGAAACAGTTCTGTAGCTTCATATACACTGATCTGAGAGAGGCACAGTTGGTCTATGTGAAGCCAGAATGGACTTAATTTGTGTGCTGAAATGGACAGAAATGTTTGCTGCCTCTCTAATGTTAAAGTTGTTCCATTAATTTAAGTTAAAAGTTTGTATTGTGTTTGTCACTCAGAATTGTTTTTGAAATAGTCATCTTTATTAGTTCACCACACATACTGCAAAATGCATAGCAGTACTCAAAGCACCCACTATTTGTTATTGTACAGCACCACAGAACTCATAGGTTAAACAAAACACCCAGTCATATGGGTAAATTGACAGCAAGCACCACATATTCATAGATTCACTAAAAGACACAGTATAATATTTATAAATCTATATCAATTCTAACAGCCCCCAAGCTTTCAGGGCCAGAGCACAGTCCAGCACAGTACATTAATGTGGCTGACTGTTAAAGTGCTCTTTCAAAGCATCCTGCAGCTGCATAGGTACACTTTGAGCTCTTATGATGGCCCTTTTGTCTGTCTGTTCAGACTTAGCAGACAGCAACCTCCCTTCTCCCCCCCCACCTTTGCCTCACAGATATTATGCAGCACACAACAGGCAGCTATAACCTTTCTTACCAAGATCCAATCTTGTGAGTAAACACCAGCAGCATCCCTGTCAATCTAGCAACTGTTATTCTGCACCTGCTGAGCTGGTAGTTGAATCTTTCCTTTTTGCTGTCAGGGTGTCTGTGGCTTCATGAGCAAGGGAAGCAGGGAGTAGGCTTTGTCTCCCAGGATCACTACTGGCATTTCAGTGTCGCCAGTGGTAATCCCCAGTCTGGAAAGAATGTCACTGCTTGCAGCTTTGTGAACAGTTCTGTGTTCTTAAAGATGTGAGCATCATGCAAGTTGCCTGACCAGCCCACTCTGATCTCAGTGAAGCTTTCCCAGTGATCCACCAATGTTTGCATAACCATGTAAAGGTAGTTCTTTCTGTTGATATCCTGTATGGCAGGGGTGGCCAAACTGTTGCTCACGAGCTGCATGTGGCTCTTTTACATTTAACATGTGCCTCATGGAGCACCTCACAGCCCCCTCCCCCAATTTTCCCCCTACCAGTTGTGTGCTGCATAATATCTGTGAGGCATTGCAGTGGGATGGTGGCGCAGGGGCTTCTGTCTAGCAGGGATGTGGTTCTTGGGGCTTCAGCCCTGTGGAGTGCACCTGCCAGGGTTTGGGGCTTAAATCCCGAGCCCCGGCAGGTGCACCCCAGCTCTCGAATTTCTGAAGATTGTCGTATACAGCTTGGCGGGTCAGTAAGTTTGGCCACCCCTGCTCTATGGCAAGGTGGGTTGGTGCCAAAATAGGGATATGTGTGCTGTCTTTCGCCCCCACTGAAATTTGGGAACCCCGTTGCTGCAGATCCATCCACTGTTTCCTGCATGTTCCCGGGAGTTACAGTCCTGTATAGCAAGACATGATTAATGGATCTACACACATGCATGACAACTGCCCCCACAGTGGATTTTCCAACTCCAAATGATTTCCCACTGACCAAAACCAACTGGTGCCTGCAAGCTTGCAGAGTGCTATTCTCACTCACTTTTCAGCTGTCAGTGCATCTCTTTCTCGTGTCCTTGTGCTGGAGGGCTGGGCAAGCTTGGCACACAGATCTAGGAATGTGGCGTGTGGTGAAGCTGAGAAGCCTCAAACCAACACAAAAAGGGTTAGAGAGAGACTGTGAACCCAGCTAGCTTTGCCTTGCTATATCTGCAACCAATGCCAGGCCTGGAGGGAGAAGAAAAGGAGAGAACCTGGCTCAGTTCAGAGCTGACTGGCAAGGAGGCAGGCACTTGCTGCCTCCTTACATGAGGGAATCATTGCTAGAAGCCTGATAGCCAAGACAGCCACCGGGGAAGAAGAACCGCTTCAGGGAGCGAGGGAGATGGCTGAGGAGACGGAAGAGCACCAGCAGTGAGTGAATTGTTAATGAACTAGAGAGAGACTGTGGGATTAGGCCCCTCCAATCTTGCATCTGCCCTGCCCAAAGGTCCCTTAGGCCATTGCAGGATACCACAAAAGGCCCACAAAGGGGGCGCTATTTGAGTTAAGCCACTACAGATTGGACTGTAATGGCTATGCACCAAACTGAAGAGATAGAGGTAGGAAGTAGCTCAGGGCAGTGGATTTAGACTTTCTGTTGGGAGGATCCTGCTGGTGTAGCTTCATACAGGGCTCTAGCCCAGGTCCCCCTTCCATATCTCCTTAAGAACTGAGGCACCTCTGTCAGGGAAGCAAGGAGCTGGAATTCAGATGTGCCAACCACTAGACTGCCGAGACCACCGCACCCTATTACATGTCCTTTCACATCCGAAGGTTCTACAGCTACTGCTCATCATCCCAAATCTGCATTCCTTTGTGATCCCACTATTTGCTGCTTGTTTCTTGGGCCCAGAACCAGTGCTTCACTATCTGCAGCTGCTTTTGAAATGCCACCAACATCCTTTAATTGTTTCATTATGTCCCTTAGCAGTCTGACCTTGAAGAAATCAGAGAGACAACGTGGGTAAGGTAATGTCTTTTTTTTTTTTTTTTTGGACCCACTTCTGTTGGTGAGAGAGAGACATGTTCACATTGGCTCTTCTGAAGAGCTTTGTGTAGGCTCGAAAGCTTGTCTCCTTGCCAATAGAAGTGGGTCCAATAAAAGATATTACCTCACCCACCTTGTCTGTCAAATAACGTGAGACCAACACGACTACAACAATACTTCATACTTGAAGAAATTGTCATGTCCCCCTTTGTTATGGTTAGTCCTATGTCCTTGCAAATACTGGAGGACTATACGTCATGTACTTGCAACATTCGTGAGAAAGGAGCAGTGCAAGTTCCATGCTTTTGTCAGAGATGGTGGATGGCAAAAAGGGCCGTGCGGGTTTGTGGGACATTTTCTTAAAAAAGCCTGAAAATTATGGGATATGGATTACATTATGGAATGGAGAAAGTTGCATGCTGGAAACTTGAAGCCTAGTGCCTGGAGATCCCTGCATGACTCATTTCTATCCCACAACAAGCTGTGAAAATATCCCAAAAGACATTGTGCTGCGTAGGTGGAATGTGGCACACTGGGATACCTACCCGTGGTGCACTGCACTTTGCATTGACGCAAGCACTGTTAGTAAGCATACTAAGTGCTGACGTAAGTATATTCCACGTACATACGTGGCTACTTACTTATGTAGATCAAAATTTGTAGTGTAGACAAGCATCTGTGACAGGAGTTCTCCACCCTGCCTTAGACTTATGTGTGCATCAGACTGGGAGTACTTCATAATGGAACTTGGCTCCCTGCGCACCCTGTGCATTTCATGCATAACTAGTGTAGGAACAGAGCACTAAGCAGAGTTGCATGCATCTTCTGCTACTGGGGAAATCCATTTTTAAACCCAGGTTATGTTTTTTCTCAACTTTGACCTTTCATCTAAAATCATTCCTGATACTTCATGTCTGCTTTATTCAATAGTGTAGAAGTATATGTGCCAATTGTATCTAAACCACCTGGCTAGAGTCAGGTTTGTAATTGTAGGATCCTGCTTATTTCCATAGCAGAGAGACAGAACTTAAAAAACAAAAACACTACTTCTTTATAACCTTAATGCTTTTGAAAATAAGTGACTTTTAGCACTGGCTTCCCTGCACAACTGACATTTTAGTTCATTCTTGTAACTTATATTTCATGCTAGGTTTCCACCAAATATTTACAAATAAGTTGCCTCTAGAAAGGGGTGAAAAGCCCTACTTCCACTTTTTATGCAGTGCCGTGCATTTCTTATGTTTCCTCAGATTAATCTTTCCACCTAATTTTCTTTCTTTGATTTGCATCTTGACAGTTACTGATAAGTATTCATTTTAAAGTCAATACAGGAGCTAAATTGTGGAGTTAAGTGAGACTTACTGTGTTTTTGCTCCCTTTCTATTTAAGTGGGGACAATAAAGCGTAAGCTAAGATCCATGCTCAAGGAAAATAAATCTACCTTTCATAATTATTTACGTTAGAAAGTGGCTAGACCAAGCTGGAGCACATAAGGAAACATTAGTAAGAGCCATTTCTATTTAGTCTAAAATTAGTACATCCTTTCAAAAATGACACACAGTTTCCTTTTAAGAAAGTGTGGCCAAGAAAGTTGCCTGCATCCACTGTAGCATGTGGGAGGAAAAATAGAAATTGATTGCACCCTGAAGTGAGATACAAGTCCAGCAAAGTAGCACTCTTGAGTGGTGTCAGAAATCAAATCTGTTTTAACAGTGCTTACTTGCTATGTTTATAGCTGATTTGCAGCACGAACAGATTCGGGAGGATTCTACTTTACGCTGTGTTAAGTGGCTGTATTTTTTTGTGGCGTGTGTTGTTTTTTGTTCAGAGGTTCTGGTATTTTACTTTTCTTCCGAAATTTGAAACCTCACTCCTCTCATTAACCTCATATCACAGAAGCGGCTATACACAGAAAACTAAATTTAGAATGTAAGTTCCTCAAAGTAGGGACTGTTTTCATTGCCTTGTGCAGTTCGGAGCACCCTGGGTGCTCAAACAGTAAATAGAATAACTTCCCAAAATGTCCCTTTTAGGATTTAGTACTTACTGCTAAGATCTGAATTCTCTTCCAGAATCTTTGTACATTTGATGGCTTTCATTTAACTTCCTTATACTTTTTATTGCTCTGCTGGAGTGGAGATGAGACATTTTTATTAGTAATGAAAATTGATAGGCTGTTTTAATTCTGTGGATTGTACCTCTGGTCAGAATTTTATACTTGAAATTGTTCACTTTTTTTCTTTCTGATATCCTAGATATTCAGTATGCTGACGTTTTAAGAGGTTTTGTCCGAAAAGTTACTATCAGAAATGGGACTCTCTTGTTCAACATAACTGCTCACTTTTTATCTGGGTCATATTTGTTTACTTTGGCAAACAATTTTTTAGTATTGTTAACCTTACAGAGTCAATACACCAATGCAAGAGTGAGCTGGTTTCTGTTCTGTCTTGTGCATTTTCAACAAAACTGTCAGTGGAAGTCTGATTGCAGAATCTTTATTATTCTCTGTATTTGGAAGAGGTAGACAAATATCTAGGTTTTTTATAAAGTCACCCAAACAGCTTTTAGTGAGAGAGAGAGATCGATCATTGGTTGACTTTAAAGTATTGACAGAAAAATCACTTCGGTTTGCAAACTGAGCAAAATCTTGTCCTGGAACCTTGCAATGTAATTTTCAGTGTTTTTTAGTAGAGATGCATGAGAGCTGTCTACTTTTAGAGCTAATAAATGAAACTTCTCAAATGCTAAATTTAATCTCTATAAGATAGCAAATGTTTCATTAAACTTCTCATGTATTACACACAGAATATAATTTTCTCTAGGTAGCTTATTTTTTAATGTCTGTGTAAACTAAAAAAAAAGCTTACTTTGAAGTCTTCATGTTGGTGTTTTATCTGCTCACTACTCAGTATCAGTCTGTTTGTAAGTTCACTACATAAACAAGTAAAATTTTAAAACATTTAAAAGAACCTATTCCTTTTTTTTTACATTTCTCTGGGTATTCTAGAATATGCCATTTCAATCTCTTTCCCTCTTATGGGTGCAGCCATATGCTAATAAAACAGCATAATGTAATGCACTCCTAGATGGGCACAATACCATATTGTCTGCCCTCTGTGTGTTAAATTGTCATTGAAATCAGTGGGAAGTAAATGTATGTACTTTTTAGCAGAATTTGGCCCTTCATCCAGTGATAAATCTCTTACGAGTCCATACTATTTTGTATGAGTTAATGAAATAGCAAATTTTTTATAAGCAAGAGTTGAGAATTTAAACTTTAAAAAATTGAAATGACTGAATTCTAGTGAAGAACTTAATTGTGCAATGCTTTTAACATTTTGGTATGTGCAGTTAGTTAATGTTTCAATAAACTACTATGAAATAAGCTTAACTAATTTTGCTGTGTTACAGCAAACATATTCTAATGTTTGAAATGCAGTGGAGTTGCTTGATGGCCAAACAATTAAACAAACAAACAAATCCTGATGAACTTAATTATGGCAGAGGTCATAAATCAGAATTGTGGAATGACTGCAAAAGGGGCTGGACAATGCTTAAATCTCAGCTCTGTTTCAGGGGTTGAAAATGCATGTGTAGCTCTAGTTGCTGATCAGATTTAGAATTTAATAGAAACATTTTAATTACTAGTAAACTAGATATTTTGATTATCAACGTGTTGACTTGTCTAGAAAATATGGATTTTAAAATAATGTGTATAGACATTGATTCAGTTAATTTTTTATTTTCTTTTTCTAATACCAAGGGAGATTTGTTTTGTTAGTTCCCTGCTCAATATTCATTCTTTCAGAAAGGGAGAAGTTTGAAAAATACTTCTGAATTTCTATTTCCAATTCAATAAACTACTGGCTCAGAAAACTAGAGTATAACACCACTTCTAGTCTGACTTCTTATGGCAATTTTAACTTCTGTTTTTATTAGTTATCATAAAAATAGACAGTGTGACCAGTGTGCTGCTCATAAATTTGTAGTAAACGTAGAGAAATATATTTCAGTCGCTCAGTGTACATTAATGCATCACTCAGTCTAATCTCAAAATCTGGTCACTCTGGTCTGAATGAGACAGGTTGATTGGCAACATCTATTTGCTGTGCATACTGTATGGAGCGTGTATATAGAATATCCACATATTAGCTGCAGATGTGCCATGCTCTATTAAAACATCTAGTCAAAGGAGGAACATGAGGCATGTTAGTGAGCTCCTAATCTTATCTGTGCTGCAAGACGCAAATGGCTGAAGAGGGCTGCTAACTTTCTATACACATCTGATAATCTAAGACCTAAAGAACCCAAAGGTTTATTTCCAAATTTGTTTTCCTGGCATGTCACTCTTAGTTCTAAACTTGGGTGTTTCCAAGACTTGAGGTTAGCCTTACTGCGCATCATCCTCCAAGAAGCATAGATGGAATGCTAACCCACTTTCCTGAGCATAACTGATGCCAAATAGTAACAAAACAACTGTTTTTTGTTAATTTTATTAGTAGTCATTTTTCATTCAGATATTCCATGTTAATGAAAAAGTAGTAACAGTGGCTGTTAATATGAAATTCAACTGTTAACCAGCATAAAAGCAGTATTATTAATCACTCGTTGCTGGTAAACTATAAATATCAGGAGTCAGTCTTCGTTGGGTCAGCTCGGATGAACTGAACATTGGAGCATATTTTGGTTGTAAAGGATGAGAGATCTTCCTGGATTAATAGACAGCTGTTAAGCTTGCAAAGGTAATATGAATCTGCTGAGCAGCAGGTTCACTACTAGTGTGTATGGAGGTACTGGTAGTAGGACAGACCCATTGTCTCACCATATTGCCAAAAGATTGTCTCAGAAAGGTAGCTGGCTATAGTGCAGTAGGAGCAAGAAGCAGCTTGGAATCTGAGGCTGGTGAAGATGCCCAGAGCCCAGCGGGGGAGCAGGCTGGTCCTAACATGAGTTTAATCAGCAGTTGGATACAGATCTATACAGATCCTGTGGTAAACCAGGAGAGACTAGGCTGGGAGATCTGGAGCCAGAAAGCTAAAGAGCAACAGGGCTCTCGGGAGTTTGGACGTAGTAGTCCTCCAAAGTTCATAAAGGGACAGTAACTACATTCAGTAATTGGTTACTGTCAAGGTGTCTAAGAGGCAGACATTAGATTAGGGGAAAGGCAGTGTGATCTGACTGAGTGGTAGGTCCAAGGAGGCTTGGCCGCTCTTTTCTTAGAGCAGATATAGGATATATATAAAAAGTTTGGCTTGTAGCCTAATTGTTGGCCCAGGGAAAATGGTCTGTGAGCAGAAGTGTGGGAGCTATTACATCAGCAACAGATGGCCATGGAGAAGGGCCCCTAGTGAGATAAGACTGGACTTGTCTTCACTACTGCCCATGGATGCAGCTGCGCCGATGTAGAGCATCTAGTGAAGACATGGGTGTGGCGGTCCCTGGGCTGGGTGCAGGGTATGGTGGAGATAGAGGAGTGAGCGGAGAGTGAGGCCACAAGGGGAGGAGGCAGAGCAGAGATGTTCAGTTTCTAGAAATTGGAAAGTTGGCAACCCTATGACAGCTGCTCCGTTTTGGGTGAATGTGTGCTGCAGTCAGAGCTCCTCCCCTCCCCCCCCCACCCCATACCTGCCCACCTCTAGGGCCCCTCATACCTTCTGCTCTTGGGGTCAGAGCATCTGCCTTGCCTCCATCCCATCCGTTACAACAGCATTCAGATTGCTATGTGGAGATTGCTAGAACCCTGCGTGGATACAAAATTTGTATTCGCATCTGATCTGCAGACCATTTTTGTGGGTATCCGCAGACTTGCAGGGTTCTAGTTATTGGGGAAGCTGGAGTTTTTGGCAACTGGGTAGTGGGGCTTAGTTTTTGTTTTGGTATCCATGGGGTAGTGGCAACATTTAGAACTGGGAGGAGGAAATGTTTCTCTTTCCTCTCCTGTTTTGGACAAGGACAGTAATAACTTGAAATCTGGTGGACGATAGTGTAAATTCCCACCTGAGCAACCCGTGGCTCTAATATTTATTACTATCTCCAGCAACTGTACATAAGCACAGAAATGGGCCATAATTGAATAGCTAACAATGTTGACATTTAACTGTTGTCTTGAGGCTTCAGAGACACCATGTTGTGATGAATTCACACTTCTCTCAGAGATGTTTCAGACAATCTGCAGATGCAGATAGATATCACTGCTTGAGTTGGTTTTTGGTTCACGTTTTGGAAGGCCACCTGTGCAACAATAATGGGGAAAGACATAATTCATTCAAAATAAAAGCTTAGATTCTGGAGCACAGAAAAGGGGGAATTTTTTTAAGCCATTTATGTTGCTAGGAAATTACAGTGTCTACCAGGTAAGTGAAGATTGTGAGGAAAAATAAATCGGGAATTGAAACGCCTAAAGTAAATTACCTATTTTGAGTTTTCACACTTTCCAGAGGAAGAGTAAGACATTTTTACTTATGTTTTAGCTTTAAAAACATTTGAATGTTTCTCCCACAGTATTGGGCATTAGGAATGTGTCCCGGGTGGATAAAAATAGATTTTTTGTTGAAAAAAATTTAAATTATTTTTTTAAAAAACTATTAAAAAATCTGCATCACAAAACTTTATTTTTTGAACCTGTTAATAGTGAATTTAAAGAAAATAGTTCTCAGTCAGTATAATTTATTTTTAGATCAGACTTCAGTAATCAAGTACATTCATCACAGTAATACAGGCACCTGTTTCCTTTTACCACATGGCACAGTCTGGGGAACAAAACTGGAGAAATGCGTGGGGGGGGGGGGTGTTAGGGTAAAATTTTTCCTTTTAAAAAGAAATTTGTTTAAAGTGAAATCTGAATTTATACTACAAAATGTTAAGGCCTAAAATTATTATAATCTCTTAAAACATCTAAATAAAAAATAAATATGCTGAATCCATGACTGAGCCTCTGTTTAAAAAAAAATAAAAAACTAAAAAATTTCCCCTTTGAGAGAAATGCTGCTTTTCTGTACAAAGAAAGAATCAGAGGAAAAACGTCTAACTTTTGAGATCAAGCTTTAAAAATATGGCACAATAGGTCATGTACTGTATTAAGGGCTTGATCCTGTGGGGGATCCATGGGCTGTGTTACTGGGTGTGAGAGACTGGCAAAGTCATCACAGCTGTTGGAACCCAGCTTCTGTTTCATATGACACCGTCATGATCAGGAATAAATGGTGAGTTTTCAGAATGGTGAGAGGTAAAAGGTCCCGAGGGGTCTGTACTGGGACCAGTACTATGCAGTATATTCATAAATGATCTGGAAAAAGGGGTAAACAGTGAGGTGGCAAAATTTGCAGATGATATAAAACTACTCAAGATAGTTAAGTCCAAAACAGACTGTGTAGAGTTACAAAGGGATCTCTCAAAATTGAGTGACTGGACAACAAAATGGCAGATGAAATTCAGTGTTGATAAATGTAGAGTAAAGCACATTGGAAAACATCACCCCAACTATACATATATAATGGTGGGGTCTAAATTAGCTGTTACCACTCAAGAAAGAGATCTTGGAGTCATTGTGGATAGTTCTCTGAAAACATCCGCTCAATGTGCAGCGGCAGTCAAAAAAGCAAACAAAATATTGGTAATCATTAGGAAAGGGATAGATAGAAAATGTTATATTGACTCTTTATAAATCCATGGTGCGCCCACATCTTGAATATTGGGTGCAGATCTGGTCGGCCCATCTCAAAAAAGACATATTGGAATTGGAAAAGGTACAGTAGAGGGCAACAAAAATGATTAGGGGTATGGAACAGCTTCCGTGTGAGGAGAGGTTAAAAAAAACTGGGACTTTTCAGCTTGAAATAGACGACGACTAAGGGGGGATATGATAGAGGTGTATAAAATCATGACTGGTGTGGAGAAAGTAAATAAGGAAGTGTTTACTCCTTCTCATAACACAAGAACGAAGGGTCACCAAATTAAATTAATAGGCAGCAGGTTTAAAACAAACAAAAGCAAGTATTTCTTCACAAAATGCACAGTCAGCCTGTGGAACTCTTTGCAAGAAGATGTTATGAAGGCCAAGATTATAACAGGGTTCAAAAAAGAACTGGATAAGTTCATGGAGGATAGGTCCATTGATGGCTATTAGCCAGGATGGGCAGGGATGGTGGCCCTAGCCTTTGTTTGCCAGAAGCTGGGAATGGGTGACAGGGGATGGATCACTTGGTGATTACTTGTTCTGTTTGTTCCCTCTGAAGCATCTGGCATTGGCCATTGTCAGAAGACAGAATACTGGGCTAGATGGACCTTTGGTCTAACACAGTCTGGCTGCTGCTATGTGCACTGAGCCCACCTGTGTGGGCTCATACTCCTGTTTTATAGTTTCTCTGTACCTGAGCTTTGAGTGGTATACTTCTCGAATTATGAATATTTGTTACCCCACACAACATGGAAATTTACTCTCTAGCTCATGGAAAAATACTCCCCTGCCCTTGATTCTGGATGGTTCTTGGCACTTCTGGTAAATGGCCTTGCTCTCTTGTGTATGCAGACAGATACGGCTGCTACTCTGAAACCTGCTACTCTGAAAGAAAGAGAAATCCATTAATTTCTCAATTGCCTCCCTTTCTGTCTCTAAACAAATGGAATACTGAGCTGCAAAAGGCATGTGTGTTACATGAACTGAAGTCTTGGATTTGTTTTTATTTTTCTGGGGATGGAGTGGAGGAGTTATGTAACAAGGGAGAAGTGCAGTGTTTGCAGCCAGAAAGGAGCAACACTAGTCAAAGTGGGACACAATAGAAAGAAGGGACAACGTTCTTCAGAATACAGCCTCTAAGTGTTGATTTCAACACTGGAGACGTGAGGGGGAAAAAACCTGCCATGGCTGCAGGTTGGAAAAAAAGACCCTATTTGGGAATATTTTCAAGAAATTCCTGTACCTCTGGGTTAAAAAAAAAAAAGGAACACATCGCAAATGTAAACGGTGCAACAAAGAGATGCAAGGCCTGTTTGTGAGAATGAAACGGCACTATGAAAAATATACCTCAGAAGGCAATGACTGAAGATGATGTGAACATGTCTGAACAATCTGGATCAACTGGTTAGTAAATTTATTTTTGCATCGTTCTTATGGACCTACCTGCCATGTCTTACTATGCTGGTAAATGATAAATTTAGATTGTCATAAATTTGTTTGTGTTTGTGTGTGGATTAATTATGAATGTTAAACTGTTTGTGTTCAAAATATAATTGGAATTTTTACTTGTGTGAGTATCAGTTAAATTTTTACTGTTAATGCTGGACTTCTGAAATTATTTTTAATTGCTGAGCATAGTCAAACATGGTAGGTGATGTTTCCTGTTTAAAAGTAGTTTTATTAGATATTTATGAATTTTAACATTTCATGTCTTTCAAGATGTTCAGTATGTTGCTTAAGGATTTAAGTAGATTTAAGTCCTTATGATTTATTAATCTTTCATTTACAGTCTCACTTTTTTTAAAGCAGTGTGCTGAGTAATAGTGAGTGACTTTTTCCCCTGGTTTTTTGTTTTTAGGGTCTATCTTACACATAAGGAATTATGAACATCCATCTACAGTGTCTACAACTTCAGAGTTTCTGCTGGTACCACCAGCTGTGCTGCAGCTAAATCTTTATTTATTAAGGGCTGGGCTATTTTGTTGCCAATGTGTGAAGAAAATCTTGACAAAATAGATGGCACTATCATAGCGAAAATAGTCAACATCGGATTAAAATGAAATGTAGAGGATAGGTTTCAGTATATTCAGCATATTTCCATGGCCTTGGACAGACTGCAGAAAGATGGCTGCTGTACTGCTCATGCTGCTGAAACTTGGAAAGAACTTCGAAGAGGTGTTGAAGAAAGAAATAACCAACAACAAAATTAAATTGCAGGCAGTAAAGAAGCAATCGATGAAGCACTGACTCCAACTCATTTTCTTGCCAGTATTCTCAACACAAAGTATCAGGGTAGATGCCTAACTGCTGAAGAAGATACTGCTGCTATGACATGGGCATCTAATAATCATCCAATCAGTCATGCCAATTACAATGAACTTCAGTGCTGCAGGTGAACCATTCAAGCAGTATGTGTTTGATGGTTTTAAAGAAAGTCACATTACTGAAACCAGTTGGAGAACACTTCAGTCTCTCTGGTCACTCGATTACAGACGTAAAAGTGACAATTCTTCAACAACAAAACTTCAAAAACAGACTCCAGCGAGAGACTGCTGAATTGGAATTAATTGGCAAACTGGATACAGTTAACTTAGGAAAAAGAAAAGGAGTACTTGTGGCACCTTAGAGACTAACCAATTTATTTGAGCATAAGCTTTCGTGAGCTACAGCTCACTTCATCAGATGCATACTGTGGAAAGTGTAGAAGATCTTTTATACACACAAAGCATGAAAAAATACTCAGGATTTCCAGGTTTATGGATCTTGGGTAGTAGATAGAATATCCCAGGTCGGGGTTCCAGGGGTGTGTCTGTGCGGATTTGATCTTGTGCTTTTTCAGGGAGTTTCTTGAGCAAATGCTGTAGTTTCTTTTGGTAACCCGCAGTGGGATCAGAGGGTAATGGCTTGTAGAAAGCGGTTTGGAGAGCTGCCGAGCAGCCTCTTGTTCATATTCCGACCTATTCATGATGACAACAGCACCTCCTTTGTCAGCCTTTTTGATTATGATGTCAGAGTTGTTTCTGAGGCTGTGGATGGCATTGTGTTCCGCACAGCTGAGGTTATGGGGCAAGTGATCCTGCTTTTCCACAATTTCTGCCCGTGCACGTCGGCAGAAGCACTCTATGTAGAAGTCAAGTCTGCTGTTTCGACCTTCAGGAGGAGTCCACCTAGAATCCTTCTTTTTGTAGTGTTGGTAGGGAGGTCTCTGGATTAGTATGTTGTTCAGAGGTATGTTGGAAATATTCCTTGAGTCGGAGACGTTGAAAATAGGATTCTAGGTCACCACAGAACTGTATCATGTTCGTGGGGGTGGAGGGGCAGAAGGAGAGGCCCCGAGATAGGACAGCTGCTTCTGCTGGGCTGAGAGTATAGTTGGATAGGTTAACAATATTGCAGCTTTCACCCTGACCACACCACACGATCCATCGGCTACAGCCAAGCTCTGCGATACAACCGCATTTGCTCCAACCCCTCAGACAGAGACAAACACCTACAAGATCTCTATCAAGCATTCTTACAACTACAATACCCACCTGCGGAAGTGAAGAAACAGATTGATAGAGCCAGAGGAGTTCCCAGAAGTCACCTACTACAGGACAGGCCTAACAAATAACAGAACGCCACTAGCCGTCACCTTCAGCCCCCAACTAAAACCCCTCCAACACATTATTAAGGATCTACAACCTATCCTGAAGGATGACCCAACACACTCACAAATCCTGGGAGACAGGCCAGTCCTTACCTACAGACAGCCCACCAACCTGAAGCGAATACTCACCAGCAACCACACAACAGAACCACTAACCCAGGAACCTATCCTTGCAACAAAGCCCGTTGCCAACTTTGCCCGCATATCTATTCAGGGGACACCATCACAGGGCCTAATCACATCGGCCACACTATCAGAGGCTCGTTCACCTGCACATCCACCAATGTGATATATGCCATCATGTGCCAGCAATGCCCCTCTGCCATGTACATTGGTCAAACTGGACAGTCTCTACGTAAAAGAATAAATGGACACAAATCAGATGTCAAGAATTATAACATTCATAAACTAGTCGGAGAACACGTCAGTCTCTCTGGTCACGCGATTACAGACATGAAAGTTGCAATTCTTCCAAAAAAAAAAAAAAAAAAAAAAACTTCAAATCCAGACTCCAGTGAGAAACTGTTGAATTGGAATTCATTTGCAAATTGGATACAATTAACTTAGGCTTGAATAGAGACTGGGAGTGGTTAAGTCATTATGCAAGGTAGCCTATTTCCCCTTGTTTTTTCCTAAACACCCCCCCCCCCCCCCAAGACGTTCTTGTTAAACCCTGGATTTGTGCTGGAAATGGCCCACCTTGATTATCATACACATTGTAAGGAGAGCGGTCACTTTAGATAAGCTATTGCCAGCAGGAGAGTGGGGTGGGGGGAGGTATTTTTTCATGCTTTGTGTGTATAAAAGATCTTCTGTACTTTCCACAGTATGCATCCGATGAAGTGAGCTGTAGCTCACGAAAGCTTATGCTCAAATAAATCGGTTAGTCTCTAAGGTGCCACAAGTACTCCGTTTCTTTTTGCGAATACAGACTAATACGGCTGCTATTCTGAACACTGAAACTGTGGAAGTCACTAGCTAAGCAGCTGGACCTAGAGATTGTTGAAGTGCTAAAACAGCTTTTCAGAGCAGTAGCTTCTTTTGCGGGCATAAAGAATATTTTCTTTGTTTGAACTAATTCATTCAAAGTTGAGAAATTGATTGGGAGCTGAAAAATTAGGAAATTCTTTTTCTCTTTCAGTCTATGAATAAAAACAAGAAAGGAGGGTATGAGATCTACTGGGTTTATAAGTCTGAAAAGCAGTTTAAACAGCTTAGGAGACTCTCATTTTCAGGGGAATTAGCAAGTAACAACTTAAGCTCTAGTCACTTTCACTTTGTCATATTTGAAAAATTTTACAGGCTGGCCTGAAACAATGTTTAATTCACTGACTGCAGTTAATCCTTCTGTTCCTTTAATAAATCATTTAATTGTAAAAGTGAAACATGTTTTGATGAGAAGTTCATGTATCAAAAAATTTAAGGGTGTTTCAATAAAAATTTTTTATATGCTTTTTTGTTTGTTTAAATTACAGTTACCATCCTAATGTAGCTTAGCACAAATATAAGCTAAAAGTTAATTAACTAGTAAATAAGCAATATATCAATAACCATTTTCTAACGTACTGAAAATGTACAATTAATATGAAAATATTAAACGGTATAACTGCTTAAATAAATGTAAAAAGTTAGTGTACCCTCCTAGCTAGCAAACAGATGTACCAAATGTAGTGCCAAGGGCTCTCTTTAGTTGTAAATCAGCATGTCAGCCAGTGAGATTGCACCTTTCTTTAGAAAATAACTGAAGTACAAATGGGAAAGTTGATTTAAAATGGATTATTTAAATTGAGGCTTTCCACCTGGTAATTTAAATCCATTTCAAATCACCTTGATTTAAATCAGTCTGCTCTTGAGTATCCTTAGTTAAAGGAGCCCAACTCTTCGTATGCATTCCACAGGTCAAACAGAGTCTAAGCATGACTGTGTAGAGGTTCAGATACAAGATGTAACTTTCAGCAATCCTTCCCACAAAAATGGTACCTATAAACAAGACTGGAAAAAATCATCACTTACTGGAGGGATTTAACTCTGCTTCCATTGAAGACCATAGTAGTAATCCCCTTGACTTCAAATGGAGCCGTGTTAGGCCAGTGTTTAGCACTTCGAAAATCCAACCTTAAAATCATACACACCTATTCATTGGGGCAAGTTAAGAAATAACACTATTTTTATTATAGACTGATACTAACCTCTGTGTGCTGCCTGTGTAGGTGATAGGTGCATTAGGAATTACTTAGCTAGTTTTGGCATACACTTATTTAAAAAAAAAAAAAACTTGCCTTGTTTATTGAGGTCTTTATCTTTACTTAATTTTAACTTATCCTGAAAACCACCATAAATGAGACTGGCTTGATAAGTACTTCCAGAATGAAGATTCAGAGTTAAGGCAACTGTCTGCAAAGTGATTAATGATTAAGTGGTTTGGCTAGCTTCATGTGAAACATTAGGAAATAACTGTTCTTGCTGTCTGATGTGTCTGAATTCTTGAGGTTTTCCCTTCGTAAAAGGAGAGAGTAAGAAACTTGTTCGTGGCCTATTAACTGATTCATTAATGAATCAAGACTGGTTTGTAGCTATCTGGTTTACCTTGTAGTAAACTATTCAGGCAGAAAATTTTTTGGTTGATGATTCTTCATGACACACAGAGTGAAATCATGCTCTCAGTGAAGTTGATGGAAGTTCTGCCGTTTTCTTTATTGGCAGCTGGAAAACACCCATAATGGCAAAAAGATTAAAAATACTAATGACAAATCTGACAAGTCGCTTTTTCTGCAGTTTCTGCACTGAGAAGCAGACTTTCTTTTTCAGGCCTGTGTGACTGTAAAGCATTTTAAACACCTGCAAAACTTAGTACTGCAAATCACTGACTACTTCCTTGTCTAACAGGAGCTATAAAGCTGGTTTCCCTTATTGTTGCAAGTCTTGATTTATTAAGTGATGGAGTAAACTGAGCACAGTCTTCACTTGCATAAATTCCATACCCTGCCTACCTCTTTAAAAATCATTTCCTTACCAAGCAGGAAATATAACTTTGAGTTTCTTGTCATGGAGAAATGTCTGTAGTGGGGGACTTTAGCTATTGACTGATCTTTGGACTACTTTGATCCTGGCTCTTGAGGAACTCAACCTTGCCTTTTTTGAGATGGTCAAGAGAAGTGGCCAGTGATGCTATTGGTGTCAGTCTAATTTGGTTTTTCAGCTTTTTCATGTCCCATATAAAACATCAATTTCCCAGCACTTTGGGGTTTTCTTCTTTTTAATACTTTTGAGTATAAATATAACTAAAATATAGCTTGCATAGCCACAACAATATACAGTAAGTGGATATAAAAGGAAGAATAAAGCAGAAAACAGCAGTAGTTATTCATAGTAGTATTCGGTCGTTGTAACTGAGTTGAAAATGTATCCAACGTAATGTGAGTACAGTCCGTGTGGTCCCTGTCCCCCCCCCCCCCCCCAAGAATTAGGGTACTGTCAGTCAAATATAAAAAACCCTATTAAGGTGTACTCAGAAATTTTCTGCTGTATGGGAATGGGAATAGTTTGACATCTGTGAAACTCTGAACATCATCTAAAGTTTTGAAATCACCTTGGCAAGGAAAAAACCTTAAGGTAGTTTGGGCTTAATTTCACTATTTTGTTATGAAGCTTTTTTTTTAAAAAAAAAAAAATCAACCATTCACAAATATTAAGGTATATTTTGAGTTTTTCCTAGTATTCTTGGAGCATTTTAATTCTTTTTTGGACGGGGGAGGTATTCTATTATCAATATTTGGCATAAAAAATGTAATAGGTGTGTGTGTGTGTGTGTGTGTGTGTGTGTGTGTGTATATATATAGATATATATTTAAAGGAGCTATTAAAATTACCATAATGGCCAAGACAAAATTCTGTAGAATTAGCATGCTTCAGGTTGCAAGCCAGAACTGGGGTATGTTAAGAATGAAATTCATTAGTACAGAAACCCGATTTCTAAAAAGCTTCTCAAGTAGAAAGATTCTGCTAACATAAAATAGGCTAAATATTGGGCCTAGCAACTTTACATGTTTGTTACATTTGTAATATTTGCAGTGGTATGTACTATGGGGCTTCATATTTTTCAGAAAGACTGATACGGTTAATTGTAGCTTTCCAGGTCAAGAAGGAAGTTCCATATTGTTTTTCTGCAGTAGATTCCTGTTGCTATGCAACAAGCAATGTCACTTAGTACAGGATATATTAAATTTGTATTCTCTGCACATATCTCTGCATGTTCATACTTCAAGGGGAGGTTATAGTTCAGGCTTTCTACGGAAGACTTAATGTGATATATACATTTACATTTTTCTTCAGACGCTTGCTGTAACTCTGGTTACAAGTAAGTACTTGCCTAGCCATTTTTTATTTTTCAGATGTAAAGGACACCTGTGCAATATGATCAGACTTCTAGCCAGACAAAAAGGGGTGGGTGTTGTGTTCCTGGCAGTGGAGTTATATTGCCAAGCAACGTCATAAGATTTCAAAAGAGGGAGAGACTTTTTTGTGTGGAGAAGTTTAGTAGTAGTTTGTGGATTCTGAAAACATTTAAATATAAATATGAGCCAAAATAATTCCGTTTCAGTGTCATATGAAATCCTGGGCCCAAACCTTACATTGGCTTTTAATGACTTTAATTAACCTTACCATTTGAATTTGAAACTTAAAAAAAAGCAAAAAAAAAAAAAACTAGACTGTCTGTCTCTAGATGGATTCTGGAATAAATGTAGTATGGTGTTTGGGAAATTACTTTCTTCCTGTGTGGGCTGTGAAACAAACAAGTAATTGACAAGTGACAAGAAAGATAACTGAAAATGTAATGTTTAGTAGCCTAGTTTGACTTCCATAGGGGACATGGTATGGGGACAAGAGTGGTAGAAAATAATATAAACTCTCCAAAATAAGTCTCATCTCTTTAAGATATTATCAGATTCACTAGTGAGACACTGAAGGATAACTGTTTCACTACACTTTGCTGCAGCCAATGTTTTAATGTGCAAGTTTGTATTTCAATGAATGTTTTACTACCTTGATGAAACTGCTTGATGAGACCCAAGAAATGTCTAGGTTTAAGAACTAGTGGGCTGTTGATTTGATCTTCATTTCAAAATGCCTGGGAAGAATGCCATGCATGTGAAACAAGGTGTGTGTATTTCAGTGGTTTATATGTTACCATGCAAAAATCTATCCCTTACGCATATGTATTTGTTAATTTGTACTACTGTTTTTTAAAAAAAAGTACAGAATGGAATGTGTGTGTGAGAGAGAAATTGTGGTTAATGCATGTTAAGTGATTCTGCACATTGGCATATGCAGTTGTATTCCAAGGTTTGTAACTATTTGTGAGACACTAATCACTATTAATTGTATATGAAAATTCAGTGGGTTGTGGAACTAAATTTTGGTTAACGCTTGAAAATTTGCCTTCTGGATTTTGAAACCAACTTAATTTTAGATTAGATTTTGTAAGTAACTTAAACATTGACATTAGCATATGAAATACTGTTGCTTTTGCTGGCTCTTATGGTTTGATGCTTTGCTTTGTGTAAGGTATATATTTGTAGCATACTTGTTTTAAACCTGCAGCAGACATTCATAAATTGTTTCGTCAATCTCATATGAGTACTGTACTTGTTCAATTTCTGCTGCATTTTAATTCAAGTCAACAAGTACAATATGAAGCTATGCAAGACTAAAAATTATTTAATCTTACACTTTTTCTCTCATTTTACACTTAAAATGCCTTTTAAATTTGGAAAAGTATATGCAAAAAGGAGTAGCTAACTTCATAGCCCTAACCACACCAATTTGTTAATTGTGGTATGTTCAGTTTTATGCTTCATAATCGAGTGCTTCCAGAGACACTTAGGTTGTTTTGTTCTGCAACATACACACAACACAAGTCCTATAACTTCTTGTGGGAGGGAATTGGAAGAAACTGCAGCATTCTTCTGTCGCAACATAGCTGTCCCCAACAGCCAAATAGCTTAAAAAACCCTTCTTCCCTGCTATAATATCAACTCTGAAATTACTTTGAAAAGCCTCTCCCCTTCCAAGATGCATCTCTTCTCTTCCCTCTGCCTCCCTGCTTTACAGAGCTGTTTGGGGAAAAAGATCGAGGCTGGCCATGCTTCTAATAATTGCTTACCAATGTAACTTTTCTTCTTTGTTTAAAGCTAAACTTTACAGCTTTAAGAATTTCCAGTAAGTTTCTTACACAAAAAACTGAGTTGAAATAGTCTGTGTTCTTTTTTGGAGAATTAGAGTAGATGAAGGGAAGGAAGAAATAATTTAAACATGAGGATGACAGGTTTAGTATAATTTGTACAACTTTTAAATTGTGGACACAATTAATCTCAATGTGTCTTGTGTGAAATTTTGTCCAACATATTCATAAATGATCTGGAAAAAGGGATAAACAGTGAGGTGACAAAATTTGCAGGTGATACGAAACTATTCAAGATAGTAAGTCCAAAACAGAGTTACAAGAGCTCTCAAAACTGGGTGACTAGGCAACACAATGGCCAATCAAGACAGCAAGAGCTGTTAACTGCCAGCAAACATAATTTTAAAAAGCTGTGAACTCTTTACCTTTCTTTCTCAGTCTTCTGGCTTGTTTATTCTCTCTCCCCTTACCTTCTTGAGTCCCTCGTGTTATCTTAATTTTTTTTAAGACTCGCACATTAATACTCTGTAACAAACACAGTGGTAACTTAAAAATGAACAAAAGGGAATGGAAGGGCTGCAGCTCAGCAGCATTTTAATTAAATTCCACATTAATGGCTATCATACCAGAGTAGTGTGAGACACCATACTTGGTTAATTAGTGCGATCTTCTGTACCAGTCCAGATGCCCAGACTGTAGTTCCTCCCACTGGCAGGTGGAGACAGCTCATCCTCTGGAGGCTCCTTTTCCATCACAGACATACCCAGAAGAAGGTCGGCCTCGCTTTTTGTTCTGTAGCACAGTCAGGTAAAGAAATCCTGCTGGGAACTAGGAACACTTCAGCTCACACCTAGTAGTTCCTACCATGTGGATTCCAAACCTCAGATTCTTCTTGAAGGAAAAACAAAAGCAAGAAAAGGGCATCTTTCCCCTTTACGCTATAAATATCATAAAGGGAAGGAAATTCTTGATTTGGGGGAAGGTATGCCTCGCCTGATGAGAGCTGGGAAGGAGAGATACCAGAGCAGGGAAAGGTAAGTGGTAGGGGGCAGCAAGACATCCTTGTTCTATAAGATTTCTTAGATGTTACCCACCCACGTACACAAAGATGTGGAAAGCAGTGGTCCATGACCGACGTCTCCCTGTAAGAGCATGATCACATTACCCTATGACACCATTAGACACAACTGCTGACAGGATCTGAGAATGGGTACAGGTGTCCTGGAGGTAGAAGGGACTGCATCCCTAAAAGACCTACTAGGCAGATTCAGGCATTGCTGAAGAGTCTTTGAAGCCTAATATGAGTCTTTGCAAGCTTTGATTAATACTATGTATGCATTTAGAGCTGGGACCAGAAGGCTACAGAAATTCAGCAGGTTCTCAGCACAGGACTGTCTGAGTTAACCAAAACTACTACTTTGAGTGATGGTCCCTATTTTATTTCACTGTGGGTCATGCATGCTCACCATGCGTGACCCACAGGGTGGACTGATGGGCTCTTCAGTTCCGTCTCACTGCCACTTGGTCTGGGTTGGAACCCTTAGCGTCCACAGTTTTGATGTCGTTCTGCAATATCACTTGAGTTGTAAATGGTTCATAGTTTTAGTAGTTTTTAATAGCTTTCAATAGATTTTTAGTTTGAATACTACTTAGATTTAGATTAGCCTATGGTTAGGGCCTTACCAAATTCATGCTCCATTTTGGTCAATTTCACGGCCATAGGATTTTAAAAATAGCAAATTTCATGATTTCAGCTATTTTAAATTTGAAATTTCATGTTGTAATTATAGGAGTCTTGACCCAAAAAGGAGGGTGTGTGCATGTGGAGGGGGTTTGCAAGGTTCTTGTAGTACACCCCACGCCCCCTTACTTCTGCACTGCTGCTGGCGGGGAGTTGCCTTCAGAGTTGGGCTCCCCGCCAGCAGCCCCCTCTGCAATCCTCTTTGGGTCAGGACCCACAATTTGAGAAGTGCAGGTCTCCCCTGTGAAATCTGTATAGTATAGGGTAAAAGCGCACACAAGACCAGATTTCACAGGGGAGGCTAGATTTCACAGTCCATGATGCATTTTTCATGGCTGTGAATTTGGTAGGGCTCTATATATGGTGGACCCCCTCTGTGCCTGTTCAGGTACCAAACTATGCCCAGGACTTCGGACTTCAAACTCTGTGCCTCTTGTCCGCTGTCCTCCTTGGTTACCGAAGACCATCAATGCTGCCTGGAGTAAGCTCACATCTTGGCTCGGTGAAGTATTTGCTGGTCATTCTCCAGCTGTACCCAAGAAGCGTGAGCACTTTGTCTCTGCAAATACCTTATGGAGAAAGCCATGAGACCCCAATTGGACCCAGGCCAAGGAACTTTCCTTACATCCGCTTGAATCAGCAAGGAGTGTGCCCCCCTGCTGTATAGTCAGACTCTGGTGCTGGAGAATCCATCCCCACAGACCCCAAGGTGGGGCCTACTTGGGAAGTTAGGAAGCACCGTTCCCCTCCCCCCGCAGTACCAGCAGGGGTCCCAAGCCAGCTATACCCCCCCAGCACCTGTGACACCCCCAGCCTGCCCCCCTGAGCACCTGTGGTCCCCCAGCCCAAGTTTTAGTTAGTGGTATATAGTAAAAGTCATGGCCGCTTTTTTTTAACTAAAAATACTTGTGACTAAAACGTAGCCTTAGTCATGACTACTATTCTGTCATGTTTCTATTATCCCTATAATACCTGATTTCATGTCCTGCACCAGTAGTTTTAGTTCCTCCATTTTGTAACCCAGGCTCCTTGTGTTGGTGTACAAACACCTGAATTGTTGCTGCTTGTTTTCGCTCCACATTTCTCGCCCGATTGGATACAGTCATTCTACTTCCAGTATCGCCTATCTGACTGGTATCTGCACTGTCCTTCCTCTTAATGTCCATTTTTCTACCCACTTCTGTTCCTTTCCATTGCTGTATCCTTTATTTCTTGATTTTCCTCCCTCCCAATGTTAAAATCAGGCACGCAGATTACATGAGCATCTTCCAACTGTCTCCCCGAGTTTAAAGCTCTTTTAATCAGTTGTGCCAGCCTCCATCCCAGAATTCTATTTCTCTCCCTAATCAGGTGGAGTCCATGCCATGAGAACAGTCCTCTGTTCATGAATGCCTCAGTGGTCAAACATCTCAAAGCCCTTCTTACAGCAACTGCTGCCTGAGCCATCTGTTGATAGTCATCTTGTGTCACCACCTTTTCCCCTTCTCTAGGGACAGGCAGAATCCTACTCAAGATTACTTGAGCCTCCATTTCCTTAGGCGTCTTCCCCAGCATGCCATAGTCTCGTCTGATAAGTTCCAGCAAGAATCATTTGTTCCGACATGAAGGACAGTTAGTGGATTCTTTTCTGCTCCCACTAGGATCCTCTTCAGCCTCACGTCCACATCCAGTATCTGAGCTCCTGTCAGACAGCACACCCTTCTGTTTTCCGGATCAGCTCTGGTGACAGGCCTATCTGTTCTTCTTAGTAGCCTTTTCCTGATGATGGAGTGATTCTCTGGCCTTTCCCCTGTTTTTTCTGGCTGCAAGTCTAAATACAGTGCTGTTAGAAAGATGTTGGAATGCTGGAGATTATTGGAGGAGGTTGAGTAAATGGCAGGAGTCACAATGGAATTTGTGGGAGCTGGAAGCTGCTCACACTTCATCACAAGATCTGGGATTGTGGCGGGGGGAGGAGGGGGTGGGGAGGCAGTACCCTTAAAGGAATTATATCTGCTAAATTGTGATGTGATTGTAAAAAAAAAAACAAAAACAAAAACAAAACACCTTAATGAACACACTACACTGGATTATAGTTGTGTTTATATTGAGCTTAAAATATTTGAGCTGCTTCCATGTTCTTTAAATTCATGAAATTTCGCCCAAGAATTAGGTATACAAAATACCATGAGATTGTAGACCCTATTTTTAAAGAAGCAATAATCTACATATTAAAATTAAAACTTTAATGGAGAGTCTAATACATTAAGCAAAATTTTGTAATTCCTAATCATTCTGTTTCTTCTAATATAGTATACACGAGTAATTGTTTTTTTAGAGCAAAATATTTCCGCTGAGAGGAATTTTTGAATTGAAGTCTTTGTCTTGTAATAACTTGGATTATAACTAATTTAATTGAGATATAATTAGCAGTACTTGTGGCTTATCTCACAGCTGTACTGACTGACAAGACAGGTGCATCTCATCTCTTGCTTACCTGCTCTGTGCATTTTTCATAGTTCTCTGAATCTCTTTGTTAGTACTCTGTGCCAGCATTTAGAACATGCTTTTAGTAACTCTGTAGCAACCATCTAAATCTTCACTTTCATGGTTGCTAGTCTTATGGCAAATAAGCCATTGAATTTGTAATTGTGGCTTGTTTCTGGGAGCATACTGGGTCTCCTGTCAATCTGGCAGACTCAGTTTTTCTGGTGTTAGCATTGTCTATTTGCTGACTCTCCACTTAAGTCCTTTTTAGTCATCACAGTGCTTCAGTTGGGTTGTCTTAGCAAACCTGTTGCAAAAAAAAATTGGAGCACAGGGCTTTAATGTGTTATATTCCTTTCAGAAAAATGGCAGAAAGTGGAGGAAGGAAGTGCAAATATAAACTAACTGTAGCTTTGCATGTTGCCAGTGTGGAGTCCTTCTGCCAATTATGTGCTATAGATTGGAGAAGTGTGGGCTTATGTCTCCTGGCATAGGGTTGGGGAATGAACCTAAACGGTGGCTCTGAAAACAAGGAAGAGCACATTGTGTGGGGGTGAATGTGTCAAGTCTTGGTTCAGGTTCCTTAAAACAACAACTTTGCCACTTACCTGACATCTGTGAAGCACTTTCTCTGTCAATACGTGCTTCTGTTTACATGGTCTTATGAGTTTGCCTTATGAAACTCAGTATTGCCATTTATGCTCCCTGTGTAGTTGTGCTTTTTGCTTCGATGGTGCAAAATTGTGATTTCAGGTCCGAATAAGTTCAAGGAAAAGCGGTTACCTTGACCTATTTCTGTTTTCTATGTAGGTTTTTTCTGAACTATCTTGTAACCTGCTGGGGAGTAATACATTTGCCAGGACAAGCATCCAGGTGTTGTATTATCTTAAGACCTAGAATCATAAGTTTATGGTGGGAAGAAACTTGTTATCCAATCCACTTGCTTGTCCGTTAGAAATTCCCTGTGTTATGCCTTCTTGGGCTTGTCTACACATAACAGCACTACCGCTGCACCGATGCAGCTGTAGTGCTTAGTGAAGATGCTATCTACACTGATGGGAGAGCTTCTCCCTTCGGTGTAGGTACTTCACCTCCCTGAGAGGTCAGTATAGCACTGTCTACACTGGGGGTTAGGTTGGTATAACTGCATTGCTCAGGGGTGTAGAAAATCCACATCCCTGAGTGTCATAGTTATACTGACATAAGTCTGTAATGTAAGCCAAGCCCTGGCGATTTGCTTACTTTTAAATAACAAGAGAAAAAAATTACCAGTATTGGATCAGAAGTGCATTAGTTCCACACATGAATTTAAATTTAAGATGGAAGCCAAATACTGGTACTTCGTAGTAGATTACCAGAGGAATTTCAGCATTCAAAAACCTCTGGGGTTTCTAAATTTATTATTTGTATCACAATAGCTTGTTGGGGCCTCAGTCATAGCTCAAGGCTCCATTGGCTTGTTGCTGTACAAACACAAGAGAAGAACCACCTATATACCCTCAAGAGTTCACAATCTTAGTATAAGACAACAGACAACTGGAGAATAAAAATCAGGGGGAGCACAAGGTAACTATGAAACAACACTTGTCAGTATGATAAGCAGCAATCACCACACATCAGATATCTAACCATTGTCAAGTTGTTTGTAGGCAGCAGAGGAGGGGTTGGAAGGAAGCTAATGAGGTGATTTTGCAGAGACACAAGGGGTCGCATGGAAAAGCATGTAAGCTTGATAAGAATGAAGTACTGGCTTGGATTTGGCTAGGAATTGTGCGTTGCACATCACTGAAACTGCTCTCACTGAAGGCTAAGTGTCAGAAGCAGGATTGGAAGAGTTTCTAGAATAGAATAAGAGTAGTGGAAATCCAAATAGCAGTTGTAGATGGTGCAATCAGTGAACTTGGGAGATGAATGGAAGAAGGATGATTGAGATGGTGTGTGTAGAAGGAGCAGGGTTAGCTGCAGAGGCAAGTAGGATCAAGGGTGGAGAGACTAATGCACCCTTGTATTTTGACGGAGAAGGAGAGTAAGAGGTTGAGAAAGGGGCAAGGGAGATCAGAAGAAGGGATGGGGTTACTTGGGCAAGTGGAAGATTAGACGGTGAGCAGACAAACTTCCCAAAACAAACTCCGACTCCTGTTGCTGATGGGAAAGGGTGGGGAGGTTGTGTTGGATCTTGATTTTTCTCTTTGAAAAAATCTGAGATTCTGTGCAGAAAGGAAAGTGGGTACAGATGGTAGGAGCGTCTGGGGAGGAAATGAAAGATGCTTTTAGAAAAGGCATTACTTTGTGTAACGGTGTACATGGCAGAGGGGCATTGCTGGCACATGATGGCGTATATCACATTGGTAGATGTGCAGGTGAACGAGCCTCTGATAGTGTGGCTGATGGGATTAGGCCCTATGATGGTGTCCCCTGAATAGATATGTGGACACAGTTGGCAACAGGCTTTGTTGCAAGGATAGGTTCCTGGGTTAGTGGTTCTGTTGTGTGGTGTGTGGTTGCTGGTGAGTATTTGCTTCAGGTTGGGGGGCTGTCTTTAAGTGAAGACTGGCCTGTCTCCCAAGATCTGTGAGAGTGACGCCACTAGCCATCACCTTCAGCCCCCAACTAAAACGTCTCCAACACATCATCAAGGATCTACAACCTATTCTGAAGGACGACCCATCACTCTCTCAGATCTTAGGAGACAGACCAGTCCTTGTGCCAGCAGTGCCTGTCTGCCATGTACATTGGCCAAACCGGACAGTCTCTACGTAAAAGAATAAATGGACACAAATCAGACATCAAGAATTATAACATTCAAAAACCAGTCGGAGAACACTTCAATCTCTCTGGTCACTCGATTACAGACCTAAAAGTGGCAATTCTTCAACAAAAAAAACTTCAAAAACAGACTCCAACGAGAGACTGCTGAATTGGAATTAATTTGCAAACTGGACACCGTTAAATTAGGCTTGAATAAAGACTGGGAGTGGATGTGTCATTACACAAAGTATTTCCCCATGTTTATACCCCCCCTTCCTCTCACGTTCTTGTCAACTGCTGGAAATGGCCCACCTTGATTATCGCTACAAAAGTTTTTTTCTCTCCTGCTGGTAATAGCTCACCGTACCTGATCACTCTGGTTACAGTGTGTATGGTAACACCCATTGTTTCGTGTTCTCTGTGTATATAAAATCTCCCCACTGTATTTTCCACTGAATGCATCCGATAAAGCGAGCTGTAGCTCACAAAAGCTTGTGCTCAAATAAATTTGTTAGTCTCTAAAGTGCCACAAGTACTCCTTTTCTTTGAGGATACAGACTAACACAGCTGCTACTCTGAAAGATGCTTTTATAATGACAGTGAATTATTGTGAACAACAGGGGTGCTTACAACTTTCTCGGTCCAGTCCAAACCCATAAACGTCAAAAAAGCAGACTTTAACAAACTCAGAAATCTCATGGGTAAGGTCCCATAGGAAGAAAATCTAAGGGAAAAGAGGATTCAGGAGAGCAGTTTCTGAAACGGGCAATATTAAAGGCATAAGAGCAACTTAGCTTGATATGAAGGAAAGGTAGACTATTAAGGGGTCACTATGGCTCCATCAGGAGGGCCCTACTAATTTAACAGCCATGAAAAATGTGTCTTGGACCTTGAAATAAGCCCTTCCCCCTGAAATCTGATCTCCCCCTTGCTGCTGGGAGTGCCCCAGTCAGGGGTCTCCTTGCTGCAAGTCCCAGCTGGGCTTGGGAGGGAAAGGATTTGTCCTACCCCTGCATGGTTGCTCTTGCTCGCACGGGGAGATCTGACCCACCTCAGAGTGCCTGCCCCTCCTTCAGGAAGCTCCCTGTCCAGCACCGGAGGTTCCTGCAGCTGGAGGAGACTTGTGGAGGTGGGTCTGATATCCCCTGGCTCCTGGAAGCGCCCCAGTCAGGGGGCTCCTAGCTGAATGTCCTTGCTGGGCTGGAGGGAGAGACATGACTTGTCCTTCCCTTGCATGGCAGCTCGGGGAGAAGGGGCGATCAGAGCCACTTCCGGGTACATTTTAGGTCGGGACCCCCATGGTTACAACACTGTGAAATTTCGGATGTAAACAGCTGAAGACGTGAAATTGACCAATTAAAAAGACCTCTGGCTGTTAAATTGATTAAAATGGACCCTGCATTTGGTAGGGCCCTATCCATCAGGATTTCCTCAGTGTCCTGAAAGTCAAAAAAAGAATCCTACAAAAAGCAGAAACATGGACAGTTTAAGGATGAGTACAAAAGAACAACCTGGGCATGTAGAGGATAAAATCAGAAAGGTCTTATAAATACAATAGGAAGAAGAGAAAGTAAGTAAAGTGTAGGTCCACTACAGTAACTCCTCGCTTAACGTTGTAGTTCTGTTTCTGAAAAATGCGACTTTATGTGAAACAAAGTTAAGCGAATCCAATTTCCCCATAAGGATTAATGTAAATGGGGGATGGGAAGGTTAGGTTCCAGGGAAATTTTTTTCACCAGACAAAAGATGTGTGTGGGTGTGTCTTTTATATATAAAAACAATTTAATGCTGGTACACAGCGGTGATTGTGAAGCTTGATTGAGGTGGTGAAGTCAGAGGATGGGATATTTCCCAGGGAACGCCTTACTGCTAAATGCATCTGAAGTGGTTTTTTACCCCCGAAAGCTTATGCCTAAATAAATCTGTTAGACTTTAAGATGCCACCGGACTCCTTGTTGTTACTGCTAAATGATGAACTTGCAATCAGCTTGAGCCCTCAAGGGTTAACCCCTTGTTGTTAATGTAGCCTCACACTCTATAAGGCAGCACGAATGGAGGGAGGAGAGGCAGCATGGCAGACAGAGACACCATGTGTGAGAGAGAGATGCGCATTGCCCCTTTAAGTATGCTGACCCCACTCTAAGTACACTGCCTTTTAAAGTAGATCAGCAAGTTGAGATAAAAGCTGCTGCCAGGAAGTTCCCTCCGTCCTGAGCCCTGTCATGTTCCCCTCTCCCCCCATGGAAATGGGGTAAGTGGGGGGAGGGGGACACTCTCACATTAGCCCCGTCTTTCCCCCTGCTGCACAGCGAGCAGGAGGCTCCAGGGAGCAGCTCCAAGGCAGAGGGCAGGAACAGTACTTGGCAGTGGGGGGACAGACAGCTGAACTGCTGGCAATTGATAGCCTGTTGGGCGGCTGCCGCACAGGCAACTTAGGGGAATGGGGGACTGCCAGTGCACCCTGGTTCCAAGCCCCCACCAGCTAGCTCCAACAGGCTGCTCTTCCTGCAAGCAGTGGACAAAGCAGGCAGCTGCCAAACGATGTTACAAGGGAGCATTGCGCAACTTTAAACGAGCATGTTCTCTAATTGATCTGCAACCAAACAACGTTAACCATGACGATTTAAGTGAGGAGTCACTTTACTTAGTGGGGAAGGAGAGCTAATAATGGCTGACACCAAGAAGGCTGAGGTGGTTTAATGCCTATTTTGCTTCAGTCTTCAATAAAAAAAGCAATGCTGACTAGACCCTTACCAAGGTTAATATTAGCAAGGGGAATGGAACACAAACTAAAATGTGAATTAACAATTCCATTTTGATTTGAGTTTATTTAGTATGAAATATACTTTGACCAGCTGTGCTCAATTTCATCAAGTCCTGCAGTTTTAGGATGATGGTTAATATTTTATTATATGGAATTGTCAGTTATCTCTGACAGCAAGATGCGTATTTGAGTAAAAACTTTTTTCTGCTTGTCCTGCAATGAAACCTCACACCTGTTTGATATTTGCCTGTTGCTGTGGAAATGGTTGCCACTAAAACTGGAAAATCAGAGGAAGAACAGATGGGCTGCAGTGGGACAAGCTCTTATTTTATTTGCATCAGGTTTGTTTTTTAATCCACAGACAAAAGAACGAATTATGAAACACAAAAAACTGAATGGATTTCTTTGACATGCAACTCCCTCTTAAGGCTTTCAGCTTTAGGTCTTACAGTACAACTGGTCCGTAGATGAGATGCAGCTTTAGATTTAAGCAGGTTCTAGAGCAGATTTGGGTTTCCAAGCTCTCGGAAAAGGGAGAGAATCCAGAAATTGTTTTTTTATTAAAATTTAAGGTATAAGTTACACCTTTGTTTCTTCAAGGGCTTCCCTTACCCAACCACACAACACCAGATCCAGAGCAGGAGCAATTTAAACAATTGTTTTAAACTTGAAAATTTGTGCTGTTACAGGTTAAGATTAAAATTTCTAATGAACTAAATTATAAACGCTGTCTTTAAATCCCACTGTTGGGAAGAGTACTTTATTTGAATTTTGTAACAATTGTTAAAGGCAAAACCACAAAAATGGAAATTAAGGCCCTGATACTGTAAACACATCAACAGGTATGTTACTCACATGAATAGTCCTAATGACTTACTGACTTCAGTGAGACTACTCATGCTTAACAAGCATGTACATAAGTGTCTCCAGCACTAAGAGCTAAAACTGTGTATTTAATCTTTTCTTTCAGTGATGTAAAATTTGTCGTTTTAAAACTGTATTTCTTCAGTGTTGACAATAGAAAGTTAGTTTCAATAGTTTAACAATTTTATGAACATTCTTTTCATACATACAAGACAACTTTCAAAATAGGAGCCTAAAGTTTGGTGCCTGAGCCCATGTTTAGGTACCTAAAGATGGGATTTTCAAAATCAACTAAATAAAAGAACAAGTACAATTGACTTCACATAGCAAACCCTAGTGGAGGGTAGAGCCTTGATTAAACTTTTTCAGCTTTGTTCACTGGAGGAACAGTCAGCTGTGGATAGGGAAGGGGCAATGGCTGCATTCCTCAGTTCTCTGCCCATGGGGCCAGGTGAGGAGGCCCGGGATATGGGGTGGGGAGACAGAGTGCGGCATACGGGGCTGATGGGGAGTCACATAGACTGTGGTTCAGAAGCACTAGTAGGTGGGGAAACAGACTCGGGGGGAGGTACAAGAGCTAGTGGGGTAACAGCTTTAAGCCAGGGTCTGAATGGGAGTGGGGGTTCAGGGACACATGGGAATGAGGGAGGAATGGTGGCTGAGTGGGGACATTTGGGGATGAAGGGAGGAGGGACATGGGGGGAGATGTTCCTGACTGAATGGGAGAGGCTAGAAGGCATCCAGGGCCTTCATGGGGGAGGCTCCCTAACAATCCCCCACACCCAACAACACTTCAGGTTTGCTCCCAGCCTCCTTCCCAGTAATTACTTCCTTCTCCCTCAGCTCCTCCGTTACCCCTGACTTCCCCAAGCCTTTGTACTGCTTCTGAAGGGAAATATGTTTCTGTATTTTATTACTCAAAATTCTTTATTAATATAACTAGTAAGGAATCTTTGTCAAACATTTCCTGAATCTTTTTTGTTTGTTACAGACATACTTGTTGACAGGCATTTTGAAATAAATTACCAAAATAATTGAAACTGGTGGAAAGAAAAGGAGTACTTGTGGCACCTTAGAGATTAACACATTTATTTGAGCATAAGATTTCGTGGAAAAAAAGCTCGTGAAAGCTTACGCTAAGGTACATTTGTTAGTCTCTAAGGTGCCACAAGTACTCCTCTTTTTGCGGATACAGACTAACACGGTTGCTACTCTGAAACCTGAAACTGGTGGGGTTACGTTGTGTTATTTTGGCAAGAAACATACGCAGAATTTTAAAATATTGCATGCAGAATTTTTAATTTTTGGCACAGAATTCCCCCGGGAGTGTGCTTCCCATCATGCTGTGGCATTGGTTTACTACTGATTCTTTAAAGGAAGGGTATGATGTACTTCATAGAAGTGAAGCTCTAACTGAGCTTAACCGAGAGATGTGACTATATTGAATCCCACAGTAGAATGAAGACTAAAGCATATAAACCAGAAATGACTCTGATAATAGCATTCATCTGCTATGTACCCCACTCTCCTTTTTAATTTCACTTTGGTTGGAGACCTTAATATATTGAGACCAGTTCCAACTAGGCTTTAGAATTTAAGTTTTAAAAAAGTAATTGATACCTGGTCGATGTAAGTAGTAAATGTTGGCTACAAATGAGTGTTCTAAATGCTGTGCTATTCAGATGCCCTAGATGTGACTCGGGTGATTTTATAGCAACTTAATTAACTGCAGGGGTAGCCAAACTATAGCAATTGATGCATGCTTACTTGTTAAAAATAGTTGGCCAGTTAATGTTACTTTCACATTCATGTTTGTAGATAGTAACATATCCATTAACAATCCAAGACCATCAAAGAACAATTCTGACAGAGCTTATATTTTTCTTGCTCTTGTATGTGTCAGCCAGAATTATGAAGCAAAATAAGTAACTACTCTCCAGTTGAATGTATAACAGAGTAGTTTCAACCTTTTGGGAAGTGGGAGGAATAATAATTTCTTTTTCAGGTTGATTGCCAGTGCCAGCCATTTTTGATAACAAAATAACTTGATATGCCAATACTGGGTTTTCATTTTTATACCTTTCTGTCAATACATGGTTGTATTTAGTAGAAATTATGCATACTTACTTTTAAATGCTTACACCTACATTTCTCAAATTGCTGAAACTGATTTGTTTAATTTTCACTGCAGATCCCTAACATTAAAACAGTGGCTTTAACTACTAGAATATGGTGGCATTCATCACTTTAGCAAATTAAAGCTTTTTTGCCCCTTTGCAGCCCCTCACTCCACATCTGTTGGAAAATGGCTGAGTAAGTGCCAGTCCAGTATGTACTTTGCTGGTAATGTAAAACTCACTGCATTGTGCTGTGGAGGCAACCTAGAAAGGCATGGAAAGTACCGTATATACTCGATCATAAACCGGTTCCTTTATAAGCTGACAACCCCCCCCCCCCCCCCGATGGATAAGTAAAAATGGAAAATGTTTATGACCCATTCATAACCCGACCCTATAATTCAGGGGTTGGCAAACTTTGGCTCCCAGGCCATCAGGATAAGCCGCTGGCGGGCCGAGATGGTTTGTTTACCTTGAGTGTCCGCAGACATGGAGGTAAACCTAAGTAAACAAAGTGTCCTGGTGCGCCAGCTGCTTACCCTGAGGGGCCAGGACAGCAACTGGTGGGGAAATTTGGGGGGGGGGGGGGAGAGAAGCTGGAGGTCAGGGGAGTAACCCCTGTGACCCCCCCCCCCCCCATGACCCCAGCCCTAGCCTGGGACCCCCACACTCTCCCCATCCCTTCCCACCTTATCTGGGGAGGGCCAGGGGAGGATGTCTCTGGCCTGGCCGCAGCCTGCTCTGGCAGGTTGGGTGGCACGGCTCTGGCAGGCCGGGTGGCGTGGCCACAGCCTGCCAGCCCCGGAGCTGTAGCTGCTTCGGAGGCTGGAGGGAGAGGAGGCTGGCCAGAAGCGGAGAGGCTGTGTCCCACCTCTCCCTCTCTCTATAGCTGTTCATAAGCTGACCCCCTTCTCTGATGCTTCCCTTTTTTTTAAACTAAATTATACTTTTTATATTTTTTTACTAATTATATTGGTCCATCTTTACCATTAATACGGTTCTTTTTGTTCATACCTTTTGTGAGCAGAACTCTACTTCAGAATGATACACTGTAAGTGAAACAATTGCTGTGCTATGGTGCTAGCAATTCTACATTGATGAAAGGTAAAATTCCTGTCAGGTTACTTTAATTTGCCCAGTAATTTTTGTGTGTGTTTTGTTTACGTGTAGCGCTTTCATTTGCCTTAACTCTGTTTTTACTTTTTAACCTTAAATATCTGTTTTCTTGTCTTAATAGTGAACAGAGTATCTGCCAAGCACGAGCTGCAGTTATGGTCTATGATGATACCAATAAGAAATGGGTACCAGCTGGTGGGTCAACTGGATTCAGTAGAGTTCATATATATCATCACACAGGAAACAATACCTTTAGAGTAGTGGGCAGGAAAATTCAAGATCATCAGGTAAGTGAACCTCTAATAATTTTCAATGGGAACTTAGTTTTAACTATTATACTTATTCCATTTAAGAAATCTCTGTTCAGTAAAGTAATGGGACTATCCAAAATAATAAAAATACAAATTTAGCTTATGATATCGCCCAGGACATATTGGGCATTTTCCAAACATTTGAGGAAAGTATGGTCATTGCTGTAAGGACAAACAAGTGGACAAGTTCAGGGAAGGAGAACAACATGAAGCAATTTATGTGCAAGCCAACTTAATTCACAGTAAACTGTTTAAGCTCTAATATTGCTAAAACAGAATTTTTCTTCCTAGACCTGCTCGATTTCCCTTCTTCTCTCACTGTCAACGCCATCATCCTTCCAGTTACAGGCCCGCAATCGTGGGGGATTATTTTTGACTGCCGCTCCCTTTCCTTTGCCCTACACATCAATGCCATAATCAAATGCTACACTTCTTCCCACTTGGCAGCTCCAACCTTTTATAGCCAGCCTAAAAGCCAGATCTGTCATTCAGAACCTCATTTTATCCAGACTCAACTACAACAGTACCCTCTTCTCTGAACTCTTCCCCCCTCCCCCATTTTTTTGTATTACTGTCTTTCTTTCTATCCATAAAAAATGGAGCATTAAAGTCTTCAGCATAATGATGATAGAGGAAGTTTGTGAGCTGATAACATTGTCAGATGACAAGTTGTAAATTCAGAAGAGCAATTGACCATGGGCAGAGCCTTCGGATGCCTCCACAGATAATGGAAGAGGCGAGGAGGAAGAGCCAGAAGAAACAGCGCAGCTGCTCCCTGGCACCGAGCACAGAAGGGAAAGTTATCAGGTCCGCCCACCCCAGAGCTGCAAGGGGGTACCTCTCTGACTGAACTATTAAGCCCACCCAGGGATCCACTTCTGACTCCTGGGAGCAGCAGGGGACCTCGGCACTTGTTAGTGCCTTCGACACCTGGGGATCTTTTGGCCCTTCCGGCACTGCCTATGCTGCATCCCCAATCCAAGGGCAAGCTAGCTATAGGCCCGCCTCAAAGGGCAGAGGCGTATTGCTGGTCTCCGGAGCAGAGGCACTGTTCCTCAACTCCGCAACCTTGATCCCCAGCTCTGCAACTGTGGTCCATGGCCATACACCCCAGGTCACTGGCTCCACGTTTGCGGTCCCCACCATTGCAGCGCGGATTGCCAGCCTTAAGGCACTGAACTCCGCATTCCCAGTACCATTCCTCCTCCCCGAACACCTTGGTGCGTGCAAGTCTCCTTCCCCCAAATGACCTTTGGCATGCCAGTTGCCACCTGCACGGGACCACTCTTAACCTTCACATCACCGTTCCCCATTAACCCAGCACCGCTCTCTGGAGAGTCATTGGTTACTACCTGTTAGGCACTGGTCTTCCGTCCCTGATGTCAGCTGCAGACACGTGAGGTGGTCACTGAGGGGAGACTTGTCTGAGTTGGATCAAGAGTTCAGCCCTTCGCCACATAAACAGCAATCCCCTTGGGTTCTGGAGGACAACACTGCGCCGGCAGCGGCTGCATGGCAGCAGGGCCACTGGCCAGCTCAGTAGCCCTTTTGGAATCCATGGGACCTTCCAATGATACCAGTGCCATATTTGCATCACTCCTCTCTGGCCTTGGAGAAGTTACCCCCCGCACCACTGACACAGAGTTCAGAACAAGGCATGGGCTCTGACATGGGGACAGAGGAGCAGTTGCTGACACCAATGGAATCTTCCCCAGTGCAGGAGAGTGCCCCAGCCCCTCCGCCAGTGGTGCCATCATCGTCTCACCAGAAGAGCAGTAGTGGGGCCCTCACACTTGTCCCTTCCAGATGACTTTAGAGCAGGGATTCTTAACCTTTTTCTTTCTGAGCCCCCCCATAACTTGGGGTTGTGGGCTTGGGGTGCCAGAAGCTCAGGCATAGGTGTAGTTTGACTTCAATTTTGGGTGGGCAGGGGCCAGCGGTACTCAGGGAGCGAGTGCCACCTCCACCCCCTGACTTACTTCAGCAGGTCACCCAGCCTGTCTGGGTTGGGGAGGAAGGCACAACCAAAAATTATAACTCAAAGGTGGGGGGCTCAGCTTCAAAAGTTTGAAAACAGCTCAGAGTGCAGGGAGTTTCTTGAGCAAATGGTGTAGTTTCTTTTGGTAACCCTCAGAAGGTAATGGCATGTAGAACGTGGTGTTAGAGAGCTGCCTAGCAGCCTCTTGTTTATATTCCAACCTATTCATGATGACGACAGCACCTCCTTTGTCAGCCTTTTTGATTATAATGTCAGAGTTGTTCCTGAGGCTGTGGATGGCATTGTGTTCTGCACGGCTGAGGTTATGGGGCAAGTGATGCTGCTTTTTCACAATTTCAGCCTGGGCACGTTGGCGGAAGCACTCTATGTAGAAGTCCAGTATGTTGTTTCAACTTTCAGGAGGGGTACACGCAGAATCCTTCTTTTTGTAGTGTTGGTAGGAAGGTTTCTGTGGGTTAGTGTGTTGTTTAGAGGTGTGTGGAAAATATTCCTTGAGCCAGACACGTCAAAAGTAGGATACCAGGTCACCGCAGAACTGTATCATAAAAGAAACCATTTGCTCAAGAAACTCCCTGAAAAAGCACAGGAACAAATCTGCACGGACACATCCCTAGAACCCCGACAAGGGGTATTCTGTCTGCTACCCAAGATCCATAAACTGGGAAATCCTGGACGCCCCATCATCTCAGGCATTGGTACCCTGACATCAGGATTGTCTGGCTATGTAGACTCTCTCCTCAGGCCCTACGCTACCAGCACTCCCAGCTATCTTCGAGACACCACTGACTTCCTGAGGAAACTACAATCCATCCGTGATCTTCCAGAAAACACCATCCTGGCCGCTATGGATGTAGACGCTCTCTACACCAACATTCCACACAAAGATGGACTACAAGCTGTCAGGAACAGTATCCCCGATAATGTCATGGCAAACCTGGTGGCTGAACTTTTTGTGACTGTCCTCACCTACAACTATTTCACATTTGTGGACAATGTATACCTTCAAGTTAGCGGCACTGCTATGGGTACCCTCATGGCCCCACAGTATGCCAACATTTTTATGGCTGACTTAGAACAACGCTTCCTCGGCTCTCGTCCCCTAATGCCCCTACTCTACTTGCACTACATTGATGACATCTTCATCATCTGGACCCATGGAAAAGAAGCCCTTGAGGAATTCCACCATGATTTCAACCATTTTCATCCTACCATCAACCTCAGCCTGGACCAGTCCACACAAGAGATTCACTTCCTGGACACTACAGTGCTAATAAGCAATGGTTACATAAACACAACTCTATATACCAGAAACCTACTGACCAGTATACTTACCTACATGCCTCCAGCTTTCATCCAGACCACACCACACGAACCATCGTCTACAGCCACGCTCTACGATACAACCGCATTTGCTCCAATCCCTCAGACAAAGACAAACACCAAAAGATCTCTATTAAGCGTTCTTAATTACAATACCCACCTGCTGAAGTGAAGAAACAGATTGACAGAGCCAGAAGAATACCCAGAAGTCACCTACTACAGGACAGGCCCAAGAAAGAAACAGAACGCCACTAGCCGGCACCTTCAGCCCCCAACTAAAACCTCTCCAGCGAATCATCAAGGATCTGCAACCTATCCTGAAGGACGAGCCCTCAGTCTCTCAGATCTTGGGAGACAGGCCAGTCCTCGCTTACAGACAGCCCCTCAACCTGAAGCAAATGCTCACCAGCAACCACACACCACGCAACAAAAAACCTAACCCAGGAACCTATCCTTGCAACAAAGCCCATTGCCAACTCTGTCCACATATCTATTCAAGGGACACCATCATAGGACCGAATCACATCAGCCACACCATCAGAAGCTCGATCTCTTGTACATCTACCAATGTGATATATACCATCATGTGCCAGCAATGCCCCTTTGCCATGTACATTGGCCAAACCGGACAATCTCTATGCAAAAGAATAAATGGACACAAATCAGACTTTAAGAATTATAACATTCAAAAATCGGTCAGAACACTTCAACCTCCCTGGTCGCTCAATTACAGACCTAAAAGTCACAATTCTTCACCAAAAAAACCCTTCAGAAACAGACTCCAATGAGAAACTGCAGAACTGGAATTAATTTGCAAACTGGACGACATTAAATTAGGCTTAAATAAAGACTGGGAGTGGATGAGTCATTACACAAAGTAAAAACTATTTCCCCATGCTAATTTTTCCCCTACTGTTACTCACACCTTCTTGTCAACTGTTTGAAATGGGCCATCCTGATTATCACTACAAGTTTTTTTTTTTTTTTTTTTTTTTTCTCCTGCTGATAATAGCCCACCTTAATTGATTGATCTAGTTAGAGTTGGCATGGCAAGACCCATTTTTTCATGTTCGGGGTGTGTGTGTGTATACACACACACTCACACATCTTCCTACTGTATTTTCCACTGCATGCATCTGACAGTGGGCTTTAGCCCACGAAAGCTTATGCCCAAGTAAATTTGTTAGTCTCTAAGGTGCCACAAGTACTCCTCATTCTTTTTAATAAAGTTTGGAAATTGCTGCTCTGACGTTTTTTTGTTTTTGTTTTTAAAAGAAGCTATTCATCTGGGTGTGGAAGTAAAATAAAAGGGAATATCTTACTCACTGAATGTGTACTAGGGCAATCTTTGCTAGACACTGTTTTTCAATTGCAAAAAGGGGCCTGGCTTTGAGAGGGGTTGCCATCCTTTTGATTGGTGTTCGAGAGGTGGCTAGCATAGTGTAGCAATCTAAAATACCAATATTGCCAGGCATGTGTGTCGGGGAATGGGGAGAGATGCTTTCACTTTAAAAGTGAACCTCATTTCAATTTGATTTTTATGTAATTTACTTTTATATAGACAGCAGTCCAGTTATTCAAGTAAGAAAGATTTAAAAGTTTGGAGGAGAATAGGTATTAAGTACAACTAAAACTTAATTACAATAGCCTTGGTGCCTTACTTTGCTCAGTGGTTTGAGCACTGGCCTGCTAAACCCAGGGTTGTGAGTTCAATCCTTGAGGGGGCCATTTAGGGATCTGGGGCAAAAATTGGGGATGGCCCTGCTTTGAGCAGGGGGTTGGAGTAGATGACCTCCTGAGGTCCCTTCCAACCCTGATATTCTATGATTTTTTTTTTTTTTTTTGCATGCATACGCTTAGGGCGTGTCTACACCAAGAAGCTTTTTTGCACTAACTTTTGTTTTTCAAATTAAAATGGTCCACATGATGCAATTCTTTCAAATAAACCAGCCAATAACTGCAAATTGAATAACCTACTTTGAAAGTGGATTTAGTTAATTTTGGAATGAGTTAGTGTGTTAAGTTCATGTGAATGCATCTGTATTTTGAACTAAGTTGACAGTACGACTGCTATCCCATACTACAAGGCATCACACCAGAATCTACTTTCTGTTTGCCTGTGTACCCTAGAATCATAGAATATCAGGGTTGGAAGGGACCTCAGGAGGTCATCTAGTCCAACCCCCTGCTCAAAGCAGGACCGATCCCTGACTAAATCATCCCAGCCAGGGCTTTGTCAAGCCTGACCTTAAAAACTTCTAGGGAAGGAGATTCCACCATCTCACTAGGTAACACATTCCAGTGTTTCACCACCCTTATAGTGAAAAAGTTTTTTTCCTAATATCCAACCTAAATCTCCCCCACTGTAACTTGAGACCATTACTCCTTGTTCTGTCATTTGCTACCACTGAGAACAGTCTAGATCCATCCTCTTTGGAACCCCCTTTCAGGTAGTTGAAAGCAGCTATCAGATCCCCCCCTCATTCTTCTCTTCCGCAGACTAAACAATCCCAGGTCCCTCAGCCTCTCCTCATAAGTCATGTGTTCCAGTCCCCTAATCATTTTTGTTGCCCTCCGCTGGACTCTTTCCAATTTTTCCACATCCTTCTTGTAGTGTGGGGCCCAAAACTGGACACAGTACTCCAGATGAGGCCTCGCCAATGTCGAATAGAGGGGAACGATCACGTCCCTCGATCTGCTGGCAGTACCCCTACTTATACATCCCAAAATGCCATTGGCCTTCTTGGCAACAAGGGCACGCTGTTGACTCATATCCAGCTTCTCGTCCACTGTCACCCCTAGGTCCTTTTCTGCAGAACTGCTGCCGAGCCATTCGGTCCCTAGTCTGTAGCGGTGCATTGGATTCTTCCATCCTAAGTGCAGGACTCTGCACTTGTCCTTGTTGAACCTCCATCAGATTTCTTTTGGCCCAATCCTCTAATTTGTCTAGGTCCCTCTGTATCCTATCCCTACCCTCCAGCATATCTACCACTCCTTCCAGTTTAGTGTCATCTGCAAACTTGCTGAGGGTGCAATCCACACCATCCTCCAGATCATTTGTGAAGATATTGAACAAAACCGGCCCCAGGACCGACCCCTGGGGCACTCCACTTGATACCGGCTGCCAAGTAGACATGGAGCCATTGATCACTACCCGTTGAGCCCGACAATCTAGCCAGCTTTCTATCCACCTTTCGTCCATTCATCCAGCCCATACTTCTTTAACTTGCTGGCAAGAATACCCTGTAATGCTCTGGAGTCATACAGACCAAATGTTACATCCCCATTTAAATGTTGCAACCAGGATCACCCCATTTGCGATTACACACTCCTGGAGCCACATAACTTTCTCATTATTTTAGCACTGCTACAGCAGCCTTGCCTCATGTATCCTGATGGTGTCATGAAGAGGTCATATATTTCCTCACAATTGGGGGGGGGGGGGGGAGTCTGACTCAATAGCTGATTGTTGACCCCTATATTTTAATAGTCCATGAGCCCCAGCAGGGCTGGCACCCACTCCCTACCCCTATTTCTCGTCCCTTTTCCCACATCCTCTCAGTTGACTGCTGTGGCCTACAACTCCCATCCCATTCAAGCTATTGGCACTGTGATGGGTTTAAATAAAGAGGCATAAATTACAGAACCACATGTAATAAAAATAAGGTAATATAAAAAGTACTTTGCTTTGAACAATGGCCTGAACTTTCAGCTATACATAGCATTTTGTGCGGTATACTTCCCAAAAGGAGGCATCTAAAAGGCATAGAAATTATAAGGCACTTGGTTAGCTGTAATCAGACTGCCAGCATTGCTAATCCCTTCCATTCTCAACAATTACTGCTGAACTCTGTTTATTTTTTAATGCACTTTGTAGATGCCTGTAGGTGAGAAAAAACAGAATTTAAGGCAAAGAAACCATTCTGTTCTGGCACGAACATTGCACTGTGACTTGTATCAGGTTAATATCCTCCAAAGCAAGCACCCCATCGCCCACGGACACCCGAAGAACAAGCTCTTTACCCCTGCTACTTACCCCTTTACCCCTGCCACTCACCACACCAGCAACCCATAATAAGAACAGGATCCCTATGCAAAGGGGAAGTACTTACCATTTTCAAGCCCATCCCAGTCTAGGAAGAGGCTATAGGAATGGCCTTCCAAAACTGAGGGAATTTTTTTATCATTGTTGGCATGGAAACTGGAATTTGTACAGTATCTACTTGTTCTATTTCTCAGTTGCCCAGCTTCTGCACCTGAAGCCCCAAAACCCCCAAGGACAGGAATGTTGTCTACTACCGAAAGCCTGGCAAATCTCTGTCAAGAAAAGGAAGACAAGGATGAAATGTGTGACCCCTTGTCTCCTACACATGAGAGGAGAAAGAAGACATAGGACTGGAGGGGAGTTCTCCTTGTGGAGAAGGAGAAAGACAGAGCTGAAAGGGGAAGCCATAGAAAAAGACAAAGACCTGCAGAAACAGCTCCCTGAACTGATGCAGAAGCACACAGCTTTGTTGGAGAACATGTTAATGCAATGTTACCTCCTACAGCCATAATCACATCTCAGCCGTGTTCCGCAGTCCTTGGCAACAGAGCTTATTTGGGAGCAGCAGTATGCGTCCCAAAATTCCAGTCAGAGGCACTTCCCTCCCCACTCGCAGATAGAGAAAACAGCTAAATCTGGGACTCCACCTTCATGTGGACAACCACAAGTGATGACATCTTCCCTTGTCATTCTACACTTCGGGGAAAGACAACAGGCAGAATTCCTGCACCTTATCATGTTTGTGAAAAGTGCAACACAAATGTGTGCACTCAGTACTTTTAAGGATGTTTCACATGTTTTCATTATTCCAAAGTTTACACTGTTTAATTTTTGTGGTTTGTGTGACTATGGTTAAAGTTTGCACAGACTTGTTCAGTTAATGGCTTTATTGTTTGCACTATCTGATATTTATTAAAGTTTTTAATGTAAACTTTGAGCTTTTCTGAAAAATAATTACACATCCCTTAAATATAACAAATGATCTTTCAATAGACTGTTGCCCAAAGCTTTTATAAAACAGTTGAGCCACAAAAGACTACAGCTGACACACAATGCAATGAAACCCTGCAAGAAAGCAAAATGAAATATCATTTCAGCATTTTCAGCCCTTAGTAGGGAGCACAAGGCATACCTGACAATGTGGCTGTTGATGATTTGCTGCAGTTTGCAGAGGAAGGCTGTCTCACTGTTCATAGCACTCTGAATGTCTCTTCACCTCTACCTCCCACATATCAGTGGGGCTCTGTTTGTTCTCACAGATGTGCAAAATACAGCAAGCAGTTGTAACACAGGGCAGATATTGCTCAGCAGCCTCGAGTCTTCTTAGACATCCCCATTTCCCTGTCAGCCCTCCAAATGTATGTTCCGCTGTCATCTTGAAGCTACTCAAGGTATAGAAGAATAGGTCCTTTCTTCTATCCAAGTTCAGTAAAAGACTTGGTAAGCCACGGAAGCAGAGAGTAAGCTGGGTCTCCCAGAATAACACAGGGATTCACAACACCGTTAATGTCCATAGTGATCTTGTTAGCAGAAGTTCAATTTTTCATTAGGGAAAATAGATGGGAGTTTCAAAAGATCCTTCCATCATGGACCTTTCCAGAGTACCCACCATAAATATCGTTGAATGTGCCACAATGATCAAACAGCCCTTGGAGCAATAACCCTTTTTGTTTATAAATCTTGAGGCCTGATGCAGGGGGCAAAAATGGTTTCTGTCAATGTCCTCGGTACAATTTGGGAATCCCAAGCGTGCAAATCCATCAATAACATCCTGAGCATTTTTCAGGGTAGCAGCTGTGTTAGTCTGTATTCGCAAAAAGAAAAGGAGTATTTGTGGCACCTTAGAGACTAACAACTTTATTTGAGCATAAGCTTTCGTGAGCTAGAGCTCACTTCATCGGATGCATTCAGTGGAAAATACAGTGGAGAGATTTATATACATAGAGAACATGAAACAATGGGTGTTACCATACACACTGTAACCAGAGTGATCACTTAAGGTGAGCTATTACCAGCAGGAGAGCGGGGGGGGGGGACCTTTTGTAGTAATAATCAAGGTGGGCCATTTCCAGCAGTTGACAAGAACGTCTGAGGAACAGTGGGGGAGGTGGGGAATAAACATGGGGAAATAGTTTTACTTTGTGTAATGACCCATCCACTCCCAGTCTCTATTCAAGCCTAAGTTAATTGTATCCTGTTTGCAAATTAATTCCAATTCATTAGTCTCTCGTTGGAGTCTGTTTTTGAAGTTTTTTTGTTGAAGTATTGCCACTTTTCGGTCTGTAATCGAGTGACCAGAGAGATTGAAGAGTTCTCCAACTGGTTTTTGAATGTTATAATTCTTGACGTCTGATTTGCATCCATTTATTCTTTTATGTAGAGACTGTCCAGTTTGACCAATGTACATGGCAGAGGGGCATTGCTGGCACATAATGGCATATATCACATTGGTAGATGTGCAGGTGAACAAGCCTCTGATGGTCCTGTTGTGTGGTGGTTAGTGGTTCTGAGCATTGTTGGCCCACCAATCAGCACCTTCTTTTTGGTATGACACCTATATGACAACAGCTCCAACAGTCAACCTAACACACCAAATTGATTAGTCACTGACTGGAAGCAGTCAGGGTGTTGAGCTTCCAGATGGGAATGCCCAAATATTTCTCCATGTTTAGAAGAGCATTTATGTTGGTGTTCTGTTGCTGTAGATTTGGGGTGAGCTCCCTGCAGATCTCTAGGAAAGTGGCCTTTGTCATCTGAAATTCTGCTGGTCATCCCCAGGATTCCATCACTTTGTTTTCCTACCAGTTACTGCTCATTTCCCAAGTCCAGAAACTACTCTGCAGTAAGTGAAGCAGCTCCCAGGAAAAGATCATCCACAAGTAGCAGCTTGACATCTTCCTTCTCCTTTAGCCAGATCAGCTTGGTAGTGTGACAGCTAGCCTCCAAAGCAACCATCACTTGGGTGCATGATCTCAAATACATGTGCAGCAGCCTCTGTGTATTAGTAACTGTCAGGATCATGACATGCAGAAGTGATGAGTGGTTTTGAAAATGATGCTGGGTTGCAAAAATTGTGGGCCGTGCCCCCAATGGGGGTGTGCAGGAACATTGAGGTGGGGTACTGCGGGGCCGAGGCCAATCCCCACACCACCCAGCCCTTCTCTGCTCCACTCCGGCGCTGCTCCTGGCCACAGCTGCAGCTCTGTTCCCAACTCTGGCCGCAGCTCGGCTTTTGGCCCAGGGGGCTGCGGACACATTCCATTACTGATGGGGGGCTGAGAGGAAAAGTTTGGACACCAGTGCTATGGAGGGTGATGTGAAAGTAGTACTCTTGTGTTGGGTATCTCATCAACATCCAATTGTCCATGAGAGTGAATGTAGTGAGAAGCAAAAGTGACACAACTCATTTGTTTTTGTTTGTTTGTTTTTTTTTCTACAAAGAATGAGTAGATGTTAATCTCTCTAGTGTTAAAATGATTCCACTATAAGGGCAAGGCATTTTATTTCTGATGTCAAAGTTTGACAAATCTTCATTTAAAAGAAAAAAATACAGAAATATTAATTGGATTATCTTTCTCTGAAGCTGAACTAAATTTAAGGTGTGAAATAATATGGTATTTAGGGTTGACAGTCGTCCTTGAAGCAAAATGTGCATGCTGATACACTAGTTCCTGTCATGTTGTGATTTGTGAAATTACTTTGGTGTAGATCTAACTCAACTGGTAGAATTACAGATGACTCTGAGATTGCCGTTAACTGTCTAAACTTTTTTTAAATCATAGAATCATAGGACTGGATGGGACCTCTAGAGGTCATCTAGCCCAGTCCCCTGCACTGATGGCAGGACTAAGTATTATCTCTAGACCATTCCTGACAGGTATTTGTTAATCTGCTCTTAAAAATCTGCAACGATGGAGATTCCACAACCTCCCTAGGCAATTTATTCCAGTACTTAACCACCCTGAAAGGAAGTTTTTCCTAATGTCCAATCTAAACCTCCCTTACTGCTATTTAAGCTCATTGCTCCTATCCTCAGAAATTAACAATTTTCTCCCTCCTTCTTGTAACAATCTTTTATGTACTTGAAAACTGTTATGTCCCCTTTCAGTCTTCTCTATTCCAGACTAAACAAACCCAGTTTTTTTTCAATCTTCCCTCATAGGTCAGGTTTTCTAGACCTTTAATCATTTTTGTTGCTCTTCTCTGGACTTTCTCCAATTTGTCCACATCTTTCCAGAAATGTGGTGCCCAGAACTGGACACAATACTCCAGTTGAGGCCTAATCAGCGCGGAGTAGAGCAGAAGAATTACTTCTCGTGTCTTGCTTACAGCACTCCTGCTAATACTTCCCAGAAATATGTTTGCTTTTTTTGCAACAGAGTTACACTGTTGACTTATATTTACCTTGTGATCCGCTATGACCCGCAGATCCCTTTCCGCAGTACTCCTTCGTAGGCAGTCATTTCCCATTTTGTATGTGTGCAATTGATTGTTCCTTCCTAAATGGAGTGCTTTACACTTGTCCTTACTGAATTTCATCCTATTTACTTCAGACCATTTCTCCAGTTTGTCCAGATCATTCTGAATTTTAATCCTATCCTCCGAAGTACTTGCAACCCCTCCCAGCTTGGTATCATCCGCAAACTTTGTGTACTCTCTTTGCCATTATCTAAATCAGGGGTTCTCAAACTTCATTGCACCGCGACGCCCTTCTGACAACAAAAATTACTACACGACCTAAGGAGGGGAGACTGAAGTCTGAGCTCACCCAAGGCCACATCACCCTGGACCGGGTGGGGGCAAAGCTGAAGCTCAAGGGCTGCAGCCCCAGGTAGGGGGCCTGTAACCTGAGTCCTGCCACCCAGGGCTGAAGCGCCTCGGGCTTCAACTTTGGTCCTAGGCGGTGGGGCTCAGGCTTCGGCTTCAGCTCTGAACACCAGCAAGTCTAACAGCAGTCCTAGCAACCCCATTAAAATGGGGTTGTGACCCATTTTGGGGTCACAACCCACAGTTTGAGAATCGCTGAGCTAAATCATTGATGAAGGTATTGAACAGAACCAAACCTAGAACTGATCCCTGCGGGACCCCACTTATGCCTTTCCACCATGACTGTGAACCACTGATAACTTCTCTCTGGGAAAGGTTTTCCAACCAGTTTTGCACCCACCTTATAGTAGCTCCATCTACGTTGCATTTCCCTAGTTTGTTTATGAGAAGGTCATGCGAGACAGTATTGAAAGCTTTACTAAAGTCAAGCTATACCATGTCTACCACTTCCCCCATATCCACAAGGCTTGTTACACTGTCAAAGAAAGATATCAGGTTGGTTTGACACTATTTGTTCATGCTGACTGTCACTTATCACCTTATCTTTTAGATGTTTGCAAATTGGTTGCTTAATTATTTGCTCCATTATCTTTCCGGGTATAGAAGTTAAGCTGATGGGTCTGTAATTTCACAGGTTGTTCTTATTTCTCTTTTTATAGATTGGCACTGTATTTGCCACAGACATCTGGAAAAGGGCATTTTCACTGACATTCACTATGTTAGATGTCCAAACACCACCAACCTTCTTGGTGAAAATCTAAACAAAGAAGTCATTAAGCATCTCTGCCATTTCCACATTTTCTGTTATTTTCCCACCTCATTGAGTAACGGGCCTTCCCTGTCCTTGGTCTTCCTCTTGCTTCTAATGTGTTTGTTAATATCTGAGATGTTGCTATATATTAGCCATGGAGCCTTGTTAGGAAAAAACACTAATGAAATTCAGTGCTTGATGGGTTCTGTTTTTGTTATGCGTATTGTTTTGAAACTTAGTTTTAGATTGATCTTGATATATTTTATAAAGATCTTTGTATAATTACCTGATTACTTATCTGGATGTGTATATTGTGGAGGCAATACTGGTTTAATTGTGAACCTCTGTAACTTAAAATGGTTTGTCCTGACTAAAGACATTTGACTGAAATATTAAAAATAGTACTAGAAAGAAGGTCATTTTTCTCATGTTCCATCTCTAATTTTTTATATCAATATTTTTTATAACGAATGGGTCTTTTTTCAGATATTTCACTACTGACCATGCAAATTAATTGTCTCATAAACCTATGGCAAAAATTGATAGTGTCTTTGGTGTGCATTCTAAAACTGGATGATAAATGGATGTCTGCAAACTTTAATATATGATAAAATAATGTATCTTAAGGCATACTTCACAAATTTACTTTGAGTTTAAAATATTCCCACTTTCCAATATAAAGTGACAATTACTGATGGTATAATGGTCAGTCATGTTTCTGATCTTGACAGGTGCCTTTTATTCAGTCTCCTGTAACTTGAAAAAAATCCTGCTATTGGATTATAAATTCTTTGTTTGGCAGTGCTGGCTATTATAAATTTTCATTTATAGAAATGTCAACTTAGCTAAGGTTGCTAGAGTGAATAGTATAACCTTTATAGAAAATACCTAGGAACTATTTCAAAAACAAAAAAAAATACTGAATTTTAATGTATGCACATGATAAACTAAGGCAACATTCTGTTGCTCTTAAAGTTAATGATTTACTTAGTATTAACATCAACATTTACATTGTACATTCCAATTACGTTGTTTGATTCTCAAGGTACACCTCTACCCCAATATAACGCGGTCCTCGGGAGCCAAAATTTTTTACCGTGTTATAGGTGAAACCACGTTATATCGAACTTGCTTTGGCCTCGAGCATTTCCATTCTTAATAGTCAGCAAATCATTTTTGTTAGAACTAACACGGTGTATGCACTACCCACCCTGCTCCTTGTCCCCCTCCTTGTCTCCTGACCACCCCCCAGAGACCCCCCGCCCCAACCACCCCTCCAGAGACCCCACTCCCTATCTAAGCCCCCCTGCTTCTTGTCCCCTGACTGCCAACTCCAGAGACCCCCCCCATCCCTAATCACCCCCAGGACCCCACCCCCTACCCTACCCCCCTGCTTTCTGTCCCCTGACAGCCCCCCAAGACCCTCTGCCCCATATCCAACCCCTCGGCCCCGGCCTGGCACTCTTAACACGCCACTCAGAGCAGCATGTCGGAGCCAGACACACTGACGCACTGATCCGCTAGAGCACGCAGCCCCACCCCCCAGAGCGCTGCTGTACCGCGTTATATCCAAATTCGTGTTATATCGAGGTAGAGGTGTATGTATGAAAACTGTTAACATACTTGTTACTAATCCGTGGATATCATGTCCCATGAAAAGTGTATAGTGATGCGTATATTGAAAATTCACTGGTACTATACATTTGTGAATTAGAGCTAATGTGGTTATGGGAATGTTTCTGGTGAATTTTCACATCCATATTAATCAAATGCATAAACTACAACAATAATAAAATGTTACCTTAACTGATCACTTCCATACTTCTCAAGGTTTAGCTTTAACAGCAGTAAACTTACTAAGTAAGTGCAAGAACTTGAGTAAAACTACCTTACCTGTAAATTAATGCAGATTTATGCTGTGGAATTTCAATTAAAGAAATATGGACAAAATGCAGTTTTACTCAAACTGGTGTGACTATAGATATAACTACTGATGTTAAGCTGATGTAATAGAAGCAGAATAAGGTCCACGTTTTCTCAAATAGATAAAAAAGGTAGAATAGATAGAATTTTTTTTTAAAGTCTTCTGTTCTGGAAATCTCTTACTATGTTTGCATACAAAACTTTGTGGTCTGAGCCCATAAAATTATCTAATAATTGCAGTTCTACTCTGTAAAATGACTTTGGTATCACACAGGTACATATTCTTGGTGTTAATGGCTTTCAGATCAACTCCGGTCAGTTCACATGTAAAGATTTTGTTTCACACTGCCAGCCCCACAAACTCACTGTGGAATCTAAGGATATATCTACACAGGGATAAAAAACCCATGGCTGTCTTGGGTCGGCTGTCTTGGGTCAGCTGACTTGGGCTCGCAGGGCTCAGGCTCCAGGGCTGAAAAATCGCTGTGTTGATGTTCACGCTTGGACTGGAGCCTGCGCTCCTGGACCCTGTGAGGATGGAGGTGTGATGGTTCCCCCTGGGTGCCACCTGGAACTGGGGTACCACTGAGCCCCCTGACCCACCAGCCTGGGCTCCCTCTCGCACTGTACTGCTGTGACAAGCTACAAAGCCCTCCAACCTGCACTTTCACCAGCATACGTACAGGTAGGGGGACACCCAGCTGCAGTTACAAGCAGGCTCTCTGACCAGCCCCACACAGCAAGCAGGAAGCTCCCAGGAGCAGCTCCAAGGCAGAGGGCAGGAGCAGCACACAGCAGTAGGGGGAGGGACAGCTGAACTGCCTGGCAGTTGACAGCCTGCTGGGCAGCTGCTGCACAGGGAACTTAGGGGAGCTGATGGGGGGCTGCCGATCCACCCTGGTTCCAAGCCCCCGCCAGCTAGGTCCAACGGGCTGTTCTTTCTGCAAGCAGTGGACAAAGCAGGTGGCTGCTGAACAACATTATAAGGGAGCATTGCACAACTTCAAACGAGCATGTTCTCTAATTGATCAGCAACGTAACAATGAGACAGTGTTAACTGGGACGACTTTAAGGGAGGAGTTACTCTATACTAAATAGATCAGGTGAGAATCCGCTGTTCATATCCAAAGAGATGATATAAGCAGGCTGCAGATTTTTAAGGGGGGAGCTGCACTTAGCACTTGCTTTACAGCTTGGAATCCCCAGGTGTTTCATTCTCAGGCTAAAAATCCCTTTAGCCTGTGTCCAGCACTTCCCCCAGTTCAGTCTTTTTTCCTCAGGTGTTTCCAGGAGTCGTCTTGTGGGGAGCAAAGATCCCCAAATGATGTCACTAGATGCCTTATATAGCTTTTGTATATGGCAGGAACCCTTTGCGTCAAAGCTTGGTTCCCAGACCAGTCAGTGGAAAATTACTGACCTCCCAAGTTGGAGTCTAGAGACATGTGGTCTCATCGCACGTCCTTGTAGAGCAGGGGAGGGCAAACTACAGCACAGGGCCTGGATCTGGCCTGCCAGCCGTTTTAATCCAGCCCGTGAGCTCCTGCTGGGGAGCAGTGTCTTGGGCTTGCCCCACTTCAGTGATCCAGCCAGGGAGCAGGGTCAAGGGCCTCTCCATGTGGCTCCCAGAAGCAGTGGCATATCCCCTTCCAGCTCCTACACGTAGGGGCAGCCAGGGGGCTCTGCTCTACATGTTGCCCCTGCCCAAAGCGCCACCCCTGCAGTGCCTATTAGCCAGGAACTGCAGCCAATGGGAGCTGTGGGAGTGGTGCCTGCGGACGGGGCAGTGCACAGCGCCACCTGGCCATCATGCCTCCACGTAGGAGCTGGAGGGGGGACATGCTGCTGCTTCCGGGAGCCGCTTGCGGTAAGCATCGCCTGGAGCCTGCACTCCTGAGCCTCTCCATGTGCCCCTGCCCCAGCCTGATCCCCCTCCTGCCCTCTGAACCCCTCAGTCCCAGCCTGGAGCGCCCTCCTACACCCCAAACTCCTCATCCCCAGCCCCACCCCAGAGCCTGCACCCCCAGCCGGAGCCCTCACTCTCCCTCCTGCCCCCCAACCGCAATTTTGTGAGCATTCATGCCCGCCATACAATTTCTATTCCCAGATGTGGCGCTCAGGCCAAAAAGTTTGCCTACCTATGTTTGTAGAGTTATAGTAGCCATGACTCTCAGGCTGTTTGGAGCATTCACTGGATGGCTCACCAGGTGGGAGATAAGCATCTCCTAAGGCCTATTGTTTTTGCCTAATGGCCCATTGCCCTGAATAGGCCCTTTCCCACCCACTATCTAGACTGAGAACAGCTTGTGTAGTGGGCATTACCCAGGTGTAACTACATTTGAAATACAGATTAATAGTCAATATTCATAACTGCAGATACAAAAATGATACATGCATACAAATAGGATAATCATATTCAGTAAATCATAACCTTTTCAGTTACATCTCACATGACCCATCTTGCATAAAATATAGTTATGTCATAATCATATCTCATAATAATATCAGTGTGAAGAATATGGGGTGCAGTGCCACAGAAGGGTCCCAGATCTCGGGCTCCAGCCTAAGCCCAAACATCTACACAGTGATCTTTAGCCACACAGCCTGAGCGTCCCGAGCCCTAGTGCAGCTGACCCAGGCCAGCTGCAGCCGTGCCACAGGTCTTTTATCCCTGTGGAGATTTACAGTTCATGTCTAAGCTTCGTTCTTTCTGGCTCACTCATCACAAGCAATTAAGATTCTGTCATCAAATATTGAGTTCTAGCAAACACACCAGTATCCTTTTCTGGTTTCTTCATCTGTATTGGCTCTGTAGGTCCAACAGGAGTACAACATATTATATTTTGTTTAAGTACAGTATGTCTCTGGACATACACACAGGAATCAGTTCTGTGGAGTAAGAATGTGCCACTTTTACATTTTCAGTGTTGAACTATACTTACATTTAATTTAAAAATATCTCAAAATGGGAAGGACTTTGACTATATTTGTAAACATTTAACAGTTGTGGCAACTTCTACATTTATTGATATACTCAGGTGAGACAGACCTTCATCCCCACTTTGGCCACTTTATGCAATTTAGGGGCCCTAAAAGTCCCATATCTGGCTGTCCGCCATACAGAAGATAGCCATAAGACTGCTGCCTAAGGACTCCTTTGCAAGTCCTGATCTAGAGGGGTGTTCTGGATCCGTGGCTGGAGAGGTTCTGTGCAGTGCCCGAGCCTGGGAGGGATATGAGGATCAATAAGAACGGTCACTGCTTGTATTTGTAAGCCAACTGATATTGTCTAGTGTAAATAATTGCTGTGTTTTAATGCAGACTTCTTTGTCATTGTAGTGAACCATATATAAGGCAACCCCCATCTCAGTATATTTGGAACACTTAAAACAGATCACTTCATGTACAGTGCTGCTCATTAGAAGGCCATTAGAAGACCACTTCTTTAGCCATTATTTTTCTTAATCTCTTGAGTAGTACTTCCAGAGACTTTCACAAATAGCACCACTCTTGCATAACTGTCAACATTGCTTGGCAGGCGAAGAGTGGTTATCTGTGTAGAGTGGAGTCCATGTTAAACCTTGCAATTACCTGCCAAATAGTATCCGTAAGCTTATCTTGTTGTTGGAACTACCTATATCTATCTACTCAGCACCCCCAAGATCTCTTTAATTTTCTTGCTGCCTGCTATGCACAGAAAGCCACCAGACATGTTAAAGCTCAGAGACAGCCTTTGGGATTGTGGGTTGTAAACAACTTCTGATATCCAAGCACACACACATTCACAGTTTACAAGGTTATTTCTGATGAAATGGTCATAGAAAAAACAGTCAATGTTGACACTGAACTGTGAAGCTTAATAATAGCAAAGTAACACCCCACTGAGAGAAAAGGGGACAGTAAATACTTCTCAAAGTCCAGAAGAAAACGCTGTCTTGGCTCACATCAGAAAGTTCATATATTTCAAAGAAGTACAAAATTAAAACTTAAAATTATGCAGAAATTGACGGCCCCCAGGTTTTCCCCCAGATTTGGGGCAGTGTTGGGACTTGGCTTAAAAGGAGAAGTTTACCTGGTCTCCTGATGAGTAGCTAAGTGTTGCTGTATCTATTAAAAACAGGATGAAACAGTTAAATAATCAAAAATGTTTACAGGAAAGAAATTAAATAAAGCTTAAATGTATTGGGGGAAAAATTACAGTAAATATTTGAGACTTAAAATTTACTTACAAGTATTTACTTTGTCATTGTAGGTGGTAATAAATTGTGCCATTCCAAAAGGATTGAAGTACAATCAAGCTACGCAGACCTTCCACCAGTGGCGTGATGCTAGACAGGTGTATGGTCTTAACTTTGGCAGTAAAGAAGATGCCAATGTCTTCGCAAGTGCCATGATGCATGCCTTAGAAGTGTTGAATTCACAGGAAACTGGTAAGACTTTTAAACTTTTTCTTTGACTGCAGATTATTCAGAATATAGAGATTAGATGAAAAATTTAAACTGAAATCTGAATTTCTTGACCTTTCAATGCCAAGTTTTGTGATTCTTAATGCACACTGGGTTTTTTAGTGGAGAAGATACTATTTCTTTAGTACGGATGGGCCTCCAGACACCTCAGTTGATTGTGTATTTATATGCCTAAACTCTCCTACCAGCTTTGATTATCATTCACACAAATACCATCCTTGAGAGCAGTTCATCTACTACTTGTAGAAATGTGGAAAATAAATTAAATTTTAAATCTTAATTTTTCTTCAAGATGTTTTTGAGGATTTTCCTTTCTAGAGAAAATGTTGTGAATTTTATACAGATTTTTCTTTTTTTGTTTTGTTTATATATCTTAATTTATTATTACAAGGGGAAGTCAAATGAAGAAGATCTAACATCTCTTCCCCAATCCTGGGAGTTTAGCCCCCATTGATTCAGTGCTTTAGTTGGTAAGCTTAATAGGCATATTGTTGTCTTAATTCCAGTTTGTCTCACTTTTAAAGAAGCCACTAGTAACAGAGAATTGACAACATCCTGGCTTCTTGAGCTATATCTGCAAGGTTTTCTGAAGGAATCTTTAGAATTTAAGCCTAACCTAGATTTGCTGTCTAAAACCTTAGTGTAGAGAACAGTTCCTGCCAGATTGTTAAAATTTTTAAGGATGATTTCAAATTTAGAAGAGTTGGAAATAGTATTGAAAAGTATCGGTATTCTTCATTTCATTTGGTTAGATTAACAATTGTATGTAATAAACACAAATAAACATAAATTATGTAGTAAATTCCAAATTAGTGAAATGTAAATCCTGGATTTTATTCCAGGTTTATAAACTTGTAAAAGATACTGGAAGTTTGTAGGACACTTAAGTGAATCAAAATTACATTGCTTCAATGTATAGTCTTTACACATTTCATAGTTGATCTAATTCTTTTGTGTGAATCCTTAATAAAAATAAAGGATAAAATTCTTGCCCAAACCTTCATTGGGGGGAATTTGGATGAGGAGTGAAGATGATATTTAATGTCTTCAGTTACAATGTGACCTTAATTAGCAGCATGCTGGCAGGATGGGAGAATGGAAAAAGCTCTAAATGCAAGAGGGAAAAGTGAAAGAAATATAGCTGGTATGCAAAATTTCCTGGGGCAATTTTTTTGGTAAGCAAGTAAAATTGCTTCCTCATCATTATGAGAATCAGCAAGTAGATGTTTTGCATGTGATGATAAATTGTCATGATAATTCTGCAAGTAATAATTTATTTTTCCAGGGTTTTTATATTTTCCCTGCCAGATATTCATGCATGTATAAAATTGTTGTTCCTCGCTACCAAACTTTCCCTTGATTCTGTAGTGAGTCAGAATTTGTTTGTGCCATTAAGGAGAGAGCTCTTATTTCAATCCAAATATTTTGTTTGTGAAAAGGACAAGGAAATTACAACAACATGTAAACTGTGCAAACAGTTTGAAATAGAACAGTTTTGGAATGCTTGCCCTTTGTAAGATGTCGCTAGTCAGAAAAGTGATTTTTTTTTGTCAACAAGTATTACCTGTGTCTTCAAGTGAAACCCACTTACTTATTTAGCCAACCAAAACAATTTCTTTCTACTACTAGCATTTCAAAGTCTATGTTCTGCTTCATACATCAACTAAATTGTTAGAGAAACTTTGGTTATGCAGAACTTTTGATCTATATAAGGGAAAGGCCGAAAAGAATCAGATTACCTTGAGCACAAAAATGAAAAAATTGAGTAGTAAATATAATGCTAAAGAGAAGATTGCTTCTTTTATTACACTTTCTCTGTATACATGTTCCTTATTTTGTAAACAGTATTCTTTAGCTTCCTACCTTTTGTTCCTTAAGCTTAGTTGAATATAAAGTCAGATTGTGACCTATTTAAATATAGGAAAATAAGAAAGCAGGAATAAGTAGTCTAAATTCATTCTGACCTAAATATTTCACTACATTTTAACTGTTAAAAAAAAGATAGTCAGTTTGCACTTAGCTCTGAATACAGGTAACGTACTTACATACTGCTACTAAAATGTGAATGGTAGCAGCAAAATCCCTTAAAACAGCTGCCTTATGAACATGCTGCTGTAACTACAGATAGTTTTGCTATCAAGGATAAGTTGTTGATACTAGTGATGTAAGTGGGAAAAAAACACAGCTTAATTCTTTGGAGTTTGTCAGGCTAGAACAGGGGTCGGCAACCTTTGGCATGTGGCCCATCAGGTGGGCCTTGAGACATTTTGTTTACTTTGACCTCTGCAGGCATGGCCCCCCACAGCTCTCAGTGGCAGCAGTTAACTTACAAACTGAATATACTTGATGTGAAATCATGTGGGCCTGAACCAAAGCCCATTAACATCAACGGGCGTCAGATCAGGCACTGGGAGAATCACTATGAATTTAATATTATTTTACTTTAACTATAACTGATTTTAAAATTGTTTTAGGAATGGATAACCTAGAGAATATTGGTGTATAGTGAAAATCATGAACAAAAATTATTTGTCTAAGCATAATACTGCTTGCTGTTACATAGCTATTGAACAAAGATCTGCAAATAAAATATGATTCCAGGTTATAAGACTAATACAGCTAAAACTAGACTTCTTGTTTAGAGAAAATGAAGATGAAATAATTATTCTGATTTGACAAGTATCATATTATATATTACATTGAAAATATATTTTTTTCAGATGTTGAAATAAGTTGAATAAGTTTGTGATCAACTTAACTTGCTCCAGCAGTCCTTCAAATGATCATATATTCTTCAAGTGCTTGCTTATGTCCATTCCATTGTAGGTGTGTGTGCTCACCACATACACCGGTGCCAGAAGTTTTTACCCTCAGTGGTATCTGTAGGGAACCGGCTCTGGCACCCTCTGAAGTGGCGCCCATATGTGCAGTATAAGGATGCCGCCGGCCCCCTTCCTCCCTCAGTTCCTTCTTACGCCAGTGTTGGTGCTGGAACGCTTCCCTTGCTCTAGCAAGTGGTTCCTATTCAGTGGTTTTTTGAACTTTTTTCTTTGTAAATAGTTACGCTTAGTGGATAGTTATCAGTTCTTGCTATTTTCATATACTTTAGTGGTAGAGTGACCTCCCAGCCTGCAACCAGGATCTGTCTCATCCTTTATTTTCCCACCATTTGTTGCCTTACCTCCCTGCTTGGACTGCTATAACTACGGACCACTGGGTTCTCAGTACAGTGGCAGTAAGGTACACCTCTAATTTCTTTCTGTCCCTCCTTCCCACCCCCTTTCCCCGTCATTGCTCACCCAGGAACTGCAAGCCCTCCTACTATTGGGGGCCATAGAGCAAGTTCCCATGGAATAAAGAGGGAAAGGGTTTTACTCCTGGTATTTTTTCATTCCGAAGGCCAAAGGGGGCCTGTGCCCCATCCTGGATGTGCGAGACCTTTTTCTTGTGTAAAGTTTCTTACTGTATAATACTGATTTTGGAAGCTGAATGAGAGTTTAAATAGGAATTTACATCTGTAGTGGATATCTGTGATCCTGAGTGCTGCTGTAATTTCCCCCCAGCTCCCTTCTCTTTTTTAAAGTTAGGACAGAGGGGTCATGGAAAAATCGTAGCTTGTGGCCTCTGAGTATGAGCAGTGAATGCTCTCTGGCCTTTTTCATATTCAGATAGTGAAATTTCACAATTAGATTTCTGGGTCCATTATTATGAGGTCCAGGCCAGGGAAGCAGTACCCTGTGTGCTCTCTCGAACTTCATCTGTTCCAGAGAGCTCAGATGTAACAATTCTGCAATTAAAGTTTTTATATACCAGATTGTATTTTAGTCATCAGTGTTTTCAGTTATTCCCTTAATTCTGATGATGATCCTTCTCATTCTGTTTCCTATATCATACAGTTTAAGCTGCATCTCTCTCTCTCTCTCTCCTCTCTCTCTCTGTTCCATCAGTGCCATATGACTATGTCTCACTTATTTCTCTTAGGCCAGTTTCTGGCACAGTGACATACTCTTTTCACGTCAGTAGCTTTCTTCATTACTGCTAGAAGATTGGGCATCAGATCCTTTCATGGCCTTAAACTCGGAGATCTACTCCAAAATATCCGCTTTGATAACCATTTGATTTCTTCAGCATTGGCATTTCTGCCTGATTTGACTGTCACTTGGAGTTTGAGAAGTCTCTTCACACTCTGAGCCAGTAACACTCTTCTTAGTTGAGGTATCTTTTTTTAAAATGTTTGGATTTCTTGTAGAATCCATCTTCTTCAAATCTGTGCTGCTTTTTGGGGAGGTTAATAAGTTTTGAGGGTTGATGGAAGCAGATGAATTTGGTATCCCACTCCAAGCTCAGGCTTCAGGTAGCCGTGTTATTCTGGACCCCTCTATCTTACGGGTTTGTACTGGCATTGATCACCATAGTATGAGTGCCTGGCATAATATAAGAACCACCGTAGAGTAAAATGGAATCACATTTGTCATAGTTTTGCACTTTTTTCTTTCTTAGCTGTCATTGAACACTTTGTCATTTTCCTTATTATGACATTATGCCACTTTAATAATCGCCTCTTCACCAGAATTGAGCTGCCGTAAAGACTGAAATGACATATGCAATGAGGTTGCATGAGACTCAGCAGTGCTCTCATGCCTTAACAATTACAGCCAACATGTCCAGTTTTTCATTTAACCGAAATATTTATAATGGTCCATGTGTGCAGGTTACTTGAATTTGATGGGTCTTGTACTATTTAGTATAAAGTATATCATAGAATCATAGAATATCAGGGTTGGAAGGGACCCCAGAAGGTCATCTAGTCCAACCCCCTGCTCGAAGCAGGACCAATTCCCAGTTAAATCATCCCAGCCAGGGCTTTGTCAAGCCTGACCTTAAAAACCTCTAAGGAAGGAGATTCTACCACCTCCCTAGGTAACGCATTCCAGTGTTTCACCACCCTCTTAGTGAAAAAGTTTTTCCTAATATCCAATCTAAACCTCCCCCATTGCAACTTGAGACCATTACTCCTCGTTCTGTCATCTGCTACCATTGAGAACAGTCTAGAGCCATCCTCTTTGGAACCCCCTTTCAGGTAGTTGAAAGCAGCTATCAAATCCCCCCCTCATTCTTCTCTTCTGCAGACTAAACAATCCCAGCTCCCTCAGCCTCTCTTCATAAGTCATGTGCTCTAGACCCCTAATCATTTTTGTTGCCCTTCGCTGGACTCTCTCCAATTTATCCACATCCTTCTTGTAGTGTGGGGCCCAAAACTGGACACAGTACTCCAGATGAGGCCTCACCAGTGTCGAATAGAGGGGAACGATCACATCCCTCGATCTGCTCGCTATGCCCCTACTTATACATCCCAAAATGCCATTGGCCTTCTTGGCAACAAGGGCACACTGTTGACTCATATCCAGCTTCTCGTCCACTGTCACCCCTAGGTCCTTTTCCGCAGAACTGCTGCCTAGCCATTCGGTCCCTAGTCTGTAGCGGTGCATTGGATTCTTCCATCCTAAGTGCAGGACCCTGCACTTATCCTTATTGAACCTCATCAGATTTCTTTTGGCCCAATCCTCCAATTTGTCTAGGTCCTTCTGTATCCTATCCCTCCCCTCCAACGTATCTACCACTCCTCCCAGTTTAGTATCATCCGCAAATTTGCTGAGAGTGCAATCCACACCATCCTCCAGATCATTTATGAAGATATTGAACAAAACCGGCCCCAGGACCGACCCCTGGGGCACTCCACTTGACACCGGCTGCCAACTAGACATGGAGCCATTGATCACTACCCGTTGAGCCCGACAATCTAGCCAGCTTTCTACCCACCTTATAGTGCATTCATCTAGCCCATACTTCCTTAACTTGCTGACAAGAATACTGTGGGAGACCGTGTCAAAAGCTTTGCTAAAGTCAAGAAACAATACATCCACTGCTTTCCCTTCATCCACAGAACCAGTAATCTCATCATAAAAGGCGATTAGATATCCAGTCACACACAAGTACATAGATATCCAGTCACACACAAGTACTCTTGCTACTTTTTTAGTAGCAGAAGCTCTAGCAGTCTGCTGCACACATACATCCTGAATTAGTCTGTTCTGAACAATTGATTTTTTTTAGTTCATACCAGTCTAAATAAAGAGCGCCTGTCTGTATTCTCGAGGGACTCCTGGCAGAACTTTAAAAGTTGAAACAAGAAAAAATAACAAAATATAACTAAAGCACAGCCGTACAATCAACGCAACCCACTATCAACAAACCAAACAACTCAATTAATCTTCCCCTTCCTGCTGCTCCCTAACCACTTCCCCCCGCCTCACCCCCCCCCCCCCCCAGCTTTTGGGGAAGAGAGAGAAAAGAGAGGGTGGAAAGATGAGCTTTTGTGGTGTTCCTGTAGGTCATTGGATTTGGACTACTTTGGACAAAGTGAGTAAATTCCAAAGCCATAGAGCTCTCCTAGAGAATGCCCTGCTAGCAGTCCCTTTAGTGGGGCTTCACGTCTAGTGTATCTGCTGCTTTCAGCTGTGATGGCATGACATGGGTAAAGGCATTCCAGTACATAGATGCTCAACCATTTTGACCTCTACAGGTCAAAACCACCTTAAAAATCACACACAAACCTATAGGTAGCCCGTGCAGCACATGCAACATAGATTGAATAGAATCATGGTCAGGTACTCTACTTACCAAGCAGAGTGTTGCATTCTTCCTCTGCTTCGGTTTCTGAATGCTTTCTAAGGTGCAGCTCTGTGTAAATGTCATTATATTTATCTCATCTTGAAGTGACAAGGGCATGGATGATAGTTGCAAGGTCCTAATCTGAAAGGAATGGTTGCAACCCTGTAGCTGTCTGTGAATGATAAAAACCTGACATTTCTGTTGCTGCTGCCTGATTTCCTAGTAGCAGCTGAGAGCCCAACCATATTTTTACATCATAAACCTGACCCAACTAAAGGTAGACAACCTCAATTAAAGGGGCAGATATTATTCTTGGCATCTCTAGCTGCTAATCAATATCACTTCAGTCTTGTCAGGATTAAGCCTTGGCTAGCTAGCTCTCGTCCAAATAAATATCTTTATTTAGTGTGCCCAAACTCTGAATATGTTTTGGTCCAAGATACACTTTAAATTAGCTGTGGCAAAGGAAAGGGCCCTGGACGTTTGATCATCAGGCAAGGACGTTTAACCATCCTGTTAATTTAATATGAAAACCAGGATGTCTCATCATCCAGCTTGTTTTATGGAGCTCATAGTTAAGTTTCCCTTGTTTCTCCATACCAAAAAACAAAAACCTCTTTTGATGTACATATGTGAAAGATATTTATCTGCACTAGTTAACAACAACTTTAAAGTGCAGGGCTTTTCTCTATCCCGTTTTCTGTTACTCGTTACATCATGGAAGTTTTTTCACCTGGACAAATCACTGGCTCAGCAGCTCAAATGTCATCAGCACTTCTATTGCTAGGAAATGTGCTGAAACTGCCCCAAACTTAAATAGCTTTTTATAAAAGCAAATCTCAATCACTTTTCTTTTTTTAAAGTATGTACAAATTTTTAAGAATGTTACACTGGGAATTTTAGTGTTTAGGAGCAGTTTCCTTATTGGGTAGGTTGATCTAATTTTTTGGTCCTTTTGAGTTGCCTACTATATATTAAAATAGTTACAAATGTATTTAACCCAAGATGGAATAGTGAAAGGTGAAACAAATTTGAGAAATCTATATTTAAAAATATTAATCTTCAAGAGGATATATTTTACCTGCAATGATCTTTCTAAAGTTTCTTTACCTAGATCTATGTGTAACAATATTAAAATTCTTCAGATTCTTCAAATTGAATAGGAGAATCCTACTTATACCTGTCCAGTTCTGCTGCAAGAATTGCTTACTATGCAGACTAAGAAAATATAGAAGAAAAATAATGAAATTTGACTGCCAGTGTGTAGTTGCAATTGGTTTGATCATATGTTAGTGAACCTATTCTTGCGTTGTGGAAAACACACTAAAATGTTTTTTCTTTTGGCATGACAGTTATACTTGGCATATTCTTCAGACAAATTGTAGAGTTATTCATAACTTGATGAAGTGATATTACTTAATCATGTTGGTATTTTTCAGAGGTCATCTGGATCATTGTAAATGTTAAAAATGTGACTTTGCCCAAAAAATCTTCAATTTGAAGTTTAACTACTTTTATACTTAATATTTTAGTATTTAATGTTATTAATATTAGGAAGCTTTGAAAGATTGAATGAAACAGTGGGTAATCATACATCTAAGAGGGTCAGAAGGCATCAGGATCCTTAATCAGCTACTGTCATAAATATAAAGGGAAAGGTAAACCCCTTTAAAATCCCTCCTGGCCAGAGGAAAAATCCTCTCACCTGTAAAGGGTTAAGAAGCTAGGATAACCTCACTGGCACCTGATGAAAATGACCAATGAGGAGACAAGATAGTTTCAAAAGCTGGGGGGGAGGGAAAAACAAAGGGTCTGTCTCTGTGATGCTTTTGCCGGGGACAGAACAGGAATGGAGTCTTAGAATTTAGTAAGTAATCTAGGTAGATATGCGTTAGATTATGATTTCTTTAAATGGCTGAGAAATTAAGTTGTGCTGAATAGAATGGATATTCCTGTCTGTGTCTCTTTTTGTAACTTAAGGTTTTGCCTAGAGGGATTCTCTATGTTTTGAATCTAATTAGCCTGTAAAGTATTTACCCTCCTGACTTTACAGAGGTGATTCTTTTTATTGTTTCTTCTTTTTTACTGTTACTTCTATTAAAATTCTTCTTTCCAAGAACTGAATGCTTTTTTTCATTGTTCTTAAGAGCCAAGGGTTTGGGTCTGTGGTCAAAAATTGGTGAGGATTTTTAGCAAATGTTCCCCAGGAAGTGGGGTGCAAGGAGTTGGGAGGATTTTGGGGGGAAAGACTTTTCCAAACAATGCTTTCCTAATAAAATAAACCCAGATAAACATTTGGTGGTGGCAGTGGAAGTCCAAGGGCAAAGGGTAAAATAGTTTGTACCTTGGGGAAGTTTTAACCTAAGCTGGTAAAAGTAAGCTTAGAAGGTTTTCATGCAGGTCCCCACATCTGTACCCTAGAGCTCAGAGTGGGGAAGGAACCTTGACAGCTACAAGATATCTAGCACTGTTATCCAGAGTTCAGTTGAAAGGAATGTCTGATTTTAAGTTAATAATCTTCCAGGAGTGTATTTTTAAATTGGTATTGGTGAGTACAAGAACAATCACCTATAGCAAAGACAATAGTACCTCTTGTGAAGGTTTGCATACTGTAAATGTAAGGAAGGGAAATTGTTTCACACAGTAACAGAAGGAAAGTTCCTGATATCTGCTTCCTGAAAAGTTCAATTTGGCAGTCAAAAAGTGAATGAAATGACAGGGGAAATGTTAAGGGAGCGAAGCTATGAGGAGAATCATTTGAGAGCCTTCACTTACAATATTCAGTCTTTTAAGAGAATAGCTGTAAATAGGGGAAGGCACAGGTAATTAATGATATGCATACATGTCTTTGATTTTTTCTTCTTCAGGGTTGCCCATATAATACTCCTGTTTTAAAAAAAAACAGTAACATAGTATGAGGTGTCTAGTATTGACCACAATCTATTCCCCTGTGATAGAGCTCTCAGAAAATATATTATCTGAACTGGGAAGAAACAACAAATGCTATTGTGGAGTATCTATTTTAGGGTCTCAAGAAATGCTAGCCCAAGCGAGTGGTTTAAGAATGAGTATGAGAAGAATACATTTGTATGTGCGACTTGCATCCAGAGGGGACTTTGAGTTAGTAGTGAAAGGAGATGAGGGCAGAGAGAGAAGATGCTTATAGGATGGTGTCTGTAGTAGTTGCATAGGTTGTTCCATATAGTTGCTTCTATCTCAAAATAATTGTGATTTATGTAGGAATCCTCTGGGTTTGATTGGCATCATTTTTTTCCTAACCATCAGTTTGTTTCTTGTGTTTTTTAAATGAGTATATGGTTTTCTGGATATAAGTTGGTATAAGGACAATTTAAAAGAACCAAACTCCCCTAACAATATTAGTTAATCCTAGGCATCTCTTACTTAAATTGCAAAAGAGAAAAAAAAAAAACAAATACACATCAGAAAAAGGAAAAGCTATACTAGTTTCATCTGGAAACTAACAAATAATTTTCAGGTTGAAAGTTAAATCTTTCTCTGAAATTACGTTATTACTACTGCAAAAAGAAAAGGAGTACTTGTGGCATCTTAGAGACTAACACATTTATTTGAGCATAAGCTTTCGGGAGCCACAGCTCACTTCATCGGATGCATTCTGATGCCTGTTGCCAACTGTGTCCACATATCTATTCAGGGGACACCATCATAGGGCCTAATCACATCAGCCACACTATCAGAGGCTCGTTCACCTGCACATCTACCAATATGATATATGCCATCATGTGCCAGCAATGCCCCTCTGCCATGTACATTGGCCAGACTGGACAGTCTCTACGTAAAAGAATAAATGGACACATATCAGACGTCAAGAATTATAACATTCAAAAACCAGTTGGAGAACACTTCAATCTCTTTGGTCACTCGATTACAGACCTAAAAGTGGCAATTCTTCAACAAAAAAAACTTCAAAAACAGACTCCAACGAGAGACTGCTGAATTGGAATTAATTTGCAAACTGGATACAATTAACTTAGGCTTGAATAGAGACTGGGAGTGGATGGGTCATTACACAAAGTAAAACTATTTCCCCATGTTTATTTCCCACCCTCCACCCCCCACTCAGACGTTATTTCCCACCCTCCACCCCGTTCCTCAGACGTTCTTGTCAACTGCTGGATATGGCCCACTTTGATTATGACTACAAATGGTCCGTGTCCATCCCCCCCTGCCCCTCCGGCTCTCCTGCTGGTAATAGCTCACCATACCTGATCGCTCTCGTTACAGTGTGTATGGTAACACCCATTGTTTCATGTTCTCTGTGTATATAAATCTCCCCACTGTATTTTCCACTGAATGCATCCGATGAAGTGAGCTGTAGCTCACGAAAGCTTATGCTCAAATAAATTTGTTAGTCTCTAAGGTGCCACAAGTACTCCTTTTCTTTTTGCGAATACAGACTAACACAGCTGCTACTCTGAAACCTGTTGTTACTACTGATTACTAAACTAAGGCTTGAAGTCAGACTAGTCATAGTTCATTTTTATTAGTCAAATCTTACAAAATACATAATACTCTTAAAGCTGAGGATGTATGTTCATTTATAGTTCTTTGGTTTTTAAGCAGCAAAGATAGTTAACAGAATCAGTGCTGGTAGGGGGAGTGCTGTTAGCATTATGCATATCATGAATGAATAATTTAGTGTCTTCGGGAATGCAAATTGCAGTAAGAACTCAAACAGCCTTATTAGAATATGTGACAAGTAAGCTACCAGAATGAAATTAAGAACCTGCTAAAGACAGGGGAAAACCTTCAGAAGTGCTCTTCAAGAATTCTAAACTTCAGGTTGCATTATGCATCTATAAAATGTGTAAGGGGGGGTGGTGGAAGCTGATCCTGCTGAGTTGCAATAATGGTGGTTTACTTGCATTCTGACAGTTCTCTGGAGGGCATTGTCCTCTCTTCTTGCCAGAATAGTAATGGGATGTGGCAGTATCTGTGTTGTCAGAAATGGGATAATATCTCCATTTTTGCTTGTAAGTTGTTTTTTTTCTCTTGTTTAAATGTAAAATTGATTAAAGGAAAAAAGGAGGATAAATGTATAAGATTGTTAGACTTCATTTTTTAATGTTAGATTCTATAGTAATAGCTGTTGTTAATCTTTTAGTGAAACAGAGTTTCCACAAGCAAATTTAAATACAAAACAACTTGGATTCGTTGGAAAGATTACCCTTTCAGTGTGTCAAAACATTGAACTAAAATATGTATTTTAATAACAGGAACTTTGTAATTAGTCTTTGTCTGACAGTGTATTGCTATTCCTTTATAATCCTATTGTATATAACATCGAAAGTATTACCTTTGACTTTATTTGTATTACAGTTTTGGGGATCATTAAGTGTTTAGCAGGGTTCTGTTTGCCTCTAACTATTAACTAAGTGATTGTATAGCATCCTAAATTTCAATAATGTATTGCAGAAAAGCATTGAGTGAAAGTCTGGGAGTAAGAGTCAAAGAATTTAATTAAAACTCTGCAATTGGCCTAACTTAGAAACCACGGATGTATCTTTCATTTTGAGGATAAGAGAGTTTAATGTATGTAAACTTTGTTAAACTGCTTAATTTTAATTCTGTTGATGCTAGGTATTGATCTTTAGTAAAACTAATACAAGTCGCAACTGTCTTAAAGCAATTTTTTTTAACAGAGTGCTGCATTTACGATTTTGTGCACAACCTTGGAGACGTTATGCCAACTTTATTTTTAACACATTGTCACATTTCTTAGTACTGTAGGTAAACATAGACAGTGGTCTTTTAGGCAGATAATAGCATTCATATTTAAAAACTCTGATAGAATTAAAGTAAAATACAATAATTTGATCATAGTATTGATACAATTAACTTTGATACTTACGAAGAGAGATTTTTCCTCTACCCCAGCATAGCTTTTGTTTCGGATGTTAGTATAGATAATAGGTCAATCTGTAGTCAAATTTAGGGGTGTTTGGTCCAATTATTCTTTGAGTAATTGTGTTTGTTGGGTTCTTGTTGCACTATACCTTTCCAAACTCTTAACTGAAAACCCAGGTTTGATTTGCTATAAGATATTGTGCACCCCTGGTGTAGAGCAAGTGTTCTGTGAGTATAAAAGATGAACACCCATGTCAGTCTCTAAAGAGAGGTAGAACAAAGTGATGGCTGAAATAAAACTAGAGATTTGGAGGGTATGGATAAAATGGATGATTATAAAAGCATAGACGTGTATGGCTGAAAGGGACCTCGAGAGGTCATCAGTCCAGCTCCTCACTGACACAGGACCAAATCTATGTAGACCATCCCTGACAGGTGTTTGTCTAACCTGTTCTTAAAAACCTCTAGTGACAGGAATTCCACAACCTTCTTTGGAAGCTATTCCTATATTCAACTATACTTATAGTTAAAAAGTTTTTTGTAATATCTAACTGTGACAAAGTTCCTGCTCTACCTTGGTGGGTCTTCGCTTATTGGCGGATTTGCTTGCCTTGGAGCTTCACAGCAGCCCTCAGCTTGGCCGTGTTTCTGAATTCACAGTCCAGTTCGATGACTCCTGTGTCTGAGCAGGAGTTGGGAGGATTTAGGGGGAACCAGGGCCCACCCTCTACTCCGGGTTCCAGCCCAGGGCCCTGTGGAATGCAGCTGTCTAGAGTGCCTCCTGGAACAGCTGTGCGACAGCTACAACTCCCTGGTCTACTTCCCCATGGCCTCCTCCCAACACCTTCTTTACTCTCACCATAGGACCTTCCTCCTGGTGTCTGATAATGCTTGTACAACTCAGTCCTCCAACAGTCCGTATTCTCACTGTCAGCTCCTAGTGCCTCTTGCTCCCAGCTCCCCACATGCACACCACAAACTGAAGTGAGCGCCTTTTTTAAAACCCAGGTGCCCTGATTAGCCTGCCTTAATTGATTCTAGCAGCTTCTTGATTGGCTGCAGGCGTTCTAATCAGTCTGTCTTAATTGTCTCCAGAAGGTTCCTGATTGTTCTGGAACCTTCCCTGTTACCTTACCCAGGGAAAAGGGACCTACTTAAGCCTGGGGCTAATATATCTGTCTTCTATTACTCTCCTATAGCCATCTGACCCGACCCTGTCACATAACCTAAATCTCCCTTGATGCAAATTAAGCCAATTACTACCTGTCCTATCTTCAGTGGACATGGAAAACAATTGATCACCGTCCTCTTTGTAACAGCCTTTAACATGATTGAAGACTGTTAGGTCCCCCCCTTGGTCTTCTTTTCTCAAGACTAAACATGCCCATTTTTTAACTTTTCCTCATAGGTCAGGTGTTCTAAAGCTTTCATCCTTTTTTCTCTCTGTCTCCCCTCTGGACCCTCTCCAGTTTGTCCACATCTGTCTTAAAGTGTGATGCCCAAAATTGGACACTGTCGTTTAGCTGAGACCTTATCAGTGCCAAGTAGAGCGGGGAAATTACCTCCTGTGGTTTATACACAACACTCCTCCTAACCCACCCCAGTATGATATTTGCCTTTTCTGTCACTGCATCACATTGTTGATTCTTATGCAGTGTGTGATCCAGTATTACCACCAGATCCTTTTCAGCCGTACTACCACCTACCCAGTTATTTTCCATGTTGTAATAGTGCAGTTTTTTTCTCTTCTGAAGTGTAGTACTTTGCACTTGACTTGATTGAATTGCACTTTAAGTTCAGACCAATTCTCCGGTTTATCAAGGACACTTTGATTCTAATCCTGCCCTCCACAGTGCTTGCAACCCCTCCAAAATTGGTGTCATCAGCAAATTTTATAAACATACTCTTCACTCCATTATCCAAGTCATTAGAGAATGACTAGCAGGAAATGGATTTTTAAAGGCAGGAAGAAGCCATAAAGGGAAGATTTGGTAGTTCTAGTAGGGTTGATAAATGGATTATTGGGTGGTTTTTGTCACCTGTTAATGCCTTCCTTATCTTTGAGGCAGAATAGTTTTGTGCATGGGTTCATAAACTCCAAAGTTGCAAACAGGTCTGAGTTTGTTTCAATCATTTTCCTCTTTTTTTCTGGCTAGGTGGTGAGACAAGTCACTTAACTATTGTATGTTTTTCCTAGTGTAAAAGTAATATATTTAATGACTTCACAAGATGTTGATGTTTGTTTATGTAGCCCTTTGAAAACACACAGCTCTGTGTAAATGCAAATATTGTTATCTTTGAGTCCGTAGTCAGAAATGGATCCTTACTAGCACTCCAGGTTATCTATTTGTATTACTGTAGTGCCTGGGAGTCCTAATCATGGAGTAGGACCCTGTTGTGAAAGGTGCTGTACAAATCCAGAACAAAAAGATAGGCTGTGCCCCAGGTAGCTTGTATCTTATTTGATGGATATTAAGCAGTTAATTTATGAAAATAGGAATAACTAGTTTCTAGGACGGAGCTATGTGCTCTTAACTGAAACATATATGTTTACTGTGGTTTTGAAACTCTTGCGTATGCTCCTTGTTTAATAAATGCTTTTGAGCTACTCCCTCTAATATTTACTTCAGGAGGAATTTTAATGATCAATATTAAGTTATTTTGTTGTGTTGAGTATAATGCTTTGTTTTTATTTGTATGTCACACTTACTAAAACCTCTTGGTGATATAATAATCTCTTCTGTGCAAATAAAATCAGATAGCTGGAACAGCTCGTTTGTTTGGGGAAAATGAGATTGATGTTCTTATAATAACAGGTCCTCAGATCCTTCTGTTAGCTCAAAATCAAATTGATTTCACTGGCAAATCCTAACTTCCTGTCCCTGAAAATAATTTTGTTTTAGTGGAGGAAAATGTGAGAGAGGGGAGGTTTTCAGTTCATAAAAAGTGATTGTGAACTTTCCTTGAAATAGCTAAACAATTCACTATTGCTATTCTAAAACTCATACTTTCCCATCAGTCAACTTGCTATTTACCTTCAATCCATTCTTCCTTTGAAAAGCTATATTTCAGATTTTGATTTGAATAACAGACCCCTCAGAACCTATTTTACTGTGGGTGAGGATAGTTTAAATTAATGTTAGTGTTACTTAAGTTCGTGACTACTTAGCAGTTTTTAATTATTAAACGATTGCACTGTGAATTATATATATTTATACATCTATCTCAAAACACTTTTTCCAGAGAGTTCACTTTCCTGAACCAAAGTATTGCTGTATAAATCTTGCCTAGTTGACTGAGTTACAGCTATACTGTTTCCAGTAACAGTGAATTTTTTTTAATAACTCTTACTCTTTTTTGGTGAAAAAGAGAGCCTTATAAAATGTCTCTAATGATACATATTTGCTGAGAAAATTATAGTAATTACAAGAACATTTTTTGCATTTTAGATCATTCTAAAATATAAAGGATGAACGTTTTAGCTTTTCTTCTGGTTTCAGTAACATGAGTTCGCAGAATGAATGAACTACCAAATCTAGCGATTTATCATTCCTGCACTAAACTTGTGAAGATAATATGGTCTTGTGAACAGACTCCACAATGTGTTCTGCAAGTGATTATGGTCAATCAGTCATCCTGGCACTATTTTGCTTATGCCCCTCTTTCTTCAGTTGGTTTGAGCAAAATAGTGACACAATGATTGAGCAAACTTAATTTACTGGGAACAGATGTATCTTTTAAAAAAAATAGTAGTCATTTTGTCCCGATGATAGCACAGCGTGCAGAGAGAACCCATTTCAAAATGGCTAACTGCATTTGCTCTTTGGATGGTAGATTATTGTTTGAAGGTCATAATATAGCATTCTATAGGAAACATACCAGCCTCGTGAATTTTGTCTTTGAAATTTGTAGTGCAGCCAAATAATGCTTACTAAATATTTACAAAATAATATTGCATAGACATAACATAGCAATGTTGCTTGTCTGTTTTACCAGGTCAGCTCTTCCTGTGCTGCTTCTGTTTTTTGTTGGTTGTAACTCATATGGTGTATGCTTGAATTGCCACATGAAAGCAAAATTTGACTGAAGAGTACCATAGGTCATCCAGCTTTATGGCTCGGACTCTACCAAATTCATGGTCCATTTTGATCAAATTAACGGCCAGAGGATTTTTTAAATAATAAATTTCACGGTGTTGGAACCGTGGGTGTCCCAACCCAAAAGGTGGTTGTGGTGGAGGCGGGGGCTGCAAGGCTGTTGTAGGGGGGTCATGGTATTGCCACCCTTACTTCTGTGCTGCTGCTGGTGGCGGCACTGCTTCCAAACTGGACAGCTGGAGAGCAGCAGCTGCTGGCCAGGTGCCCAGCTCTAAAGGCAGGGCTGCCACCAGCAGCAGTGCAGAAGTAAGAGTGGCATAGTATGGTATTGCTACTGGCAGGAGCGCAGAAGTAAGGGTGACAATACCGTAGCATTCCACGCTCACTTCTGCCAGTGGTGCTGTTTTCACAGCTGAGCTTCCAGCCAGCAGCCATGGAGCTTCCTCCAGAAGGGGGAGGTTCGCAGAGGTGCGTCTGACCTGGTTCTGGGAGCAGCTCCTGCAGGGGGAGAGGAAGTCCCATCGCTCCCCGGCCAGAACTAGCAGCTGGAACCCGGTGCATGGTAGGAGCCCGCAGTCCTGCCCCTCACCTGCACTAGCCAGATTTCATGGGGGAGACCAGATTTCATAGTCCGTTATGCGTTTTTCATGGCCATGAATTTGGTAGGGCCCTCCTTATGGCAAATGTCTCTTGCTAAGAAGAGGAGGGAGTATTGTGCAGGGACTAGGATGAGAGACTCATGGATTCCAGTTCTCACTTTGATGCATATTGTTAGATAATGTGATGTCTTGGGTGACTCATTTAATCTTTGAACCTTCAGTTTATCCAGTTGACACCAGTCTCACAGGAGCTTGGAGTTTAATGTTTCCACAGCATTTTGAGATCTCTGAAAGGTGCTACAAGAGTTTGTATTTATTATGTAGCACTCTTTGCTTTCTAAATTTTTATTTAATCCCTTATTTGCTGTAGTATCTTTTCTGGTGCATCTACTTTACATGTGTTCTAGCTATGAAGTAGGCACCCATGCTGCTCCCCTCAACAGTTATGATTTAAAGATCGCTAAGATAGTGCACAATTTCTCCTTTCTGTGTTACTGAACCAACCCATAGCCCAATGTCCTGGATAGCTGATGCTGTACCTCTAACTTGACATCCTGTAAATACTGATCATTCAGAGCTCACGTTTGCCCTGGAGAGTTGTCCAGAGAAGAAGTGCAATAATTTATGATGTCAACACTCCTTTCATGGAAAGTTTCTATAATTTTCTGTCACTCTAATACTTCTGATATATTTTTAATAACAAATGCAATGTGAAAACACTGTTAATTGTTGGCAGTTTAGGAGACGTGTATGCATATGACAGTGCAATGGACCAAGTATAGATATGGGGAAAAATGCCACAATTGGCAGAAAACTGTACTTGGATGTGCTGCTGGTTGTCTGCATTGTAATCACTGCAAGTCATGGAATATTTTTCCCATTAGAGTCTTGTATGTACAACTACAGATATGAAAAGAAGGTATTAAAAAAGGAGTTTGGAATGTGTGATCACACAGTCTAGTAAACTACAATCACTTTAAATATTTTTAAAAGATACTTGTTTTTTTTAAAAATAATTTATTTTCCTATAGGGTTTTTATCAATAAAAACAGATTCACTAGCTGTACAGTAGTACTTCGATTCCCTTAGTTGAGAATAAAACTGTTTAAAACAGCCAAAAGCCTACACTTGGGGGTTTTTTTGTGCTCAGTCATTTAAAGAACAAAGTTAAATATAAATGTTTGACTTTTCTTTCATGAGAATACAGAAGCTGATAGTTAAAGTAATGCCCTCTGTGTGAGGTATCGTCCAAACACACACATTTAAATAAAAACTATCTTTGCCTCGAAGAGTTCACAATTATGAAAAAGTATGGGATAGAGGTAGAAAACATAAATTAGCTTTTAAAATAAATATCAGTATCTATTGTTTGTCTGGATATTAATTGGCTAATTTCTTGTAGGTATCTTGGTAGGATATCTTAGAATAATTTTAAATTTGATGGAGATTTTCAAAGTAGACTAGGAGATTTAGCCATCTCTTCCATTAATTTTAATGGAAGAGATGTCTAAATCCCCTAGATTGCTTTGAAAACCTCAACCTGTGAATTATCTTGTATGGTGGTCATTTAAAGCTTCTTGAAACAGGAGTTTGTGTAGAACTTTTTCAGATGTAAGGATTTGTTTGGTTTGGACTACACTAAAAAAAGTTAAGAATATTAATGCAAAGTCAAACACTCAAAAGTTAGGATATATCATTATCAAGGTTGCCTCTGGAACCTTAATTTGGTCCCCGATTAATATGCATTATGATATTGTCTTTAACTATGTGATCACAAACTATTTTTTTCCCACACAATCCCTTTCTGGAAAATTTCAGCCCAAATGCATAAAGTTTTTGACAACGTTAGGAATAACTGAAAACAGGGTTTTAAATGGGAAATGTTCAGCAACTCTAATAACAGTGCTACCAACCTTGCCTATTATGGTGTAGCCATAGCTATACCATAGTTCAGGTTATATTACAGGTTTCATCTCACAGGAGTGTCTTACCTTTTTATGGACCCCATTTGCAAGAAATTTGAAACACTCTGCAGTCTGTACTTTGCTTTACATGTTTCTTCTTCATGTGCCTATTTAGAAAATATCAGTTACTCATAGGTAATGTTTGTTTATAGAGCATTAAGGGGTAATGACTAGCAGCCACTGTGGATTTACCAAGAACAAGTCATGCCAAACCAGCTTGATTTCCTTCTTTGGTAGGTAATTGATTGGGTGGATGGGGTAATGTGGTGGGCATAATATACCTGGACTTCAACAAGGCTTTTGACACAGTCCCACATGACATTCTGATAAGTAAGCTGGAGAAGTGTGGGCTTTGCAGAACTACCATTAAGTGGATACATAATTGATTAAACAACTGTGAATAAAGAGTAACTATTATTGGAATGATGTAGGATTGGAGAGAGGTCTCACGTGGGGCTCCACAGGGATCTGTTCTGGGCCTGGTGTTTAAACATCTTTATTAATGACCTGGATGTAGGGGTAGAGAGTATACTGATCAAGTTTCAAGCCGGCCCCCGAGATCCTGCTGGGGAGTGGGGTCGGGGGCTGCACCACGCGGCTCGGCCCCTCGATCCCAGCACGGAGCACCCTCTTGCACCCCAAACCTCTCATCCCCAGCCCCACCCCAGAGTCCACACCCCCCAGCCGGAACCTGCATCCCTTCCCGCCCCCCTACCCCAGCCCAGATCCCCCTCCCGCCCTCCAAACCCCTTGATCCCAGCCCAGAGCACCCTCCTACACCCCAAACTCCTCATACCCAGCCCCACCCCAGAGCCCACACCCCCAACCAGAGCTCTCACCCCTCCAACACCCATCCCCAATTTTGTGAGCATTTATGACTCGCCATACAATTTCTATTCCCCAATGTGGCCCTCAGGCCAAAAAGTGTGCCCACCCCTGCTCTAGTGACTGGTCCAAAAATATCTATCAGTTACCTCTACCCGCTTCTGCTACAAAAATGTGAAGTGGAGATCTGAGGGTTCAGGGTTCAAATTCTGTTGCTCATCTCTCCGGAATGTTATAACTGCATGTGTTTCACACCAGTGAGAAGAATCTTTTAAACATTTTTAATATAAAAACTATGGTAATCACTAAATTATTTTGGCTAAACTATGTTATACAGGAGTTTCACCTTTTGTCATTTGTATCACATTTGGGTTTCAGGTGTTGAATATTGAGGCATGCTTCACGCAGGGATGGGAGACCAAGAGGGGGAAGGAGCAGAATAGGTAGATATGGTGCTGGAGTTCAGGCATACAGCCTTCTGACATAGCTATATCTGACCTCATCCAATTTCTAAGTCCATGAGAGGCTGCAGCATGTTATAGGAAGTGAGCAAACTTTTAAATACAGCAGGTTGCTCTTGGTATGTGTAGTTCAGTAACTTTTAAACAGGATGTGATGGGGTATGTAGACCCCATCCCTGGGTTGGTAAGGAGCAGGGCTTCTACTATGTGTATTCCTATCTACATTCCTGGGGAAGATGTGTGATAGGATGTGCAACCCTCATCCTGGGGTGGTAGGGTAAGTTTTAACCCTTTTGTCGTAGGAAAGGCCATACTGATTACAGAGGCATTTAAGAAGGGGCAGACATAGCAGGAAGTAAGGGGAGCAGATCTTTCTTAAGCTTTATGCAATGTAATGAGAGTACAGTTGAGATGTAATATATGTTCAAATTATGTAGTGTAATGAGTGCCTCAGGCTTTATGTGATGTAATGAGAGTTCCAGCCCTGGAACAAGATACACTATTTGAGAGCTCCTCACGGCTACTCTCTGCACTAGACCTAACAATGACAACAGTGCTGACGACCAAACCAGCTCCACTAACATCAGTGCCGGAACGATGCTCACTGGAACTGCAGTTTGTGGAGAGCTTTCTCCTGCTCCTTACTGGGCCACTCTTCCTCCCCCACCTTGACCGGGGAGCCATCATCTGACAGATAAGATTGGTACTCTGAAGACTTGGTACTGAGCCCCAGTGCAGAACTGGCAATAGATGGGTCTCCCACAGTCTGGCCAGCACCAGTACAACCTACCATTATGGCCATACTGGCTTTGAGGCCCACCATCCCACAGATTTTGGACTGGGGCTCCCTTCTAGATCTTGGCAAAAAGGAGGAAAAGTATGGTCACCAATGGTGGTGTTGGCTGGAGCACCCTCACCAGAAACAGGAGGAAACCTCCTGAAGATGCAGCAGAGGTAGTTAGGAAGACATTGCAACATTTCCTGCCTAAAGAATCCTGTTCATCCTCAGATGAAGCAATCACTGTGGCCTGACACCTGGCTGTTGATAACTTCTGGACTTTCCAGGGGCTATTGTCAGTTCCTCTGCACCCACAAGAATTGCTCTCCCAATCAGTGATTTCATTTTATACCCAAAAAAGAGTTTATGGCACACCCTGGCTTTGCTCCCCTTGACCTCAATGCATGTGAAAGAGTGCTACCGGGTCCCATCCAAGGCCTTCAAGCACATTTTATACACATCCACAGTTGAGGACTTGGCCTTTGAAGGTGTAGACTTATATATCACATTAATGGATGATGCACTACGTTCTCTGAGAAATTCTAGAGTGACAGTCAGATCCTTGGCCATGTATATCCCAGCACTATACCATAAGCTTTTCCAGTGCCACCTCAGAGACAGAGAATGCCATCTTTCTCTCCGTCAGCAGCCTCAGTATTCATGCAGAAATTGACCCTGCTATTCACATAGGAGCCTGCCACCATCTCTTCCATCATGCACTAACCTCCCTATGAAGAGCAGCAGGTTTGACAAGACAATCAGGAGCTACACCAAAACCACCTTGGAGCGGACCTCCAGAAACCAGCTTGCCCCTTTTCATCAGGCATGGATGCACACTGCAGCTGACAAATGGGTATTGAGCATTGTTGTCCGTGGCTATGCCATTCTGTTAGATTCCCTGCCTCCTACTGACCCTTTTTCCCCATCCCTATTCAGGGACCCTCCTCATGAGTCTTTTGCAAATGGAAGTGGCCTCATTACTTCATTAGGAGCTGTAGAACAGGTTTCAAGGTGTACAGAGGAAGAGGTTTGCACTCTTGATACTTAGTCATTCTGAAGAAGAAAAGGATTCTTTGTCCTCTCCTTGACCTAAGAAAGCTAAACAAATACATATGCCACCTCAGATTCAGGATGGCAATACTTTCCTCCATTATTCCGTCCCTTCAAGCTCAGGACTGGTTTGTGGCTCTCAACTTATAGAACACATACTTCCACATCGCCACCCACCCAACCCCCAGGAAATACTCAACATTCATAGTGGGGCCAAACCATTATCAGTACAAGATACCACCCTTCAGACTCTCCATGGTACTGAAAGTTTTTATAAAATGCCTACCCATAGGGGCAGCCCACCTAAGGAACCAGGGTGTGTACTGATACCCATATCTGAATGATTGGCTGATGGGAGGAAGATCACATCAGGAAGCTTCGATAGGCTTCAGCTGTGCCCTTCTAATGTTCACCTGGCTGGGACTCCCGGGATGAGAGACTGTTTCTCTTAGTTCACCATCATAGACAATAGAGTTCATAGGCGCCAGGAAAAATTCCACCATAGGAAGGGGATACTTTTACTTTAAGATTCCTTACTCTCTGGTTGTTACCAAATACTGTGACTTCACACCCACTGATGACAGTATGGACCTGCCTTATGTTGTTAAGCCATATGTGATGCTGCTTGCCACACTTTGCCTGAGACCTGAGGTCTGGCTCAGGTTGATCTACTCCCCCGTAAAGTATCACTGTGCAGTAGTAGTTTCATCCTTCCTCATGCAAAATTCCTTCTCACATGGCTTTGGAATTCCATTTGAATCAGTCAACTTCCTTGTGTCTTCTCAAGGCCACATTCCATGCAGACAGAGAAGAAACTCCACACCTTGGCCATATTCAGGGTTCTTCGATACTGTGCTGTACTGACAGGACCAAATCTTTCAGACCGTCCCCATGTCTGTTTATGTGCTGGCCAGTCTAAAGGTCATGCAATTTAATCCCAAAGACTTTCTAAATGGGATAATACATTGTATCTCTGTGCTACCAGCTACCTGGTGTATGTCTCCCACTGTTAAAGCTCACTCCACCAGAGCTCAAGCAGCATCCCAGTAATGCTTCTGCAATGTGCAGTATCTGAAATCTGCAAAGTTACTATGTGAAGCAGTCCAGTCATGTTTGTTAAGCATTATACACAGAACCTGGCTGCAAGGTCAGATGCCAGGTTTGGGAGACCTTCATTCTATCATCAACTAATGCAGCTGATACTCCTCATGCTCTGCATCCTCAAGAGCAGTGGTTCCCAAACTTCAACGGTCTGCGAACCCCCTCCTAAAAATGAATATTTCCAGGGATTTTCTCCCTTACTTGAGCATAAAATATAGAAGCAGTGATCTTGGAAATAATTTAATTTTTTTGACACACGCTTATTACACACTATTATTACATTATTATTTATTACATTATTTATTTTATTACATTATGAAAACGGCAACACTCTTCCAAGATTTCACTGTTGTAGCTCATATCCCTTTGATTAAGCCTTCTATATGTTTCATCAAGGAGTACCAGACGTGAAACAGCATGAAGGTATTTAAGAAGCCAACTCAAATAAATAAAGAATTCCTCCCACAAGCATTTGGGTCTTGAGCAGTCCAGGCAAACAACGCATGACTACAACATAGCTTAAATGTGTTCTGACAGGAAGTCATGGTCACGGGGGTCGGACTGCCGACCCCCGCGCCTGGGGTCCCTAGGGACAGTTCTGTCCGCCATTGTAGAATTTTTTTTCTCTGAGAACCCCCTGATATATTTCACAAACCCCCAGGGGTTCACAGTTGGGAACCACTGCTATACACACTGACACATACTCAAAGAGGACAGTTACTTATCCTACAGTAACTGTGATTGTCAGAGATGTTTAGTCAGTGTGGATCCCAAGACCCTCACTCCATTCCCACTTCTGGAGTCCTCAGCTAACATGGGCTTTGAATTTTGAGGGAGGGTCTACCTACAAAAGTAGGATCCATATCTCAAAGAACCACAGTTACTGTAAGGTAAGTAACTGTTCTTTTCTATGCCTTTAAGGCTTTGTGTTGGTGGAGTGGATCCTGATGCAACGTTATCTGTAATTAAACATAGCTTTTTGTTAATAAATAAATGGTTGGTCTTCTTTCTTGATAGAAGTTTGTGTACAGGAAATGTAATCCACGTTGACTATGAAGAAACCATTTATGTATATCACAAGGAGAGAAATGGAAAGACATTATGTAGTCCCTATGTTTTATGTATGGTATTTTTTCCCCTCAATTTTTTCCAGTTTACACTGGCAAAAACAGCATACAGTTCCACTTAGAATTGTGGTTTTCATGCAACTTTTGTCAGACAGGCAGTCACCTTTTGGATTCAGGTCATTTAGCTCTTGGAAATGAGCTGTCTTTCGCATTGTAATGCAGTCAAGGTTGTCATGGAGTAGTTCTTGAAGGAAATATAGGGCTGCATGAGAAGAAAAAGCCTTAGATGTACTGTCAATATTTTTATGTCAAGACAAAAAACATATATTTGGACGAGACTGGGTTTTTGGACAACAGTTGGATATGATTTTCTTATAGATGACACAGAATTCAAGTACTTGAACCAGTTAATTTTCACCTGATGCCAATATTTGCTATCAGTGTAAACAAATCCCTTTAGTGCTGACTGTTACCTGTTCAGAAAAACAAGTGCTTTTAACATTGTGAAGTCTTAATAGGTTAGGAGTGGAGAGATGAAGATATTGCAAGTACAGGTAATCCAAATGGATTAATTCTAAATTATTGTGTGGAAATAATTTCCCATACCAGAAATAAACTCACATCAGGATGCCCTGGAGGGCAACCTGAAACGTGAAAGTTAAATGAAAAAAGACATCTTCTCAGGAAAACTGTAGATGCAGTTCAGAAGTTGCACTAGTTCGTGTACTGAGCTGTTACTTAGATTTTTTTTTTTTTTTTATTATGGTATTCATAAGGCACTAAGGAAGGACAGGAATACCCTCCTCTATAAATACTATACTGGGTTTTCTGCTGTAGTAGTAGAGCTGGCATCAGGTACTTTTTAAAAAACCTCAGGCTAGAGCAAAATGTTTTTTAAAAAACTGTAGTAATAAACACATTTTCAGACCCCAGAAAAACATTTGACTCTTATAGAACCAATGCTGCTGCCTTCTTGTGTAAACGTTCCATCTTCTAGGTGTCAGATGCATTCTTTAAACAAAACAGTGTTCAGTTTGCACCAGATATTCAGCAAATATCCTGTTGTGCTGCCTCAACATAACCAGACAGTTTTTTAATATTTCTGGCTAGGTTTTTTTGTTTAATTTTGTGACTTTTTTTAAATATCAAAATATAAAAGTGAATGTATCTCATTGAAATTTTCCTTCTCTTACTGTTTTTGCAGAATCTAGATATGAAATTACACTTTTTAAAAAGTAAGAGTAAGGAATGAAAACATTTGTCCACTGTATGTTTTCAACGTGGGCTTTCTGTGCTATCTTCTCCTGTCCTACACACTTTATTCCAGGTGTTTATTCCTCTTTATTTAGGTGCTGATACACTATCTAAACAATTGCCCTGTTCTTTTAAGGTCGTGGTAAATCTCTTCAGAGGCATCCGTTTTTCTATATCATTGTACAAAATCCTCTTTTAGAGAAACAGTATATTTATCACAAGATATTGTTCTCCAAATTTGTACATACACTTCACTGGTTATTTTTCAAATAGAGATTGTAAGTGCTTAAAGCTTTTTGCTTTTTTTTATGTCCTTTAAAATGATCAGGACGTAAAACAGATGTTCAACATTTGAAATGCCTTTTGAGTTTTTAGGAGAAATAAGCAAATCTAGCTTGTTCAGTTATTTTGCAGAATTGAAATCCATAAAAATGCCTAATCAATAATTTAAAAAATTAAATAAAAAATTAATTCCAGCCCATCCCTATTTTCCCCATACATTTTATGCATGCACCAGAGTGCATACTTGATGTATGCAATGATTGCCTTCTGACTGGAGCTTCCCCCCTGGTCACAATTCCTTACACTATAGTCACCCAAAGCTTTCCTCAATCTGCTAATATTTCTTTATTCTAAAAAGTGTTATGCCCATTTTCCAGCAGAATCATAGTTGCATCAGTGCTACCAGCGATGTAAGCCCAGTGGTAGAGCCAGGTGCATGTACTGCATCAAGTCAACTAACCCTGCTCAGTCACACACTTTGAGTCACTGAAAGTCTCCTCCTCCCCCCTCCCTCCCCCTTTGGCTTGTACCCTTCTTGTTTATACTTTTTAGGTCCCTTTGTTTAGGTGTGAACATCCTTGATTACCACTTTAGACCGGAAGTCATCGCCTATCAGTATATGGACAACCATATTTTCTCAATCACAACACAATTGAGTAAGCTTTTACTCTGAATTCTTTTTATGTTTTTAATATTTTTTTTAAACTAATGTATGTATAATTTTAATTGAGTTCTGGACCCTCAGTATGTTTTTGACATGGACCAGATCAAAAGATGTTTGCTCACATTAAAGCGTGAATATACAATAATACAGCATCTAAGTGTCTGCTACTGCCTTCCATAACATGCACATGTATTTCTTCCCTATTGAATAAGGTCTGTTAACATTTACATAGCTTTTCTTGTCTCTGACTTGGTTAGCCTCTTTCCCCAGGGCCCTAGGCAATCTGTTTTCCCTTGCTTAGTTGATAGTTTAGAGAACAGCATACCCACACAGTCTAATATCCCTTTGCTATTTTTATATTTCATATCAAATGTTTTTTCTCTTGGATGATACCTAGTCTGTCACATTTCAAAAACTCAGTTGGATATCCAACTGGTAAACAATACGTTGTATCCTTTGAGACATGTCTAAGGAATTATATTGTACTCTTTGTACTTTTAGCCACAGAGTGTATCTGCTTATGATGCAAATAAGGCTTTTTTGGGTGTGTGTGGTTTTTTTTTTTTTTTTTTTTTTTAAATGGTGGAATTGGGAGTCACACTGTGACTAGGTATGACTGCCATACAAAAGTCAAAATCAAAACAATTCCTTATTTGGCTCAAAATAGGAAATATTTGAGGATATTTGGGAAAACATGGAACACTTTTTTTTATAAATAGGTCAGTCATCTCATTTATAATGGAACACAATTTGAGGTATACCAAGCAATTCCTAAGATCATTACATATTAAATACATAATTTTACATTTCTACTTAAGTGGGAGCTATAGTGAACATCCACATATTATATAATATTTATTAATCTCTTATAAACTCAATTTAATGTAAGAACAAGTACAGAGTAAACAGTGAAAGCTGAGAGACAGGTCTTTCAGGACATTCCCTTGGTTTGAGGAAGGATGTGAATGAAAACCAACTCCTACATAGATTTTGTCCCTGATAGAGAACTTAGAAAAATTGAGACCACAGAGTAAAACTAGGTATTTAGTGCACTATATTTAAGTGGACACACTGACTATCTAGCTTTAAAAATAAAAGTTATGAGTGGTTTAAGATAGTACTTTGAATCCTATTGCTAAATTTTGTGGTTTTACAATGACACTTTCCTATTTTAAAAATTCTAATCACTTCTATTGCTATGTGAGACCCACACATACAAAAGAAGAAATGGACTGACTATACAGAGCAGTCAGTGAAAATTACTAGATATGAAGTGTTGCCAAATGTACAAAGCAAACTGACTTTTTTTCACTAATCACTTTATACAGTAATCTTAGGTGTTAATTTTTCTTAAAACTTACTGTTAAAAGTAATGTACTTTTAAAGTTGTCTGTGTCCCTTGAAAGTGACAATTCTGAGCTCCGGCTGCAAATTCAGAGTTTAAGATAAATGTGTTAGACATAATTAGTAAAAAAATTTACATTCGGTCCAAGGAATTTACATTTGATCTGAGATGACAAGCTAAAATGTGGAAAGTAAATTTCAGTGCAACTTGAGGAACAAATATTTGTCTTCATACTGTCAGTATGGTGATAAGCTTCTGATGTTTTTTCTCTCCTGTTTTTCGTTTCCAGTGTTCTTTTTAGGTGAGTTTTTGAATTCTTTGAGTCTTTTCCCCTTTTCCCAACAGTGTTTGTTTATTGTCTCAGAGAATCTCAAATTTGTGAGCCTATTCAAAGCTTACTGAATACATGTGTTTAGTGTTAAGTCTCATCATATGTAAAAACTTTATTTTTGCATTCCAGTTGAACTTTCATCCATTTCAAATAAATCTGTTCTGGGAATACATAAAATAATTTGTTGCAGTTTTCATTTGCTATATTGTGTTATGGAGCTTGTTTTGTTTTGCTAGGAAGAAAAAAAAAATAGGTAACTCCATGTGTTCTCTGTCCTCCTTTCCTGTGCCGTTTTGTAATTTGAAAGTTGAACTACATTCACTTCTAATCTTCACTCACAGGTCCAACATTGCCTCGACAGAATTCACAACTCCCCCCACAAGTGCAAAATGGCCCATCACAAGAAGAGTTGGAAATCCAGAGAAGGTAAGATTTTTAGCGAACAAGGGTACATTAATGGCGTATTTACCTGGTTTTGATACTCAGCTATGGAGAGAGATACCAATAGATCTTAATTTTACATTGTAATAGCAATGACCTAGATTTATTGTGCATTAACTGTACCATGTAGATTTAATATTGAAAAGTAAAATGTGTGTTCCTTGAAATAATTTACCTGAACATTTTTCAACAAGCTTTACAATCCTCTGACTCGAAATATAATATTATTCGTTATTTGACTTGGTTCTTTTGTCTTAACTCCCAAATGGTGCCCCATTGCTTTCTTTCTCATGAAGCTTCTTTCATAAGGGAAAAGACTGGGCCCATCTTGTAGTTCCTTTCTCCTGTCAGTTCGTCCTGTGGGAGAACCCTCATCTGTGCTTCTCAAGTAGTCCTGGGAAACTGTCTTCAGCTGGGGTAGCTTCTTTCGTTGAGCCTACTTAATAAACACAGTCCCACCCCTTGCAGACTCTTACTTCTAAGTCTGTGCAAACATAGCAATGCCTTCCCTCCAATTGGTCTCTTGCACCAGTAATTACTGTAACAAGATTTCCTGGCTCCTACCTCAGAGCCTGAGCCCTCAAGGACTGTCCTCTTGTCCATTTAGTTTTCGGAACAATTTCTTTCACCAGTACCTCCCGTGGCAGTCCGTTGGGAGCACCAGCCCAGGCATTTAGCTTCGTGGAGTACGTTGCAGTCCCCTTTCTGGATTCCTGCTGCCCTCTTCTCTCAGGGTCAGCTAATTAAGTTCCACCTCTTTCCTCGGGTGCAGGTGGTAGTCTGACTAGGTAGCCATGCCAGCTCCAGGCATTCTGATCCAGAGGATTGTTATCCCTTATTCCTTCACACACAGTTACATTCTTTAAAGGCTCTATATTCCCAATATCAGTTAGAAGACTTTTTAGAAAAATGAATGCTCAAAGTCTCCTAATGCTCAATTGGTTCATTATAATTCACTGATGTACCCAGTACTTACGTTGCAGTACAGTTTCAACCATTCATAAAAATAAGAGCCTATTCTTAAATCTAACTTTTTTAGTATTTACAGCCATTTAAATTTTTTATTTACACAAAGTAAATCATTTTCTAATTAGTATAATCTGCTGGTAACTTTAGTCTTACAAACTTTTTAATTGAAGTTCACATTTTGATAAATTCACTTTTTAAAATAGTACCACAATAACCCAGCAGCTTAAATGGCATCAGAGACCTTCCAGGCACGTTTGCTGAAGATGTCATCAAGAGCCAATCTGTTAAAGGAGGCATAGAACAGAAATGTAATAATGTTGACAAAGGGAAATATATTAGCTGTGTCGGAAATTCCACCTTCAAGGGCTTATCTATATTATGGTGTTTTTATTTCATTTTCCCCACCAGTGCAACTACATTGGTATGAAAAACAAGCAACTTGTGGTGGTACAGCTTACCCTTTCCAAATCATTTCTTACACTGTTGCAGCTATACCAGTGTGAAAACCTAGTGCAGATAAATATTTGGTCAGGGATCCACCAGTCTGGACAACATAGACCTTCCTGGCATTGGCCAGTCACTAAGGTAGTGATTACCAGTAGGAATATTGGGAGAATTCAGTACCACAACTTTCAACCAGACTGATTTAATTCTCCAGTCCAAGTCTCTGTTTTTAAATACTGTACCTTCATTCTTGAACTTTAGATATCTCTGCCTATTAACATTCTCTGTCAGTCAGTAAAGAGTGACAGGGAGGGCACTTTCTCCATAGAAAGAAGTAAAGGATTAAAATGCAATGGGGAGTTAATAGCCCCCTTTCTGGTTGTGATCCCTCTCAGGCAGAGGTAGTCAATAGGCAGACCGCAAAGATGCTTTTGAGTGGACTGCAAGGACAGAGGAGATGTGTGGGCAAGGCATGTGGGCTCACTTGTTCTCTTTCCCTCCCAGGGAAAATATTGACAACAGGGTACAATATTTCCTAACCTTTCCAGTTCGGGGTATGCCTTGTATAACTTTTTTCTTAAACCAAAATAGTGTTTTTCAGTGGAATTTAGGAAAAAAGTTAAATGTTAAATCTTCAATATCAAGTAATTACTAATAAAATACCAATTTAACACTTACGGATTTAATTCTAGTCTTGTTTTTTTGCATGCATCTTATGTATGAAGTAGTGAACAGAAACAGATAGATAGTTCTAGTTAAAAAACTAGAAGAGGAGTTCAATTCTATTTATTGTACTCTTCTTGTTTGTGTCTAACTTATTTCCATTTTCAAGTTTGGTGCCTTGTGGACTTTTTTTTTTTAAAGAACTTTCAGTGTGTGTTTACTTATACGCTGATGGCTTTACTATCTGCAGCAAAAAGGGCTGGAAAAGCATTGCATTTTGGTCACTTTTCCACAGAGGCAGCTTTAGTGTGGGTTCAGGGATTCAGCTGCATCCAAAGAAATCATGAAACCAAAGGTACCAGACCTGAGTGGCACTGCGATCATTTATGCTGGGTTCCAATTCCACTCACTCAAATTTGGCCCAGCTGCCCCTCGATCATGATAGAGGGCAGCCGGGCCAAACCCGAGTAATGCTGTGTACCCGTGTGCCAGGTTGCAATGCCAGCAGGCTCACTCTCCAGCCCTTTCCCTCCACACTGAGCTCAGATGAGGGTGCTGCTGTGGGTGGTCAGTGCCCCCTCAACTCAAAACTTATGTCCAAGAAGAGTCCACTTATTGAATCGGAAGACTATACCTACCCTTGCTTTTTTCAATGATTTCAAGATAATTTTGAAAACTCATAATTTTGTGAAATATTTGACTAGAATGTGTAATTCTAAATCCTTCTGCAGTTTTTCTTTAGTAAATACATTATTTAAACTGAATATAATTGTTAACTTTAAACTTGAGGTGTACAGTTGTTTGTGTTAACATCTTTTAAATTCCCACAGACTTTCTTGTCATAATAAAAAGCCACCAAAATATTCAGGAAAAGTCTTTTGTATAATTGAGGGAACAATGAACATTTAAGAAAGGTGTTCTACGTCAGTAGTTCTCAAACTTTTGTACTGGTGATCCCCTTCACATAGCAAGCCTCTGTGTGCAGCCCCCCATATAAATTAAGATAAAAACACTTTTTAAAAATATATTTAACACCATTATAAATACTGGATGCAAAGCGGGGTTTGGGGTGGAGACTGACAGCTCACGACCCCCCATGTAATAACCTCATGACTCCCTGAGGGGTTCCGACCCCCAGTCTGAGAACCCCTGTTCTGCATGCATTTTGAATGTATCAAGATATGTACACTACAGTGCTTGTAGTGTAGACACTTGCTACACTGACAGAAGGGGTTTTTCTGCCACTGTAGTAAATCCACCCCCTCAAGAGAACTTAGCAGTTTCTTTACCAGGACTTAGGTTGGCTTAACTACATCTCTCAGGGGTGTGACTTCTTACACCCCTGAGTGACATAGCTAGGTTGACCTAAACTTTTAGGCATAGACCAGACTTACAAATGTCCAGCACTTCCAGCCTCTCTAAAACCTCCCTCCCAATCTGCAGGTCCACCATTTGGATGGACAGTTTACCAAAGGTTTTCTATGACAAAGGTGGTCATTAAAGAGCACATGGTAAATTTGCAGAAGAATAAGGGTGCTAGTCCCAGAGGCCTGTCCTAGTTGGATAATGAAACTTTGCCTACCTAAATTCACCCTAGAGTTTGTGTTTTAATCTGCTATAGTATAATTCAAATGGTCTTCAACTGCTGTGTAATGCTGCTATGAGCTATTGCTGTTCCTTACCCCAGAGATAGTTGAATTCCACTGTGGGTTAATTATATGTATTTGAGATAGAGGCAGAGGTGAAAGTAAGCCTTTACGGCATACTGGTAAGAAAGTGGCCACTGGTACAGGCCAGTACACAGTTGATGTTAGAGGGATGCCTTTAAATCGCTGCTGGAGCCCGGGGCACATGGCTGGGCAGTGCTGAAGGGCTGGCTGGGGGAGTCTGGCCCCAGCCCTGACCCTTCTGCCTGAGGCCGCCTATCCCCCAACCCCTTGCCCAGGACCCCAGCCGTCCTGCGTACGTAAGTCCTTTAAGTTATTTTCAACCATGGATAGGAAAAATGGCATATTTAAGAATTTTCAGCCAAGAGCTATATAAATGTCTCAGATTGACTTCCCGTCTACAAATAACAAGAGAAGGTTTCTCTCGCAAATCTTTAATCAAAAAATTATATAACCAGATTTATTAATCATAGGTGTACTTCTTAATACCTGCTGTTCACTTCAGTTAGGAGTATTAAGATTCCTTTTTGTGCTTTTATACTACACTGGGCTACAACAACCAACATTTTACCTATTGAATTCCAAAGCAGAACTAGTGAAGATGTTATCTCTAGTCAGGCAGCTGTTCAGCCTTTCTTTGCATTGATTTGAAAGGACAGAATTAGCAGATACATTTTAGTGCTCAAGAATTGAGGATGCTAAACACCTGGCAAGATTGGGCCATTAGTGACTGAGATTAAAACTGTTCAAGGTGAAAGAACATATTTTAGTAATGTGAAACATTTGGATGAGCTACAAAATAAAAAGTATTAAAGAATTTTAATTACATATGTATACTGAATGTTTTCTCTTTGGTGTATAATAGATTTATAATCTCATCCTCTTAATAAGGCTCAAATGCTTTTAAATTCTTTTACTTTAAACTGTGTACTTGATACTGCTGACCTAATGGATCTGTACCGAAATTATAGATTATTACATCGTTAAATGTGCAATAAAGTAAGTCACTAGCACCAAACATGTACTCCAAAACATTTTACGAGTCATTTTTATAAGACTATAGTTACACATCATGCAGTCAAATCAATATTTAAATACTTTGTCTGGCCATTTGACATCTTACTCTTCCAATTTGCTAGTGCTATCTTCATTTTGTTTATTGAAGTTTTTCTAAAACATTAGCACATAACAGTTAGAATGTGCCCCCTAGCATTAGGCAGAATGACTAAGCAAAACTGAAGGCAAAGTGTTCAATTATTCTTAAGTGTTCCTTTATATGGGATCAATGATAGGCCTCAAAGCATAATAAAGGAAATATAGTGCTGCAGTTTTTCCAACATATTATAGCCAAATTTTTTGATAAAAACAGTTAGATTATCAAATATGAATCTCCCCCCACCCCCATTTTGTCATGGGGGGAATGGTAGTCGGTATAAGGAGGGATTAACACAATAGAGGATGTGTGAAAGAAATGTAAACGTTTGAGTAAATTTGATTGGTTTTGGTTATTCAATGAATTTTTCTCAAATGGGTGTCTGTATTTGTTAAATGACTTAAGAACAAATAAGCATTATAACTTCTGTTTTAATACAGAACATTAGTTCATATCATGCCTTTGCATGCTAGTCATGTTGTGTTTATAATATTGTACCTCCTAGTCTAGCTGTGATAAATAATATATTGTGAGGCCTCTGAGTCAGACACTGGGAGTAATATCTTCTATCATGTCAGTGGAGAACTCATTGAGTTAAGGTCTATAAATAGCTTGGAAATCATCACCTCTGCATACAAGTATTTATAAAGAGGACAAGAACCACATGAGAAGAGAATAATTGTATAGCTTGTAGGTTCAATGAAAGTGTATAGGCCTCCCATTGTCCTTCAAAGAAGTAATGGACCACGGATTGACCGGCTCCTGTTGTGAGTACTCAAGAGTCTGATTAGTTTTCAGAAGAAACAGCATGTATGTTAGATGTTTTCTTAAGTGTTAAATGTCTTAAAGTTCTGTTATAGCTTTTGTTTATTACTTTCATGAGGTTAAATTACTGACAGAAGTAAAGGCAGAACACAGAAGTCTAATTACGTTGCTGTACAGAGTAGTGTGTATACAGAGAATGGTTTTGATTTATGCCACTGCTAATGTTTTGGGAGTTTTTAGTTCATGGTGCTAGATTGGCTCATGTAATGAGAAGGTGATAATTTTTATTTCAGGTGGATTGGAAGATTTAGAAAGGGATATAGTTTATTTTAAACTTAAAGCTTAACAGTATTGTTGAAAGCTCTTTAATTCAACCCTAATTATAACTAACGTCATTCTATAACTGAAAAGATTTGAATGGCATTAAGATGTTATATAAATTATTTAGCATGTTTTTCACATTTTGACGTGGTCAGTAGAATGCTATAAAACATTGCGATTTCTGTGCTGCGTATCTTATTCAAATAGCACAAAACTCCCACTCCGGTTGCGGGAACCGTAGGGGGTATGGAGATATTAAAAGCCACATTTGTACCTTCATAATGCAGGGCTGCTGTGGGGCCAAAACTGCATAACTTAGGCAGCCAAAATTGAGATGCTTATGGTCAGCTGCATCACCCAGAACCACTACAGAGGCATCTGCAGTGGCCCTGCCCCATCACACCCCTTATGTCAAGGCTTGTGGAGATGGCCTTGTAAGACAGCCTGTTACTAGTTACATCTGTGGCTTTTCCTGATTCTCTGTGCTGCATAGTGGAAGGGGGAGTACTTATGTGGGTAATAAGAGGGCAAAAAAAAAAGGAGGGAAGAGTGTAGGAAAGGAAAATGGGTAAGAGATGATACACCTAAATTTTCTCCATAATGAGTTTAAGAACTCCTCCTTCCATTTGTTTATAGAAAAGGGTCTGTCTTTCCTTTCATAGTAGAGCTTTTTTTCAAGGAGGTTATTCCTATCATGTCTGGCTTTCTAAGACCTTGTCTACATTAGAAAGTTATACTGGCAAACCCTCCTAGTGTAGATGCAGTTTATTTTGGCAAAAGGACTTTTTTGCTGGTATAACTTCCATCTACACTAGGGCTTTGGCTGGCAAAGCTGTGTCAGTTAGGGCTGTGTTTTTTTTCCACACCCTTAACCAACATAGCTATGCTGGCAAAATGTCTTAAGTGTAGACAAAATATAATGAATAGTAGCCTAAAATATAATGGAATAACTGTCTTCATTTAGGTCTAGTAAGCACAGTTTGATCAGATGATATGTGATAGAGATGTCAGGTAATGTGGGCGTGTTTAATAGACTGGAAAACATTATTTTAGTTGAATAGTGTCTTCCTTTCTTTAGAAGTGGAAAAAGAAGGTGGTGGAGAGAACTGAATTACCCCTTCAAGATTAGGCAGTCTTGTCTTGACTACACTTGCAACTTTTTTAATGTATAGTAGACCCTCAGTTACGAACACCTCAGGAATTGAGGTTGTTTGTAACTCTGAAATGTTCATAACTGTGAACAAAAGTGTTATGGTTCTTTCAAATATTTACAACTGAACATTGACTTAATACAGCTTTGAAGCTTTACTATGCAAAGGAAAAATGCTACTTTTAACTGTCTTAATTTAAATAAAACAAGCACAAAAACAATTTCTTTATCTTGTCAAATCTTTTTTAAACTTTTAGTAGTTTACAATTAACACGGTACTGTACTGTATTTTTTTTTTTTCCCCTCCTCTGCTGCTACTTGATTGCATGCTTCCGGTTCCAAATGAGGTGTAGTTAACTGGTCAGTTCATAACTCTGGTATTCGTAACTATATGGTTTTACTATATAATAGTAGCTTCAGTTGCTGCAGTTAACAAAAAGTACATTGCTATTTGAAGAGCAGATTTGAGAATTTATGTATTTTAGCTTTCATTATTTTCAATGTTTCTTGTTTGCAATCTTATTCTTACTGCAATCTCTTTAAATAGGGTTTCATGATTTTTAAATAAACAAAGTAGCTAGTTTGTAATCTGATGATGGTTATCTTTATTTTGTTTCTCTTTACATTTTCCTAGGCCCTTTTATGGAACTGGTTCTGTCATTCCTCACTACACGTGCTATAGAAGTAGGGTTGCCAACTGTCTGATCGCACAAATCCAAACACGCTTGACCCACCCCCTTCTCCACCTCTTCTCGCGGCCACGCCCCTGCCCTGCCCCTTCTCCACTCCATCTCCCCCACCCCCCGTTACTCACTCTTCCCCCACCCTCACTCACTTTCACCAGGCTGTGGCAAGAGGTTGGGGTGCACCCTCTGGGCTGGGGGGTGGGGGCTCTGAGCTGGGGCAGGGTGTTGGGTTATGGGAGGAGGTTCGAGGTGCAGGCTCTGGGAGTAGTTTGGGTGCGGGAGGGGGCTCAGGGCAGGGGTTTGGGGTGCAGGAGAAGGTGCGGGCTCCGGCTGGGGAGTGATTACCTTGGGCAGCTCCCTGAAGCGGTGGCATGTCCCTGTGGCTCCTAGGTTCAGGGGCTGCCAGGCAGCTCCACGCGCTTCCCTTGCTTGCAGGCACTGCCCCCATAGCTCCCACTGGCTGCGGTTCCTGGCTAATGGGAGCTGCAGAGTCAGCGCTTGGGGTGGGTGCAGCGCGCAGAGACCCCCTGTGCCTAGGAGCCAGACATTCCGGCCACTTCCAGGAGGCGCACAGAGCCAGGACGGGTAGGGAGCCTGCCTTAGCTCCGCTTCACCACCTACTGAGAGATTGAGGCCAATTCCATGAGACTCCCAGCCAATCCAGGAGCGTTGGCAACCCTATATAGAAGTCTCGTCTGGTAGTGATTTGTCCCGGATAGGATTGTTATGATGTTGGATTATTTTAAATTAGATCAGTTCTTTATCATTTGAAATTTCACTTGTGGAGGTTTTCTGTAATTTGATTTCTGCAAGGCAGAATGCTACAGAACCTGGTCCTGTTCACTTAAGTTGAAGAGAGTGATCAAGTTATCACAATCCAAGAAACCCAGAAGAAGCACATTTCTAGTGCACCCATCACTATGGTATATGGGCACCAAATTGAAAGCTGCCCAGTTGAGCTGCTATTTTTTTTAAAAAAGACATTTTAAGGAAATATCATGGAACAAATACGTCAATTTGAGGATTTAATATGTGTTTAATACAGTCAGATTGACAATGGAATTGTTACATATAATGCTAACGTATTAGAAAAGTAAATTTGTTACACAGCTATTGAACATGGTTTTTATATTTAATCTCCTATGTTGAAATAGTGTCATAACAGACTACACATTGAGGCAGTACTACCTGCGGAATTGAGGCAAGAGTGCAGGGGGAGCCCTTAAAGCACAGACACTCTGGGACTCCGCTCTCTTCCCTGTCTGTGCAACATAGTCCTTTAAATAGATAAACCAATTAAAAATTAAGGACCAGATTCATCAGTACTCTTTGGCTGATTTCTGCTGCTTTGGTGTATTGCAGAATCTGTGTGATGTGTTTTTAATTTAAGGTTGATACTACATATCTTCAAATATGACATGGTAGCATTCTCTCTGGGATTCTTGTCTGATGTTGCTGTACGAAATTTTAAATCATTTTTAAATTTGTCTGATAAACAACTTAAGGAGGAGTTAAGGTTGAGTGTCTTAACAGCATTTCCTCTATTAACATGTTTGGATTTATTCTAAGTGTAACCTTAAACTCTGAATTTCCTGAGTTTATAATGCTTGATCGGGGGAATTATTGCAACAGCCGGCAATTCATTTCATCCTTAAGTTACTCAACCTTCATCTTAACTTATGTTTTCCTCTGGGAATATAATATAATTTTTTTAGGGATCTGCAATGGTGCATGCAAGGAATAATCTGGAAAAGCAATAACCGTTGGGGTGGTGTGAGGAGTACAAATCTGAGAATCCCCCTTTATTTTTTCTCTGAGTCTTGGATGTCCTTCGTTTCCATATAAGCCAATAGGCATTAGGGCCATCTTGGGGTCCCTGATGCTCTTCATACTATTATAGTTTTGTTTGTGATTATTATTATTATTTTTTTTACTGTTAGACCTTTGTCTATTCCCAAAAGGGACCTTGCACTGTTTCGACTTCCTGACTGGTTTATCCCAGGTACTTCTCCTTGTTCACAGAATCATAGAACTGGAAAGGCTCTCAAGAGGTCATCTAGTCCAGTCCCTTGCACTCAAGGCAGGACTAAGTATTATCTAGACCATCCATGACAGGTGTTTGTCCAACCTGGTCTTAAAAATCCCCAATGATGGAGATCTAGGACAGAACACCTGACTCTGTATTGTGTGAGCTATTGTTAAGACTGACAGATGTCAGGCTTCAAACATTGTGCATTGTTTAATTCAAATGTCTGCAGTAGACCTGCCCACTAAATGCTTTATTTACTTCAGTGAGGTCATTCCTTGAGGCATTTTTCTGTCTGTGCAAGCTTCAGTTCTTGGGTCCAAAGTGTTAGAGAGCAGTGCTTGAAGCTGTTTTGTCATCTGCAGAAGGTTTTAAAATAAGAAATGGGTGACAGAAATCATCCGTAATGGGTATCATTCATTTTACCTCTCTTCCTCCCCACAACACCCTTCCCCGTCCCTCTTCAGGAACTCTTTTCACAAGAGTTTATTGCAACAAGAGATATATCACTTCCTCCATGTAGGACTCATAGAACCCGTACCTCAGCAAGTACGAGGCAAAGATTTTTACTCTCCTTACTTCCTAATACCCAAGAAAAAGGGGGGTTGGAGACCCATACTGGACCTTGGAGCACTCAAGTTTGTCAATTATAAAAAATGCAGGATGGTCACTCTAGCAGCAGTTAGTCCAACTTTGGAACAGGGAGACTGGTTCTTGGTCCTGGATCTTCAGGATGCTCATTTCCATATTTCTAGGATGACCAGACATCCCGTTTTTAAATGGACAATCCCGTGTTTAAGCCCTCCTGCAGGTGTCCCTACTTTTTCTTTAAAAAGGGCAAATTGTCCTGTATTTTCTGTCTCCCCCACAATCAGTACTGTCAGGTCCTGCTGCTGGCCAAATCCCTGCTCACCAGCCGCTTGCCCACCAGCAGTTGCCTTGGGAAGATGCAACGCCTGGTACCAGGAGAGGTGGGTCCGTCCCAGAGGCCCAGCCAGGCATGGAGGGTGGGGAGGGTCGGTCAGTCAACACCACCACTCCCCACCACACCCCCTGTGTGAGAGAGCTGTATGGGAGTGTGCGTGTCACCTCTCCCCATGTGAACCCTAAAGATAAGAAGGAAAATAGATAAGAATCTAACTAGGCAGCATTTCTTTGGAATGGGCTCCGTCAGTTTATTTGTACGTTTGTACTGCATAGTTCTGATTGATTGCCGTTGAACTTGCTTGAATAAGAGTAATTTTGCCTGGGGTCCCGTATTGGGCATAGGAAAATATGGTCACCCTACTTCTCACAAAGGTCTTCTGAGGCAAGAGGTGCAATCCCTCCTAACACTAGAGGAGATCAATCCTGTCCCACCAGACTTCATTGGAAAATGGTTCTGTTCCTGGTACTTCCTGTTCCTGAAGGAAAATGGGTGGTAGAGACCCATTCTGGGCCTAATGTCAGTGAACACCTCTGTCCACTCTCAGGGGTTCAGAATACTAAAATTCTAGCAGAAATAATTCCCTCTCTGGATCCAGAAGATTGGTTTGTTTCCCTGGACCTTCAGGACCCTTATTTTTATATCATCATGTATGCACCCCTTGCACAGACATTTCCTGTGTATTGTGGTATTCAGGGACCACAAACAGTATTGCATTCTATCCTTCGGCCTCTCCACTGCCCCTTCCACTACTTCCTCTAAGTGACCTATACCAGATATTTAGTGTATGCTACTATAGAAAGGGAATAAGGGTCTAGATCCAGTCATTTATCTATAGTAGACAGTAATTTGGTCCATTCCACCCCTGGAAGGCATTGTTTACTCCAGTGAATTTTAGTCAGAACAAAAAGCTAAACTGAAAACCTCAAACACATTCTAGCAGATAGGAAAGAGTCCTATCTAGGGGGGAGGGATAGCTCAATGGTTTGAGCATTGGCCTGCTAAACCCAGGGTTGTGAGTTCAATCCTTGAGGGGGCCATTTAGGGATCTGGGGCAAAAATTGGGGATTGGTCTTGCTTCAAGCAGGGGGTTGGACTAAATGACCTCCTGAGGTCCCTTCCAACCCTAACCTTCTATGATTCTAAGAATATATCTACATGTTTAACTTGTATCTCTTTTGTGATGCACCAAGATACCAGTACACCATCTTGACTTTTCAGTGCTAATCAGATATTAGTTTTCTAGTAACCCACATTTTAAAATGTAATTAGAATAATTGTGTCCTAGTGATGCTGTAATTAACTTTTGGCTGTAATATAGCATTTGTGGCACAGTTTTAACATTTCTGTAATATTTCAACTAGAATAGAATGTCCTAAGAGAATAACTAAATTATTATTAAGTAGTTATTTAATAGTGACATGAATGGTCTGATTTAATAATTATTACAGAGGGGGAAAAATACATGTCTGTCTTCCCTGGAAATGTAGATTAGAATTTCCCCCAAGTCAAAAGAAACTAGGTAGGAACAACAGCAATTGTTACAGTAGTTTGTGTGGCCTTGGGAAACTAATATGTTTTAGAGTATGACTTGAGGCCTGGTCCCTTAGACACAGAAAAGAAAACGATGAAATAGTCTGGGAGCATAATGTAGTAAAATCTCATTCCATGGGCAGGTTAGTAAGAGAAAAGTAAGGAAGGTATCATTTGATTAATAAAAATCAACAGAATCATAATTTCAGCGGTGTCACCCTCTGCAGTGTGGCGGTGGGAACTCACTGCCCCCCTCCACCCGTGGCTCCCAGCTCCAGGTCCTATGATTGGTGGAAATTTTGATAATAGTGTTGTTAGAAATAGGCTAAGCTAGGGATCATTCAAAAGCCCTTTCTCCCACAAACAGTGATACCAAACATGACACACCAAGTGTGTAGATATATATTTGAGAAAATGTTTAAAACGCAACTTTTAAAAATTATACTTCAACATAGGATGCATTGCTTACATAAAAATGAAACTCACCTTGGATAATCATGGGGAAATTAGCCTTGATGTGTAGGGCTGAAAACATTTATTCATCAAAGTCATTATCAGTGTCATCTCTGCTAGGGAACCACCACTAGACACGTTGTCACACTGATCTTCATCCATGCTGCACTCACATATCTCCATACAAGGCAGGCTTCTGGCCAATCATTTGCAGGGTGGTTTTGCACACAAGCATTTGATTAGCTGAAGGATTGATTCTGGAGCAGGTAATATTTCACACACAACTGGTGTGATCAGTCCATCCTCCAAGACTGATAGAGGACAGTAGTTTTGGATGTGCTTGCTCATCACAGACCCATTCCATTGCTTGATAATTTGCCCTCTCACTAGCAGGTATAAATGCACTCTTTGTCAATGGCAGTTTTTTTCCATTTGTCAGCTTCCTGGAAAATGTCCTCCAGTATAACTCTGCAAGTGTTGTAATGTTGGTCTTCAAATGGTAAACTTGGCATATGGACTCCTCTAGTGCATTTATGACTTCATCAGTGACTGTCTCAGCCATTCTGGGCCTCTTCAGATTGAGGGACACAGTCTTCAAAGACTGAATCAAATGGCTTCCAGTAAGATCATTTGGTCTTTCCATCCAATCTTCCAGTAGTATCACATCTGGAAAAGGTATGGAAACCTGGCAGTGCGGTGGCTTTTGATGATCTGAGTGATAGGAACACATCTCAGAGAGATATGGCGAGTCTATTACTCAGCTGCAGGCATAAAAACAGAATCTTGTGGAAATCTTGGGTAGAGTCTCTCGGAGAGCACTGCATAAATCCAGAGTTCAGTAGCATCTCCCTAGCACTGATGGCATTGGCATGCAAGATAATTTTAGTGTCCGCTTCCTCATGAGTACTACGAAGAAACTCCATTGAACAGTGCAAGGCAGCAGCTTCGTTACTCCATGCAATGACAGAATTCTTCAGATAACCCTTTGCATGTTGAAGCATTTTTCCTGAAAAGTATGTGGTTAACTTGTCCTTTGTGCAAGTATCAGACAAGTATGGAGATATTTGTGGAGTCAGTTATTTTGGTTTGGACAAGTACAATACAGGTGAGCCGCATCATATGCGAATTTAATTTACGCAAATTCAACTATATGTGCTCAGCAAAAAAAAAAAAGAAAAGAAAAATAACAAGATACTGGAAATAGTGTGAGTGATTCCGCCCACCATTCCACTCAATGAACGTATGCCCCGGAGTGAGCATGAGATGGGAGACATGAATCTGCTGTTCCCTCAGTCGGTCTCAGTTCCCGCATGCCTCTCATAGTGTGAGCATCTCGCCACGCTGAGTGTGATTCTAGTGTTTAAAAATACTGTACATATTTTTCGTGTAACTTGGCCCCTAAACGCAAGCCAACTACTTCATCTGGTGCTCAACCAAAGAAACAGCGATCTGTTCGAACGCTGGAGGAAAAACTGGCTGTGTTGGACTTACTGAGAGACGGTATGTTGGTCTCTAGCATGGCACGTAAATATAGCCGCAACGAATCTAGCATCCTTGCCATCAAGATTCGAGAGAGAAATTCATTAAGCCGTGGCATCAGGTGCTCCAATAACTGCTAAGGTGACGAGCCAGGTGCATGATAAGACTTTAGTGAAGACTGAAAAGGCATTAAACTTATGGCTGGAAGACATGAACCGTAAACATGTGCCTATCGATGGCAACACATTGCAAGAAAAGGCTCTTAGCCTCTATGCGCTGTTCAAACCTCCTGCCGAAGAGGGACAGCCTTCTGATGAGAAGGAATTCAAAGCCAGCCAAGGTTGGCTTAACGGTTTTAGGAACTGCTTCAACCTCAAAAACGTGCAGATTACTGGTGAAGCTGCATCTGCCAATGAAGAGGCAGCAAAAGCCTACCCCAAACAATTAAAGAAAATCATAGAAGAAAAGGGATATCTTCTGGAACAAGTTTTTAATGCTGACGAGACTGGGCTCTTCTGGGGTGGGGGGGGGGGAAAAAAGCCCAACCGCACTTACACTTCGAAATCAGAAAGACAAGCCCCTGGCTTCAAAGCAGCTAAAGACCATGTGACTGTGTTGTTTTGTGGCAATGCGGCTGGGCATTTAATAAAGCTGGGCTTGATCTACAGGGCTGCAAATCCCCGTGCCCTAAAAGGCAAGAACAAAAATCTCCTTTCTGTGTTCTGGCAATCAAATAAAAAGGCTTTGGTAACGGCAGCATTATTTCTGGATTGGTTCCACAAGTCTTTCATTCCGGAGGTCAAGCAATACCCCAAAGAGAAAGGAGTTGACTTTAAAGGGTTGCTGATCATAGACAATACTCCTGGCCGCCCTGCAGTTTGCGCATAATAACGTTGAAGTCGCCCACCCCACCCCCCCCCATACCACCTCCAGCCTGTCGACCAAGGTGTGATTCGCTGTTTCAAGGCCACGTATACAAGGCTTACATTCTCACAGATACATAGCGCTATGGATGCTGATCCCAATCGTAGGCCATGTCTACACTACCCGCCGGATTGGCAGGTAGTGATCGATCTATTGGGGATCGATTTATCGCGCCTGGTGTAGACACGATAAATCGATCCCCGATCGCTCTGCCGTCGACTCCGGAACTCCACCATGGCGAGAGGCGGAAGCGGAGTCAACGGGGGAGCGGCCACTGTCGATCCCGTGCCGTGAGGACGCAAAGTAAGTGATTCTAAGTCGATCTAAGATACATTGACTTCAGCTATGCTATTCTCGTAGTTGAAGTTCCATATCTTAGATTGATCCCCCACCCCCACCCCCCCCCACCTCCGTGTAGACCAGGCCTTAATGTGATGGAGTGTTGGAAGTCCTTCAACATTGCTGATTGCATCACGTATATTAAACAGGCAATGGATGCAGTCAAGCCTGAAAGAGTCAATGGATGTTGGCGAAACCTATGGAAAGTATGTGTGAATGATTTTAAGGGTTTCCTGACTGTTGACAAAGAAGTGAAACGCATTGTTCAGGTGGCCAGGCAAGTGGGTGATGATGGCTTCGTCGACATCCTTGAGGAAGAAATTGAAGAAGTAATTGAGAGCCATAGAGAAACATTAACTAACAAAAAGTTAGAGGAACTGATAAAATCGTCTACAGAAGACGAAGATGACGACAACAAACAGGAAGAGCCAGCAAGTTGGAATCTTCATAAATTTGCTGAATTGTTCCAAGCAGCGAAACACTTGAATGATTTAATTTCTGAATACGATCCCTCTATGGAACAAAGCCTCAAAATCAAACCTAGTATTACGGATGATTTGAGACCGTATCAAGAAATGTTTGAGCAGCTCGAGACAACAGCGACAGTTGCCGATCACTGTTTTTCAAGGAAAAACAACCAGCAGCAGATGAGCCTATGCAATCAATTTCTCGAGCTGAACCAGAGCCAACCACTTTGTCTACGACTCGCTCTCCGTCACCCAGGCTCTCCATCACCTCCGTTTCCTGGATCGACATCAAGCCCTGATGACCCCCTGTAATTGCCCCCTGTAATTAAAAATACAGTACTGTAAAATTCTATTTTGCATATGTACTCTTTATTATGTACTGTACATTACTGTATACATTATACATATTACTGTACAGGGTTGTATACATAAAACCATGTACAGTATACTGTACTTTATGGGCTATTTAAGGGATTTTCAAGGGTAATTTGACTATATGCAATTTTTGCCTTACGCGCTAACTTTAGAACCTAACCCCCGCATAAGATGCAACTCCACTGTACCATGAGTCTCTTCTCTCTGGCAATATTTTTAATCAATTCCTTTGCATGTGTGTCAAACACAAGGTGGAATTAGTCATATATTCAGTATTTTCTCTGTAGCCTCATCATGAAGTGTTCAGCCATATCTCAGCAGGAGTTAATAGTTTCTGGTTTGTCAAGAGATGTACATTAGATTGTTTGTTTGTTTTTTGCCTGGCACATTTGAACTGTTCCATTGAATTCAAACATCAATTGTGGTACCACAAAGCACTTGTACTCTCCCAAAGTCTCTCATAGTTCAACATCACTCTGGGGTCTGGACGTGACGAGGAGATGAGCAAAAAATGACCTGTCTGAGACTAGCTCTGTAATAGTTCCTGCCATTTTCACTCTGACTTGTTTTCATTCAAGTACAGTTTTAGTCTGTTCTTCTTGATTGGAGCCCATAGATTGACAGAGCCTTGGATAATTCTGTAGCGTTCGAAGGCGTCATATAAGTCATAACCCAGAGTATCCATTGACTGACATCTTTAGCTAGCTCGTCACTGAAGACTGCTTCTGTCTTTATATTAATGAGTTCCAGTCCATCATACGCGAATAGGTTGCCAGTTAGAGTAAGCCCCTTCTTAACATTTAACAGCACCTAATGAGCCTAGATGGTGCTTGGTTACTTCTGGAGAAGTCATCCTAGACATGCTTAATGTTTCATTCGAAATTCGATGGAGTTCCGAGGTTGTCAGGAAAAATCTGTAAAGAACAGTAAGGTGCTGTTATGCCCACCAACATTCCCCTCACCCACCCCCACCTCCCCGAGTTTCATTGCTCTGTTTTCATGTTCTAGGGCTTTATCTGCACCAACTGCACAGAAAGGAGCTTTTAACAATCTAGTTTCCTTTTTGAAATTCCTCCCATATGTCGGGGTCAGACTTTTCTACACCTCTTATTTCAATGAGGTACCAGGCTGTCATTGCAGCATAGTTGGTTAAATTGACAGCAAAAAAGGTATTTCAGAAAGTGTTCTAGTGCTGCGAGGTGCAAATTCCAATTAGCAGTCCTGACTGATCAAATAAAGAACAGCAAAGACTCAACCATCTTAATGTATCACCGCACCATGGCTGATTCATCTTCATCAAATTTCAGTCTGGAGCACCTCTAAGCAATCCCTGCCTTCTAATCTTAATAGTGTGGAATTTTAGTCCCATCATAAGTCATCTTATTTGTGTGTCTCAGTGTGCTATTGTAATGCTTTCTTAAATATATGATTGAAATCCAAGGCTTTTTGTCTTATTAGATTCTAATAGGAAATTTTCATTAATCTGTTTTTGTTCTATAAAAACATGGTCCAGCATTCAAAGGATCTGAACAAATATGGACACATAACTTAACTAAGAGCTCGGAAAAATTTAGCCAGCAAACAAAGTTAATTATTGTAAAATGGAACACAGAGTGCAGTCGTTAAGGCCTTGCCTTGTCTTAACCAGGAAAAAGGTGTGTTAGCTGCCACTCATTCTCATTCTAAAACTAATGTGGACAAGACAAGTTGTACATAAGCATATGTAAAACATCAGCTATTACTATAGATTTAGCACATGCTAGCCAACATGTTCTAAAAACCACCTTTTTATCTTAGTCAAGACCTTTTATAACAGGAGCCTTAGGCAAATGAGCTCACAAAAAACTTCAATGACAAAGCAGATTTGCACATATTTTGTTACTTTATAGTACTCGTGCATCTTTTCTCCAGTTTAACCTTTCCCTTGTTTTCTCTATTGCAGACAGTTGCAAGAGCAACAACGGCAGAAGGAGCTTGAACGGGAGAGGCTGGATCGTGAGAGAATGGAACGGGAGAGGCTGGAGAGAGAGAGACTAGAAAGGGAAAGACTTGAGAGAGAGCGACTAGAACAGGAGCAGTTGGAGAGAGAGCGGCAAGAAAGGGAGCGGCAAGAACGCCTAGAAAGGGAGAGACAAGAAAGGGAGAGGCAAGATCGAGAGAGACTTGAACGACTTGAACGGGAAAGACAAGAAAGAGAACGTCAGGAACAATTAGAAAGGGAACAACTGGAGTGGGAGAGAGAGAGAAGAATTTCAAATGCTGGTAAGAATTTCAAAACTGAACGTATTCAAGTACTGGCTTGATTGTTTGTGTTTGGTCAATGGAGTGGGACAGGGCAGAGTTGACAGTAAGTATTTATGTGAAGACAAAAAAAACTTTCTCAATTGCATATTTCTTGATTTTTCTAGGATTAGCTTCTTTTTTTTAACTATAATAATTCTGGATGCCTGACCTCAGGAGAACATCCTTTTCTCTAGAATTGTCATAATTTCCAATAACTGAAATAAAATGGGTAAATGGTGCTTATTGTTCACTGTATTTTCTAATTGCACAAAAGGCTTTTGAATTTGCTGGCACCCGAAGACATGACCATTTGAAGATTAAAGTTTCTAAGTACTTTCTAGTCTACTTTGATCAATTGAGCAAGACCATATACGTTTTTATGTATTCTGATAATGACACCATTGGCTTAAGAGAATCTGTACACTCTGTAAGTGTGCACATGCATAAGCCAGCTTGGTAACATTGCAAGGCAGATATCTCACCAAGAGTCTTATTTCTTATTTATCAATTAATATGGTTTGTATTAAGATATCAGTTTTTCATGTATGAGTAGATATAACCTGTAGTAAACGATCTGCAACAAGCTAGGATCCAAAAATAAACCAGGATCTAACTTTGTTTTCTGATGTAATGAGACATATAGTTAAGCATTTCTTAATTACTTTACTTAGTGCATGTGAGAAATCAACTGCTGTTGAAACTAAACCATTTAATGTAAAACAAATTGCTTGAGAAGAAAGAATTGGTTTTTTGTGTTACGCTTTGAATATTTTTACTCATGTGGAGTGATCTCCCTATTCTGGGGAGGGGAAGAATCAGGTTTACTTACTGCCTATATGTTAGTTTTATTGGTGAAATTTAAATGAATGTTAAGATCACTACACTTGAGTTGCAACCAACCAAAGATAAAGCTGATATGGAAGGACCAGTTAATAAATCGTGTTGCCTGATCCATTTCACTAATGGAATTTGAGACCTTATGCCATATTTCTTTAGATTTCCAGAATGTGCTTGTAAATTCAAATGTTGGCACAAAAATAGTTGATGAAATCAAAAGTAGATTTTTATAGTATGTAAAAACTTTCCTAACAGTATTTTCACTTGTGCCTAATCCTCTGGTACTAACTATAGTCTACATTTATACATTTTGTTTGAATGCTGATTTTGTTGCTTCATTAGCTCCCTTTTTCTCTCTCTCCTTTTTTATCCTGCCTTTGCTGCTGCTTTCCATCTTCTGTCCAGCTTCATCTTTCGACAACTCCCTGTTTAGCACACCACTTCCTGAATACTCCAGTTGCCAGCCTCCTTCAGCACCTCCTCCATCATATGCAAAAGCAATATCAACACCAGGGTCAGATTCCACTCCGGATTACGCTGTAGTGACCTCTGCACCACCGACTTCCACTCCCCCTACACCGCCACTAAGGCATTCCGCATCACGTTTTGCTACATCTTTAGGCTCAGCCTTCCACCCTGTTCTTCCCCATTATGCTACAGTTCCTCGTCCTCTGAACAAAAATTCTCGGCCACCTTCTCCTGTGAATGCCCCAACTTCCTTGCCCCCAAATTCAAAGTCCATTGTCTGGTCTGCTCCCAGTTTTGCACCACTTCCCCCATCTCCTCCAGTAATGATCAGCAGCCCACCGGGCAAAGCTACTGGTCCAAGACCTGTCCTGCCAATTTCTGCTTCTAGTTCTGTGTCCCAAATGCCCCAGTCTCCTCCTCCTCCCAATGGGCTTCCTGAGTCTGTAACTTACTCAGTTCCTTCACCTTCTACCTCAGGTCCAACGCCCCTGCCGCCGCCGCCACCACCACCTCCACCGCCACTGCCTTCCTTTCCACCTGTCTCACTCTCTGGACCTCAAACTTCGCCTTCTCCTAGCTCCCCTAATGCCTCAACTCCCTCATCCAAGCCTAGTGTTCTCCCTTCTCCCTCTGCAGCTACCCCTGCCTCTGTTGAGAACTCTCTAAACTCTGTGCTGGGAGACTCCTCTGCTTCTGAGCCAGTCTTGCAGGCAGCCTCTCAGCTGATTGAACCTCCGACCCAGCAGGGTAAGGCTTTCTGTTATTGCTACTAATTAACTAATCAGGAGTGGACCCAAAACCAATTCGCATCAAAACCTTTAAGTGTCTTGACTTAATAAAACACTTTTGAACATAGCAGTGATCTTAATACTGCAACAAAATACAGTTTTTGAAGGGATGATAGGGGATATTATAAAGCTCTGAAAAGAAGAGTTGGGATAATATGCTCTGTGAAAGATATAAAATACATATCTAGAATCGTTGGGTCTTATTTTTCAAGAATCAATTGAGTCGTGATTATTTGATGAATTCTGCATCATTAGTTTATTTAGAATTCTCTAAAACTAGGTAGTAGTAGTAAATTCCTAATTGCAATGTGAACCAAGGAGCATATGATGGAGCTTTGAATGTGTGAATTGGTCTTAGTGAAAAGTAATCCGAACCATTTACTGATACTTATGAGGTAGTTCAGGTTTTAGCTATATGTATGTAATTACTACAAGATATATCTGGACTGTGTGAATTTGTGAATACACACGCTCATGTGCTAGACCAGATCTACACATAGTCACACCACTTTAGCTAAAATTCGTTCTAAATTCTAGTTACAGTGATGCAAAAGCTTGTGCATGCTCTTAATTTGATATAAACCTAGTTTAAAATAATTCAAGTAAACTAGTAACAGGTTTTAAGTTGACATAAACAAGGATTAAAAAGATTTGAGTATCTATGTATATGTCTGCACCAGTTAAACTAAATACTAATTTTAGCTAAACTGGTGCAACTTTTATGTGAAGTCAGGCTCTTAAATTTATTAAGTTGGATGATGATCTTCCACTCCAATAATTTATTAAGACCGTTTTATAATAATCAGAAAAAGTGAAAAAAAAAAAAGTTAGTTTCATATATCGTTGCTTGTTTGTGCTCATGGAATAAACTCTTTTTGCATTTGTAGTAACACTTAAACAATGCTCTTCTTCAGAACATACTGTATATAATTCTGAATTTATAGAATTAAAGGAGTCGTATGAAATGTATTTTTTCACAAAATTAAAAACAGTTGCTCTCCCTCTAAACTTTATCTTACAAGAATAACAATTCTCTAACTCACTAATGTATTTTGTATTTAATAATTAGAGTTGAGTTCTGCAGTATTTACAGATAAGATGTATTTATGTAAGTCTAGAAGTCAAGTTTCAGAACTTTCAGTTGAACAATAACGTTTAAAAGGTTTTTTTTAAATGTTTGGGTGGAGTGGGAGCGCCTGCTAGTAAAGTAACATTCCATTTTAGGTTTGCATTTGAGCCAAGACCCATTCTGAGTTATCAGGTGAAGGAGCGTTTTTCTCTTATAATTTGTAGTGCTTGTGTTGTTCCTTATTGGTTTTCTTTAAAAATTCTACCCACTTTTCTGTTTATATAGCAGTTTTTTTGTTATAGTGAAAAGACTGACTAGTGTCATTGTGTTGCATGTCTAAGGATTCTGTTAGCTTACCTCTTCTCTTCCACAGTATTATGTACAGTATAATGACTATTAATGTATTTTAAAAGCTTGTTTTCCCCCAAGGTGGATTATTTTTCCTGTGTTTAAACAAGACAAAATATTTTTCTAATTAATTTAGGAAGACTTTTTTTTTTTCGTAGTATGTATTAAGAAAAGCCCTTATTTCAATGGAAATCCAGCTAGTCTTAATTCTTAATGTTGTTTTTCATTTCAAATAGGTGTCATCCAAGGACCACCTGCACCTCCACCCCCACCTCCACTACCACCTGGCCCAGCCCAGTCTTCAGCAGCAATCCCACCTCCCCCAGGTCCACCACCACCACCTCCACTTCCACCCTCAGGGCCACCGCCACCGCCTCCTCTTCCTAGCCAAGTTCCTCCTCCTGCTCCTCCTCCACCTCCTGCCCCTCCTCTCCCTACCTCTGGATTTTCTATGGGATCTATGTCTGAAGACAGTCGCCCTTTAACTGGACTAGCAGCTGCACTCGCTGGAGCCAAACTTAGGAAAGTGTCACGGGTAAATGTAAATCCGGATTTGTCTGTGACTTACACTTCTAAATTCTATGAGGGTAATTTTGGAATAATTTCTACTAACATATATTAATAACTTGAATAGCAGGAATAGGTCTACCCAAAGAGCAACTTGACTAATTAAAGCAGTGTTGTTAGATGTATTCATTGAAGCTGTATTTTATGCCCAGGTGATTTTGTAGTATGTTACATTAGTGTTTTTCTGCATGAATATAAAATCATGAAGTTATTAAATAGTTCTCAAATATATTATTATTTTGTGTACTGTCATAAAGAGTGAAGAGTCCTCTAGTTCAAGTGGAGGAGCTTTATCTAAAACAGACAGTGTTCGTGGAAATGGACCACTTCCCTTGGGAGGCAGTGGATTAATGGAAGAAATGAGTGCCCTGCTGGCCAGGAGGTAAACAGATAATTTTATTCTTATAGAGCTGTAGATAGTATGATGGTTTCATAGTAATCTTAAAGGGATACTACGAACTTAAAAATCGTACCTCTGTCATAGAATGTACCTACTATTGTAAACTACAACTGAAAAATTACAGAAATATTTTTCCTTTGTGCGTTTCATAGTACTTTGTGTATAGTCAATTTTATTTTCACTCGTGAATAGTCAAGTAGCTACTTTCCTCTGCGTATGTCTTTTGCTCAGCAGGGTGGGAGCAAAAACCAACATTTTAAATAGGAAAATGTGGTTGCAAAACCACAAGTGTTTGGCTAGAAGACTCAGTGGAAAGTGTATACTTGAAACTGCTTTTTACTGTTTTTAAGTTGATCTAGATTTCAAGTTGTGTATGCCTTTAACAATACTAAACAAATATTTTCCATTTTGTAGCTATAACTTCGATAACTTTAGCCATCTACCTTTCGTTCTTAACTTACGTTTCTGTCTTTTAGGAGAAGAATTGCTGAAAAGGGATCAACAGAACCAGAGCAGAAAGAGGATAAAACTGTAAATTGATTATTATTTTGTGTGCTTTGAATTATTTAATATAAGGCCATATAAGAAAGCTATTCTAGTGGTTCAAATTACAGCTCGTTTACAGCTTGCCTTAATGGAAAATATAACCTCCATTTTTTTCAAAGGGTACAAGTACAATGGGGTTGTCTTAAACGTTCAGTTTAGTTCTTGCAAATTTCTTCTGTACTTTCTAGTGAGATTTTATGTGAACAGAGTTCATTAACTGCCTGAAAAAGATTTAGCTATAAATATTTAAACAATTCCATTAAACAACTTTACATCAATCTGACCAGATTTGCAGGATTCTAAAGCTTTTTCTCTTCATTTTAATCAGGAAGAATCAGAGCCTTCAACTTCCAAGCCTTCTTCAACAAGCACACCTGGTAAGTAGTATAAATCTGTGAAGTGCACTTTAACTTTTCAAAATTCCCTTTAAGTGTTAGTGCTGAAGTTTTATTAAAAACTGTTTTGTTATGGTATCAGAATTCATAATCCTGAGTGTTTTATAATGAAAATGAAATAACATAAGTATCTTAGTATGATCAGTAGTTAAAAATGGGTGGTTTCAGAGTAACAGCCATGTTAGTCTGTATTCGCAAAAAGAAAAGGAGTACTTGTGGCACCTTAGAGACTAACCAATTTATTTGAGCATAAGCTTTCGTGAGCTACAGCTCACTTCATCGGATGCATACTGTGGAAAGTACAGAAGATCTTTTTATACACACAAACCATGAAAAAATGGGTGTTTACCACTACAAAAGGTTTTCTCTCCCCCCCACCCCACTCTCCTGCTGGTAATAGCTTATCTAAAGTGATCACTCTCCTTACAATGTGTATGATAATCAAGTTGGGCCATTTCCAGCACAAATCCAGGTTTTCTCCCCACGCGCCCCCCCCCCCCCCCACACACACACAAACCCACTCTCCTGTTGGTTAAAAATAAATCTTGTTTTTATTCTTTGGTAATAATTTGTCTAAAGCTCAAATTATCCCCATTTATGGTTAGTCTTAACTATTTTCTCTTATGTTACTGTCCACAAATCCACTGATAGCCTTAATATAGAGAGTACACAGTCTTTGAACAAAGTTGAGGTGAACAAAGTCATGCGATTTTTAAATGGGTTTGTTGTCTGGCATTTACCATACACAGCTAAATGTAAAACTTCACATGAAATGTACAGCTGCAAACTCTTGAACTGGATTCAAAGTTTTAAAAAATGAACAAAGGCTAATGGCAATGTGTTTGCAGGATAGGCAGTCGTTGATATAATAGTAATATGTGGGGAGAAAGCTGTAAATGTAGACTGTACTAAATTTGCCATCTGGTTTTTATTCCATAATCAAATGGTTTTTATCCCATAATCAAAACCTCATGTATGCTGCCATTGAATGGCTAAGTCTCTGTTGCTATCCAGCAGTAGTACAAACATCTCATACCACCTGGGAAGAGCAGGTGAAATACACCAAAAGAACTTGCCCCAGAACTCCTGGCTTAGTGCAGGGACCCACTGAGTTGTGTGTGTGGGAGTTAAGAGGCAACTGGCAGGGAACAGAGAAGAAGGCTATCAAGCAAATTGCTTGACAACAATCACAGAACACTGGCAGGGATAGGAGTTCAAATGGGGAAAAAAAAAAGACTACCTTGGTCAGACCTGGACTATTAGCAGTTGTTGTTGTACCTTGACAAAGTATACTTGTATACTAATATCTCTAAACTTATATTAATAAAGTGTATACCTCTAATATCTCTGCAGCATGGCTCCTCCTCTGATATATAACTACTACAACGGGACTCTAGACAGAGAAATGGACTTTTATTTGTTGCAGTTAATCACTAATAGCTGATTCTTGGCTGTACCCTGCCAGTGACTTACGCAGTCATCCTGAACTGTTGGACAGAAGTGCATCTCGCTGCCCATGATCATGTACCCGTATTTGTCTCTAGATTGCTGTAGGTGACTCAAGGTAGTGAGCCAAAACTTCTTAGAGAATTTCTAATAGAACTGAAAACACACTCCACTAGGTGGAGCACAGAACTTGAATATATATGGGCTAGCTTTCAACATTAATATGAGTACAATGAATCTAAAGAGGTGATTGTTAGAGTAACACTTAGAGGCCCCAGCCGCAATAGGGCCCTTATCTGTGATTCAGGCAGTTAGGTGCTACCCGCACTACATGTAGTGTAACTGATTTAAAAAAAAAAAATAAAAAGATAATAGTTTTCCAGGTGGTGGTTTAATTTTAATAATGAATGCAAGATGGTAAAAGTTAAATATCTTAAGTCAAAGCTACCTGAAGTTACTTCATATGCATTGTTAGAGTGATGAATGAATATGAAAGCTGGTGTGTCTAACAATTTTATTTATATATCTAAAGAACTAACAAGGAAACCTTGGGAAAGAACAAATACAGTGAATGGAAGCAAGTCTCCTGTTATCTCCAGGTACACTGCTTTTTAAACCAGTACTTATCTTTTTCAGATGTGTAGCATTGTCATTACTCATTGTGCATAAAAATTATTGGAATAAAAATAATAAATACCATCTAACGATCATAAATAAGGCAGCTGAAAAGATTTCATTTCTAATGTTTTTATGGGTATAGGAATATTCATATTGAGTTTTGAGGAGGATTGATGAATGAATGCAAAATGCTAAACAAAGTAGAATCTTATTAACAAATACCAAAGTACAACTTCGCTGATTGCGGTATAACCTTAAACATGAGTTGTCCTCTCAGTAAAGGCAGGTAAGAGATTTCATTCATGCATTCAACAGCAGATGAATCTGCCTAACAGCCTAGTCCCTCTGTATTATGATGGTTTGAAATATACATGCCCAACTAGGTATTTAGGCAAAAGCCTGATGATCTCACCCAAATTGATTCTCATGACAACCTTAAGCAATGTGTTTGGGCCAACACCATCCTGAGGGATACAGCAAAGAAAGATCCTTCAGCACACTACCCAGTTCTTTGCTAATACCTCAGACAGAACGTCAGTGCCTAGTTAGATAACAGAGCTGACAGAGAAATGGCCAGGATAGCCATTCTACCTTTTGGGATAAATTGCTTAACTAATGCTCCCATAAAGATCCTAAAATGCATATATTTGTCCATAAGGTAAAAAACAAGGAATTGTTCAATATATGATCCTGTATGTCCTGCATACAAGTGTGCTGAGGAACTCTGAGAAATTTCTTAGTTAATCTAACATAATTTTTTTTTCCCTTGAGAAATACCTTGTGAGGATCTAAAAAAAAGACAGCCAGATTCTCGATTTAACCCTGAGGAAAATGTTCTCTTTCAAATATAATGAGAGATTCTTGTTGTTAAAATTTGAAAGGACAGTAGGGTGATAACTACACAGAGAGGGGGGAAAAAATAATCAAACATACATCCCTTAGTTCAGGGGTGGGCAAACTACGGCCTGCGGGCCGGATCTGGCCCCTCGGGGCTTTGGATCCAGCCCGTGGGATTGCCACCACCGCAGGCTCCGTGCCGCTCCGGGAAGCGGCCACACCATGTCCCTGCAGCCCGTGGAGATGGGGAGGGCAGAGAGCTCCGCACGCTGCTCTTGCCTGTGGGTCCCTCCCCCAAAGCTCCCATTGACCAGGAACGAGGTACCACGGCCAATGGGACCTTCGGGGGAGGTACCCACAGACGAGGGAAACACAAGCCTGAACTCCTCCTGCATCCCGCCCCCCAGCTCCCTTCCCTAAGCCGCTTGCCTGCGCCGCTCACCCCTCCTGCACCCCAACTCCCCGCCCTGAGCCCTCTGCCGCACCCCACACCTCTCCTGCACCCCAATCTCCTGCCCTGAGCCCCCTGCCGCACCCTGCACCCCTCCTGCACCTCAACCCCCTGATCTGAGCCCCCTCCTGCACTCCACACCACTCGTGCACCCTAACCCCCTTCCCTGAGCCCCCTCCTCTGCCCTAACCCCTTGCCCAGAGCCCCTTCCTGCACACTGCACCCCCTCCCGCACTCCGCCCCCGCACTCCAACCCCCTGCCCTGTCCCTGCAAGCAATTTCTCCATCCAGATGTGGCCCTTGGGCCAAAAAGTTTGCCCACCCCTGCTGTAGCTGAAAAATATTCTCATCCCCATGGATCTTGTGCTTGAAAATAAAAGCAGCACCAAGCACAATCAGCTTGTTAGCATCTTTTTTCTAATTTCCAAGAACTAGGCAGGCTCTAGCAGTTGACTTCTCTGTTCCTGCTACAGGACAAGTGCTTTGTTTTCTGTCACTTCTAATGCAAATAATATCTGAAGTTAAGTGCTGTGCCATATGATGCCACACTAACCTAGCCTGGTCAGATGGCTGCCTTATTTGCCTGTGTCTTTCCACATCAGGCAGTATGTGCTGCAACAGAGACCTCTTTTTCACCAGGTCTGTCCAGCTTACAACTGACAGCCTGGCAGTTGCGGGAGATTTTAGTCACAAAATGCTATTTGTATGAGGGATTCTATTTTGGAATCCAGAAGGCATTCCACCATATTTTGTTGTCTGAACTTTTAAACCAGGGGCTCTCAAACTTCATTGCACCGCGACCCCCTTCTGACAACAAAAATGACTTCACAACCTCAGCAGGGGAACCAAAGCCTGAGCCCACCCAAGCCCCACTGCCCTGGGTGGGGGGGACAAAGCTGAAGATCAAGGGCTTCAGCAGGCAGGGGGCCTGCAACCTAAGTCCTGCTTTGGCTTTGGCCCTGGGCAGTGGGTCTCACGCTTCAGCAAGTCTAAGACAGCCATGGTGACCACATTCAAAGGGGTTGTGACCCACTTTGGGTTCCTGACCCACAGTTTGGGAACTGCTATTTTAAACAATGGTCTCTGGGACACATGCTTTCATAACCAATGACCAACCATCCTTCAAGGATAAATTTCCATTCTTGGAGCAATCAGAAGGAAAATGGAAAAGTTCATAACACAAGTTCATTTCTATATGAGATGTTTTGTTAGTGCTGTATCTTGCCTGAAACCAAGTTTAACCTTGTGGTCCAGCTGTAGAATCTAAACTTGGTTTTAAAATCTTTGGTGTTCTTTGAGTGATGGTACCTACTGTATTACGCTGAGGGTTTACACATGTGCACCATGCATCTGGCGCACCGTGCATACAGAGCTAGAGAATTTAAAAATAGAAGTGTCAATTGGTCTGCACATGCACCCTGAACTGGCCTCATGGTTTTATCCAAAGTGATAAAGGGCAGGGCAGACCGACTGCATCTCCAGTTCTGTCTCACTGCCGCATGGTCCAGGTTGGAACAATTAGTGTCCATTTGCTTGTGATGCACTTTCTCAAGCAACCTTTTATATAGTTAATTTTTACAGATTTTTATTGTTGTCTTTAGGTAGTTTCTAGTAATTTGAATAGAATAGTTAGTTTGGGGGCCTGTTTTTGTCTCCAACTCCCCCTCACCATATTCATGTGCAGATACTGGACTATGCTACAGATCCCCAGCTTTAAAATCCGTGCCTCCTGCCCGCCTTCCTTCTTGGTCATCATTCATCTCCCACTCTAGTTGTACACACACTTCTGCCAGTTCTGACGGTACCGCCTATGGAACCTGTCTCCAAGTTCTCATCTTCAGTTGAGTCAGATGAGGGTCAGGGTCCATCCATCACATACCGCCACCAGGACTACTACAGGAAGCCATCTGCACTGTGGCACTATCCTCAGCTGCAGCTGCCTTGGAGCCATTGGTTTCCCACACCAAGGCATCCTCCAAAACACCCTAAGGAGCCATCATACTAGCCATATTGGGGATCTTAGCCACAATACCAGCCATCTGACCCACATGTTCAGCAAGGGAGATCTCTCCAATTTTCCTGTCCAATGCACCTTCCAGCAGATGCTCAGAACTGGTGAGAGAGGAAGAACCGCTTAGCCCAGTTCCAATGGTATCAACAGAGCAGATTTCCGTCTTCCTCTCCGAATGCAGCACTTGCTTCGGCATCCCTTTCACCCCCGATAACTTCTTCCAGTTTCAGGATCTCCTAAAGAGGGTTGCAGGGGAGCTTCAAATCTACCAGAGGAGGTACAGGATAACCAACACCAGCTCCTGCATATCCTTCATTCATCAGCACTGGGTAGAGTAGTGCTACCCATCAATGACTATACTTGAGCCTGCCAGGACAATTTGGCGCACACAGGCCACATGTAGATCTACTCACAAAGGGGCTGAGAAGCGGTATTACGTGCCTGCTAAGGGGTCTGAGTTTCCGTTTTCATACTTCTCTCCCTGTCTTGTTGTCCAAGTGGTGATGGAGTATTCCAAGGAAGTATCCACGCTCCACTCCATCAGATAAGGAGGGAAAGAGATTGGACTGTAAGGTATTCTTATCGGCAAGTCTTCAGTTCAGAATCTCAAACTACCAGGCATTGCTCACCAAATGTGATTTCCTAAACTACTGTGAACTGGATGAATTTGCTGAAAAACTACCACAGCCAGATCGGGCCCATTTCCAAGCGATCATAGACGAGGGTAAACTGGTGGTGAGGACTTAGCTTCAATCCGCTATGGTTGCAGTGGATCCTTCTTCATGGTCCATGGCCATGGGTATAGTCATGCGACAGACATCATGGCTCAACACCTTTGGTTTCCCCAGGGAGGAACAAAATACCATTGAAGACCTCCCTTTCGATGAATCCCATCTTTTTAACCAAAAAAACAGATGATTCCCTACACACTCTCAAGGATTCTAGAGCTACTCTGCCTTCCCTGGGCATTTCCATGCCTGCACCAAAGTGCCAGTTCCATTGCCCACCTCCACAATACTAAGGACCATGCAGTTCTTCCATCAGAGGCCCTATGAACCACCATGCAAGAGTCAGAAAGCTCTCAGATTGCCCCCTCCGGGACCACCTTCGCAGTCTTCCTCCTTCCAGACACAACCACCACAGAAATGATATTTCTGAAGAACTCCTAGAGAAGAACTCCAACTATAATGCTTACTGTCATAAGAGCACTCCATCCCCTTCAGGGGTTGTCCAGCACTCTTCTTTCCAGCTTGGAGTGCAATAACAATGGACAAATTGGTGCTAAATGTCATCCATCATGTCTATACCATCAAGTTCAGCATGCTACATCATCCACAGCCCCCATCCCAATCCCTTTTCATTGACCACTCTCACAACAGCATCATCACCTAAGAGGTATGCTCGTTACTACAATGTGGAGCAACAGAGCTTATTCCTCCAGAATATCATGAAACATATATTCAGCTTACTTCTGCATACCCAAGAAAAAGGGCTGATGGAGGCCTATCCTGGACCTTCGTCTTCTCAATCTGTTCATTCGAAAACCAAAGTTTCGGATGGTTACATTAGCAGCAGTCATCCCTTGATTAGAAAAAGGCATGTGGTTTAAGGTTCTCAATATGTGGGACACCTACTTTCACATAGACGTTCATCCAAACCACAGACAGTTCCTGAGGTTTATAGTTGACGCAGAACATTTCCATTACAGAGTTTTCACCATGCCTCCCAGTGTGTTCACCAAGGTGGCAGCCCACATAAGACGACATGAGGTCCTTGTATTCCCGTATCTCGACAATTGGCTCCTGGCAGCACAGTCCAGAAAAGAAGCTTGGGCCTCAACCTCTATGTTGCTGGGCCTCCTTTCCTCTCTTGAGGTCAGTATCAATACTGAAAAGTACACCTTTAAACCTGCACAATGCCTAGACTTCATAGGGCCACCATCAACTCAGTCATGATTTGAGCCTACCTACCACAGGGGCAAGATTCCAGACTGTGCAAGAACTCATAACTTGTGTAACCGACAATTTGTCAGTCACAGCCAGGACATGCCTCTCCCTGCTGGGTCACATGGCCTTGTATATGTACGTCACCACCTTTGCTCGTCTTCACCTTCGTTGCCTCCAAATGTGGCTCCAGAAAGTTTGCTTGCCAATTCATCACACCATGGACCTCAGGCTCACATTTCCCCCCAAGGTATTCTCATCCCTCCAGAGGTGGAAGGAACGTTGTCAGGTCTGTGTAGTAGTTTCCTTTCTGCCCCCATTCCTGGAAAAGACTATCACAGACTCCTCCCTTCTAGCCTGAGGAGCACATATGGATCAGGGAATGTGGACCTCTCAGGAATCCAGAATGTACATCAACATTCTGAATCTCTGAGCTGCAAGAAAGGCATTCCAGGCCTTTCTCCCCATCATTCATTCCTATCATAGTCTCCTCATACTGGACAATACCACAATGGTGTTCCTACATCAACAAACAAGGGGGTGCGAAGTTGCTGGCTCTGCTCTTAGAAGCAGTCACCTTTTGGAACTGGTGCATCAACAAGATCATCTTGTCTGCAGCCTGTCTCCCAGGGACACTGAATGTGATTGCGGACTCACTCAGCAGACAGTTCGTGATTGATCACCAGCGTGAACTCCATGACGATGTACTATGGGCCATCTTCAACTGGTGGGGAACTCCGATCAGAGACCTCTTTGTGTTCTCAGTGAACAGAAAATGCAGTGTATATTGCTCAAGAGGGTTCTGGGGCAGCACTCTCAGAGCGATGCCCTCATCCTCCCCAGTCTGATCAATTCAATTACGCCTTCCCTCCTCTCCCGCTCCTACTGTGGGTACTGCCCAAAATAAAACTGGACAAAGAGACAGTCATCCTGATCGCCCTGAACTGGTCCAGACAGTTTTGTTTTACCAACCTCCTTCACGTGTATCCATGCCCCCCAATTCCCCTGCCTGATCTACTGACACAACACAATGGCAGCATCAGCCATCTCAGTCCACAGCACTTCACCTCAGAGCTTGGTATTTGGATGGGCATCTTATCTAGAATGGGCGTGTTCATCACAAGTACAAAATATCCTTTGCAGCAGCAGGAAGGACTCCACTAGGCGTGGTGACCAAGCCAAGTGGACACACTTCACCTGTTGGGCAGAACACAAAGGACTTTCCCCAGAAATGGTGGGGATTCCCCTCCTCCTAGACTGCCTCTTGTCCTTGAAGGCATGGGGTCTTGCCCTTAGTTGTATCAAAGTCCACCTATCAGCAATTAGTACCTTTTGTTCCCTGGTGGAGAGGCATTCTATCTTTACTCACCTGTTTTGGAAGGGCCTCATTAGAATCTTTTCACCTGTACAACCCATTGGTCCCCAATGGGATCTCAACTTGATCCTATCTATGTTAATAAAACCACCCTTTGATCTGCTGGCATTGTTCACCGTCTCTCCTTTCCCTGAAAGTCGCCTTCTTGGTGGTTATCATGTCAGCAGGAAGAGTTGGCGAACCTGGGGCCATGATGGCGGGCTCTCCTTTCACGACGTTCTGTACTGATAAAAATATCCTCGCCTCTGCATTCCAAACTTCTGTCAAAGGTGGTAGTCTCACAATTTCACATTAATCAACCTACCCACTTACCTGTTTTCTTCCCGAAACTGCTTGCTTTGGAAGAGTAACAGACTCCACTCCCTAGGTGTCTGTAGGGCCTTAGCTTTCTACTTACACAGGACAAAACCGATCAGGAGAGCTCTGTTTACTGCAATAACTGAAAGAGATAAGGGACAGCAGCCACCCTCGATGTGTGGACCCACTCAGCAAGAGCCCATGCTGCAACCATGGCCTCCCTCTATGACATGTCACTTCAGGATATATGTAGAGTGGCCACATGGAATTTGGTTCACACCTTCGCAACTCATTATGCCTTGGTGCAGAGGGGGGCAAACTACAGCCCACAGGCCACATCCGGCTCGCAGGACCCTATTCTCTGGCCCCCGAGCTCCTGCCAGGGAGCGGGGTCAGGACAGGTTTGAGGAGGTGCCAGCCCAACTCCCCGGCAGTGCAGTGAGGTGGAGGATAGCTTCTGGCCCCTTCCCTCCCACCCTCGCAGTCACAGTTCCCCCAGAGCCTGGGCAGCGTGGCTGCAGCTCCGGCCAGGCGGTACGGCTACAGCACCACCAGACCTGGTGCTCCAGGGTGGCGCGGTCAGGGGGTGTGGAACCGGGGGAAATTTGAGCAGGGGAGGTTGCAGTGGGGAGGTTAAGGGGTCTGGGACCTGCTGCCGGGAACAGGGGCAGAGCAAGCCAGGGCCCCCTCAGCCCCAAGTTTGCTTGGCCCCTGTCCCCAGCAGCCAAGCCCAGACAGGGACCGAGCCCTGCCCGACTGCCAGGGAGAGCAGCCAAAGGAGCAGGGGAAATGCACAGCGAAAGGACTGAGCCCCCGCTTTCCCCCACCCCACAGGTAATGTGGGGCGGGGAAAGCAGGGGGAGGGTTGGATAGGGGTCGGGGGGATCTAAGGGGAGGGCAGGGGGTGGAGAGCAGGGGGGATTGGATAGGGGATGGGCATCCCAGGGGAATGGTCAGGGTGCAGAGAGCAGGGGTGTTTGGATAGGATGTGGGCAGTCAGGGGTGGGGAGCAGGGGGGGTTGGATGAGGGTGGGGGTTCTGGGAGGCTGGATAGGGGCCAGGCCATGCCTTGCTGTTTGGGGAGGCATAGCCTCCCCCAGCCTTCCCTGCCCGGCCCTCCATACAATTTCTGTACCCAGTGTGGCCCTAGGGCCAAAAATTTTGCCTACCCCTGCCTTGGTGCAAGACTCAGTGGCAGATGCCTCTTTCAGTGCAGCTGTCCTCCACTCATCTCTCCCATCTACATACTTGCGCCCTCTTCCAACTTAAGTACTGCTTGCTGGTTGCCCTCAATGGAATACAATAGGGACTATCACTCAAAGAGGAAGAGGTTACTTATCTGTAACTGGAGGTTTTTTGAGGTGTGTGGTCCCTATCTGTAGTCTACTTTCTTCCCTCCTTCTCCTCTGTTGCAGTTCTGTTGATTTGCAGTGGAGAAGGAATTGGAGACACAGTCAGTCCGCTCCTCCCTTTATAACCTTGGACGAAACCGTGAGGCAAGTTCAGGGCATGTGCACAGACCAACAGACACTACTACTTTTAAATTCTCTGACTCCAGGCTCATGGTGTACATGTGTAAACCCTCAGTGGAATACAGATAGGGACCACACATCTAGAAGAACCTCCAGTTAAATAACCTCCTCTTCCACCTGCCCCTATAGTCATAACTTTTGCACTATCTTCTTTTTAAAAAGCCTTTATCATCATGATTACTTCAGTCAGATGAGCCAGAGAGCTGCCATCTCCTGTTAAGAATGTTTTATGACCTTCTGTAAGAATAAAGCTGTTTCCAAGTATTTATTCACAAGTCTGAGTCTTCTTTCATAGCAGGAAACTGTCCCACCAAGATTTTGCCCATCTTCTAAATCCTCCAAGGAGAGATTTTGGCATAGTTTGAATGAGTCAGAGCCTTTTAGTTGTATTTATGTAGAACTCATCCAGTCAAACAAGGACTCCATATTTGTCACCTGGAAAGGTATCCAAAAAAGTTATTTTTTCTAGTAACAGCAGATCCAAGCGGATAAAGGTCTTACTTTATCCCCTCAGCCCATGAAGCATCCATGGCCAAGACCCTCTTCCCCCATCAACATTGGCCGTGGATGCTTCATGGGTTGAGGGGGAAAAGCTTCGATAGAATATGTGTTAAGGTTGCCACAAGAAGGTCCTTTCATACCTTACAAGCCACTGAAAGCTTGATGTCTGTTCCTTAGCAAAGACGTATGCTGAGAACTGTCTTTGTAAAGGCCTTTCTGTCCCTAGTTAGTCAGTGAGCACAGCTGCTTAGAGTACATTGGTCCAGACTGTTTAATGCTTTGTCACCAAAGCTCAATTTACAGGTAGTAGGAGTCTCCTTCCGGCTAAGCCCTGCTGAAATCTCCCTCTAATATATGTAGAGAAGACACAAGTTGCATATGAGGATTGTTGGACATGTCTGAAAAATTGACAAGTAAAGCAGGATTTTTTCTTTTCAGAATAACTAAGCAAGGAGACTCAACAGGGAGGTTGGTATTCATAGTAAATGTGCAAAATAAATAAAATACCTACTTATCCTATTTAAAATTAGGCTTCTAAACGACTTAAGTATCCTTTCCTTTAGTGTTCAGGATTTAATTGGTATAGTAATTAAACTATAATATAACTCATTTTCTAAAACTGCATATAACCTAGCTCTAATATAGCCTAAGTTAGTGTTTTTCCCCCTTCATAGACGGGAGTCTCCGTGGAAAAATCTGATTGTTTCTGAAAACAGGTCCTATGATTCATTAAACAGGTATCATCCTGTTAGGATTTGAGATTTTTTTTAATTAATCAACTTGACAGAACAGGGCTGTGCTTTTTCTACATGGATCGGTAATCACCACAAACACAAATGATATAAAGCAGGGGTTCTCAACCTTTTTCTTTGAGGCCCCCCTCCCCACCCCCAGGGTATGTCTATACTACCCGCTGGAACAGCGGGCAGCGATCGATCCAGCAGGGGTCGATTTATCGCATCTAATCTAGATGCGATAAATCGACCTCCGAGCGCTCTCCCGTCGACTCCTGTACTCCACTGCCACGAGAGGCGCAGGCAGAGTCAACAGGGGAGCAGCAGCAGTCGACTCACCGCAGTGAAGACACCGCGGTGAATAAGTCTAAGTACGTCGACTTCAGCTATGTTGTTCACGTAACTGAAGTTGCGTAACTTAGATCGATCCCCCTCTCTAGTGTAGACCAGGCCTGAGAAGCTACGGTTTTTCAAAGTAGTAAGATTGGCACATAGAATCATCTAGCTACTAACTTCCCGAGAATGTATTTCATCCCAGACTGTATTTCACAACTGGTATCCCCAGCTAAAAGAATAGTAGCTGTTCATCATACAGTAACAGTGATCTGCTCACTGAATAGGTTTTGTCTAACATAAATGTCTAAAAGATCCTTCTTTATAAGAAAGGACATGTTAAATGCATACCCTGATCATTCAACATATTAACATGTTTATGTTGCAAAGACAATTGCAGAATTGTGATTGTGTAATTCTGAGCATATTTTAAACCTTTGGGGGCGGTGAAACTATGCATCTGGCATCCAAAGCAACTAATTTAGCAGTTTTTAAAATGCCAGTGTTCAAAGGGTTAAATTGTTTTTAAAGAAAGTGCCTTAAGAAAGTACTTAAAAAAGACTAAATATATTTCTGGACAAAATGGTACAGGATTTAAATAGTTTGCACTCAAAAAAAAAAAAAAAAAGTGTGATACAATCTAGAAAATTACTGACAAACTTCTCAACTTTTTAAAAATTGTTTTTGCTAATGTCTTTTTCATGAAAGCAAACACTGTGGTGACTACCTATTCTTTTGTATGAAAAGTTCCCCCATTATCTAATTATCTTTGGTGGTGGTATTTTGCATGTTAGCATGAGTCAAATCTTTATCTTGCATGTTTAAATCAAGTTCTCTTATTGCGTATTATAATTGGCTCACAGTCTTGGTTGGTAATGCTATGAATCGCCACATGGGAGAGCTCAGTAGCAATCTCAGGACTTCATGGTTGAGATGTTTTGGAGGCTGTGTTTTCATTAGATAGTAGTTTCTCTTGGCAGTATCAGTAGCCACCTACAAGTGCAGCTGTGAGAAATGAAGGGTACCAAATACTGTAAGCGGAAACTTTAGATTTGACTGAAATTTTTAAAAATATCAAATTCCGAAGGAAATTAGAGTTGATGGGGTTGATAGAACAAAATTCCTTTATTGCAAGAGACCAAGGCGTCCATGAAGGAAAAGCATATAATTTTAATACTTTCTTTAATATGTCTTCACCCTGAGTAGCAGAATTTAGGTTTGTCTATAGACCCTTTCCTATCCAATTCTCAGACAAATTATGTTTGTAATATTGACAGGAAACGTGAATAGGAGTGCAAACACTGGCAATGTTTTTTTAAAGTTCTAAACCATAAGCAGTCTGTGTTTGTATGTACTTTGTTCCTATTGTCATTAGTCAGCAACCACACTATTGGTCTCTGGAAGAGTAGCTCCCATTTTCCCACTCAGGGTTTTTAGTCATAAATCAAGACACTGAGAGTGGGAACAGTTAAATGAGACTTGATGGAAATCCTCAGGGACTGACGGGACATTAATGGCGTGTATAGAAGAACTCTTGGTATATGGAAAACTACCTGTGTGAAAACAAAAATAATGCTTACATTCTGTTAGCAAAATGTGTCCCTCGGACATTTAGTTACCAGCTTCTGTGTTCATTTTCAACAATATTTGCAGATTTGTGGTGAAACAGTAAGTTTCAAACAAGGAGTTTTTTTAATCTGGAAATATAGTAGAGTTCAGTATCTAAAGATTATACAACAGACTTCGAACTGTGACTTGGCTTCATAGCATTAACACAAACTGTGTAGTAGTTCTGTGGGGTGCAAGGTGAACTGTAGTTTTCAGTTACTTCCACTGTACAATTATTTAACTTTCCACATATTCTAACTTCTTATTGGCTCCCAGTTTAGCTTAAAATCCTTGGATCAACTTTTATTTCAATTTGCTCTGATTCAGATCATTTGAGAAGGTATTTTTCCTTCATATAACCCATGAAACTACTAAAATAAAATACTGGATTCTTCAATCTGCAGTGAGGATTTTGCTTTCTAGAAAAGGTGAACAGCCTCAGGGTTATTCTACACTGCAGCTAGGTCATCTTAACTACATCACTTAGAGCTGTGAAAAATTTCATACCCTGTGCAGTGTAGTTAAACCAACCTAAGCTCTGGTACAGACACCTGTAGGTCGATGGAAGAATTCTTCCATCGACCTAGCTACCACATCTTGCAGAGGTGAATTTACTACAGTGACAAAGAACCCCTTCCATAACTGTAATGATGCTACAACAGTGCAGCTGCAGTTGTGCTGCTGTAGCATTTCTAGTGTAGACAAACCCTCAGGCATATTAGTTTCAAGTGTTTCCTCTCCAGGATTACACTATGGGCATAAACGTGTATTTTGGGTGTCAAGTTTTTCAGATAGGCTTTTATAAATTGGTTGGAAAAAAATCTTAACTCTTGTATCTCAGATTTGTTTTTCAATTAATATCCTTTTGCATACACCACAAGCCTAGAATATAGTGCAGGGGAAAGCCCATGTTCTGTCTGGAATCACACCAGTTAGAAAAGTTTCTGTAATATCGGAAAAAGCTTATCTGGTAGCTGAGTGTACAGTACCAGTCCAACTGAAAATCTGGGGTTGGATGTGACAAAGTTTTTCTCCTGCTGTTAGAAATATTTTTCCAGAGAGATTTCTATCAACTTAGGTAGCACTTAGAGGTTAACCAGGAATGGGACCCACTGTTCTAAGCATTGTAAAAACATAGTGTAATAGACAGTCCATGTCCCAAACAATTTACCCTTTGTCTGCCTTTTCTGTTTAGGCTGTAAGGAAAAAGGATACACCATGAAAATAATGATGGCGTGCGAGCATTGTATTAGTTCCATGATATTTGTCCGTTCGTTTCTGTGGAGGTTGCGGGCGTGGGGGGAGGGATACAGCTTTCCTGAGTTTGGCTAAATGTAAAGGGATTAGCTAGATGGTAAGGCAAAGGAAGGAAGAGAAGACATTAAAAGGAGGGAGATATGACAAGCCCCCACTTCTCTTTATCAATTTATTTTTAATGACTCTTAAATTTTCTGCTTTGTGTTTATGGAGCTGTGGGAAGAACTGAGGCCATGTTATATATACTGCATGGGAGGGGACATTCGTTGCTGAGCTGTGTCCCCACACTGGCTTCTGCTCCCAGTCACAGCCGTCCCTTGTTTCAGTAAATAAAGCTTCATCTTGGGATGACAAAAGCTAGGAGAAACACAATTTTTTTTAAGTGTTTCTCTTATGTAAAAGTTCCAAAGCCAAAAACTGCAGCCTCGCTCTACCTTTCTATTCAGAGCAGTGCACTCAGACAGACAGTGAAAGATAACCTGCTTCCTCCTACCCCACTAGAGAGATTCTTTACCATAATACCAGGTTAATTCTAACATAAAGAAAACAAATTTTGAAATCAACTGTAAACTTAATCACACTGCAAACAGAAGCCTGTGGTTTAAAAAAATGGTCCCAGAATGATGCAGAGGCAAGGTGTTAGAAGAAAAAAGGATTTCAAAAGTAATTAATACACCAAAACTGAACATGAATGCTTAAGTTGTTCAATGTTGTGGGGTAAATGTGGAGAGAGACAAACATCAGGAATCTTTGGCAGAGTGGCCACAATTTTATTTAAAATACTCAACAGGTAAACTAGACAAGAGGAGCGGACCATTCTGGGTAGCAGCACAGGTAGAGAGGAGGGCAGGGGATGGCTGCTTCAGGCATCTACCCCTCTCTCCCATGCCACTCTGAGGGTCGTATACAGAGTCTACTGAACTCTCCAAGGCATGTGTAGCCTACCTAAATCAAGGCGCATGTGAGCCAATTTATTGCGAGGCCTGAGATCCTGGGTATGCTACTACACAGGAATTTCTATCAAGTCTCAAAAGTGTCCAGGAATCCAGGGAAAGTTAATGCATAATTTTCAAGGAAGGTGGTGGGATTTTATTTTCAAAACTTTCATCCCTTGAATGTACCACACCAGCCCATCAGGCAAACATTTCCTGAGACATGGAGATATCTGCAGCAAGTATCTATGTTCCCAAGTGTGAGCGATGTACACTACATGGATGGAAGAGGGCAGAAAATACAAATGTGGAGATCTTATTGAAAACCTCCTATGTAGCTTGTTTACTTAAGAATGTTAGCTCTGCATGCAGAACATTTTTAAAATGTGGCATAGTCTTCTGCAAACAAATTTGTAGGTGATTTAAAGGAAAAAGATTACATGCATCAGAAATGTGTTACAACTTCCAAACTAGTAATTTCTGTAAATGTTCAAATCATCTGGTTCACACAGTTTGCAAGCATGTTTTGAATAGATCAATCCAGCATTCTTTTTGGAGGCACACCATGTATTACATTGTAGCAGGGTCAGCATACTGCCTTCTTTAATCAGAGGGGAAAGGTCATTGTGACATAAGCCCCTTTTTAATGAGTAAGAAGTTAAACTAAAAAAGAAAAATATATAAAGGTTTACAAGATAAATTCAGAGGAGATGCTCTTCCTTTCTCAGGTGCTCTAGGAGGAGAAAATAAGATATCACTGACAAAAATAGTTCTGCTTCTTCAATTGTTCCTGTTTTGAACTAATAATTCATTATATATTATTTGTTTGCAGTGTTGTACCTGTTAACCTGAAGAACAGCTCTGCGTACCTCAAAAGCTTGTTACTTTTGCTAACAGAAATTGGTTCAATAAAAGATATTACCTCACCCACCTTGTCATTATATATTAATGTAATAGTTAATATTTCCATGTCAGGAAAATGCCCTTTACTGGTGGTTTCCATTCTGTATGTACAGCTTTGGTGTCTCTGGGGCTGCCTACATCTTTATATAAATCCTCTTTTCATTCTAATTTTTTATCACAATCTTGGAAGACAGTAACTATTAACAAAACATATTAATTTTTTTGGGGGGGGGGATGTCTGCTTTGTAATAAGCCTACATACAGTACAGTAATTAGAGACCTGTAATACATTGATTCTTTTTTATGTTCTACAGACCAAAATCTACACCATCTGGGCAAACCAGTGCCAATGGAGTACAGTCAGAAGGGCTAGACTATGACAGATTGAAGCAGGTATATAGTATCTTCAATAGAAACCTTTTCAGAATAGGTAATAGCAGAACTTTTAAAGACTTTCAGCAGTTCTTGATTAAATACCAAACTTTAACCTTTGCCTAGTTTCAAACCTAAGTCCAGGATAGTTTTTTTATATCTGGTCAAATACTTTCTACTAGCTATAATTTTGCAATGACATATAGCAAAGTCAGGAATATAGTCTCAAGATTGTTTTAACTGATAATGATTATTGTGTTTGATTTAATATTTTCAGCTATAACAAAAAAGTGTACCATCTTAATAACAATTGAGGAGAATGGTAAAGTTTTAGCAAGACAGCAGTCCTTTGGATGGTTCTTTGTTGTTCTCAATGATTATCGATGATGCCAAGTTGAAAAGTACATTTTCACAAGAATTGTATTCCTTCACACTCTGGATTTAAATGCATTTTCAGGCAATCATCTAAAATATCAAATCAGCAATAGGAAAGAAGACAGAGAGATGAGGGGGCATTATGATAGCACTACTGTCAGATTCTAGTTTTTATCTGTGTAACTGAGAATAATTTGTTGGTCTAGGTTCTCTTTTTGTTTGTTTTTGGATTTTCACATGTTATCTGCAGGGCAATTATAGTTCTAGTTATGCTTGCTAGTTTTACATAAATTGCCACCACTTGTGGTGAGAGAACATGAAATTTGTGTGATAAATCTTTGTAACTCACATACCTCCCACCTCAGGTGGGATAAGTACCATAGAAATCAATTATACGATTTTGGCAGCATATTTTTAAAAAAGGATATTTATTACTTACTTATAGTAAGGGAGTTTAAGGGTGAATTCTGAAGATACCAATACAGACTGGAATATAAGTTTGAGATGTTTCAAAATGAACAAAAATTAGAATTACTTTCATTTTTTTCTTAGCTGAAAGTTTGAACCACTGATTTATTATTACTTATATTCTGATACCATAGGATATTTTAGATGAAATGAGAAAGGAATTAACAAAATTAAAGGAAGAACTCATTGATGGTGAGTATGAACTTAATTCACTACATATTTTGGATTTCCAAGTCTTAAGGAATGGATAAGCATTTCTTAAAGCTGAAAAGATGCAGAAATGGAAACTTATTTTTAAGATTCTGTCTACATTCTGAGGATTGTAGAATGCCAAGTTCCTGATAGAACTGCTCTTTCTAATGTCCACTCCTTTTCTCATTACCACATAGTAAAAGAAAAACTAACTTATCCTAATTGTTTTGATGATTCTTGCACAATCAGGTACTTTATACCTTATCTGCAGGGTTTTTGGATAGAGCAATGATGCTGAGCAATGTCTGTCTTTATAAGTGGATTGATGGATGGTGCAGAAATTGAGCAAGATCCTTCTTGCAGATGTTTTCCATCTCATGATTTTGCTTTAGTTTAGGAAAGGCAAGATTGTCATATAATAATGTACCACTTAAAATAAAAGCCAGAGCAGTTGAGGCACATATTTCAAAACAGTCAGTATTTATCCTGTGACATTTTATACTAATGACTGCTTTCAACATTTTATCATAATTCTTGATATTTGGTGTTTTTCTTAATCACGTGATTCAAGAAAGTGGGATTTTACATTAATCACGGCTTTCATTTTAAAATAAGTAGATTTCTAACCCTCTTCATTTTGGGAGAGTTTGAAAACATGACCCCTAAAGGCTCAAAAAAACAAAAGACAGATAACTCCAAAATTGTTGTTTTAATCTCATAATTTGAAAACCAGGCTCAGAATTTTTTTGGAGGATGGTGTAGTTTTTGTTTTAAATTTGGGGTTGGCAGTACTGATGACACTATATTTTATAATGATTAATGATAAATATTATCAGAGTAGCAGAGTCAAGACCTGATTAAGAAATAGGCAATTTAGCCATGTACCTAGGACCCAATTCAGGGGGTTATAACGGAGAGACAACCTGAGTGGTGCTGTGACCCCATTCACCAGGTCACAAAGCTGCTTATTTAAATTTAGTCCTACAGCCCCCCTGTCATGATGGAGAGGTGGTGAGGCCAAACCTTAATGGTCAATGGGGTAGCTAGCACTGCTCCTCCTCCTGGCTGTCATGGGGCTAGCTGTTGCGCCAGTACCTGAACCAGATGGAGCTTTGCTGCCATTATCCAGGTGCTGGACAGGGAAGCCAGCTGGGAGAGGGGCCACTCAGAGTCCTTGGGAGGCAGGCACCTGGAGGTTAATGGAACAGTATCCATGCAGCAGGTGCTAATAGCTGACTGACCTGGACAGGAGAGGTGTAAATTAACCCTTTTCTATCCAAGCCAGTCAGTGACTGGCTCCTAGTGCATAGATGTTGCTTCATTTAAACTACGCAGCATCTGTGTATGTTTGCCAAGTGTCCAGTAATAAGTTAATCAGCCCTGAGCAGAGTGATTGTTGCCTACTTTCACATTATAGAGAAAATAGTATGTAGTCTGGGAGCATAATTTAGGAAAACCTCATTCTGTGGACAAGTTAGTGATAGAAAGATAAAGGAGGTATCATTTGATTCATAAAATCTGCCATCATAATTTCAGTGGTGTCACCCTCTGCAGCATAGCAGGGGAGACTCACTCCCTTCCCTCAGCTCCGAGGTCCAGGTCCTCTGATTGGTGGAAATTTTGATAATACGTTGTCATTGGGAATGGACAGAGTTAGGTATCATTCAAGAGCCCTTTTTCCACTAACACAATGATACAAAACATGACACATCTAGAATAAATATGTAGCTACACGCTTAAGAAACTGTTTAAAAGTCACCTTTTTAATTATAGTTTAACACAGGGTTGCATTGCTTACATAAAAATGACAATGATCTTGGCTAATACTAGGGAAGTTAGCCTGGACATGTAGGACTGAAAACATTTATTCATCAAAGTCACTGTTGGTGTTGTCTCCATCGGGGGCACAACAGCTACACACATTGTCAGGCTGATCTTTGTCTGTGCCGCACTCATACATCTCTATACAAGGCAGTTAACATCTGGCCTTTGTATACCAGCATTTGATTAGCTGAAGGATTGATTCAGGAGCAGGTGTAAATGCACCTCTTGTCAGTGGCAGTTTTTCTCCATTTGTCTGCTTCTTGGAAAGCATCCACCCTTTGTAACTCTGCAGGTGTTGCAATGTTAGTCTTCAAATGGTGAATTTGGCATATGGACTCCTCTAGTGCATTTATGATCGCATCAGTGACTGTGTCAGCCCTGCTGAGCATCTTCAGAGTGAGGGAGAGAGCCTTAGCTGAATCGAATGCCTTCCAATAAAATAATTTGGTCTTTCCAGCCAAAGGCCTTGCAGTAGTGTTACATCCTGAAAGGGCATGGAAACCTGGCAGTGCGGTGGCTTTTGGTGGTCCAAGTGATAGGAACACATTGCTGGGGGATATATGTTGAGTCTGTTCCCCAGCAGCAAGCACTAAAACAATCTTGCAGAAATCTTGGGTAGGGTCTAACAGAGAGCACTACAACACCTATGTCTTGTGCAAAAATCCAGAGCTCCAGAGCACCTGTTTCTGTGGCACTGATAGCATGCAAAATAATGGTAGCGTCAGCCTCCTCATGGGAACTACGAAGAAACTCCATAGAACGATGCAAGGCAGCAGCTTCATTACACCATGCAATGACAAAATTCTTTGAGTAATTCTTTGCATGCTGGAGTGTTTTTCCTGCAGGGTGTGCAGTTTGTGTGAGTATGAGACAGTAGCTTCATTGTGACATTGAAGATGTTCGTGGAGTCTATTATTTTGATTTGGACAGGCACAATACTACTGAGTCTCTTCTCTCTGGTAATATTTTTAATGATTCCTCTGCATACCTGTCGAACACGAGTTCTGGGCCTGTCAGGAAAAACAAGATCATGTGGGTGCTGTTATGCCCACCAACTCCCCCAATGACTTTCATTGTTCTTTTTCATGTGCTGGGCCATTGTCTGAACCAACTGAACAGAAGGGAACTGGCAACCTTTAAACAACCCAATTTCCTTTTAGAAATTCATCTCGTATATCAGGGTCAGACTTTTCTACCCCTTTATTTCAGCGAGATATCAGGCAATCATCGCTGAATAGGTGGCTAAATCTAAAGCAAAAAAGCATTTGACTAAGTCTTCTGGTGCTGTGAGGTGCAAATTCCAATTAGCAGTCCTGACAGATGGAATAAAGAGCAGGAAAGACTCAACCATCTTAATGTATCACCGCACCATCCCGAAAGTTGGCTTTGTTGCTGACTCATCTTCTTCAAATTGCTTGACCCATTCTGTGATATTGAAGCTCTCCTTTGTGCACAATAGGTCATTGAGAGTGGAATGCACACTGGATGCAGGGAACAGGTCTCATAAGTCCTGTTCCCTTCGGGAAATGACTTCAAACACATCTTTATGCTTTCCAAAGAAGACATCTAGGTAGCATTTTTTAAGGGCAACAAGTGCTTGGGTGTGTTCTTTTATAGCATATCACAACTTTTCCCTTTAAGAATTTGATTCACTATGCAAAATACCTGGGGCCTCAGGAATGCCAGTGCCATCAACAAAGGAGCCAATTTCACATATCACTGTAAAGATGTGGAGTTAGACTGGATGATCTCCTGAGGTCTTTTCCAACCCTAATCTTCTATGATATTGGTTCACTTCTTATAGCATGTAAAGTGCCACCAAGCATTGTGTGTTTAACCAGTCTTCTGTGATATTATTCTCCACAAATTCAGCTACTGGTTGATGCCTAAAATGATCAAAACCAAAGTAAAAATGAGGATTTTGTAATAAATTACTTAAGGATTGTAATTAATTATATGATGTAAAGTATGATATGCAAATGTGTACATACTATTTGCAGATGGATTCCAGTAATTTCTGGCTGGATGCTGATGTTCAATCAGTGCCTCATTACAACTCCTTTGGCATAATAAACAAAGCTGATTATCAATACCTCTGAACCATTTCTTTTTTGTAGATGATGGCAAATCAACTTGAAGCACCCCTTCCATTTATAGTAATCTGTAACACTAAAAAAAACTAATCAGGTATCATGTTCTGAGCATTAACTGATAACACAGTACTGTCAGTCAAAGGCCACAATTGAACTTTGTGAGGGCTGCAAGTTTGACATGCATGTATTAAAAAAAAGTTGACTTTTTTAAACATTTTCTCAAATATGTATCTACATCATTGTTCTAAGTTTGTAATGTTTGGTACCACTGTGTTTGTGGGAGAAAAGGGCTTTTAAATGTTACCCAATGCAATCCGTTTCCTATGACACTGTATTATCAAAATTTCCAAAAAACAGAGGAACTAGAGGTTGGAAGTAGTGGGGGAAGGGCCAGTGACACGATCTCCTCCTTCTCCTTCTCCCCCTCCCCCCCTTCATGCTGCAGCGGGTGACACCATTGAAATAATGATTCTATAGATATTTATGAATCAAATGATATCTCTCTTCCCTTTCTATCATTAACTTGCCCCTGAAATTACTCATGGTCCACACTAATTTTTCAATACTGGGATGAATAATTGTATGCATTAATGTAGCAGTTCCCTCTCCTCTTTTTTCTTCCCGTTTTTGCTTGCTTTGTCACCTATGCTACATACTGCGACCACTTAAACAATATGGCGGAAGTCGGTATAGAACCCAAATCCTCCTCCTGACACGTGTACTGGTTGTGGTTCATTCCATTAAAAAGGTAGTAGTGTGGGTGGAGACAGAAACAAACTGAAGTATCAAATATCAGAATATTTTATGCCAGAAAAAAGATGTAATCTGGGGTCAGAATTAAATTCTGTTTCGTGGTGTCAAACAATCTTAAGGTCCAGTATACTATATTTTTAACAGGTGGCTTCTGGTAGGATGAACTTTTTGTTCAAAGGACAGACGTGTCAGTCTAGGCAAGTGTATTTTTTTTTTAAAGATATATAATGTTAATTTATGCTTTTTTCTTCCCTAATCAGCAATCAGGCAAGAACTGAGCAAGTCAAATACTGCATAGAAAGACTAGGACTAAGCCAATGTGACTCTTTCACTTGGTATAAAGTCAACTACATTTTGTGAGCTGTTAGAAGAAAATGGAGACAGACACTTGGAAGGAGGGGAAAACGACATTCTGAAAACTTTCAGACACACCACTCTGGTGATATGCTTTTTCCTTCCTAGTTTGCTGCTTTTTTCTGACCTTTACAGCAGGGTGGAAAAGAGTCTTAAAAGTTACTGTAATGATTATGCAGAAATTCCCACATTTGTCAGACAAGATCACAGTGCATTGAGATGTTCTCATGTCAAGATAAAATTGCACATATTTCAGAATTCATTGTTAACACAAAAAAGGAGAAAAGCTTGGGAAGGCTTTTCAGAGAGGTTTTCTTTATTAATGAAGGATTTAGCAAGCTATCCTGTTGTACTGCAAATGTATCTCAGGTTTGTCTTCCTGTCATATTTGATATTTCCATTAATAACGTCAAAGAGCAGACATGTAAGTTCATATCACAAAATATGAAATAATTAGAAATGTATGCTTTAAAGGGCGATATCACCTAGAAAGTGAGGGTATATCAAGTTTTTGGAATTTTATGATAGGAAGCCTCTCTAGTTAGCCTTCATGCAATTTTGTAAACAAAAAAAGCAAGCAGAGATGTAGATGCCTTCCTAAATTGTTACAATGCTTTACCAAATCTAAGACTTCTACATAATACAAACCAGTGGTCAAATGTAAATCATTAGTATGTTGTAGATTTACAGTAGATTTTCAGGCTGCTTTTTTTTAAAGATTTATGCATGTGGACATTTTTCTAAGGTTAACACAACACAATCAGCTTTTTAATTAAACAGAAAACATTGCATGTCATAAATATTAAGTAGCCTTTTTCATTTTTAAGGCTTAATTAATGCCAAGGAAAAGAGTTGGGGCGGAGGGAGGGGAAGGCGATAGTTTTGGTTTAAAACTATTTTTATTAATTTCTGCACTATTTTTTCCTCATATTACATGCATGTGTAATAATGAGGAAAATTTTGTGACTTTTATCAGTAACCATGTTAACAGAACCAGGTACTTAATCCTTTTGGTATCATTTCTTGAGTTATTTGTATTTCCGATTCAATAATGGCTCTAAAACCCCCATCTCACTTTTGTTTCATTTCTTAACTTGGTCAAAATCCAAGTCGATTTAAATTTATCAGCGATTACCAGTGATGCACCTGTGGTAGTACAGGATGCACAACAATTACCTGCTCCTGTATTCTCTGAGGCTGCTTTTTGACTCTCTGAGGAAACAAGGGCAAGGGCTATGATGGAGCATTAGAGCACAAGGTCACAGCAGAAAAAGAAAAAGGGAAGCAAAAGAACAGTAATGGGGCAGCATTAGCTTTAGTGAACAACGTGAGAACTTTTCAGGGGAGATGACACTTTCCCCTTTCCCATGGTTTAAAAATGTGTTAAAACACACACACACACACGCACACAATATATGCAAATCCTATTTTAAACTAATAAAATTCAGTGGAATAAAAATCCTGCAAGTCCAGATCCGTAATGCTTTGAAAATATTGTGGATCAAAATCTGCACTTTTTCATTGCATCTTGAATTTTTCCGAGCTGTAATAGTGCCATATTTGCTTTTCTATACTGCTGATTAGAAAAAAAATTACCTGTGATTTTGGAGGCATTGTTCGTGTTACAGCTTACTTAGCTCCATTCATAGAACAAAAGTTTTAAATAGCATATGCTCCTAAGTGCTGGAAACCAAAGCAAATCAGCTTCTGAACAGCACTTTCTGCTTCTGAAAGGCTTGAATGAAGGAATTTTTCTCCAGTTTAAACATGTTCCTGTTTCTATAGAGACTCGAATTGTAAAATTGTTCTACAATGGAAATATTACCTAAATCAGTATATAATTATTTTTCCAAAAACTGATCATCTTTCTTCATGCATTAGTGAAGGCATTAAACAAATTGCAGCAAGCTCAAAATAAAAGGAGGCATTTTCATCTTTGATACCTTTTGTTTTTGCAAACATTTTAACATTAAGGAAGTTTATTCTTGTCAGAAATCATGTTTGATTTTGTTAAGGAAGTTCAAGAGTAGCCTGCTAGAAATGTAATGGGAATAAGTGGTCCAAAGTAGTAATAAACAATTAAACTGTCAGATGGGGGGAGGGGGGAGAGGAAGAAACCTGGTTTATGCACTAAACATTTGTGCCTTGGTCTAAAATTAACATGATTTCTGTTTAAAAGAAAGAAGAGCAGATGTCTTTTTTTTGGCTGTTTCTACATACATACTTTACATAATCTCATGTTGCTGAATTGGTCCTTTCCGGAAAATTTGATTGAATTAAAGCTTACTGTAACCACTTGCTGTCATACTGACAGTTATGCCATTGCGAGAGATTTCCGTAACTAAAATGAACTACAGAAGCTAAGATTATTTTGCTCACTGTTGAACTAAGTTCTTTAAAAACCATATTATGATGGTTCTGTGCTTTTGTACAGTGGATGTCTGAAACTGAGTACAGTTTAGGAGATCCTTTCTAATTCCAGGAAGGTATTGCTTTCCTCAACACTGTGATCTGATCTGTGATAAATCTGTGCTATACACAAGTGGCTAACAAGTCAGTTGCAAACAAACTGAATGTATAAATCTTAGTGCTGGTGCTGAAATCTCTTCAGATAGTTGTCATGATTTCAAGTTCATTGTTTAAAAAAGTTTTCAAGCATCAAGTGTCAATCAAAACTGAAGATGAAACACTAATGAATGTTGAATTTTCATGCATTTAGGTTTATCTCCTTTTTAGTTTTTTTCAGTTCATTCTCTGCTATTTTTACCATATTTGTGTCATTTTAAATTTCTTACATGCTAACTTTGTTTTGTTTGAGCGAATGAAATAAAATTGCAATATATATATGTTGCCACCATTCATTTGCGGAGCTTGATAAATGGTAAATCTAGAAGATTCTGTTGTAATTCCCAAATGGGTCTTACTGAAATGCAAAAAATACCTTTTTAGTCTATGATTTTACCACTTGATAGTTTACATATTGCTGTTCTGTTTATAAATTTCAAGGGATTTTTTTTTAAATGCTTGCTCTACAAAGAACGTTATCAAAGGGAGTTTGGAAAATTATGAATGAAAAACTATTGTACATAAATTCAAGACGGTTGTTGTCAGTCTTGCTTTGTTGATCCCCTTTATTGGTCTGACTCGGCACAGGCTATTGCCCTTATGTCCAAGAAAAAAATCTAGATTGAACTTTCCCAACCTTTTCTCTGCTGTTTCCCCATGTAACAAAATATTTAAACTCTAGTAATAAAGAAACCCCACCCTTAAAGATTCACATTGCTGTGCAGAAGGCTGGAAAAATCTTGCCTGACAAGTTTAACGTGTACTCCAAGTAACTGTTTAAATATTACTTGTTGGATTCGAGCCTTGAGACTAACATTTCTCTACTCTCCATTTTATTCCATTTAGGAAACATTGATTTCTTTCCTCCACTTACCTCTTGTATCTTATGGGAGCACAAAGCAATACAGGCTTTCTTGCTTGCTTGTTGTTTTCATAAACCGCCTTGATACCATCTGTACAGTCCTGAAAACAAAGGTTTAATGAATCTGTGCTCCCTCTGCTGACTGCCTCTCAAGCACGAGGCTACAAATGTCATATGAATTAACTGTGACAGTTTTTTAGCAATGGCTATTTAAGATTTTTATTGGTACATTAATGCTATTGTTTAAAAAATTTCTCCTATCAGATAGCAATTTCAAGGTGGGTCAAGCTCTAGGCCTAGGTTACTTAAATGTCCCCTTGCTCTTGGGAGCAAAAACTGAAAAGACCCTCATGTTCTCAATCATTTTTTAAAAAGTTAAATGAAAAACTTTCATTTGGCCCTTTTAAGTACAAAGAATTGTGTACATGAAGTCTCATATTGTAGAAAAGTACTTCACAATAACTTAATCTTTAACTTGTCTTTCTTTAAAAACCTATGCTCACCTGCTCACAAAATGCAAATTCAAGACTGCACTGCTGAAGTTTAAGTTTTAATCATGTGTATATACTTAGAGGGTGCTGAGTATTCCCAGCAAGGTATGGGAGGTGCAAGGGCACAGGATATATGTAATAGGCATGTGGTGGCTGTATTATACAATTTTATCTGAAGCTCTCCAAAAGCAATTTTTAAAGATACGCATTAAACCTTTAGCAACAAGTGTCAGGATTATCAATTAGGTACTGAAACAATGTCAAGAAATCATATCCACTGTTGTCAAAGAGCTGTTAAAATACAATAAACAACAGCTGGGACAGGAAGACAGAGGTGTCTAATTCTGAATAAATTAATCAATTATATCAAAATTGGTAAAAAGAAAAGGAGTACTTGTGTAGCTGACGAAAGCTTATGCTCAAATAAATTTGTTATTCTCTAAGGTGCCACAAGTACTCCTTTTTCTTTTCGCGAATACAGACTAACACGGCTGCTACTCTGAAACCTATCAAAATTGGTAACATTCTCTTGGCATAATCACGTGAAATATGACTATAAATGCAAGGCTAATTGCAATGCAATGCTGTTGCTTTTGAGCGCGATTATTTTATCAACCAAATATGAAGCTCACAAAATAGGAGGATCTTCATCATTTTCCATGGGCCAGTGGAGAAGAAGGAAGGATTGGGTGGGGGGACAAAAAAAAAAAAGCTTTCCAGAATCATCTATGTATCATGCTGTGACTGATATGATCTTTCCCTTTGAGGCACTGGGAACTTTCCTAAACATATCCTGTTGGGGTTGAGCCTGTTACTTGTGACAGGAGGCAGGTGGAAAAGAGCTGGTTTCAGTTAGAGTTAAGAGTGTGATGCAGTTGAAAAAGAAATTTAAAGTTGTCTCAAGCTATTTCTTTTAATGGGGAAAGTTTTATATACAGAAACATTGAGAATTAAATGAACTTGCATCCCATGGGAAATCAAGGAAGATTTTGGATGAAGGTGCTACATTGCTAATATATTGCTTGAAAATCTAAGACAAAAATGAGCCTGTATTTCTACAGACAACTAATTTGTGCTTATAATCAAAAGGCATTTCCCTGATTCGGGTTCCTGATCTGGTATCTCACCTTAGTTCTTAAGGAGGAGTTAACTCAAAGAGAAGAATATAAGTTATTGAAATGTAATTGTAATGTCAGAAAGGAAATGAATTATTTAGCTTGATTGTCTAATCAGTAATATCTAATGTATAGTGTTATTGCTTGAGATAATGCGGATTGTGTAGTCTAATGAAAGTTTTAAGGACTGCAATTCAGGATAGATCCACTAAACAAAACTTTTAAACTAGTCAGGTGTAGTTATAACTCATTTGGTAACGTGGCTTAAGCTTGGCAACCAACATCACCTGTCACTGGAAGAAAAATGGTAAATTTAAGTTTTTCATGCTGCCAGCCATTATGATGGTACGGAAGGTCAAGCAGCTGTCCTGCTTAGCTAATCTCTCAGAGTTTATAAATGGAGTGTAGATGTCCCCATAGTGAACAAATGCTTTTCCTAAGACAGTTTCTTGTAGAACCTGGTGTCCTACATTTTGTTAATCTAATGTTGTTGTACCCACTGTCGCACCTTTATGAGCCATTGCATAGCATTAAAATGGAAGACATCCAGAGCAGTTAGTAGGAGCACACTCAATTTCTGTTGCACGGCTGCTCTACTTACTCATCGCTAATGGGTTAATGCCCCCACGCATGGAATTTGGAGGCTCCAGGACTAAGCTCTGCCCTTCTGCTCAGGCCACCAGATTTTCTCCCCCCAACGGTGGTATAAGTTGGCAGTTAAATTTCTTCTGACAGTTTTGGTATATAGCTTCAGTTTCATTCATTTTTTGTGCAAAAGCAACATATAATCTTTCTCTTCCTCCTGGATCAGGAATTTGGCAGCATGGTTGTTTCAACTACCTGGATCTGCCACTAGCAGTAGTCCTCTTCAGGACTTCGTGCCAGTATGTGGGCAGAGAAGTGTTGCACTGCAAATACTGGGCTAAATCTAAGCAATGTTCCCTATGTGAGTCAACATTTAAAGTCTCTGGAGAGGATAAATTATGCCTGATTACTGTTCACAGCTAGCTGACCCTCATGTTGCCAGGCCAAGGGGCTCAGAGTCAGACTGGCATGTTGGGTTTCCCCCATCCTGAAGAGCCATGACTCCAAAGCAGAAAAACCTCATCAGGAGCTTCTGAGCATTTCCAGAAGAGAGTCTAAGGACAAGGAGGATGCTATCTGGCCAATTCAGGGCATAACTCTTGAAACAGACTCTGGCTGGAGTGGGGAAGTACCTGTCAAAGGATCTGAAGTCAGCCTTTCCCCCAGGTACTGAGGGGGTCCTCAGCTCCCTGAGGAAAGAAGCAGGGTTGCTACAGAGCTCCCTTTCTTCTCACTATGAACTGGGAGCTTCTTGTGATGCTTAGGGGTAAGCCTTGTAAACTCCAGTCCCAAAATGGCAAAAGCAAGCGTCACCTTTGCAAGACAGCAGTGAGTATTGTTAATGAACAAGTGCGATAACAAGCTAGGGGTTAAACCCCTTCTCCTTGCGCCTCCCCCGTCGAGGGATTGTTTGCGGGAGCTTTTTGCTTCCACAGAGGGTGTCTCAGTGTTTTCGATCAAGCTCACCGCCCCTCCCCCACCCTGTAGCATGTCTGGACATGCAGAGAAACTAGTCACCTCTGTGACCCTTCCCTCAGGCTGCAGTGTAATGGGAATTGTGCCTGTCTGACTTTCACTTTGCCAGGGAAAGGGGCTCAGATTTCAGGCAGTAGCAGCAGGACGGGAGGAGTTGTGCCTGCTAATCATCAGCCGTAAGTGCTTGCACAGCCAAGGAGAGGTGCTCAGAGTCTGAACGGCGGGCAGGGGTCTCACCCCTCCCCCCGCTCCACAAGCTGGCTCCATACTTCAGCCAGTCTGTGACCAGAGCAGAGGCACATGAAGACTCCACTCCCCACAAAGCTGCACCGTTGTGGGGATTACAGAAGGGTAAGTGAGAAATCTCTTCCGATGTTCAAAATGACTCCTTATTTACTGAGTAAAGCCCTGAGTAACTCTACCCCTCTTGCAGTACTTGAGTGTTAAACAGCCTAGGGAGCAGGCAGGAAACCTTTTAATCTCCTGGGGCCATCTAGCCAGCTACTTCCACAGTCTAGGTACTAGTATCAGTACCCCTCCTCAATGATGAGATTCCCCAAGGCAGGATGAGCAGCCTGCTACGCTCCCCCTGTAAACATCCAGGAGAAAAATTACCCCAAACAAAACAAACCACCACCACTGTTAAACTTTTTCAGGAAAGGAGGCAGGTGGCTTGCAATGTCCTGATTAATATTAATAAAACCTTTCCTTTCAGCTCTTATTAGGTGGTTTCCCATATACTGCCTCCTCTGACAAACTCATAAGATCCAAATGAGGACTACTGGTTAAAACCAAATGTTAAACTAAAATGTTAAAAAGTCTCAAAGCAGTCACTCTATGAGGCCTGTCAGTCCTCATTCTCAAAGGAAACCTGCACAACACTTTCGAAAGATGAGCCTAGGACCTTAGATTCATAACATTGTTACAAAATCATGGACTGAACATTGGATTTATGGCTTATTACCACAATCCCACTAACAGTCTCCCCCTCCCCCAGCTGCCTTCCTTGCCCCCCCATGACTGTAGGAGTCTTAATGGATCATTTAATCTTGAATAGTCCATTGAAATAGGTGTTAACTACTTATGCTGAACAATCTGTTCCACCTTGTATTTACCTCTGACGTTCTGAGTACGTTTCCCGGACCTAGGGTGACCAGATGTCCCGATTTTATAGGGCCAGTCCCGCTATTTGGGGCTTTGTCTTGTATAGTCGCTTATTACCCCCTACCCCCGTCCTGATTTTTCACACTTGCTGTCTGGTCACCCTACCCAGACCTAAAGAAGAGTTCCATGTAAGCTCAACAGCTTGTTTCTCTCACCAACAGAAGTTGGTCCACTAGAAGACGTTACCTCATCCATCTTGTCTCTCACATAAAAAACAAAGACAGTTCCTAGGATATGGGACCCAAAGTTTGGTGTAACAGTAGCACCACCCGTGAGACATTCACACTTTCATAAGTAGACTTCCTTCTAAAATACCCCACAGAGTATAAAAGCGAGGACATGCTACTCAGCAATTTCAAAACCTGAGCTATTGCCAGTCAGACCAAAGATTTTTCATATATTAAGAAAAGCCTACTTGGTGGCAAGCATGTAGCTCAGGGATTCTCAAACGTTTGTACTGGTGACCCATTTCACATAGCAAGCCTCTAAGTGTGCCCCCCACCATAAATACTTTTTTTATCTGGTTATAACACCATTATAAATGCTGGAGGCAAAGTGCGGTTTGGGTGGAGACTGACAGCTCATGAGCCCCCACATAATAACCTCACGACCCCCTGAGGGGTCCCAACCCCCCAGTTTGAGAACCCCTGATGTAGCTCATTGTCTAGGGATATAATCCTTGCTTAAAGTAAAACGTCTTGCATTCTGCTCTGTCAAATCCTTGATGTTAAGAAGTGTCTTCTAACTTGGTTACAAGGAAGCCATGTTACTTCGGTACACAGTCAATCATTCTAAACAGTTATCTTGTGCATAAACTTACAGGAAACTTACTGTTTGGGGAAACACTAGATATATTAGTAACTGAACTAGCAGAGAAACCTCAATCCTCACTATCAAAGCCACTGTAGCAATGTGTTGGTGGGTTATTACCAACACCAAGGGTAGCCAAGAAAGGACTATTACCCTGGCAGAGGGAAAAATCTGGAGCAGAAGTCTCCAAGGAAACCTAGATGCATTTTTTTCATATAGCAACAAAATTCTCAGCATGACAAAGAACAAACAAGCATTTGTGTATAAGAACTCATAGTTCCCACATAAGACTCTTACTTCCGATCCATATCTACAGTCATAACACCTTGAACACCATAGATTTTGTCTAATCTCTGAAGCTAAACTGGGTATGGTTAGTACTTGGATGGGAGACCAGACAGGGAATGCCAGATGCTTCTCTGCACCTGGAGTTTTAACAGCTGGTACTAGTTGAATGAAGACTCAGGCCACAAGTTTCACACCTATATCCATGTATAGCACTATCCAGAAAAACAGACCCGTTTATAACTGGATGGCTACTAAAAAGGATTCATACCCACCAGTTGTCCAAAATTGAGAGCTTTTGAACCCAGTACACAGTATTGTTCACCCAGGGGTCAATACAGGGCTCTGGCCATAATTGTGCCATCATGGTAAACATTTGAAAAGATCCAATACTCCATTGCATAAGTTGTTTCCTGGCAGTGATCATCTTTTAGCCAAGTATCTCCAGTGACTAGGATTGCTAATGCTATGTATCAGCTTCATCCTCTGAGTGGGTTTCTTGAAATGTACTTGCAGAAATTTCTTCTCAGGGCTTGGAATCATGCACCGAATACAAAGCCAACCCAGTTTTCAGTCTAGGCCCTTGCAGTACTCATTTATGGATGCAAGCCTTGCAGAAGCATACTTGCAAGACAAATTTCCAAAATCTCAAACTATATATCCTTTTATTTCTCCTCAACCACTCTATCAGTGGCATGTCTGAATAAAAATATAAACAGGCCATATGGGATCAGACCAGTGGTTCATTGAGTGTAGTTCCTATCTATGATAGTGCTTAGTACCAGCTGGTTCAGAAGATGAGGCAAGAAGCCACATACCAGGCAACGATGGTGCATGCGGGGGAAGTTTTTTCATACCTCCTGTTTACAGTAGTCTTTTGTTTGAGGCATGAGTGTTTATATCCTTTCCAAAACCAGGATGTAAACAGAGAGAAAATCTCCTCTGCAACAATGAAAATAAAGTCCTGAGCAGAAAAGAATCAGCAGCCTTTCAAGCAAGTTCAGATAAAGAATACAGGAAAAGGGAGAATTGAAATCCTCCTAGTCCTCCCAGAAGGCACTTGAGAATTGTGCAGTGGAGGTCCGTCAGCTGTCTAGCCTGCAGAAAACACCATAACTCATGAAACAGGAACTCCTTTTTCATACAAATCTGGATGACCTATGTAATAACCCAGGAATCAGAAGTGAAGTGCAATTCAGGAGGGATTCTCCATTAGCCTATGTTGGGTATCCCGACAGACTTTAACCAGCAAATTTCATTAAATAATCTGTTCAAATTATATTCCTGGTGCAAAGGGAAACAGTAAACTGTTTGGAGCAAAGACTGTTTGTTTTGTATGGTGCCAGCACCAGAGGGCCCTGACTTTTAGATGCTAGTGTAATACAAATATAATAAGATTCTAGTGATTTCAGCTACACTAGAGTATCTCCATTATTGTTAATTGGAGCCCTTCAACAAAGCATCACAAAAACATAAGTACCAGCCTTACTTGCATTCCATAGGAAGGCACATCAGACTCTACATCCGAGAATCATCAGATGTCAAGATTAATCAGAATGACAACCCTGTGGCTGACTGGCTTTTCTAGTTGCCATTACCTCAGAAAAACAGCGTTTGGAATTATTTCCTCTAAGAGTACAAGAACGACATTACTATTGTCGTGAGGAAAAGGTTGTTATTCACTCTAGTATCTCGAGCATATAGAGTACAGATACCAATTCTACCCTGTTCCTGTCATGCCATCCAAAATGCCTGGGTCTTATGCCACAAGATGTTAGAACCCTGCACTGGTTCACATGATAGGCATCTGGGAAGCGATGTGGGAAAAGTATATGAGACTTTATCTGAGGAAGACTTGCATTTCTCCACAAAGACATCCTTTGGTAGGAAGAGTTGATTCCCATATAACTCCTTAGTTTACAAAGCTCTTGCTTTATATGGGGAGGAACTTCCATTCCTGCCTATTATTCTACTATAATAATTAAAAATCTGCTTATCCTTCCCCAATTCTCTGATTCACTGCTTGATACTTCTCATTCGTGATGAATGGGAAAGAGAAGCTGTGCAACAGATGAGAAATTTCTTACCTGATCATTTTCTTTCTACTAGCAGCTTCTCTGCGTATTCAACCCACCTGGGTAGTATGGTGAATGAACAAAGTACAAATAGAAAAGGAGTACTTGTGGCACCCTAGAGACTAACAAATGTATTTGAGCATAAGCTTTCGTGAGCTACAGCTCACTTCGTCGGATGCATTCAGTGGAAAATACAGTGGGGAGATTTATATACATAGAGAATGTGAAACAATGGGTGTTACCATACACACTGTAACCAGAGTGATCACTTAAGGTGAGCTATTGGTAATCACTCTGGTTACAGTGTGTAACACCCATTGTTTCATATTCTCTATGTATATAAATCTCCCCACTGTATTTTCCACTGAATGCATCCGACGAAGTGAGCTGTAGCTCACGAAAGCTTATGCTCAAATACATTTGTTAGCCTCTAGGGTGCCACAAGTACTCCTTTTCTATTTGGGAATACAGACTAACACAGCTACTACTCTGAAAAAAAGTACAAATAGTAAATCCATAGGCTGTTTGTATGGTTTGCGATGTTTCAGGACATCACAGTTCTCTCTTTTGTTAATGGTGATGTCATGTCTGTAATATCCAGTAAATACCACTGTTTCTCTTATTTTTATGTATACATTCTTTTTCATATTAGCAATAAATCCAACTGGAATTTCAGGATGGTTATTGCACTTGGAAACTGGCTGTTGGGCCTTGTGTTTGTAACACCCTCCAAGGTGTGATAAAATGGTTCAAAATAGTTTTTTAATTGATTATCATGTATACCTTCTACACTTGCATGTTTTCTTCTGTACAGCATTACACTGTATTTTAAATCTTAGTTACTGATTTCAAATATTAATATTTATGACTGAATATAGCAACTCTAAAAATGTTAGGTTTCACAGTAGCAGCCGTGTTAATCTGTATCCTTTTCTTTTTTCTAAAAATGTTATGAATTAACATTAAAGGTTCTTTCATGGCAGCATTTTTAAAATAAGTTATCTGGTAATCCAATGCAAATATAGATTCTAAATGTGAAGTAAATAGTAATGATTTAATATTATTAGCATGGTGACCCTTGTTTTTTAATAAGGAAATTGATAGTGTTACAATAATGATGAAATTTAGAGCAAGAATTATACAATGTTAACGTTGTTTTACAGAAGCTGAAAGTTTCTGCTGCTGAATTCTGATAGAGTTAAGTTTGGAAAGGAAGTAACAATTTAAAATAACAATTCTCATTAACCCTGTCAGATAACCCATAAGTGACTTCATAGCTGCTTTAAAATAAAAAATCATTTAAAAAACAGAACGAGTAAGCTGAGACTTCTTAGTCTTGTGCCAATGATACAAAGGCTAATGCTCACAAAATAGAAAGAAAAGCTTCTAGGCGCAATGCTTCAAAGAGACTTACCAGAAATAAGTACTTTTTTCTGCACACAAAAACAGTGCCTTACAAATGGTCTGACATTGTATGAACTGCATGCAGATTTCATGTAACCACTAATTTTAATTTGTGTGCGCATGATATTAATGATATGTAAATTTTGAATACAACAAAGTACGTTTGCATTAATCAGTTTTATCACTGAGGTCTACTCTGCTTTTCTTATTTTCCACTTCCCTCATTACACCCACACGTTTCTGCTTTGTTGGTTTCTAGATGCTTCGTTTCTATACCTCTTGCTATCACTTTTCCTTACTAAATAAATGCTGAACTATTTAAGATGGATGCAAAATGTGTATTATTTTCCAGCATTTAATGAACTGTGTGTTTTTTCTGTGTTATGGAAAGATGATTAAAGTTCCTGTTTTTTCTTGTCAAGCCCTTTGACTATTTGCTTTTCACTATAAAGGGGATTTAGAATGTCAAGATGTGTTGATGCAGAACAGTGGAAGAATCAAAGTAGTTTTTATTTGATAAGAACCATAGTTTTTGTACAAAGAGCTTTTGTATAGACTGAAGACTATCAGAAGGGATGGTTGGACTGTCCACTCCAAAATCTGTACATCAGCATTTTCCAGCTGTTTTTCAGCCTTCAGGTTCCAAAAAGCTCATGTTCATATTCCTCTTTAGCTATGAACTTACACTTATTTTATCTGCAGTTGAAACACTCAAATACCTTCTCAGGCAGAAATGTTAAATTTTTTATTATTAGTTTGAATTATTTCTAAACCAATCAGTGTGGAGAGAGGCACCCTAGAAGTGCCAAAGAGCATTGTTTTTAAAAGTTACCATTTCTGTGAAATACATTTTTAAAACATTCACCATCTTTACAGTATTTCGTTCCTCCTCATCAGTTTAGTGACATGCCTGTAGATGATTTTACAGTTATCTGGATAAGATGGAAAAATAAAGATGGGACCGGGAGAAGGGAGGAATTGGAGAAAGAGAAAAGAAAACAAAAGGGTGAGAAAATAGAATAGAGATGAAAGAAAAGACAGGCGATGGTAGGTTCTACAGAAATGGAAAAAGAAAAGGAGTACTTGTGGCACCTTAGAGACTAACCAATTTATTTGAGCATAAGCTTTCGTGAGCTACAGCTCACTTCATCGGATGCATACTGTGGAAACTGCAGAAGACATTATATACACAGAGACCATGAAACAATACCTCCTCCCACCCCACTCTCCTGCTGGTAATAGCCCATCCAAAGTGACCATTCTCTTTACAATGTGTATGATAATCAAGTTGGGCCATTTCCAGCACAAATCCAGGTTTTCTCACCCCCTCCCCCCCCCCCTTTTTTTTTTTTTTTTTTTCAAAAAACCACACACAAACTCACTCTCCTGCTGGTAATTTATGCTGGAAATGGCCCACCTTAATTATCATACGCATTGTAAGGAGAGTGGTCAGTTTGGATGAGCTATTACCAGCAGGAGAGTGAGTTTGGGGGGGGGAGGGGGGTGAGAAAACCTGGATTTGTGCTGGAAATGGCCCACCTTGATTATCATGCACATTGTAAGGAGAGTGGTCACTTTGGATGAGCTATGAGAGTGAGTTTGTGTGTGTATGTTTTGGGGGGGGTGAGAGAACCTGGATTTGTGCTGGAAATGGCCCACCTTGATTTTCATACACATTGTAAGGAGAGTGGTCACTTTGGATAAGCTATTACCAGCAGGAGAGTGAGTTTGTGTGTGTGGTTTTTTGGAAAAAAAAAAGGGGGGGGGGCGGGGTGAGAGAACCTGGATTTGTGCTAGAAATGGCCCAACTTGATTATCATACACATTGTAAAGAGATTGGTCACTTTGGATGGGCTATTACCAGCAGGAGAGTGGGGTGGGAGGAGGTATTATTTCATGGTCTCTGTGTATATAATGTCTTCTGCAGTTTCCACAGTATGCATCCAATGAAGTGAGCTGTAGCTCACGAAAGCTTATGCTCAAATAAATTGGTTAGTCTCTAAGGTGCCACAAGTCCTCCTTTTCTTTTTGCGAATACAGACTAACACGGCTGTTACTCTGAAACCTGTCATTAGAAATGGAAAAGAAAAGCATGGCTTATGCTTAGTACCTTGGTTTTTAGTTTTTGTTTATGCAGACCCCTACATTTCAGCCTGCTTTGGAGGGGGGAGGTGTCACAAGGATTTATTATAGGCTTTTTAAATGAGGATGTCCTATGCTTAGGGCACTGTTATACCTAGCAGCAGCAATAAATCTATTGTTAAGTACTCTTAAAGAGTTCTGCTTTACCTCAGGGAGTGTGTGTCTGGGGAGGCTGGGGGTCCATTTGGATAAGTTTCCTCTGTTAACCGATTTTTCAGAGTAGTGGAATAAGTGGCTGCCCACTCTAGCAAAATAGCTGCTACTTGGAAAGCTCAATTTCGTGTTATGAAGATTTTGCCATCCCATTTTTCTACCCTTTTCCAAGCCAATGGACTTAATTTTTCTTTATTTTGGGATAGTCCTTAATTGCAGTCTCTTGTCTAGCAAGTGGACAAGGGAACGAACTGCGCTTTCTTTTATACGTCCTTTTATTATTTTTACTTGGATAAGACCTTTAAACAGTTCCCAGTTTTGTTTCCAAGATGAATTCAGATTTTCTTTTTTGGGGGGACCAGGATATTCCCTCCAATGTGCTATCCCATCCTTTTCTCCTATTCCCTAACAGGCCCTGAGGAGAAATGCTGGCCCTCTCAGGCTGTAGCTTGAGCTAAATATTTTCTGTTTTCACAAAACCCAGGAAGCCTTATTCCCCTTTTGGCTTTTCTTCCAGAGTCTGAGCCCCAAAATGCCTGTAATTTATTCTTTGCTAAGTGGTATAATTTTGTACGAAGGAATCTGAAAATCTAATTCAATAGAGTTAATGCTGTATATAGATACTTCAAATTTCCTGTCTTTTTAAAAAATAGTATTTGCAAATGAAGAAAATACTGTTGTACCCCATAGTTCAAAAAAGCTAAATAGCAATTAGGAAATTACAGTTCTACCACCAACCTTAACTCTGCCCTGCCTGCCATCCCATATCTAGCATTCAAGTGCAGCAGTATTGCCAAACCCTGGTGTCTAAAAATCATGATTTTTTAAACAAATGTGTTTTTTTACCTGCTCTCTGATTTTTTTCTTACCATTTTGGGGGGAAGCTGCCCATCCCCATTTTGTGTAATAATTTCAGGTTCAAAATTCAAGTTTAAATACAGACACAAAAAAGCATCCCCTGCATGTTTGCTACTCAGAAGGGGCTGCTTATTCACTTCTATCCTCTGAGGAGTCAGAGCTGCCTCTTTACTCCCCTCCGTATATAAGACAGGATGTATCTTATATAGGGGATAGGTAATCGCCCCACTCACAATTTGTCTCCATGCTCCCCTGAATTTCCTGTCCCCCAACAGCCCTCCTGCATTCACCTGCTATCTATATTTCCTTCCCTTTCCCGTCAGTCTCCAGCTCATTACATTCTCCCTCTTTGCAATGCCACATTCCCCTGCACTCCCTTAGTCTGCCTCCTGCCCCCATGTTCTGAATCCTCAGAGTTTCCTGTCCTATTCCCTGCCAAGTTTTCTGCAGTTCCAGGTGTGGAGCCCTCAGTTTTTCTGCACAGCAACAGCAGGCCAAATTTCCCACATGCCTTGCCTGCTTCAGCTTTCATCTGGGGTGGCAGGGGATGAGGCAGCTTCTACTAGCAGTAACATAAGTAGTTCAGTTTTTGTGGCCAGTAAATTTCGTAGCCTCTCTGATGAGTCTGCCAAGTAGTCCAAAGTGTGGTAAGGACTTTGTGAACTTGGAGCTGGAACTGGAGGCCCTCAGACATCCATTAGATGGGAACAACTTTTAATCCCTATTCATTTGGTCTGGATTCATATGAGTGACCTCAAGGCAAAAGAATCTGAAGGTCATTAGCAAAGCCCTACCTCATCCAGTCCCCTTATAAAAGATAATGTTATCCCTGCAAGAAAGATACTTGTCTGAAAGAGAAGTATATTAAATCAAATTCTGACCTTTTTGGAATTCTCACTGGCACAGCCCCTGCACCTCTGCATACCAGTGACATCTCCTGTTTTTCATACAAAGTCTATACAATATGCCCTATTCTGTTCCTAAAAGGACACCTCCAATTTAACCAAACTACAAACACTAAGCATAAAACAAAACAAATATTAGCCCAATGGCCAAACTAATTTCTAGATATGTATTACAATATAAAATAATATGAACTATTAAGAGTCCTCATGCTAAATTACATGCACTTTTCCTCTATGGCCTCATAAACTGACCTCTACCACTTCACCTATAGGAATTAGGGAGGGGTGAAAGTGTGCTGTTATTCTCTACAAGGAGCAGACCATTGAGGGAGATAAACACATACTTTATTGCAGGCTGAGTTATACAACTGTGTGTGTTTTAGCATTAATATGCTGGGCATCGGGATTCCTGGGTTCTGTTCCTAGGTCTGGGAGCGGGCTATGATCTAGTAGTTAGAGACAGCACAGGGAAGCATGATGATGCCCCCGGTTGCATCATCTTCAGGGATTAAACTGGGATCTCTAGAGCTAAAAGCTTGAGTTTCTACCACTTGAGCTAAAGAACAATACACAGTGTGAAGGCAGAAGCTGATGAATTTAATTTTTCTCACAGTCATTTTAATATTGGTGCTTTATTTCTTAGACTAATGAAAGATCAGTAAATAAGCACTAATTTTACTCCAAAGATACCCTTAAGAAGCTTTATTAGGAATCTGTCAAGTACCATGAACATTTAAAATGTTATGACATTAAGTCAAACGTGCAATCTGAGGTGTTATTTGCACAAAATTATTAGGAGCTAGTCTGCCTTGAGGTGTAGATGTGCAACTTCCATTGCTTAAATGAGAGCTCTGCTCTACTTACACATCTGAAGGCAGAATTTGACCTAAATTTACATTTTTAGATTTTAAAAGAATTCTAATCCAGTGATCCCTTCTGGCCTTTAATTCTGACTCTGTATGATCTAGCCACTAGAGGGACAGTGATCCACAGTTAGTTAGAATTACACATGCAGATACTTGATTGATTCCTTCTAAAAGGCAGTGTAGAAAAGTAGATAAGACTTGGGTTTGTCTGGGTTCTATTTTCAGCTCTGTCTGCAGTGATCTTTCCAGCCTCTGTTATCAGGTCATCACACTTTCCCTGAGGCTACAGGGGAGTCTCTCTCTTAGGGCTTGGCTACACTTGCGAGTTAGTGCGCAATAAAGGAGCCCCGTGCGCACTAGCTCACTCCCCATCCACACTGGCAAGGCACATAGAGTGCTCTGCCTCCGCGGCTAGAGCGCTCCTGGTACTCCACCTCAGCAAGTGGAATAACGTTTGCCGCGTCCCCGCTGGAGCGCTGTGGCACCAGTGTGGACGACCTGTCCTGTTAATGCACTCTGATTGGCCTCCAGAAGTGTTCCACAATGCCCATTCTAGCCACTCTGGTCATCACTTTGAACTCTACTGCCCTGCCCTCAGGTGACCAACCGTCAGACCTGCCCTTTAAATTCTCTGGGAATTTTGAAAATCCCCTTCCTGTTTGCTCAGCCAGGCGTGGAGTGCTCTCACTGCATCTTTCCAGGTGACCATGCCTTCACGCGCCAGGCGATCCCCAGTATAGAGCAATGGTGAGGTGCTGGACCTCATCAGTGTTTGCAGGGAGGAAGCTGTCCAGTCCCAGCAGTGCTTCAGCCGTAGAAATTATGATACCTTTGGGCAGATATCAAGGGACATGATGGAAAGGGGCCATGACTGGGACACAGTGCAGTGAAGGAGCTGCGGAATGCCTACCGCAAAGCCCGCGAGGCAAACAACCACTCCGGTGCTGCCCCCATGACCTGCCGTTTCTACAAAGAGTTGGAGTCGATACTTGGGGGCAGCCCCACCTCGACTTAGAGGACCACCATGGACACTTCAGAGCCCAATGCAACAAGGCAGGAGGAGCAAAGCGGGAGCGAGGGTGCTGAGGTGCAGGAAGACACCCCGGAATCCCTAGATGCATGCAGCCGGGAGCTGTTCTCAAGCCAGGAGGAAGGTAGCCAGTTGCAGCAGCCGGTGCTTGGGAAAGGACAAACAGCAGAAGAGGATCCCAGTAAGCAGCTTTTATTTTGGGAAGAAAGGTATTCGGTGTGGGCTCTTGGGGTGAGGAGGATTGGGGCTGCATGTATGCCTAGATGTGCAATGGGCGTTGATGTGCTCTCTCATATCGCGGTAATAGGCCTCATTGATCTCTTCAAAGGTCTCATCCAGTTCAGTGTAGGGGCTCCCTGCTACTGTTGGTTCTCCCCAAGGCACAGAAACCCAGAGGACAGTACAGCCGTGAAACAATCAGTCACGCTTGACCCTGTGCTTACTCACCATTTTGGGGCTCCCGTGGGTTATGTGCTCTTGCTTTGGAATGGGCAAATTATGCTATTGTGTAGACTGTGCTTGCCCTTAAGTATGAGGGAATCATTGCTCTGTCTGGTGTGAACAATGCTGCCTCTGTAAAGTGTTGCATTTTGCCTTTACAGATGCATCCTTGAAATCTCAGCCGTCCGTGTTATCACCGGCCGAAAGACTCCAAAGAATCAGAGGCCACGTAGATGCAAGGAAGACATGTTGCATGAAGTAATGCAGCATTCAAGTAATGAAAATCAAAAAGTGCAGGAGTGGTGGGAGAGTGAAAGGAGGATCCGTCAGCAGAATGAGGGGTGCCGACCCAAAAGCGCGGTGCTCCGGCAGCAAAGCATGGATCAGCTGGTAAGCATAATGAAGCGCCAAGTGGACACTATCTAGGCGCTCGTAGCCATGCAGGGGGAGCACTACGCCCCCCCCCCCCGCAGCCCTTGTCCCAAAACTCTTTCCCTTGTGCCCTCATGTCACCTCCAACCCACTTTCCCCAACATCCGGGTTCTTACCACCCCAGCTGCCTCCAACACCTGTAGCTTCACCATCCAGCCCTGAAAACTACAACCCTTACCCTCTGCACTCAACCCCCATTCCATGCAGTATAGCCATCCTGAAGTGCAGCACTCATTGCACAGTACTTCAAACAGGACATATGCAAATCTGTGATTGTACAGTTCCCCACCCCACCCCCTTGCCCTTTCTTTTTCCCAAGCAGTTGTGTTTCTTTTCAATAACTGAATTTTCTTTTCAATAAAGGGATTTTTTGGCTTTAAAAACATTCTTTATTATTTCATAAAGTAAAAGATACCTTATCCCAGGAAAGAAACAGGCACTGCAAGTCAGCGTAGCAAACACAGATTCCTACTAACATTGCAAGGCACCAGACATTACTGGTGGCTTTCAGCCTCAAATTGCTCCCTCAAGACATCCCTAATCCTTGCAGTCCCACGCTGGGCCCCTCTAATAGCCCTGCTCTCTGGCTGTTCAGATTCAGCCTCCAGGTGTTGAACCTCCAAGTTCCATGCCTGAGTGAATCGTTCACCCTTCCCTTCACAAATGTTATGGAGGGTACAGCACGCGGATATAACCGTGGGGATGCTGTCATCGGCCAGGTCCAGCTTCCCATACAGAGAGCGTTAGCGGCCCTTTAAACAGCCAAAAGCACACTCCACTCCACTCATTCTCCACACACTCATTCTGCACCAGCTCAGCCTGTTGTTGAACCGCTCCTTGCTGCTGTCAAGGCTCCCTGTGTAGGGTTTCATGAGCCATGGCATTAAAGGGTAAGCGGGGTCTCCAAGGATCACAATGGGCATTTCGACTTCCTCTACGGTGATCTGGTCTGTGGAAAAAAAGTCCCGGCTTGCAGCTTTCTGAACGGGCCAGTGTTCCGAAAGATGCGTGCATCATGCACCTTTCTGGGCCAGCGTGCGTTGTCCGTGAAATGCCCACGGTGATCCACAAGCGCCTGGAGAACCGTAGAGAAATAGCCGTTCCGATTAACATACTCAGAGGCTAGGTGGGCTGGTGCCAGATTTGAAATGTGTGCCATCTATCGCCCCTCTGCAGTTAGGGAAACCCATTCGTGCAAACCCATCCACAATGTCCTGCACGTTACCCAGAGTCACGGTTCTTCTGAGCAGGATGTGGTTAATGGCCCTGCAAACTTGCATCAACACGATTCCAATGGTTGACTTCCCCACTCCAAACTGGTTAGCGACCGATCGGTAGCTGTCTGGAGTTGCCAGCTTCCAGATTGCAATAGCCACCCGCCTTTCCACTGTCAGGGCAGCTCTCAATCTCGTGTCCTTGCACCGCAGGGTGGGGCGAGCTCCTTATACAGTCCCATGACAGTGGCTTTTCTCATCCGAAAGTTCTGCAGCCGCTGCTCGTCCTCCCAGACTTGCATGACGATGTGATCCCACCACTCAGTGCTTGTTTCCCGAGCCCAAAAGCGGCGTTCCACGGTGCTGAGCATGTCTGTGAATGCCACAAGCAAACTCGTGTCATATGCGTTACTCGAGTCGATATTGTTGGAGCCCTCACTGTCACTTTGGATCCTAAGGAATAACTCGACTGCCAAACGTGATGTGCTGGCGAGACTCGTCAGCATCCTCCTCAGCAGTTCTGTCTCCATTCCCGCTGACCGAAAGGGAAGACAGAGCGCGCAGTACAAAAAACGTTGAAAGATGGCGCCAAATGTGGATGGAAGCACAGGGATTGCTGGGATGCGAACCGATGCATCATGGGGTGTTGGGACAGGACCCAGAATGCCCCGCACCCCACCACACCTCCTTCCCACAAGCCACAGCGCCAGAATGGGAAGAGGTGCTCTGTGGGATAGCTGCCCATAATGCACCACTCCCAATGCTGCTGCAAGTGCCGCAAATGTGACCACGCCCGTGCGCTTGCAGCTGTCAGTGTGAACAGACTGCAGCGCTTTCCCCACTGCGCTCTCCGAAGGCGGGTTGAACTCACAGAGCTCTACATCTGCAAGTGTAGCCATGCCCTTAGGCACCTTCCATTTCTCTGATTAACATAACTAATGCATCTATTGACAAAAATAACCATTACAAACAAACTACAACAAAAATATCCCCAACACATTCAAAATTATGAATGAACAAACTCTGCAAACCTATTTTAGAGTTGCATCTGTTCTGGGGTTCCAACATACAGTTCACTAACCTTATCGAGATGCTAGAAGACAGGGATCTAATTGGGCTGGTACATGGTGAACTGGCTCCTCTCTCAAACTACTATTGTGTTCCCCAGAATCTCAGCTTTGTTTAAAGCCTTCAGTTGATATAGTTGAAAAGAAAACTTAAAATATGTGAACTGTGTGTCACTGAAGCAGAGATGGCTGAGGTAGCAGAGAGCTTATAACAATGGCTCTGAGTGTGAATTGCCCCATTCATCCGAATGAAGTTTTAATTCAGATGCCCAGTGGTGATCATTTAAATATCAGCTTTGCAAGCTCTTTCATTTCTCAGGTCAGAGAGAAGGTTGGAGATTTGTGTCTCATCTGGCATCACAAAGGGACAGTGTTTGAGAGAAACCACCACCTACTTCTCCCCCCCCCCCCCAGTCAAGCCCCACCACAAGGGAGCCAAGTGGAGCTCAGAGAGCCTCTTTTACAATCTGCTTTAATTTGACCATCTTAGTATGTGTTAAAGGCAGCATGTCTTGCCTACACTAGACTTTTTTTTTTTAATGGACATGTTAGCACATGCCAACATCATACCCTAAATATCAGTCTAGATAAGGCCACAGGGGTTTACATCAGTTTAGCCACGCCAATGTAAGTTTGAGTGTAGACAGACCTAAAAATTCTTTCCCCTCTTAATAGCTCAACTTTCACTCTCTTGGCTTTGATATGTCACTATTTTACTAGTTCTCTAATCATATCAGATAGGACCAAAATTGAAAATGTTTTTTAAAAGTATTTTGAAGGGTTTTATTTTGGAGGGGAACCTTTCAACTGAAAAGAGCACAAGCCCAGTCCGCCTCTCCCCCCCCTTTGCAGATTACCCTTAAGATAAACAAATTCTTCAAATACCAAAAAAAACAAAAAACAAACCACTGTTCATCTGAGGTAGCAGTCCAAAAGCACAGCTCACAATAGCTAGGTTCTGTGTCTTTCTCCCAGTTGCAAAGAGCATTGTTATGTAGTCATACTCAATGGCACTAAAAAGTTAATTTTCAGTCTTTTCTTCTGTTCCTTTCAAAGCAAATACAGCTGCTCCTTGGCAGAAACTAGCTCTTGTTTTTAAATGCTCTGAATAATCTTGCTGTCTTCTCCCTGCACTGTTAGGGTCTGGGAGGATAATATTATTTACATATTTTCAAAGTCAGATTACTCTGCAACGCATTAAAATAGGCTCTGAAAATTGCTATCTAAGCAATCTTTCTAAATGGGCTTATTTTAATTTTGAAACAATAATTTTCTGCTTGTGTGCGCAGAAATCTTAGTGAAGCGCAAGGCACTGGCAAGCCAGAGTTCCTGCTGCTATGATAATGGCGCTATGATGAGTTTATATATTTTAGAGGGGCACCATTCCTTTCTCCATACTGTTTATGAGCTTTAATACAGTGCATTCTTTGCCTTTAAAATTAGTATTTTATTTCCTTGCTTTTTACAAGTTGCTTTGGGCAAGGTGGATTTGATTTAAATCACTAGTCAGGAAGACTCGATTTAATCATGGATTTCAACATAAAAGTGCATTCTTGTTGGTTGTTTAACCTTAGTACATATTCTTCACAACTCAGAGATGTATGTTGGTTTCATTTTTAGAAGGTACACACTATACATTTTTAAAGTGATTTATTTTGAAAACTTTTCAGATTAGTTTTACAGCTATATCAGAAAATGAATGATTGGTTATTTCATTTACCAAAAGTAATTGAAGCAGATATTTATGAAGTCACTGGGAGGTGAACTATCTCTAATTCAACAGATTAATCATTAATATTTGGAGGATTTTCTTGCTATGCTGTATTAGGAGGAGAACATCACCAGACAGACATTGAAATTGTTTTATTTAACTAAAATAACAATGTTATGTATTCTCAATTTTTTTTCTTCAACAGCAAACATATATTTTAACAAAATAAGTATATGAATTTTTGAATTTAGTTCAACATTCAAGTTTTTTAAAATCAGGTTTGTTTTTGTTAAAATTGTTTTTAACTAAAATAGTTAAATGAAATATTAAAAAAACAAAAATTAAATCAACTATGTCAGCAGGTCAACATGAGAAACTTCAAATATTGGCTTCTGCAGCTAACTCAGTCGTCTTCACCTTCATTTTCCTGTTTGTTCATAATCTGGAAAAGAAAAACAAGCTTTCCTGCTGTTTCAGGTCCCAAACAATTTTTCAGTTTGGAATGAATTAGTCCAAAGGAAGAAAATATTCTTTCTACACCAGCAGAAGCTACTGCTGTTAAAAGTGAGATTATCACTTCAATAGTCTCTGAATCCAAGTGCTTAAGTGACCTCCACCAGTTCACTTGTGTGACTTTCTTTAAAACATCATCAGCAAACATATTTCTTGAATAGTTCACCATTCACTCTGAGGTTTGTTATAGTTGGCATTATGGAGGGATGATTGCTGGACGTCCGTATCATAGCCAACTCCTCTTCTTCAGCAGTTGGCAACCTGGTACCGAGCATTGAGAATATTTGCAAGAAAAGAGCTGGAAATAGTGCTTGTCCCATTCGTTTTCTTAATGCTTGTAATTTAACTCTCTGTCATTGCATATTTCTCTTTTTAAGATCTCACTCAGTTCCTTTCAAGTTTCAACAGTGTCAGCAATAAAACAGCTGTTTCCCTGTAGGGTACTCAGCATGTGTTCAACATTTCTCTTAAGCCCAATGTTGAGAACTTTGGCTGTGACGGTGCCATCTATTTTTCACGATTTTGTTCACAAACTGTCATCCGATTAGGCCAGTTCTTGATCTAGCGCTCAAAACCATCCACTCCTGAGTTCCATCGCCTGTCTTGTGGGAGAGTTCGCTTGGTTCCTCCCACTTTTTTCAGAGCAGCTGCTACAAAGTGGTTGTTACAGAAGTATTTTGCAATTTCAACAACATTAGCCTTTATTTCTGGAACACTGAAGTCTTGGCTAGAAGGTGCATCAAATGAGCACTGCAATCGTATGTTATTAGCTTGGGACTCTCTTCTAAATTTCTTCTAATCTTGGATACATTTGCAGCATTTTCTGTGACCAAGCTGCATACTAGACATTTGAATTTTTTTTCACGGTTTGTTATAGCTTTTACTGCTGCTACTTGTAAGTATTCTGCTGTGTATGCATTTCCTGATGTATCAATTGTTTCTGTAAGGAAGACATTCCCTTCTTCTGTTGTCACACAAGCACATACAACAGGATCGTTGTTGAACATTGCTCCACCCATCGAGACTCAAGTTAACAATTTCGCCCTCTAGATCTTTTTGCATACTGCTCAATTTCTCTTTCATACACTTTATCCAGCAATTTGCCTGCGACATCTGCTCTGTTGGGTGGACTGTATCCTGGTCTTAATGACTGAACCATGTTAATGAAGCGTGGTTTCTCAATCATACGGAAAGGAGAGTTTGTTGCATAAACAAACGGGGCAATGTTTTCATCAATTACCTCTTTTTGTAATCTGCTGGTTCTTATCACAAACTTATCTATGGATATACTGTGGCTATGTGACATAAATGATGTGACTGAAACACTATCATTGGCAGATAACTCTGAAACTATAGAAAATGATGGTGATCTTGAAGGTGGATATCTTCAGAATTCTATATATTGAGGATGGATTCTCCTAAACAAAATAAGTCAATGCAGTTATTTAATTATTATTGCCATACTGCTCATTTAGTATTATTCACTGCATTCACTGACACTCAGTACTACTTTAAAGGTGAAATTGTAAAAGGAAGATCTGCCTATTTCAGCTATTTATTTTTTTTATCACAACTGCATCTAAAATGATAGTACCATATATTTTTTGCTCAAACATGAGAATTCAAGAATAGTCCAGAAGGAAGACAGGCAGTCCTTAAGAAAGAAGTATGAAATAAAAAAGTTTACCAATCTGAAGATCCTGCATGGTCAGACATGTTCCTTTCATCATCTTCAACTCCGCTTCCTCCTGAGAAGGAACACTTCTCATGTTGTTGTTGTTTCATTCGGGCAACCAGGCCTTGCATTTCTTTGTTGCACTGTTTGCATTTTGCACGCATGCCTGTCTTACCCACAGGTAGAGGAACTTCATTAGAATATTCCCAAACTGGGTCTCTTTTACGGCCTGCTGCCATTATAGGTTTTCCCTTCTAGTGAGAGAATGGTATGGTAGCTCTCAAATCAATTAAGACTACACTCAGAAAGACGTCAAGACCTCTTGAATATGCTGTTCAAACAGTTTCACTTTTGTTTCTACTGCCTGTCCCTCCCGTCTCACATTTATCTCCAGAGTTGTTCTCCTTGTCCAGATCTATTCTGCCCCCAACAATCTTCTATTTGTTGAACTTTTTGAAACTTTGCACTTTTAGAGAGAGGTAAGGGATTGACTCTGTGTACACAAATTTGCAGAGGGACAATAGGGTTGAGGTCTGTTATTTCTCACCTCTATATTTTATTTAATTTATTTATTTATTTAAAAACATTTTTGCTGTTAACAAGCATGTTATCTCTGGAGACACAAATCCACAGTTTGAGAACTGTAAAATTAAGCATATCTGGTATCTTCTAGACCAGGGGTTCCCAAACTTGGTTCACAGCTTGTTCAGGGTAAGCCCCTGGCAGGCTGCAAGACACTTTGTTTACCTTAGTGTCCGCAGGTACGGCCGCTCGCAGCTCCCAGTGGCTGTGGTTTGCCGTTCCCAGCCAATGGGATCTGTGTGAAACACCACGGGCTGGGCCACAGCTTCCTGCAGCTCCCATTGGCCAGGAACAGTGAACCACAGCCACTGGGAGCTGCAAATGGCTGTACCTGCGGATGCTCAGGTAAACAAAGCATCTCACGGCCCGCCAGGGGCTTACCCTGAACAAGCCGCGAACCAAGTTTGAAAACCCATGTTCCAGACTGAACACAGAGTCCCATTGGGTAGATAGAAAGATTAACCTAAATAATCTGTACAGAAGCCCCTGGAACCCCATAAGATTGGGTCCCTAATCCATGAACTATTGGAACTCATTTACAAAACTTTTCTTAAACATTACATGAATATATTGTCTCATACTGTAGAATTAGAATTTATAATCCCTATTTCATGATGAGATATCTTTGAGCTATAACGTATCTTAATTAAAACTATCTTTAGATAGGTTTTTTCCTCAAAAAGCATTTTATAAAAAAAAATCTGATTTAAACCAAAAAAAATCCAATTTTTTTTTTAATCTTTGATTTTTATCCACCCTGACTTTGGGTGAGATTTTCAAAAGTACTAAATGATTTTAGGACTTATGCTTCTATGCGATTTGTGCTCCTGAGTCACTTAGGGCTAGTCTAACCTGGCAACGCGAAAGCACTGCTGCAGCCGTGCTTCAACGTGGCTTGTGTGGTCGCGGCAGAGCGCTGGGAAAGAGCTCTCCCAGCGCTCTAATAAAACCACCTCCACGAGGGGCGCGGCTCCTGGCGCTGGGGCACTGTCTATGCTGGTGCTTTACAGTGCTGAAACTTGCTGTGCTCGGGGGTGGAGGGGGGTCTTCACGCTCCTCAGCAAGCAAGTTGCAGTGCTGTAAAGTGCCAGTGTAGACAAGCCCTTAGGCACTTTTGAAAATCCCACCATCTGGGCTTTAGGGCCCCTTTACCCCTGCTCTGGCTCTTTCGCCTGGCATAAAGAAGCTGGAGTGGGGAATGAGCATCAGTACGTTTTCAGTTTTAAAGCCATTATAACTAAATATTTTATTTTATATTGCGCCCTACTGCTTTTTCCCATTTCAGGCCCCGATTATTTGTATTACAGTTGCACTTAGAGGCAGTGAGAGAGATTTGGATTCCATTGTTTTAGGCAGTGTACAAACGCATAAAGATGTCAATGGACTAAGCAGACAAAAGGTGGGAGAATTCTTATCCCTATTTTACAGATGGGGGAACTAAGGCACAGAGAGATTAAATGAGTTGTCAGATATCACATAGGAACGCTGTAGCAGAGCAGAGAATTGATGCCAGATCTCCTATGTCTCAGTCCAATGCCTTTACAAGACCAGCCTTTCCTTAGTATGAAAGCTGACATTTGTTCTGCACACGTCTACCAAATATCAAACCGTACAAGTTACAGTACTTATCAGTTTATACCATGTTATCTGAGCTACTTTCCCACTTCCTGTTTTCTGGACAAATTACACCCACACAGAACTGGCACCTGCATATGTCATCAGTGAATGTGGACTTCTGAGGGTTTTATGTCAGAATCCTTATTCCTGTTAAATGTTGCATTGTAAAATAGTATTTTGGTTTGGGGTAAGAATTGGATTATTTCTGCTGGACGGGAAGCTATGTATTTTCGCAGTATGGCATATGGCAGTATGTTACAGTATGGCTCTTTTTGTCAACAAATCTTTTATTTAATTCTGTATGGGAGCTGGAAATACTGTACTGCTTTAAATACATTGCAATAAAGGCAAACAAGGTTTTGAGGCTAGAGGGATAATTTCATAAGGATATATACTAGGTTTTTTCTGTCTTTTATTCTTAAGTTTCTCTTTTAAAATCTGTCTTATCAGGTATTTTAGTTGCTCTTATAACTCTGTCTCTGTGGCATAGTAGTGGCATCGTGTGGTCTTTTTAAGCAATTCCCATCTATCATTTCAATATAGATAACCCAGGACGTACTGCATATTCATTTTGTGCTCCACCTATTTTAAGGATGTAAGAGAGAATGTGTATGATACATCTATGGTTTAAAAGTTTAATTTACAGTGCCCATTATGACCTAGTAACGTCCCAAAGAGAAAATAGTGTCAAGAATTTAACCCACATAGAAGGTGAATCTAAATTAGAACATTATCAAGGAGAGGTAGAAAAGGGAAGTGATGGGAAAGAAAGAGGGTAGGATATCTGTATACTGTATAAACAAAAGGCAGTAATTGTTAATAAGAACCTAAGGAAAAGATTAGGAAAAGTAAACACAAGGAGCTACAGATAATTAGAATCCTTTAAGTTTCAGGACTCAGAAGTCACTGGATACATTCTTGACCACTTAAAGAATGTAAGATTCTTTCAGTGAAGACAGGAATAACCAGAACACTTTTTTCTCTCTCCACGCAAAATAAATAAGTAAATAATTTTAAAAATCTGGTTTTAAATCTGGTCACGTCAGTAAGGCTTTTATGGTTTCAAAGGACATTATGTCAATGTCTGTTCAACTATAATCAGTCCTAAAGTGGAAACAGCAGAAGCTAAAGGTAAGTGCAATTTGAATGAGCAAAGAGGATCAATTTTAAGGTAGTAAATGTAAGTGTGGCTGCTTTGAGTCTTAGGAAAGAGATGCTTATTTAAGGGAATCATTTGTGAATTAAAAATAATACTGAGCTGAAAACTTTTTAAACAACTCAAGTTCGTGTTTATTTTTTTCCATAGATGGTTGCAGTACCTCTTCTCTTATATTTTACCAAAGTATCCAATGTCTTGATATCCATATGATTCAACTGATTAACATTCTACCTGATTATTTATAAATTCATAATATATTATGAATTAGAAAGAAAGGACGGCCTTCTGGGTAAGGCACGGACTGGGACTCAGGAGCTCTGGGTATAATTCCTTTCTCTGTCACAGAGCTTCCTATGTGATCTTAGTGTGTTGGTACCTCAGTTCCCCATCTGTAAAACGGAGATATTTCCTTTTTCTCTCCTTTCATCTGTCTTGTCTATTTATATTGCCATCTCTTTGGGTTAGGGAATCTCTGTTACTATATGTTTATATAGCACTTAACACAATGGGGTCAGTCATACCCTGATCAGGGGTAGATCAGGGGCGGGCAAACTACGGCCTGTGGGCTGGATCTGGTCCCTCAGGGCTTTGGATGTGGCCCACGGGACAGCCATCCCCGCAGGCGCTGCGCCGCTCCTGGAAGCGGCCAGCAGCACGTCCCTGCGGCCCCTGGGGGAGGGGCGCAAAGGGCTCTGCGTGCTTCCCTTACCTGTGGGTACCTCCCCTGAAGTTCCCATTGGCTGGGAACGGGGAACCACTGCCAAGGGGAGCATCAGGGGAGGTACCCACAGGCAAGGGCAGTGTGTGGAGCCCTCTGTGCCCCCCCCCCCCCCAGGGCTGCAGGGATGTGGTACTGGCCACTTCCTGGAGTTGCGCAGGGCCAGGGCAGGCAGGGAGCCTGCCCTAGCCCTGGTGTGCATTGCTGCCACCCCGGAGCTGCTCGAGGTAAGCGGCGCCGGGCCAGAGCCCAACTCCCTGCCCTGAGTCCCCTGCCTACACCCCAACCCCCTGCCGCACCCCGCACTCCTCCTGCACCCCAACCCCCTGCCCTGAGTCCCCTCCCGCACTCCGCACTCCTCCCTGCATCACTTCCCTGAGCCCCCTCCCGCACTCCGCACCCCCTTCTGCACCCCAACCCCCTGCCCTGAGCCCCCTCCCGCACTCCGCACTCCTCCCTGCATCACTTCCCTGAGCCCCCTCCCGCACTCCGCACCCCCTTCTGCACCCCAACCCCCTTCCCTGAGCCCCCACGTACACCCTGCACCCCTCCTCAGCCCCAATCCCTTGCCCTGAGCCCCTTCCTGCACACTGCACCACAACCCCCTGCCCCAGCCCTACATTCATGGCCCTGCATGCAATTTCCCCACCCAGATGTGGCCTTCAGGCCAAAAAGTTTGCCCACCCCTGCTGTAGATGCAACTATAACACGAGTGTTTTTTTTAATAGTCTCATTTCTGGTATACTGTCAGACTTAGATTCACCACTTAAAATGTTTTTAGACCATTGAAACTCACTGAGAAGTAAAATCTCACTGTACTGCAGCCTGGAGACATTCTGCTTATCTGCAGTAGGTAAAATTGGGATTCTTTGCCAGGTGAGTAAAGGGTGGATGAATAGATTGTGTTTCTGAGCTGGTATGTGTGTGTGTCTGTTTTGCAAGCCTGCACTAGAGTGACCTGGGTTATAGAAATTAAAAGCAACGGGTCTAGGAGATCCACACATCACACAATTCATTATTTCATCAGTAACTAGGAGAAATACTACTATTTTGGCTCACTACAGCAACAGCAAAAGTTCTGCTGTACTAGACTCTCCCTCAGGTTATTTTGTGAGATCGGTTTCTAAATGACAAGAATGTGAAAGCTCTAGTTAAAAAAAGAAAGGTGAGGGGGAAGGAAAACTGATCGTCCATAATTAGATAAAAGGGCAGTGAGGGGAGAAAACCCCAAAGCATCATTTCAAGCAGCATGGTTGTAGTTATTAAACAAGGAAAAAACACAGCAAGCCATGGAACATAACCACCCAAATGTACAGCATCTGCTCCAGAACAAGACCACAATTTTAAAAGTAACCTGTAAGAGACAGCAGCTACAGTGGGTTTGCGTGAAGGCTCATCTCCAATACAATGCATCATATTGTGTTACATCATGAAGCATCTAAAATAAGTGGGGTCAATGAAGAAGAAAAATAGGGTCTGTGGGAACTGAAACCACATTTCTAATAGGTTTCAGAGTAGCAGCCGTGGTAGTCTGTATTCGCAAAAAGAAAAGGAGTTCTTGTGGCACCTTAGAGACTAACAAATTTATTTGAGCATAAGCTTTCGTGAGCTACAGCTCACTTCATCGGATGCATTAAGGTGAAAAACACTCCCTGGTGCAGTAAAATAAAGAAATGCACAGGAAAAAAAAAGACTGGAAAGAAACACATCCCGAAATAACCCTCCGGCAGCATCACCCATGTCTGCCTGGAGCTATCACTGCTAAATTCTGCCATGCCCAGGGCATGAAAATAACCCTGTTTGCCTGCGGTGGAGAGTTAAGAATATAGATACTGACATTCTTATAGGTCACCTCTGTTACTCAGGTTTTCCAGAGGGCTTGCTGAACCTTATCTCACTTTCTGCAGACAAAGCCCCCCTGAGATAGTCACACACACACAACTGGCCTGCAGGGTGCAAATTATCTGGGCTTTTATAAATACACTGGGTGGCTTTAAATATAGCTCCCCACCCCCTCCCCCTGCGCTGTTCTGGGCCTGAGCTGGGAAATGCCCTCCCCCAGCCCCGTGGAAAGCCCATCGCAGCTGGGAAGCTGTGTGACATCTGGCGCCCTTCGCCACTGGCTGTACTTTCCAGAAGGGTTTTTGAATGCATCCGATGAAGTGAGCTGTAGCTCACGAAAGCTTATGCTCAAATAAATTTGTTAGTCTCTAAGGTGCCACAAGTACTCCTTTTCTTATTTCTAATAGGGTGAATTTTGCCATTCCACTGCATTCAGCTAAAGTACAATAGGTGATTAAAACTAAAAAGGAAGAGAGATGCCACTGCCAAAGTACAGCACTTGTACACTTTTAAAAAGGAATTTTTCTAATATTTCTTCCCCATTAATATAAAATACATAAATCCCACCAGAGAATACAAATTAAAAATATCCTCCATTCTTCTTTGAGAGTTATTTGTGTGTGTCAGAGATGGATTAAACATTAATTAGGTTATTTAAACTTCTTTGCACTAAACTACAGTGACTGACAGCAGTGTCACAGTTGTTGTCATGACAAGACCCCTCATGTTGGACAATACTGTTTGTTCTGATGAAAGTAAATTGTTTGGACAGTTTAATCAAATCTCACTCCCCTAAACATCACCTTCAGAAATTAAATTTAGACAAAGAATTTAAACTTAATTGAAATAGACCACCTAAGGAGACTGACAGATGTAGTGCTAGAAATAAATGTAACATTTTACTGTAACCCATCACCCTGCCCTCTGCAACATGTAACTTCTTCTGCTAATGAGGTTTACTAAAGCAGTCATTTTCAAACTCTCTTCATTTGCGGACCCCTAAAATTTTTAAAATGAAGGTACAGACCCCTTTAGAAATCTTAGACCTAGTCTTGAAAACCACTGTTCTAAAAAAATACTGAAGCTAGGTGGATAAAGGCCAAAAGATGCAAATAATGAGCTGGCAAAAGTTTTCACTCAGGCGAGTGCTCCTTGCCCCATAACCTCAAACTCTGAAACCCCCAAATTCAACTGAAATAAAAATGACCCAACTCCTCAGCACTGCTCATACCTCCTGAAATCCATTCTAATTGAGACTATTTTGCTGCCATCTGACACTTATTTTATGTGTGTTCTTCATATTTATTGCCATATTAAGGGTATTTGCATGAAAATAGAATTGTTGATCCTTAGGACCTTACCACCTGCTGTTTGTGAGGTCAGAGACAAAGGATTATAACTGGGTGAGAGAGAAGTGACAAGAGCAGATGAACTCATAAGCAACAAAGAAGCTGTTTTAATGCAAATATTTATAGTAATAAAGGGGGAAAGGGAAATACAAAACCTGTAATACACAGGCAAAATTGGCTAGTCCCTAAATTGAATTTTTTTCATATGGCATCAGATGGTCTTTAAAATATTACTTAGGTGAGGTGGGAGAGAGACAAGAGTGCTGAAGAGATAATGCCATAAAGAGCGAAGGTTCGCAAACTGACGGTTTCCACTAGTGCTTCAGAACAATGTTTACTGCATGGGCAGCTCTGAAGGCATGCTGTCCAGCTGTGATAGAAGACCCAAACTGTACTCAGTACATGAGTTCAGTCACTGGTGGAAAAATTTTGCATCTTCTTTATTCAGGTGTTAATCTAATAAGATTGGGGTTTAGAGTCTAACAGAGAAAGCATGTTGACATGTTGTTTAATGGTTCGTTTGTCGTTATCGGTGTTAGCCATGTGAGAAGCCCAATCAGTTTCTTATGATAGATTGTTCTAGTTTGTATTAAACTCTTAAATCTTTTCTTCTGTTTTCATGTACTCACCTGCATTCCTGAAGTCTTTAGCAGACCAGGTAGTATGAGTTCCCTTCTCCCCCCCTCTACTCTGTCTCTCTCAATGTGCTTAAACAGAAACTGTAATGATGAGATAATAGTTTACTTTCTAGTCCCATTAAATCTTTAGGCTCTCTACTAAGACTGCCAATGATGGTACCCCTTGTGATGTTGTTGTATTGTGGATGTTTATCCACTAGAAACTGGACTGAGATTACCACCTCATTTCACAAAGGCTGCTGCTCAGGGGTGAAAGGCATGAGCATTTGACTTGCTCGGATTTGATCCAGCAGACTAGAGAAGAAAGAGTCCATATTCTATTATCAATCCTCTGAGCCATAGCTTCTCGCTGGCTGATGATGATGTTCCAGATCATCCCTTATCGCTCCAAAATAAGTGCAACATTGTCCATTTTATCGAAGAACAAGAAAATTTCACTCAGAATAAAACCTGAACAAAGCAATTAGTAGTGCAAATCCCAGGAAGCGTAATCTGCTCTATGTCATGAGTGGCTGAGGGGAGAATAGAGAGACAAAGATAAAGGATTACTGGCAAAGCAGAGCTAGAGGGAGGGGACAGGGTAAAAGGAGGCATGGAACATCAAAGAGAATGACTGCAAGGTTCATGGGGACTGAGGCACTGGCAATATGTTACCAGTGGGAGGGAGCAAGAGCAACATTCGCCTTCAGGCACCTGCCTTCCTCCCCTCAAAGGAGATGTGTACACACAGATAGGCTAGAGGAGTTGTTGATCTGGCTCATGCTAGAAGCTTGAGATGTCAGCATGGAATCCTGTGATGAGAATATTTTTAATAAATGGCAATATCTTATTCAACACATCTACTACCTGTTTGCATTCAGAGACATAATTACTAGTGGAATGGAATTATCACCCTCTGCTGAGCAGAGGCAAAACTGCTTCTGCTGAGCCATTGTGACAGAGTTTGGATATTTTCTTAATACAACTTGTTTATTTAAAGATTCTAAATTCTTATTACCAGCTCCTAATTTCTGAGTGCTTGAGTTTCCAACCACATTCTTTTAAAGTAAGGTGGTAGGGAATGTTGCATATAATATAAAACACACACACACACAAATTTTTGTTAGTTAAGACAGCTTTCATCAATAAACAAAACCATAAAAATGAGGAAATAAAAAGTTAACAATTAAAAGATCCATTATTCAAGTTAGGAAATGCCAGAATGAACATTGCCCATGCAACCTTAATTTGCCCCCCTTGTGCATATGCATTATGATCCAGCCTTTACTTACATTCAGAAGTAACTACCTGTTAAAAAGTCTGGTGTACGTGATTTGACCAGCATCACCTAGGAACTCAGTGGCAGAGGCAGGGATAGACTCCAAGTCTCCAGGGCAACATTCAACTGCCTTAACCTTGAGACCGTCCTTTCTCTAGCTGTAATCCTCTGTTTCATTCACTAGACACCTACCAAGTTCTGCAACAAATGTGGCAGGGGCCCTGCAGACAACACAGCTCCAATTCATCCCTAGAGCAGATCTGTCCTGTACACAGAGAGAACCAGGGATCCTCTGTAAAAAATAATAATAATAATAATATATGATCATGTAATTAAAGACTCAGGTTCATACCCATAATGCATACATACAAGGGGGGCTGTGGTGGGGTACAACACACTGAACAATGTGGGCTCAGTTGGCTCCACCCTGTCACACCTATGCAACGTGTCAGGATTGGTGAAAAGAGCTTAAGAGGGAGAGCCCCAGCTCAGTTGATGGTAGATGTTCAGCACCCACCTCCTGAAGGCCCCTCCCTGAGGAAAGAGAGGGCATCTATCCCCTCTATTATCTGTGAACCTGTTTGTTTGTGTTAATTCCCCCTGGTTTTGTTTGTTGACTTTCCCAAAAGGGGAGAGACTTTAAAGTGACCTGACTGGAGGGCCATGTCACAGGAAGAGGCAGACCACTGCAGGCATGGAGTGACCATTAGCAGGAGGTATCTGGGTGGGAGTGCTGCTATACCATGTCTGGCCACAAGAAGGTGCTAGTGGTGAGTCAACCCCTTCACAGGAGCCAATTAAGGTTGCATAGGCAATGTTAATCCTGGTATTTTCTAACTTAAGAGTGCTTTTAGCTTTGCAACTTTTTAATCCTTAATTTTGTATTTTCTATTTTTATGGTTAATTTATTGAGAAAGCTACCTTAACTAAAATTAAATAAGTTTATTTGAATTTCCTTAATTTGTAATAGAAATAAAATCTTATATACATGCTATTTAAATAATAAAGCCTTTACACATTTGTCGTCAATTCATATTTTATTACAGTTGTTCATTGTGAAGTGCCATAGTTCATCACATGTAGCTCAAATTATTGAAATTAAGTTAAACTGCATTTTAAAAAATTTTTTAATGCATCTTCAGTTGTACTGCAACTTTTAAATAACCTTGTTCTAGGGCCCCCCAATTAGCCAGGGCCCTTGGGCATAGACCCCATTGGCCCAGTGGCTAATCTGCCAATGCATGCCACTATTCTTACAATGAAAGGCCCCCAAAACTTGTCATAGTTCACAACCTACTGCATTATGATGTATGTCTGATTGTGCATTAATAGCTGATGATTTAGAACTACGCCAGCTGGATTCAGTAACATAGTCTGCATTACCAAACTGAATACTGATTACTCAATAACATCCTGAAGAAATTTTTGTCCACAGCTCTTAGCTTAAATTCTGTACAAGTTAAAAACTAGACTACATAATAGGATGCAGGTTATTGTACACAGCACAAAAGTGATTATCTTACACAGGAGGTGATCTTTCAGTTCTCACTCAGCCAAAACTCCCATTCAGGTCAATGGAATTCCTGCTTGACTGAGGACAGCAAGTGTGTGGTGGGCCCCAAAACTTGTAAGTCCTAGTGGCTTCTGTCAAAAAATGCATGTGTCAGAGCACAAGAACTAAAAGTTTGGATGTCCTCTAATCGATCTGCATTTTTTATTTAAACTAATAATAAAAATACTTTGTACTGAATGTACTTTTCATCTATAGACCTCAAGACCTTCCCAAAAGTGAATTATAGTCCCCATTTTTAAAGAGAGGTACCTGAAATCACAAGACTATGTAGGAGCCGGGACTAGAAGCCAGTCTACCCTCTGTCTACTGGATCAAGTTATCCTGCATGGGTCCTTAAAGCTAGGTTCACTGTTCTCAGAAGACTAGGTTCTATCACAGGAGGAACACTTCAAATGCTAACCATGAAAGGCCCACTAATTACAAATCGTGAATGTGGAGGACTCTGCATCTGTTGCTTTCATTTTCTTTTATGAACTGTGCAGCTCATGAGAGTCGCTGGTATTTTTACTTAATTACATTCATTCTTTTAAGCGACTTTATAGAGCAAATCTTAGTCATTGCAGAGAACTTATTTGCTCTATATTTCTATGATACTCTCAACCACTGTTCCCTCTAAGCTGTGCATGTGGGCGCGCACACAGATATTAAACCCCGCGCACACGGCGAAACACCGCGTGCACTCTGGCTTCAGTGGCACTCAGGCTTTTTTTTTTTTTTTGGCTTCGGCGGCAGCACAGAAGAAATTTTTTGCGCATAGGGCCTGTTAAAAATTAGAGGGATCATTGCTCTCAACCCTGCTTATCTTCAGGTGAAATTTTCACAAATGCAAAAATTGAAGGGATAAGAGAGAAACAGGTGAGGAGCCTTTGGTTACGGGCCATAGACAATGCTCTAGACCTGAGGTAGTTACTATACAGCCACACTAAACAGCACCTGGGTGGAGAGAGGCAAAGTATATGGGAGGGGGACTTTTGCTCCCTTTGCAGATAAATCCTGTTCATTAAAATTTACAAAAAGAACTCTTGGAAAAATATGGGGGGAGTGGGGCAACCAGGGCAGAAAAAGCATCCCACTTGCTACTGAAAAACCTGGTGAGATGCTGAGGCCACTGTATTTCAATTATCTGATCTGAGAGACAAGGCAACCTGCTAAAATTGGAAAACGAAAAGAAAAGGGAAATCTTGGTTACTGTAGTTTGCATTATGTTCTTTCCTGATGTGCTACAAAGAGACACAGCTAGTTTATAGCCAGAATGCAACACTGCATTTGCTCAGAGTTAAGGTCGCTCGGGGGCAAATCTCACCAACTTCTCACTAGAAATAAAGAAAATCCCCAGCAAAGGCAACTTTCATTTGCATTCCTTTAATGCAAGAATATGACAGTCAGAGGCAGGAGGGCTGTGAGCAGAAGTGGGGCCAAAAGGGTTCTGTGTGGGATGCAGGCAAAACAATGCACATTGATGCTGACAACAAACCACATGAATAACTAGCAGTGCTGATAAAGACATTTTTAAAACTGCCCTGTATAGTTGGGAGCCTTTCCATTACCAATGCCTGGGGGCCGTGCAGATGGGCTCTCCACACGTCTACATGAACACACCCCTGCTCAGTCTCCTGTTTATAGTAGAAGAAGAGGAGCTAGTTTCATCATCTCCTGAGTACAATTGGAGAGGGTAACTATCTCTCCTTGAATGGGGGAACATCTATGGATCCAGCTGCCTCCAAGACCATGAGGAATATTAAGGGCCCAAACTGGCACAAACTTCAGAGATTTAAATTAGGGCTGTCAAGCGATTAAAAAAATTAATCACGAATAATTGCATTGTTAATTATAGAACACTGTTTGTTTATATAAATATTTGTGGATGTTTTCCACATTTTCAAATATATTGATTTCAATTACAATACAGAATACAAAGTGTATAGTGCTCACTTTACATTTATTTTTTATTATAGATATTTGCACTTTGTAAAAACAAAAGAAATAGTATTTTTCAATTCACCTAATACAAGTACTGTGGTGCAATCTCTTTATCATGAAAGTTGAACTTACAAATGTAAAGCTTTGCACAAAAAATAACTGCATTCAAAAATAAAACAATGTAGAACTTTACAAGTCCACTCAGTCCTAATTCTTGTTCAGCCAATCACTCAAACAAGTTTGTGCCTACTGCCTAGCACCGTTGTAGCTGGCATTGCAAGATATTTGTGCCAGATGTGCTAAAGATTCATATGTCCCTTCATGCTTCAACCACCATTCCACGGGACATGCATCCATGCTGATAATGGGCACTGCTCGATTACAATCCAAAGCAGTGCAGACCAATGCATGTTCATTTTCATCATCTAAGTCAGATGTCACCAGCAGAAGGTTGATTTTCTTTTTTGGTGGTTCGGGTTCTGTAGTTTCCGCATCAGAATGTTGCTCTTTTAAGACTTCTGAAAGCATGCTCCACACCCCGTCCCTCTCAGATTTTGAAAGGCTCTTCAGATTCTTAAATCATGGGTCGACTGCTGTAGCTATCTTTAGAAATCTCACATTGGTACCTTCTTTGCGTTTTGTCAAATCTGCAGTGAAAATGTTCTTAAAATGAATAACATTCTGGGTCATCATCTAAGACTGCTATAACATGAAATATATGGCAGAATGTGGGTAAAACACAGAGCAGGAGACATACAATTCTCCCCCAAAGAGTTCAGTCAGAAATTTAATTAATGCATTGTTTTTTTAACGAGCATCATCAGCATGGAAACGTCCTTTGGAATGGTGGCCAAAGCATGAAGGGGCATATGAATGTTTAGCGTATCTGGCACATAAATATTTTGCAATGCTGGCTACAAAAGTGCCATGCGAATGTCTGTTCTCACTTTCAGGTGACACTGTAAATGAGAAGCAGGCAGCATTATCTCCCGTAAATGTAAACAGACTTGTTTCTCTTAGTGATTGGCTGCACAAGAAATAGGACTGAGTGGACTTGTAGACTCTAAAGTTTTACATTGGTTTGTTTTTGAGCGCTGTTATGTAACAAAAAAAAAATCTACATTTGTAAATTGCACTTTCACGATAAAGAGATTGCACTATGGTTCTTGTATGAGGTGAATTGAAAAATACTATTTCTTTTATCATTTTTTACAGTTCAAATATTTGTAATAAAAATAATATAAAGTGAGCACTGTATACTTTGTATTGTGTTGTGTCAAGGCTGATTCCCCAATCTGGCACTTTGAGTGCAGGAAGTGGGAGCCAGCAAGGATTCTAAAAATTAATAGGTTTCAGAGTAGCAGCCATGTTAGTGTGTGTTTGCAAAAAGAAAAGGAGTACTTGTGGCACCTTAGAGACTAACAAATTTGTTAGTCTCTAAGGTGCCACAAGTACTCCTTTTTTTAAAAAATTAATACTGGCTACTCCAAGCTGGTATTAAACTCCCAAGGTTACAGCTTCTCTCTGACCTTGGATGGGTAGATGCTGCCACCACGCAAATGCAAAAAACCCCTTTGAACCCAGGAAGGCGCACTTGGGAATTCCTCTCTGTGGGGTACCCTCAAGCCCTTTCACCTCCCTTCCAGGGAAGAGCTGATAATGAAAACAAAATCAGCTGTTGCCACCAGCTAATTAAACAACATGTGCACAAACCTCTTAGGACACCAAAAATCCAATCCTGTTCTTAAAAAAGGTAAATTTTATTAAAAACAAAAAAAAAGAAATACATCGGGAACTTAAGGCTTTTGCTAGATTTAAAAAACCCACTTATAAAAATTAAACATCAAGAATAACCTTCTTGAGGTCCAGCTTAAAGGTTACAAGCAAAACAAAAGCATTTTGGATTAGCACAGAGAAGTCCACAAGCCAATAAGAAATAAACAGAGATAAACCTAATCGCATCTTTCTAGACATTTTCTGATATACTTACATATCTGGGGTTTTAAATGAGAAGGTTTAGGTATGATCTGATGATTTTCATACCTGACAAAAAGCTTTTACAGCATAGTCTTAGCCCTGTCTCTGTTCTCTCCTCTCTCTCCGGAGAATAACAATAAGAGAAAGGGAAAGTTTTTTTCCCAATTTTAAAAAGTTCTAGCCTTCCTTTTGGTCAGGTGCCCACTTCTTTCCTTTTACCTGTGGACTTGTTAACCCTGTACAGGTTAAGCAAGTAGAGAACAACTACCAAGAGGGATTCTATAGCTAACTGGCTAGCTGGGTGTCCACATAAGGGAGCTTCCCCCCCTTCATTTATCACATGTTGTAATTTAAATCAATTTGTTTGAAAATGTAAAAAAAAAAATTTTTAAATATCCAAAATATTTAATAAATTTCAATTGTATTCTATTATTGAACAGTGCGATTAAAACTGCAGTTAATCGCGATTAATTTTTTTAATCACAGTTAATTTTTTGGAGTTTTTGGAATCGACAGCCCTAATTTAAATTAATCTTCCTCTTTGCATGTATTTTCTTATTTCAGCCTTGAGGGCTGCTCTGAGTGCTGAGTTCAAGCCCAGTTACTAAGATGAGAAGATACAGGTGAACTGTATCTGTCTTGAATGGTTTAGACACAACAATTCCTGCATCTCGTAGGGGGTTAGACTAGATGACCCTTCTGGTTCCTTCTAACCCTCTGATTCTATGAATTTCCCAGGGTTTCAGTAACACAGTATTAGCCTTCAGGAAATCACATGACTCAGTTCTGTGACATGATACATAAAGATGAGTACAAACCAAAACCATGGATACCTCCTAAACTTTGTGACTTGTGCCATTCTTGTCATTTACTATATTTGTGCACAATGTCTAACACAATGAGACCACAACTTGTTTGCAGTCTCAGGTTGCTACCACAATATAAATGTTAAATAATCCTATGAACATGTCCCATCAGTTTCAGAACAGACACCTGGCACATGGAAGTACAAATATTCAGAGATGCAAGAATGGACATTGAACTGAGTGTTCTAAGCTTGTATTGTGGGTCCATAGTGCACTGAGCTTATTTATACTCTTAATAACTTTTATTTGTCAGTCCCTAAGAGAGCAAAATGTAGAGCCTTGGTTCTCTGAAGCAGGCAGGTTAGCCTTAACAGTACCACATTTCTGCCCAGTTAGTGCCTGCCCTTGTCCCCCTCTTACTGCCCCCCCCATTGTATCCCCGACCCTCAATACCATCACCCTTAGTCCTGACCTCGCCCCTGCTGGCCAGTCCTCCCCTAACACCTTAGGGGGCTGGGTTCTCATCCAGGGGAAGTGGGGCAAGCGGAAGAAAATAAAAAGAGAAATACAAATAAAGATTCACTCAACATATACCTAAGCTTTGCACCATTAACACTTCAATTGGACTGCTATGCCAGAAGGAAGCAGACAATATGACTTTCTTGCCTTCTCATCTGGTGGCGTTGCCTTGAGATACAGACATTTTGGGCAAAGATGCAGTTATCATGGAGATTACCATATCTGTGGCGGGGAGAGGGGTGTTTCTGCACCTTTTGCTTAAAGATTGCTTTGTGATCATCTCTGCAATTATCTAGTACTGGTTGCAATTACCCTAGTAGCCTCCAGATAGTTCTATAGACATCTCTGGGACGGTTTAAGAAAATGGGGACATCAGTGGCCATGAAGAAAGCCCACATGTCTAGTCTGCAAATTTGCAGAGGGGTTGGTATGACACCCCCCACGCTATCAATAGCATGAGCACAATGACTCAGCTGTTAGAAACCCCAGAGCCTAGGTGATATTTTTCCACATCTACTCTGCTGTACCAGGTGCTTGAGGAGAGAGTGGTTTTCTTGTTTCCTACATCATCTTGGTATCCTCCCAGTCCTTTAGAACAGAGCTGACCTATCTGGCTTGAGTTGAAATGGTGCTGAGCAGTTGTCTGGATTTAAGATTTAAGTTTTTTCTTGTTCTCATGTTTCCTGGAGGTAATTCCAAACTACGCTATTATGTGTGTTTTCTTGTTTCTCTGTGTGTTCACCCACTGTCTTCAGAAGTTCTGCTATATTAGCTAATGCTCTGTGGTTTAAATATCCCACTCCATGTCATTTGCTTTTTTTGTACTATGCTACCTTGAGTTTATCCTTCCTCCATCTCTGTTTATGGGTCCTTTTTAACAACAAAATTGAATACAAAATATTCTCAGCCAGCTGTAGCAGGCCAGTTTTGTGTCACATTTCTTGCCAGGATGGTGAGCCACTCCTTGGATAAGTTGTAGATCCCAGATGTTAAGCTTCTGGTGCCTTATCAGACTCCTCAGGCAGCTGTTATTGGCAACCGTTAGATGTGCTTATGCAGCAGGGTGTGTCCTTTTATTTGATTACACTGTCTCTCTAGCCACTGTAGGAAAAGAAATGCTGGGTCTCTTCTACCTTCCTCCCAACATCTCCAAGAAAAAAAAGTATTGTCTGGCTAGTTTATTGGAAACACTATCTTTTCTTTTCTTTTTCTTTTTTGTGGGGGGGAGGGACTATTTAGGTAGAAGGAAACTCCTAGGGACTCTTTTGGATTATAGAGAATAAGCAGAAGTGTCTACATCGGACATGGCCAAAGAGCATCCCACAGATACTACAATCAACCATGTGGCCATCCTTGTGATTGCTGAGACCTGTGGCTTCTGAATATAGCACTTATGTGGGCTGCTCACATCAAAATGAATCAATGTCTGCTGGGACTTGTAGCCGGCATGAGCCATACTTCCGTATGGAAGAGGAAGGTGACTACAGACTGCTTCAATTGGTGTGCAAATTAATTGTGGCCCTTGACATCCAGGCAAATTGACAATGCAGCCTGTGATTAAATAACGTTTGGGACTTCCTGCTGTATACCAATGTAGGAACCTGTTACTTTGGAAATGATATGACTAGGATACCAAGTTTTGATGTGCACTCTCTAGTGACAGGCAGGCTAAAAGATGAGAGAGAGATGTCAGAGGCCTCAGTTAATCCCATTGGCTTCCAGCAGGAAGAGAATAGAGATCCAGGTGTGCATCCAGCCACCCACAGAACCATTAGATCTCTGAACTATACATGGAGTTTAAACTGGAATGTGAAGATCTGATACTCCATTCTATTCAGATTCTTATACCTCCCCCATCACCATAGTAGCTTAGTGCCTTCCGACATGACTAACGTTGGTCACATGTGGTTTTGATGCTTGGAATGAGTGAAAGCCTCCCTTTGTCATGTTCTATGCCTACTGCTGTGCTTAACACAAGACAGCATGAGACACTAAAGTCAGAGATACAGATTAAGTTCCAATTATCAATGATTTGATTGAAAACCAAAGGTAATAAGTACTTCAGAGCAGGAACCGTGTCTACTTCTATGTGGCATGTAGCACAGCAGGACCCTGATTCTGATCAGGGCCTCTAGGTGCTACCATAACAGAACAAATAATAAAATCCAGGCAGATCAATCTACTATCCTGATGCACAAAATGGCTTTTTGTTATCTCTCTTCTTTCTTGTTTGTAATATTTTCATTACTGCACATTTACTGTTACGTAATGACAGGTTTCAGGGTAACAGCCGTGTTAGTCTGTATTCGCAAAAAGAAAAGAAGTACTTGTGGCACCTTAGAGACTAACCAATTTATTTGAGCATGAGCTTTCGTGAGCTACAGCTCACTTCATCGGATGCATACTGTGGAAACTGCAGAAGACATTATATACACAGAGACCATGAAACAATACCTCCTCCCACCCCACTCTCCTGCTGGTAATAGCTTATCTAAAGTGATCATCAAGTTGGGCCATTTCCAGCACAAATCCAGGTTTTCTCACCCTCCGCCCCCCCCCACACAAACTCACTCTCCTGCTGGTAATAGCCCATCCAAAGTGACCACTCTCTTTACAATGTGTATGATAATCAAGGTGGGCCATTTCCAGCACAAATCCAGGTTTTCTTACCCCCCCACCCCCCTCTAAAAACCACACACACAAATTCACTCTCCTGCTGGTAATAGCCTATCCAAAGTGACCACCCTCCCTACAATGTGCATGATAATCAAGGTGGGCCATTTCCAGCACAAATCCACGTTTTCTCAGACACCCCCCCACACACACACAAACTCACTCTCCTGCTGGCAATAGCTCATCCAAACTGACCACTCTCCTTACAATGTGCATGATAATCAAGGTGGGCCATTTCCAGCATAAATCCAAGTTTAACCAGAACATCTGGGGGGGGGGGTAGGAAAAAACAAGGGGAAATAGGCTACCTTGCATAATGACTTAGCCACTCCCAGTCTCTAAGCCTAAATTAATAGTATCCAATTTGCAAATGAATTCCAATTCAGCAGTTTCTCGCTGGAGTCTGGATTTGAAGTTTTTTTGCTGTAAGATAGCGACCTTCATGTCTGTGATTGCGTGACCAGAGAGATTGAAGTGTTCTCCGACTGGTTTATGAATGTTATAATTCTTGACATCTGATTTGTGTCCATTTATTCTTTTACGTAGAGACTGTCCAGTTTGATCAATGTACATGGCAGAGGGGCATTGCTGGCACATGATGGCATATATCCCATTGGTGGATGTGCAGGTGAACGAGCCTGTGATAGTGTGGCTGATGTTGTTAGGCCCTGTGATGGTGTCCCCTGAATAGATATGTGGGCCAGTTGGCAACGGGCTTTGTTACATTGGTCAAACTGGACAGTCTCTACGTAAAGGAATAAATGGACACAAATCAGATGTCAAGAATTATAACATTCATAAACCAGTCGGAGAACACTTCAGTCTTTCTGGTCACGCAATCACAGACATGAAGGTCGCTATCTTACAGCAAAAAAACTTCAAATCCAGACTCCAGCGAGAAACTGCTGAATTGGAATTCATTTGCAAATTGGATACTATTAATTTAGGCTTAGAGACTGGGAGTGGCTAAGTCATTATGCAAGGTAGCCTATTTCCCCTTGTTTTTTCCTACCCCCCCCCCCCAGATGTTCTGGTTAAACTTGGATTTATGCTGGAAATGGCCCACCTTGATTATCATGCACATTGTAAGGAGAGTGGTCAGTTTGGATGAGCTATTGCCAGCAGGAGAGTGAGTTTGTGTGTGTGTGGGGGGGTGTCTGAGAAAACGTGGATTTGTGCTGGAAATGGCCCACCTTGATTATCATGCACATTGTAGGGAGGGTGGTCACTTTGGATAGGCTATTACCAGCAGGAGAGTGAATTTGTGTGTGTGGTTTTTAGAGGGGGGTGGGGGGGTAAGAAAACCTGGATTTGTGCTGGAAATGGCCCACCTTGATTATCATACACATTGTAAAGAGAGTGGTCACTTTGGATGGGCTATTACCAGCAGGAGAGTGAGTTTGTGGGGGCGGGGGCGGAGGGTGAGAAAACCTGGATTCGCAAAAAGAAAAGGAGTACTTGTGGCACCTTAGAGACTAACCAATTTATTTGAGCATGAGCTTTCGTGAGCTACAGCTCACTTCATCGGATGCATACTGTGGAAACTGCAGAAGACATTATATACACAGAGACCATGAAACAGTACCTCCTCCCACCCCACTCTCCTGCTGGTAATAGCTTATCTAAAGTGATCATCAAGTTGGGCCATTTCCAGCACAAATCCAGGTTTTCTCACCCTCCGCCCCCCCACACACAAACTCACTCTCCTGCTGGTAATAGCCCATCCAAAGTGACCACTCTCTTCACAATGTGTATGATAATCAAGGTGGGCCATTTCCAGCACAAATCCATGTTCTCTCACCCCCTCACCCCCCTCCAAAAACCACACACACAAACTCACTCTCCTGCTGGTAATAGCCTATCCAAAGTGACCACTCTCCTTACAACGTGCATGAAAATCAAGGTGGGCCATTTCCAGCAGAAATACAGGTTTTCTCACACACACCCCTTTTCCCCCAAAAAAGCACACATACACAAACTCACTCTCCTGCTGTTAATAGCTTATCCAAAGTGACCACTCTCCCTACAATGTGCATGATAATCAAGGTGGGCCATTTCCAGCACAAATCCAGGTTTTCTCACCCCCCCCCCACACACACAAACTCACCCTCCTGCTGGCAATAGCTCATCCAAACTGACCACTCTCCCCACAATATGCATGTCAATCAAGGTGGGCCATTTCTGGATTTGTGCTGGAAATGGCCCAACTTGATGATCACTTTAGATAAGCTATTACCAGCAGGAGAGTGGGGTGGGAGGAGGTATTGTTTCATAGTCTCTGTGTATATAATGTCTTCTGCAGTTTCCACGGTATTCATCCGATGAAGTGAGCTGTAGCTCACCAAAGCTCATGCTCAAATAAATTGGTTAGTCTCTAAGGTGCCACAAGTACTCCTTTTCTTTTTGCATTTACTGTTAGTGGCCCCTGGTGGCAAGGTTTACAACTGCAGAATTTATGCTAAATTTTTATTTATAGGTCAAAAGGCCTGAGAATCCCAAATGCTAAAGAAATTTTCTGTTGAACCATTCAGAACGTCAGACCAAGGAACCAGAAATACATCATAATTTTTTCCCATCCTTGCTGTAAGTAATGATGCAGCAGAGTAAATCCATTCTTTTTAGGATTTGCTTCCTCCAAATTAATGTTAAGGGGTTCTTATACCTCCTCTGCAGATGTTGTTCTCAGTGTTGTAGCGAGGTTAATAATATAGACTCCTTTTCTTGAAAGTTCAGTGTGGATGAAAGGCACCTGAAAAGAGCAGCAAAAATGATTACACGTGTAGAAAACATGACCTGTGAGGGAAGATTGAAAAAATTGGGTTTATTTAGTCTGAAGAAGAGAAGACTGAGGGGAGACATAACAGTTTTCAAGTACATAAAAGGTTGCTACAAGGAGGAGGGAGAAGAATTGTTCTTAATTTCTGAGGATAGGACAAGAAGCAGTGGGCTTAAATTGCAGCAAAGTGGTTTAGGTTGGACATTAGGGAAAACTTCCTAACTGTCAGCGAGTTTAAGCACTGGAATAAATGGCATAAGGAGGTTGTGGAATCTGCATCACTGGAGGTTTTTAAGAGCAAGTTAAACAAATACCTGTCAGGGATGGTCTAGATAATACTTACTCCTGCCACGAGTGCAGGGGACTGGACTAGATGTCCTCTTGAGGCAGAGGTGAAAGTAAGCCAGTATGCCCCGGTACAGCGTACCAGCAAGAGCCAGTGCACCGTACTGGGGCAGCCTGGCTTCCCCAGGGGGCAATTTAAAGGGCCTGGGGCTCCCAGCAGTGGCTGGAGCCCCAGGCCCTTTAAATTGCCTTCAGAGCCCCGCTGCTGGAGCCCTGGGGTAGCGGGGGCTCCAGGGGCTATTTAAAGGGTCGGGGCTCCAGCTGTCTCTGCCGCCCTGGTCCTTTAAATAGCTGCTGGAGACCCGCCGGTTCCCCAGGGCTCCGGTGGCTATTTAAAGGGCCAGGGCGGTAGAAGAGGGGAGACCCGGGCTCTTTAAATAGCCCCCGGAGCCGCAGGCTGCTACTGCTACCCTGGTGGGGGGGGGCACTTACCTTACAGGGTGGGCTGGGGCTGGCTCTGACTCCCTCAACCCCGCCCCTTCCACCATAGGCCCCGCCCCTTCCGGGGGCCAGAGCTGGCCCCAGAGTACCAGTAAGTCACTTGACTTACTTTCACCCCTGTCTTGAGGTCCCTTTCTGTCCTACAATTTTATGATTCTGTGATTTACAGTTTATTTGTAAGCATTTCCCCAATATTATTCCCTTAATGCAATTTACTTCATTGTTTTTAGGGACATTGGTGCAGAGCTGCAGGACAGAAAATATGGCCTATGTCAGGCATCATGATACCTATATTGTCACTAGAAAAATCAAGTACAGTCCAAACTTCGGGAAGAATTGTGTATATTTATTTATTATTTCATATGAAAATGAGCTGTCATTTCAGCTGTGCTGATCCTGGGCTTCCCATGGAGCTTTAAATACTAATTTGTTTCTTTTCTCTTTTTCTTTTAAATACAAGAAGAGATTATTATAGATTATGGAAGTGCCTGTAAAATCTGTTTTTAGATGATCCCAGCCATTTTTAAGTAAAATACACCTATTTGACACTACTCAGCTGTCTAAAATTAATTTTTACATCCTGTGTCTAAACTCTACAAAAGGTACTGGAGAGAGATGTACAGGCTCATCCAACAAGTCTCCTCATATTTCACTTCTGTGATAAGCTCCTGAACCCAGTGTTTCTTATTGAAGTGTTCCATCCGTTCCTATACGCTGCTGCTGTTATGCTGTGCATAATCCATTGTCTGATATTAAACTTTTTTCAAGAACCAAATTGTCTCTTGGACTATTGTCTAAGTGTATCTGTTCCAAGGAAAAAATGCATTAGTGTGTACTGCATTATGTTTTGAGAAATTCTTGAAAAATTGCATAAAGGTTTAAAATTGGGAGATATTGGTATTATTTTTTAGTTGCAAAAGTTGCAGTACACAAGCAGTGTATTCCAATCACTCTTAACCTAATGCCACTATGAAATATCTTTGTGCCCTGACTGCATTTCTAGCAGAGTCTTTCAAATAACTATCAGCAAATCTTTGTATTTGAATTGTAGCAGTAATAAATGAGTAAGGATCTGTGGTTAGAGGATCATCTTGGAATAGACCTTGCTGTAATATGACAAAAAAGTAAAGCAAAAAAGCACTGTTACCAGTGTATAATGCAATGTTTTTTTACGTATACCCACATTCCTTCTGAAGTTACTTCCATTCAAACATGAAACTTGGATTCTGATATAATGGACGCAATAGATACGGCTACTTGGATTGTAAACTGTTTAGGTCAAAAAACTTTTCATCAAGCTGTCTGAAAATTACTATGCACCTCTTGGCACTATGTACATGATACTGTACTGTAAGAGCCCAATTTTGCTCTGTTATACCAGTGTAAATCCAGACTAACTCCACTGACAGTGATTTAATTGAGAGCATAATTTGGTTGTAAGCATTTTTGAGGCTTTGTTATGAAACTCAGCAGCACCAGTACTCTTGATTTAGTATATTTACTCTGTTGATGTTCAGTAATACAGTGATAGGTGCCAGGAAAAAAAACACTAAAGATCTAGAGAAGCTTAATTTATATCTAAATTAGATGATACTTTATTTTTAGTCTCTTATTCTAGTAGCTATTTCAGCTATTCTATGCCAAACGGGGGATTTACAGAAATTGGATGAACTGAAACAATTTGCATGTTTGACAAAAATGTCTGTTGCACTGCTGGCACGTTAGCAATAATGCAGAGAAATCAACAGGCTGCAGCTTGTAACAGGAAATGAATGATCTAAAGTACAAAAACCACAGCATTGAGTCAGTTATCAGTGTGCACTGGCAATCAAGCTTTCATTCGCTACAGCTAGAAAACCCTGAGTGTGCCACAGACATGTCAGGTTGTATATTGGTAATAAGAACAGAAAGAGGTTAAGAAAACAACTGCAGATCCATATGCAGTGTGGTCAGCAAGTCTCTTCATATGGCAGAATTTCAGAAAGCCCTGATAAATGTCCAGTTTACCTGTTTATACTTTCAGCCTTCTGATGCTAGAACAGTGGTCCAATTATGTGTTTCTTTTCCCTCTGGATTAAGATAGTGCCCTTTTCCAAAAAATATACATACATGCTTGTCCATAGAGAGAGACAGAATCAATGTGGTAGTCTGTTTTCTTCTCTGACTATATCCCAGTCTTGCCACTGCCAGGTCAATAATTGCCATTTCATAACTTGCATAATTATTTCTCCACAGGCAACCATAACTGCTAATGATGCCACATTAATTTTGTCAGCCTATAAAAGCCGATCACTACATCAGTTAGCTTCTATACAGTATATCTACAATAAGAGCAATGTAGGTCAGAGCATTCTTAGGGCTGTTCCTTAGAAACACTAATCACTGCTGTTCTCTTAGTGTCAGTTGCATAATAACTAACCCTATTAGACCCTTAAAGTCTTGAATGTTCTTTCATCAAAAGCACATCCTTGTTTTTCACACTGTATAACTTCTAAACTGTGTGTTTCACCCAAATCTCAAAAGAATCTGCTCCCTGAATGCCCTTGAAGTTGTTATTTCTGTGAACTCTCTCCAGTTGAAGAATTTCCTTTTGCACTTGCTCAGGATATAGTGTTGCAACTATAATGAGAGGCCACTTCCTGATGAAAGGATGGATCCTGTTAGCACAGTTTCTCTGATTTGCAGGGGGAAACAATCTATTCAGTCTTGTGCAATACTCCAAACTGAGAGCAAATCCCACAAGCACAAAATAAATCCTTTCTATGCTATTCAGTGTCTTCATGTGAATTACGAACTCTGCCTACCAATAAACAATAAATCTTATGATAATCTAAATTAAAGACAAAATGGGACTGGAGTTATCATGAGAAAAATAATAAAATCTTTTAGCACCATACTCTGAAATTAAATACTTTTAGAGAGAGAAACAAATCTTTTTCTCATGGTTCCATTCCTGAAATTCAGTTTGTGGAGCTATAATAATAACATAGTCCTGCTTGTGCACAAATGTTATTTTACAGTAAATATTCTGTACTTGTCATGGATGCTCTTAACTTTTTTGCTGTAAAATATCTTTAGCAGCAGGCACAGACCTCAAAATGGGCAACAAATGCATGGACAAAGTGGTAAGTCAAGAATGTTGACTTCAATTATTTATTTTTGAATAGATTTGGGAAGGGGGATCAGGATGAGGATGGCTAGGTGATTGAAGTCTCAAAATCTTTTTTTTCTTTTTTTCTTTTTTTTTTTTAAGGTAACTGATGCTGTTTGAGCAAACGTCTAGCAAGTTGCACCCAGTTGGAGTGGATGGGTTGTGCAAGGGCTGAAAAATGGAATCCTAACCAGGGCAGAGGATGGCTGTAGCTATTACTACAGGACATGAGGAGGGGTAGCAAACATAAGTGTGTAGAGATCCCACCTCCTTGCTCCCAAAACACACCCATGATCCAGTATGGAGAACTGCTACACAGTGCTGCTCCATGATGCAAAGGGTTTTGTAGCCCATGGGGCTAGCCTGCTAGCTTGCTATATTATATAATCTGTTTTCTTTATTGGTTTGATTATTATTCTCTTGGATTATGTTTTGTACTGAATAATTCCAGTACACATTTCTTCATTATCCTTGGCTGTAACTCAAGGAACATACAGGCCTGTATCCTGTATGATTAGCTAGAGAAAGTTAGCATAAGTGTTTGTAACCTTTGGCATAGACTAATGGCCTAGTGGTTACCTCTTTTGACTTTGGGGAACTGAACAGAAAACTGAATGTGTTCACCAAAATTCTGGAAAATACCAGTAACCACGAGGTTCTGTATACCGCTGAACATGGAAGTAATGATATAGGCCAAAGCTAATGGTTTTGAGGATGAGATAATTGATATTAATATAGATGAATATGCTAGCCTATACAGTAAGTGTACCCAAAGATTTATCTGGGTGGAAGGTTGGGCATTGTCAGGACAGTGTCAGGACCTTATAAGAGGGCAAACCACCATAAGGAGGGGTCATTCCTTCTCATAGTTATCTTCTGTTAAGCTATCAGCTCAGCATCTGCAGTATAGATGACCTCCTGAGGTTCCTTCCAACCCTGATATTCTATGATTCTATAGCTTAGCTACTCAACACTTGAACCTGATCTCTACCAGTTTGGGATTGAAGAGCCTGGAGCATCAAACTCATTCGGCCAGAGACGAGGCTGGTCCTCTGTCTCCCACTACCAGGTCTCCAAGGAAGGGCGCAAGCATGCTAGTTTAAGTAGCCTCTTATAAAAGGGATGTTACCACCAGAGACTATAGAGCTGTATTACTTTTTTGTGGCTCTGTGGTTTGTAACTTTGATTACTCTCTTGTTGATTTTAATAAAGATCTTGAAAATTTGGTTTTGTCCCCACACATGCCGAGGGTCCATACAAGATATTGTACTCCCTATGTTCTCTAATTCTATAGCCTGAATCTGGGACAAGAACCTAGGTATTTTCTGGTCAGATCATTGGTGAGCCGTAATAAATTAGCACTATAAATTCAGGTCAACCGTGTTCACTTGCGTAGTGGAAACTGCTATACTTTAGGCCCTATATAGAGCTGTACAAGACGTATTTATACAGCACCCAAGTTGGCTAGGCCCTTAAAAATGATTGGGAAGACAGGTCCAAGCCTTCCTTCAATAACTTGCAATCTCAACACATACAAGACAGTGGACTAATGGAGAAAAGGGATACACCATAGCAGCAAAGGATGAATGATGTTTTATCCCTGTCTTGTTTCAGATAATAATTTCACAATTGTCTGCTCCTTAACCTAACAAGTGTAATGGCTATACCCACTGCTTTAGTGTGGGAGATCTGGACAGTCTGAGACTTAGTTCTTTAAGAGTGAACTCAATAGGATGTGATAGAAGTCCAGTCATCTAAAACTGGACGAAGTGCTCCTGGGATAGTGGGCAGGAATAATTCCCCATTGGCAAGGGAGTAGACTATGTGTGACTTGTCATTTGCCATCTCTGATATTCATGAAATTAACACTAATCCCACACATATTTATCTAATTTTTTTAATAACTTGAAGGGTGGTGGAGTAGGGGAAAGGTGTATTGATTAGCCCACATAGCACTCTCTATTTTTAACTTCTTGTCTTTTTTCATTAGAAGATAGAGCTGGAGGGTTTATAGAGCAGTTTCTGTATACAAGGCATTATAAATCCTAAATCAAAAAGTGTTTCATTTGTAATGCAGTAAATCAGGAGGCAAATGCCAAAGCCATAACAATACTTATTTGTTCTCTGCTTAAGTCAAACTCGGACTCCTCAAACCACCAGCAGCATCATGTGAGTGACGTTTTGAGTGTATCATTACTTTGTATTTTTGCAGAGACAGCAACATAATTCATCATAATCCCTTTCACTCTGACTTGTGGTGGTTTACTTCAGAAGAATAGAAGGCAAAGAGCCCAACTTAAGTATATGTACAATCTTGATGGCAGTAGCTGTTTTCTTTGGGGCACGGTATACAAGGCCAGAAGGGACCACTCTGGTTAATTACCCTGACAGGTAAAAATGTACAACTTATTTCTAGTCTGAATTGTCTAGCTTCAACTTCCAGCCGTGTTATACTTGGATCATGTCTTAGTTTTCTCTGTTAGACTAAAGAACCCATTACTGAACATTTGTAGATGCACATAGATGTAATCAATACAGGAAAGACTGTTGTAATTGAAAGAGCTGGTTATGAAGAAAGCAAGCACAGTGATATGCTGAATTAGCTCCAGCATATCCATTTGACTGAAGAAAAAAAAGAACTTCAGGCCAGATCCACAGAGAGACTTAGGATGCCTAAACCCCATTTTAAGTCTCCCAAATCCCAGTTTTAGGCACCACTGCACGCCACAAAACTCCTGCTTGGCTGCCACCTAACCCTATAGGTGCCTAAACTCACTCAGCCTAAATTTCCACTGTAAAAGCTCCCTAGGCACCTAAGATGCTACCTCACTCTATGTATCTGGCCACCTATCTCCCTTGACGGGGTGGGGGGCAGCGTTCCCTCTAATTTTTTACATCTGTGTGCGGAATTAATTTTGTTATGTGCACCACTATGGAGGGGATATGTGACACCTCCATAGTGGAGCACATAACAAAATTCATGTGGTGGGGCTGAGGGTTTCGAAGAGTGGGAGGGGGCTCAGGGCTGGGGCAGAGGGTTGGGGTGTGGGGGGATGAGGGCTCTGGCTGGGGGTGTGGGCTTTGGGGTGGGGCTGGGGATGAGGGGTTTGGGGTGCAGGAGGGTGCTCAGGGCTGGGGCAGAGGGTTGGGGTGTGGGGGGCTCTGGGGTGGGGCCAGGGATGAGGGGTTTGGGGTGCAGGCTGCCCTGGGGCTGCGGTGGGACGAGATGACTCCCCCCAGCCCTCTCTTGCTGCAGCAGTTCAGGGCTTGAGGAGAGGCGCCTCTCCCCGGCTGTGGCAGCTCCGTCGGGGCTGGGCTGGGACAGTCTGAGAGAGGGGCTCCTCCCCCCGACCGTGGCAGGTCTGCGCTGGGGCCGGCGGGGAGGGGCGCCTCTCTCCCGGCTGCGGCAGGTCTGCACTGGGGCCAACGGGCAGGGACACCTATCCCTGCCGCAGCCCAGAGTCCCTGCATGGGGCTTAATAGGCAGCTGCGCAGCCAGGCAGCTTAGAGGGAACTTAGGTGGGGGGTTGCCTGCCTTTGTAGCGTGTGGGTGCAGGTCACTTGCCAAAATTATCTGGGTATATCTCATTTAATCATATCTTTGCTCTTGCAGGGTCCTCGGGCAGGGGCACTGGAACAGGGGAAGCCAGAGGGTCATGGCCTCTCTACTTTTTACTGGCTGTGAGGGCAAGTGATGGGGGGGAGGGGCGGAAAAGAGTGAGCGGGGGAGGTGTCTTGGGGTGAAGAGGCAGTGTGGGGTGGGATCTTGAGGGACGGGGTGGCACAAGTGTGAGGGCTTGGGGAGAAGGGGCAGTGTGAGGGCAGGGTCTCGAGGAAAGGGCCAGGGCAGGGGGTGGGGACAGGGTTTGAGTGCTGGTGGCCCCCTCACTTTTAGGGACCTTCCATCACTCCTGTCCTCGGGCACTGATGCAACTCAGTCCCTCCTATGCTCTGCTTGTGGGATCTATCTAGTTCAGGGGCTCTCAAACTTCATTGCATCGCAATCCCCTTCTGACAACAAAAATTACCTCACAACCCCAGGAGGAAGGACCAAAGCCCGAGCCTCACCTAACTCTGGGCAGGGGGGCCAAAGCTGAAGCTTGAGGGCTTCAGCCCCAAGCAGGGGGCCTGCAACCTGAGCCCTGCCTCCCATGGCTGAAGCCCTTGGGCTTTGGCTTCAGCCCTGGGCAGTGAGGCTCGGGCTTCAACCCTGGGCTCCAGCAAGTCAAAGTCAGCCCTGGCGACCCCATTCAAAGGGGGTCACAACCCACAGTTTGAGAACCACTTATCTAGTCTCCTGAGGGCTGTAATATTTTGGTCTAATTTCAGTTGTCAGGTGGTGATGATGTCTTGTGGTGTACAGGAGGTCTGACTAGATGACCTGCTGTCCCTCCTGGCCTTTAACTCTATGCCTAAGCCCCAGTGCAAACCTGAAACCACTTCTCCATCTTCCCTGTGGGGCCTGATCTGGTAGCCATGCTCTGAGCATGCCTAATGCCACACAAAATGGCTGGAGGAAAGAAAGCAAGTCTGTTAGCCGAGTGGTTAGAGTACTTCAGGGGGATGTGGGAGATCCTGGTTCAGTTCCCCCTTGGTCTGTGGAGAAGGGCTTTGAAGAGGGGCTTTCCATTTCTCAGCTGAGTGGGCTAACCACTGGACTATGGGACAGTCTGATGTGGGACTCTCTTTCTTGTTGAAGCCATTTCACAATAATTAAATTGGTCTGGGGACAGAAAGAGGATTACTCGAGTCCAGTGGTTAGGGCACTCACATGGAAGCCCTGTTCAAATGCCTTCTCCTCCTTGGTCAGAGTAGAGAATCAAAACAGGGTTTCCCACAGCCTGGCTGAATACCCTAACCACTGGGCTAAAGGTTATAAAGGAGGGCCTCGTTCCCCCCAACCCTCTGGCCATTTTGCATGGAGTTCAGTAGGCACCTAACTCATTCTCACAAGAAAAGGCTTAGGTACCTAAGCTGCCTGCCTCCAGGAGAGGTTCCTGGCTATGTCTAGGCTGCAGGGAGATGCCTAATTCCGTGGGAGAGGAGGGGCTTAGGACACACCCCTCTTGTTTGGTATGTTTCATTGGCTAGCTTGGATGGCTCCCCACATAGCATGCTGGGTTTTGTGGATCTGATTCTTTTTATAGGGAGCCTATGTGCCTAATCAGGCTTTGTGAATCCTCTTGTTGTTCCAGTGATTTTCTAAAAAGAAAAGGAGTACTTGTGGCACCTTAGAGACTAACCAATTTATTTGAGCATAAGCTTTCGTGAGCTACAGCTCACTTCATCGGAGGTAGCTCACGAAAGCTTATGCTCAAATAAATTGGTTAGTCTCTAAGGTGCCACAAGTACTCCTTTTCTTTTTGCGAATACAGACTAACATGGCTGTTACTCTGAAACCAGTGATTTTCTAGTCACCTAAAAGTTAGGCATTGCAACACAGAGAGTTGCAATACCAAAATCCCTTTGTGGGGCTGGACCTTCCTGTATGAAGCATCAACACACTAAGCAGATACCTATTATCAGTATAGTCTCTTTTCTCTGTTCCGGGTTCTAGGAATGGTCCTAAAATGACCTTTTACAATGGTGAGCCAAAATCCTTGATATGAAGAGTCTTCAACTTTCAGAAAGCATCAAAATCCAGATTGGAATTTCGAGGCTGGCCTGTTTCTCTACCTAAACTGAAACACTGGATCCAATCTCGCAAGCTTGAGGGGTGGGGGCAGGGAGTGTATGTGCATATGCATGCACACAGGGAGTTCAGAATCTGAACACATCCACATTTTGCAGCTCAGGCTGATGTCTAATGCAAAATTTGTAATACATTAGTCATTGAAAGGCACAGTCTGCTGAAATGGGCTGTGTATTCCAGGTAGCCCATATGGGGAGGCACAGAAAATTCTGGAATGAAAAGCCCTCTCTCTCTTTTCAAACAAAAGAACGTAATATCCAGTAAAGCTGGGACAGAGTTTAAGCAAAGCTGCTGTTTAAATTGTAATGGATTTCGGGAACTAACCTTACAGGAAATCTATATTTATCTATGTGAACACCAGATAAGAATTCCTCAACCGGGTGGGCAAAAGCCCATTTTTTCTGTCTAGGCACCCAGGAGGACAATTATTAGAATATAAAGAGACATTTGGACAAATCAGCTGCTATTTTAAAATATTACCACTGTTTTGTGTATCTAAACCTACAGCTTCAAAGAACCTTGGAAATATAAGGGAGAAAGTGTTGGCTAAGGCAGCAAAAAGGTGTCTAGCCAGATTCTGCCTTCCCTTCTGCCCCACCAAAGCACCCAGGTACATTAGTAACAAGTTAATGAAAAATCAGTTCAGGTCTTCTAAGCAAGATGGGCACACAACACTTCAGCTAGTGAAATAAATTAATTTGACAATCTGATCCTAGGGAACACGAAGTCTTGGATTCAGTTGCCAGTTCTGATTTCTCATCTGACATTCCTAATCTAATGGGAGTAAACACGTGCAGCTGAAAACCATCTAGGCATTTTAATTGTTATAGACTACAAGCTACTAGCCCAGTTGTGTGGAGCACCAAAATGCACTTGTGCGGATGTGTCAGCCATGTGTGCATGTGCCCTTCACCACAACCTTCCAGAGAGATTCAGGGGAGGAGGATGGAAAAGAATAAATGAAAAGTATCGTTTGGCAGGGGTTAGAATGAAGGAAAGGGGAGAAATGATGATAACTTGTTTGTCTTTCTTTTCCCTTTTTTTTTTAAATTGCAAGGGAATCACTGTAAAACTATCCATTGTAGAAGACACTATTTTTCTTGCTTCTAAAACATAGGCCTTGTCTATAATGAGGATTTGCCCCAGTTACATCCATTGGTAGCCAGCCACCAACGTAACTGCATCTGTGTAAATGTCAAGCGTAGACAGACAGAGCCACTATTTGCACTAGTGGAGCTTCAACTGGTTTTAAACAGGAGTAAATTTCAGTAGTGTAAATAGTGGCTTTGCCTCTGTATGCTTTAGGATTATACCAGTGCAGCTACATGGGTGGATATAATTGGAGCAAATCCCTTGTGCAGGCAAGGCCTTGAAGCCTTTTTCTCCTACGCTATTAATATTCCTGTGTCTAAAGTCACAAAGCTAATAGGTGGATCCATACAGATGTTTTAATGACCTATCATAAGTCTAATTGCTTTTGCCCCAGTCCCATAAAAGTGAGTCTTCATTAACTTGCCATGTCTTTGTTCATTTTTCCATCCATATTTTTAATTGAAATTATTTAGTATCACACACACAAAAGAAACTCTCCCATTAGATTAAGCTGAAATGGTTCTATTGTTATGAGATTGGCCTTTACATGAAAAAACTTTACTCCAGGCCAAACTGGAACAAAAAATATTTTTTTAAATTAAAATCACAAAGCTGTTTATTTTACTGGTTGCTTTCTGTTTTCTCTGTGTTGCTGCTGGAGATGGTTGAATAATGCTTCCAATTCCCCTTTCTACCTGTTCTTGTAGCAGGTTAACACATGAGACTATGGTGTAAAAACAGAAGTAGGCTCAAGGCATAAAAATGGAGCCAGGGTTTTTCCTTGGCCCATCTCTAGTAAAGAATTGTCCTTTTATTGACAGGGAGATAATCTTACCAGATACATATCTTCAGTCTCCAGCTCTTATGATTTTAGATTTCCCATCCCTTCCACTTTTACAGTTATGATCCCAAATATACTATATCATCTGCCCAAAGTGACTAATGGTTTCAAGTCACAACCACTCTAGACATCTTAAATTAGAGGCAGGTTTGTCTATTTTAATGTGCTGATCCCAATGCCATGCTGCAATGCTCCATCTTCCTTGTGATTGGCTGTACTTTCAGAAGCCAGCCAATCATTTTTGCAATGCAGGTTTAGCATTGATTATATACTAGTAAAGCGTATTCAATCTCAATATTTCAAGAGGTGGGATCTATCAGGAGTGGAACATGGATCCAAAGCCCTGCTCTGCTCCTCTTCTGGTTCAATAGGTAACAAACGTACTTGGCTATCCTGCAGTGGAGTTGTAATCCTGTGTTAATTGCAACAATTTGTGCCCATAGAAATGGCAAAGATGTCACAGCTTCTGAAGGACTGAGGAGCTGGGCTGAAAATTTTATTTAAAAAATTATGTCTCGCATCATTAGCAAAAAGGACAAGCAAAGCTGAAAAGTGGCTGAATTAAGGAAAAGATTTTAAATATAGTAAGAAAGTCACTCTCTAAGACCCAGAAATCTAAAACTCCATAAGTCAGGTTATTAAGAATTTTGGACTGCAAGAGTTCTGCCTTGGGGTATACATGCTGCAGTTAGAGTTTGGTCTCTGGCTTCAGTATGTTACATTTTTTGGTTCTGCCTGTCAGTGTACTTAAGCATTCCCATAAGGAGCGAGACTGATCTTTTTATCCTGCTACATAAAGTGGGGGAAATGCTGTTACATTTATGTCATTGTGTTTTACTCAGCAAATCTTGTTTGCCAGGAACTCTTCCCAAGCTGTAACAAGCTACCTGACTCCAGAACGTGAGAGGAATACCTGTGAACAGAAATATGCGACAAAGATCAAACATTACATTAATGAGCCTTTTCTCACCCCATCCCCCACAAGCTGTCTTGATGATTTCCTTTACATCCAGCTCGGTCTAAACACCATTGCTGTCCTGACAATAGCCTTTGTGTTTCACTCTCACATTCCCGCCCAACACTGTGTATTATTATTCCTGATGTAGCATCTGCCCTTCCACTCCGGCACTTCTCAAAAAAGTCTAACAATCATATTGACTTGTGGTACATTTTGTAATTGAAAAGAGGGGCTGATGCATCAACTGCTATAGGACTCACATAGTAACTTTATTGTGCCTTAAAGCTCAATTCTACCCCTCAAAGAAATCTTTGGAGAATGGTGGGGCCCTCATCCTGCAAAAGAAAGTCAGTGCAAGTTGTTGGTGCTCAGTAAATTTCAGGATTTTTGGTCATAAATAAGGAAATTGTGTGGGGTGGTGCTGACATGTTCACAGTAAAGTAACTTTGCTCAATCCCACTTGTGCCCCAAGAGTAAGAAAAAACAAAACAACAAGGTGGCTAAAAGCACAAAGGCTGATGGGAGTGGAGAGACGCAAGTGGGCAAACAGAAATATCAAGTTTTTGTTTAATTTTGAAAAAGCCTGAGTTAGGTAGAGCAGCTAAGGAGTGGGAGTGGAACAGTGAGAGGCAAACAAATATTTTTAAACAAAGAAATGCAGCTCTTCTGACAAAGGAAATCTATAGAACTTGAGAAACTTCAAAAGCCTGCTGGAGCTGTGTACAGGAAGAGGAAATACTAGCTCTGAATGTGAAAGCAACACTCACTTTCAAATGTAAACCATGGGTCTTCTGCTTGATTGGCTCTGTGTGTAGCCTGGTGCTCTATAAAGAGTCTTTATTTAAGTTTAAACATTATACAAGAATACTTTTTGAAAATACCCTGTGTCATTGCTGAAATGCTATTTATGTAAATGTACTGTTTGTTTGTTCTGTGTATTTCTAAGATGCTCATCACTTTTGTATCTTGGTTCTAACTGCCACTCAAAATTGAAGAGATACAAAAGGGAAAATGTAATGTTGCTTAACCCTATGATGGGGCCACAACAGCTACTTAGAATTCAGCAGCAGTCTGTCTGACTTTTTAAAGTACTTGAAGATGCCTTGAGTATGAAGGGTGCTATGAAACCTCTAGCCTACATGAACAACTAAGGGTCTATTCTTTGGCTCCAAGCCATAGTCAACCTATAAAGGTAAATAGACTCTGAGCCAGAATGCCTGTTGACAAGAGGGTAGGCATTAAGCATAAGCCGGAAACATCTTTGTTTTCATGCAAGAGTGTTTGGCTCTGAGGGTGTTTTTAGGTCAGGCTGCCTCAGAGCGTCCTTCCATGGGGATTTAAATAATGATTATGTCTAAGTGTGCTTGGTCAGCCAGCCTTTCATCATAAGTATGACATATACGGATATGTGGGGAGACCGCAGGTCTGGATTCTTGCTTCATGCTGTTCAGGGAAGTGATTGTCAAATGCCAGTGAGAGCGATCTGGGTAAAGAACCAAATAAAGCTGCATCTTAAAGCAGGATCCTACCCTCCACAGGCCATGGAAATCCCAGGTCCAAAGTGTACAGCAGTCTAATTCTAGTCTGAATAAATCTCTACACAGTCATGCCATGACAGCCTGAACTCTACATAACTGCTAAAGACCAGTTACTTAAAAATATGGAACATTCTATGAATTGATTGAACTGTGCTCTGTAGTCTCAGAAACAATAAGTTGGTCCCAGATGCAGGGCTGTGTCTGTAAACAAGAGGCACTTTCACTTTGTGTCATAGGCTTAAACAGCTTTAAGCAAATAGGCATTTCCCTGGGTTACGAAGCCAGATTGTAGTTTCTTTTAAATTATTCGCAATAGAACCTAAAAAGACCCCTAATCAGGTCCAGCCCTAGGTTTTCTGTGGATCTGCATAATGTACTATATGCAAGGCCACATCTGCTTTTCTCCATACTTGTAAAAATGTCCCTTCACTTCTGCATACCAGAGACAATATCCTGTGGCCATCCATTGCCTATGAATCTTTCTGCCTCTTAGTTCTTTAGCAACTGTTCCTCCATGTGGTTGAGTCTCTGTACTATCTTAGAGCACCCCCACCCACAGGGCCTTTCTTTCTAGCTCCCAGACTAACTAAACCTAATGTCACCACACAGTATCCCTAAATCCCGGTCTAGACTTTGCAGGCATCATGGAAGAAACTGATGATTACAAAAGCCAAAGTACAACTTTCTGAGAGAAAGGAGCTATTAGATAATTTTGTCTCTCCCACAGCACAGTGATACTAGTCCAGTCTGAGTCTACAGTTGTACTTATAGCTGGAGAACTGGAAACGGTGTTCTAACTGAGGCATGTGTGTGTAACCTTGGGATCCTGGAAGTGTATGCCCCATATATAAGGATGTACCTAAAGTCATCTTTGTATATATGTCGCAACTGGGACATCAGCAGTCTGACCTAGTGGTCAAAGCAGGAGTCAGGCTAGGTCAGATACTAGGAGATCAGAGTACAAGCCAGGCCAGAGAGCAAACTGAGAATCAAGAGTCAGGAAGCAGGCAGGGTCAGGTTACCAGGAGATCAGAAGCAGGAGACAAACTTGAGAGCAGAACCACAGATCGATAACCAGAATCAAGCCAGGTCTTCCTGCTTTGTAAATGGGGGAGGAGGAAGACGACTCCGAAGTATAGTACATCAGTGTCTTTCTTTTTATCGTGTTTCACAGATGTTGTCTCACTGGGATTTTTTCCATAGACGTTTAGTCGTTTGCCATGTATAGCTATTGTGTGAATGATTATCCAGAGGGGGCTATGACTTTGAGACAGTTCCATTGTATTGTAAGTGGGCCTAGAGTAAAATGACATTATTTGCTAAAACTGTTGCTTTCATCTTCCTTGAAAGTTAGGGGGGAGAAGGAGAGCCTAACCCTATGTAGCTAAAATTCTGCTCTGAATAACTGTTCTGATCTTAAAAAGAAAAGGAGTACGTGTGGCACCTTAGAGACTAACAAATTTATTTGAGCATAAGCTTTTGTGAGCTACAGCTCACTTCATTGGAGCTGTAGCTCACGAAAGCTTATGCTCAAATAAATTTGTTAGTCTCTAAGGTGCCACAAGTACTCCTTTTCTTTTTGCGAATACAGACTAACACGGCTGCTACTCTGAAACCTGTTCTGATCTTGTTCATCCAGTGCACTCCCTAGTAAGTTTTTGTGGATATTTTTGGTTTGTTTTTGTAACAAAATGAAAAATGTAAGGCCATCAAAACTGTTTTGTAACTGCTTCATGCCCAGGAAGGACCACCACAAGATTACAATAAAACCCTATTCTAATAGTCACTTGGACAGCTATTGTGGTAACTGAACATCAACGAGTAGGGCCCTACCACACTGATGGCCATGAAAAACGCATCAGGGACCGTGAAAACTGGTCTACCCCCATGAAATCTGGTCTTTCATTTTTACCCTATACTATACAGATTTCACAGGGGAGACCAGCGTTTCTCAAATTAGGGGTCCTGACCAAAAAGGGAGTTGCAGGGGGGTTGCAAGGTTATTTTAGGTGGGTCACAGTATTACCACCCTTACTTCTGTGCTGCCTTCAGAGCTGGGTGGCTGGAGAGCAGCAGCTGTTGGCGAGGCACCCAGCCCTTAAGGCAGTGCCCTGCCAGCAGCAGCACAGAAGTAAGGGTAGCAGTACCATACATGCCACCCTTACTTCTTTGCTGCTGCTGGCGGTGGCTCTGCCTTCAGGGGTGACCTCCCATCCACCAGCCTCTGCTCTCCGGCCACCCAGCTCTGAAGGCAGTGCCACTGCCAGCACCAGTGCAGAAATAAGGGTAGCAGTACCACAACCCTCCACCATTATAAACTTGCGACCCCCCCACCACCACCACACACACACACAACTCCTTTTCGGGTCAGCACTCTTACAATTACAACAGCATGAATTTCAGATTTAAATAGCTGAAATAATGAAATTTATGATTTTTTAAAATCCTATGACCATGAAATTGACCAAAATGGACTGTGAATTTGGTAGGGCCATATCAATGAGGCTTCTTCTTCATGATTATTTTATTTAGTATAATGGTACAGAAAGGCTATGATAGCAGGTGTTGAAATACAAGGCTATATTTTGTTGAGTGAACTGAGTCCAAATGCCACCAACGTGATTTACAATTTTGATAGTCATATCTCTTCAATACGTTTTTCCATTCTCCTTTAAATAAACAAAATCTTTAGTAAGCAATAATAAAACTAGGCATGAAAAATACCTTGGAGAAATTAGTGACTACAGGTACATGTATATGATACTTGGGCCTGAATCAGATCTCTCATTGTGGTTTTATGCCAATGTAACTCCGAGAGGCCAAAGTCTGCTCTCCTTTACACTCAGGGGTGCTGGAACAATTTGTATAGGGGGGTACTGAGAGCCGTTGAACCAAATTGTAAACCATGTATATGCTGGAAACAAGTGACAGGTATAATAGGGAAGGGGAGGCTAAGTCTCCCCCAGTGCATCTGCCACTGACCTGCCGCCTGGGATGTGGTGGCCCCGCCTGCTTTCTGCCTCTTCCCCTCCCTGCTCCACCCCTTCCCCGAGGCCCCCACCATCCACCACAGCTGCTGCCTGCTAAGTCCACTCCATCCCCCCCTCTCCAAAGGTCCCCCACACCTGCCGCATCTCTCCTCACCCTCCTTCCATACAAGACCCCCTCCCCCCTCCGCTGCTCACCACGTCCTCCTCACCCCTCTCTCCCCAAAAGCCAGCGGGGGCTCAGCTCCAGCCAGTGGCCTGGAGCTTGAAGCTTGTCCTGGACTGGGGCAGCTTGAGCCAATGGCTCAGACCAGTGCTAAGGCCGGGGGTCAGGTGGGTGCTCTGCCTGGCTGGCGGCCCGAGGGTTGGGTCGGTTCTGTTGAGGCTCTGGCCACGGTGGAGGGGGCTCAGGGCTCTGGTGGGTGAGGGTGGGTATGGAAGGGACAGGGCCCAGAGGCTAGCCTTCCTGAAGGGGGATTTCACCTGCCATCCATGGATGGAAACCACTTCAAGCCAGGGCAATGCAGCAGCACCTCTAGTTCCAACACCTATGTTTACATTGGTGTAAATCTGTAATCACTACTGAAGTTCATGGAGTTAATTCAGGGAATGTCCTTAGCAGAATTTGTTCCACTGGTGTATGTAGGAAATAACTCAGCTGAAGTAAATGTAACTTGAGTGTATTATCTCTGAAGACAGACCCCTATTTCTAAAGCCATTAGATAGGAGCTAGTCTTTTGGGATATATCAAATCTGACCACTTGATCTACTGCCTCTGCTTCTGGCCTCATCACTTCAGCAAAGTATGCTAAATGTGGAAGCCTCCTAGTGTTGTGAGAGGAGGCAGGGAATTAAAGAAACTGGAATTATTCCCTAGTTGATGCTTTCACCTTTGCTTTAAAACAGAGAGAGATAGGGAGAGAGACCAGCATTTCAAAGTGTCCTACTGTTGAAGTGGTTAGAGAACAGGTCTTGCAAAGTGAGCACATTTTTATGGGGTTGCCAAATTGCAAGGTGTGGCCTTCCTCCTCTTTTTATTTTAATATTGAGGAGTGGTCCCAGACTAATGTCCCCAGGGCAATGCTTCATCTGGATCCAATTGCCTTCATTTTATGCAAATTAGATTCAGCACTGACTCTTTCTGTCAATGCTCAGCTGAGGGACAAAAAGGCAAAGCTGACATCCCTTGTAGATGAATCTGTTCTAGTGGTATAGTACTAGTTGTTCAGGGATGCTACAAGGTATATTAATTTGTACTGCTTTCTCTCTGCCTTTTCATTTTTCTTCAGCTTCCCCTACAAAGCCTCCTTTAACCCTTGCTTTCCCTGCTCACCATCCCAGGTACCGCAAGGCATTGTGCAGTATTGCCAGCCTCAAGTATTGAAGAAATCATGGGTAAGACAAGAATATTAATGATGGCATAGAAATCATTGTTTCTTTAAAATAATTTTTGGGTTCTTTTTATTTGTGTTCTGATTTCTGATTCTTCAGTCTGTATTCACTTCATTTTTTCAAAATTTCTCTTCAGCTATGAGGGCCAGAAACTTACCTTAAAAAAAAAAATGAAATACTAATATGCAACTTGGCATCACAGCTACAGTTACGTGTTTCAACCACAATATGTCTTCCATCCTGGATGCCGCTATTTTTGCATGTAGCACCACGTATTTTAGCCTTCAGAACAGGAAGTAGGGAAGGCTGAATATAATCCTGTACTCCGTCTGCATGGTATCTTCTTCTGTATGAGGTTAGAAAAAATGCAGCATAACTAGCACATATGCTGTTTGGAGTGCCTCAGGGGCATCCTTATTCATGCCATTTGAGGGAGGAGGATAGGTATGATTCAGATAGGATGAAATTGAGCTGCTCTAGTTTGTTCAGTGAATAAGTTACCAACTCTCACAAATTTATCACAAGTCTTGTGGCATTTGGTGCTTTCCCTTAAAGACCCAGATGCTGCAATTAATAGATTGCATGAAGAACCTCAGCTTTGCACTGTTACAGGACTTTCCATTAGAGTGTCTCAAAGCACTTTAGAGATATTAATGAATTAAACCTCACAACACCCCGGTGAAATAGGGGATATGTCATCATTAACACGCTACAAACGGTGACACTGAGGCACAAAGGCCCAAATTCATCCCCTCATCCAGTGCAGGTCCTGATGTGGGAACTGAGAAAGCATTCAGTATGCCTCCCCTATTCTGGGGATCAATTCAGCCCTCATGGACTGCCCTAACTTACACGCCTTCTGAAATGGCCCCTATTGACTGTAGCAGAATAGATGGAGCATAGGTACCCTCTGCCCAGGCTCCTTCCTATCCTTATCATGCTCCTAGAAGAGTCTCTTGCACCAAGGTCGTGGGGTACACAGCTAACAGAGGTGGCCAACCACCTGGCAGAGAAGCCCCTATGTCAGGATGCCTTACAACCCCTTTGTGATGGCTACACTGATGCAAACAGGCCAGAAGTCACTGATTTAAAAACTCCATCAAGCTGGTTGTGAGTTACAGGCACTTGGTATGGAGGAAACTAGCTTTTCCTTTAGCCTACACCTTATTTGTTAAATATTGTATTCCATCCTAGGATTCAAAAGTGCTTTGGTTTGAACATTTCAAACTCTTCTGTTCTGTTAGCACAATTGCCTTTGACATGGGTGAAAAATGTTGGCTCATATATCACAAAATCTATGAACCTTTGGAAAATACTTCATGGGCAGTTATTGCAATACACACTTTTGTTAATACTCTTCATACTGAAAGAGATGATCCTTTCCCAAGAACCTGTCATTGGAGCAATGTAAGGGTCGCATTGTCAACAATGAGTGTTCAACTTTTCACCAGAAGATACTGCAGCAAGAAGGCTTATTGTAATCACAAGGTCTCTGAGAATAGCATGAACCTCCCTTAGCCAATAATGGGCCTTATTTATAAATTCATGTAGTTACAGAACAAAGAGGAAGTTTGTTACACTCATGTAGAGATCAAAGTTTGAATGTAATTTTTCTACTTCTCCTGCGTAGAGAATTTGAAAACACTTTGTAAACACCGTACCCCTTCTCCTTGCTGTGTATTCCTGGGCAAAAGCTAAAAAGCATGCAGCAAAGTAAAAGCTATTTATAACTCTGGCCAGTTTTTTTTAAAGCTGTTTGTGAAGATAACATTTTGGAAAAATTCCCAGAATGCAAGTGCCCAACACACACTTGTTGAGAGCTGTAGATTCATAGATTCCAAGGCCAGAAGGGACGGTTGTGATCATCTAGTCTGACCTCCTGTATAGCACGGGCCATAGAACTTCCTCAAACTAATCCCTAGAGCAGAGCTTCTAGAGAAACATCCAGTCTTGATTTTAAAATTGCCTGTGATAGAGAATCCACCACAACCCTTGGTAAATGGTAGTGTCTGAAAGTATTTTATACTCTCCAAAAAGATGGAATTGTAGGTCTCCAATCTGACCTATTTTAAATTGAGATCTAATGAGGAATCTTCCAGATTCTAAAGGTGAAATCCTGGCCCCATTAAGTCAATGACATAACTTCCATTGACTTCCAATCTCCCGCCCCACCACTTTATCACTGAGAAATTAAAAATAAAATTAGTATATCCACCTGTACAACTCCTATAGTGTCTGCGCACTTCACGTTAATTAATTAATCCTCACAACTTCTTCCTGAGGTAGGGAAATATTTCTATTTTATAGATGGAGAACTGAGACACAGAGACTAAATGGCTTGCCCAATATTCAGGTGGGAAGTGAACCCTCTCTCCTGATCCCTGGATCATGGCCTTAACCAAAAGATGTGTGTGGGTGTATCAGTCTCCTAGTAGATGGAACTGGAACTGCTAAACTGTGTGTCATACATCCTTGTACTGCTGACAGTGGTAGCTCAAGTGGTATAGACTTAAGCTTTTGGACCAGACAGGTTTGGATTCCCTGACATTGTTTTTCTTGTTAAATCAGAGTCTCATGATTCAATTTTCTTCTACAAAAGCAGAGAGCAAATTTAACAAAGAAACCTTTTAATGCATAACATATTAATGTACTGAATTCAAACACAAGAGAGAGCAAGTGGCAGGCAAGACCCAAGGCCTGCCAAAGCATTTCAGAATGAAGCAGCTGCAGTTGTATTTCCAACCATAGACACCAACTCCATGGGTGCTCCAGGGCTTGAGCAACTGCAGAAAAAAAATTAGCAGGTGCTTAGCACCCTTGGCAGCCAGCTCCCCCCCATCCCCTCAGCACCTCCTGCCCGCCAGCAGCCCCACCAGTCAACTCCTCCCGCTCCATCCCAGCGCCTCCCGCCCACTGTGATCAGCTGTTCCGCGGAATGCAGGAGACACTGAGAGGAAGGGGGAGGAGCAGGGACAGGGTGCGCTCGGGGGAGGGGGTGGAACTGGGCAGGAAGGGGCAAGGGTTAGGGTTAGGGAAAGGGTGGAGCGGGGGTTGAGCACCCCTGGGCAACAGAAAAAGTTGGCGCCTGTGTTTCCAACCTATGTCTCCAGCGAGAGGAATGATGTACTCAATTTCCCCCCACCCTCTATAGTGGCACAGCTGCAGATGTGCTGTTGTAGTTTAGACAGTAAATATAGTAGCTAAGTCAATGAAAGAATTTTTCTATCAACCTAGTACTGTCAACACTGGTGCTTAAGGGCTTGTCTACACCATGCAGCTTTTAGCGACAAGGCTGTGTCGACTCAGCTTTGTCGCTAAAAGTCAACGTGTGTAAACGCTCTTTTTCGGTACTTTGTCGGCACTTTTGCCGACAAAATACTTCCAGCCCCGTGAGCAGCCTTAGCTTTGTTGGCAGGAGAGTGCTCCTGCCAACAAAGCCGCGTTCACACTGCCACTTGCGTTGGCAAATCTTTTGTCTTTCGCAGGGGGGCTTTTTTAAGTACCCATGAAAGACAAAAGTTTTGTCAACAACTTCGCAGTGTAAACAAGCCCTAACTTGGCTTAACTATGTCTCTGTGGGTTTTTCACACCCCTGAGTGACACAGTTATGTCAGCCTAACTTTCTAGTGTAAACCAGCCCTCGGACTCTGCAGAAACCATCAGTAGACAAAGCATGAGCTAATACAGTTCAGTTCCCTTTTAGGCCCCTCTTTTCTCCTCTTCTTTCCTGGAGGCCCTTGCCTTCCTTGTCCAGTGCTATGCGGATTTAAAACAACGCTTACAAAAGTATTTCACTGCATTTTTTTAATGTCTGTTGAATTCACTGTGTAATCATGTATTAACTTCTGCTTTTCAATAGGTAGCTGTCATGGGTATTTCACTGAAACCTTGCTACCATTAAAATATATTCCTGATTTATCACAAGGAGCTCAGTACCTCCAGAAGTAGGTTCAATTGCTTGAGGTGAAACCTATTATGAATGAGTGAGTAATAAGTATTTTAAAAAAACTACAAAAAGTAGTTTTGGGAAATATCTATGATAAAATAAAGGCATAAAGAACTGTCTTTTTTTAACCAGTAGATTAGTGTACAGGTGAAATACATCTTAATGTGGATATGCCCTGGAAGGCTTCCACCTTACTTATGCATAATAATGGGGCAGTATGGGAGCATCTACCAATTAATTAGCTGTATAGGTGAGTTCCATAATGCATGTACATCATAGAGAGGATCTCTGCTGACCCCATGTATAGCAATGGCAACAGATAAGAGAAAAAGTCAGAGAATCTGTGATAATTCAGATACTGGGATTTGCCCTGGTTATAGCCATTGGTGGCCAGCTACTAGTACAACTGCATTTGTGCAAATATCCAGTATAGTCAGGCTAAGCCACGGCATACACTGGGGATTCCACCCATTTGTGCCCAGCCATTGCTGTAGCCGCACCAGTATGAAACGTGATTTATAGCAGAGTAGCCTGTCTACAACAGGGATTTGCACAGGTGAATCTGCATCAATGGCTGGTCACCAATGGGTAAAATCCCAAATACTGACAAGTCCCCATTGTCCCCAGAGCCCCACACAATTGGCACGGATGGGCTATAGGTGTTATTTCAACAGATAGACTGGAGGAGTGGCTGTTAAGGGATTTTGCTTACAGCCTCCATGCACTTCATCCACATAAAGCTCAATCACTCAAGGTTTTGTGGGGGAGCTGAATTTCACCTAGATTGTTTTATGGAGTGGGCCACCTTTCATGTTCCCTTATTAGCAGCCAAAGATTGCCCTTTCATGATAGTTTCTTCCTTCCTCTGTTCTTATTCATAACCTTTCTCCCCGTTCAAGGTGATATTTTTAGATAAAAATATTGCTGAACAAACATCAGTAGCACTGATGCAAATGAGAAATCCCATTATCATGAATGATAAGCTGCCCAGAAAGCCTCCTTGCTGTGTGATCTGCACCACAGAAGCTACATAGTGTGATGGTTTTTCAGTTCATCAGATGTACAATTTTGAACATTGAGCTGTGTATCAAAGATGAGACCTGAATTGCAAAGCTCTCATCTGGATCTGCGTTTCCCCGAAGTTCAGGTGTATTCATTTTAGTGTGTGTAGCTATAAAGCAGACACCTTTGTTTTTCTGTGTACTCTGCATTTTAAAATTTCTAATAAATCTCACTAGTTTTCATCTCTGAACATGTTGTTTTTGGAGTTCCTACAGGCTGTTAATAGAGGTGGCATATGCACAAAGCTGACCCTGCAGTCAGCTTTGTGCAGGTGAATTCCTGTGCCTGCCTGAAGCCCCACTGAAATCCATGGGGCTCTGTGTGGTCAGGGGGGCCAGCCTGCATAGTTCCAATTGTGAGGTGGGGGGAAATACAGTCCATTGGACAGGGCATGAGACTGGGAATTATAATATGTGGATTGTATTCCTTGCTCTGTCATTGGCTCTCTGTGTGATCTTGGGTAAATAATTCAACCTCTCTTGCCTCACTTTCCCCATCTTTAAAAAGGAGAAATAATAGGAACATAGGAATTGCCATAGTAGATCAGACTTGAAGTCTACCTAGTCCAGCATCCTGTCTCTGACTGGACTAATGAGTACCTTTGCAAAGCTATTTGTCTGTTCCATAACATTTATTTACCATTTTCAAGTGAGAGAAAAAAAATCTTAATACAGAAATCTTTAAAAAGAGGATAGGACTATGGGAAAATGTACAAGAAAGGATGAACGTAAAAACTTGTCATGAAAATTTGTTTTTTGAAAGAAAAGATGAAAAATTACACTATATCGTTACAAAAAGTATTATTGTGTTCACTGATACAAAGGCTGGCTGCTAGGTATGTCACTGCATGAGTGTGGAAAAGAGGAAATCAAAGTTAATTGGATACTTAGAGTGCATGCAACTAGATTTAGTCTCAGTTGTAAAGGTCTGAATGAGGATTGAAGAGCTGAGTTCTGCTGTAAGAAAAAAGGAGTAATAAATATTGTAGGAACAGCCCCAAGCAAAGGAAATTTTGGAGAATTATGAGTAGCTCGCTCTTGTTAGCTCAATGTGCGGTATGTGACTGAATAGGAGCTTTGCCTGAGTAAAAAGTAAAATGTATTTATTACTTTGTATCTTCAACATGTGACCCCCATGACTTGCCCAGCATCACAAAATAAATTAGTGGCAAAGATAGAAATAGGAAGTAGGAGTCCTGCCTTTTTGTTCTATCCTAACTACAAGATTCTCCCAAAAGAATATTCTAATTTGTTGGCAGTTTTCCTATTAATAATAATTTTTTAAAAGTTCAAAAAGATCAATCTTTAGACTATTTACTAACAAATCTTTTTTTCTACTCTGTTAATAGTTTCTCTTTAAACTGACATGCCAAGTAGTTTTGATGCAAAATATTACAAAATTTTCCAGAAGTGTTCAGTAAGTTTTTGCCCTTCCCCCCTGTGTTCCCCAGCCTTGGATTTTTTTTTAAAGAAGTATTTAAACTTTCCTCTGTCAGGACTGTAAATCAAATGCTACAGCATTTTGATTAATGTTAGGGCATAAGAACCAAGATGAGAAATTTACCATAAACTAATTAGAATAGTTTCATTTTTCAAAGTAAGTGAAATGCTAAAAGTAAACCAGTAACAAGAAAAATGAACTAGCTCATGCCAGGAGTTGTGTGTGTATGGGTGGCAAAGGTGGGCGGGGCAGCCCATGCCAGGGACTCTGTGTGTGCCCCCTTCCCCAATGCCCTCCTATTTCTCCCCACCATTCTTATTTCTTTTCTTTTTGTCTCTAGCCAAATCAGTTAGACAAAAAGTGCCTCCCATTCAAATCCTTACTCAGTCAAGGGCATGGATAAACAATTAGGGGCTCCTGAAGGTCATCAAATTCAGGCTCTGGCAGGAAGGGAAGCTAGTTCCAGAATTATGGACCGTTCACCAAAAATACATTGCCGCCAGTCTCTGAGTTTTAAATCTTGGGACTGTTAACTGAGAATGAGTGGGCTGAACTCTGCTCTTGAGTGGGTGCGTACTGTGGGGAAAAGCAGTCTGTAAGGCCCTGGTAATTCAAACCTGCACATACTTAATTTTGTGCACATATTCAGCATAATTGAAGTCAATGGGACTACTCACATGTAATTTTAAGCATGGGAATAAGTTGTTTGCAGGATTAGGGCCTAAAATAGTTAGGTCTCCAGGCATGATGTAGGGCTTTATAAATTTCAACGCACATCTTAAATTACACGCGGAAGTGAACAAGAAAACAGTGTAACATATGGAGCACAGATGTAACTACCCACATGAAATTCCTACTATAGTCCATCACTTTTATATTTCCTTTTAACCTCAGACATAGCCTTTTGCAAACTGCCTCTGCTAGGGAGATTTGGGATCTATTGTTCAATTTCCTTTTAAAGCATTCTTCTGCTGAGGCACTTCCCTTGAATATGCAGACTCTTCTCCATGGGGGCAAGGATAGTGGGACAGTCACACTACTGCTCACCAGCATTGTTTTCTCACCATCCCCTTGACTTTGTGGGAAGTCCCTGTCTCAATTAATCCTCACTTATTCAACATTATCTGAAGTATATTCTGCCCCAATGATGAGGAGTAGTTAAGGGGCAACAGCTAGAGGAGAAAATCATGGGCAAAGTTTCATCCGAGCCATACTGCTTTGGAAGCAGGAGCTGAGATTCCCCTGCCCAAGATCTACAGGTTTGCAGCTTCAAGCACATTCCTACCTTGTAGTTTCAGATTCTTAAAGGGACACAGCCCTTTTAAATATCCCCTATCTGTCTGAAAATATTTACCTACGATTGTTACAATCAATACCTGCAGTCACTAAAATGAAAGTGATTAGAGGAAAAACAATACTTTTTCTGGTTTCAGAGTAGCAGCCGTGTTAGTCTGTATTCGCAAAAAGAAAAGGAGTACTTGTGGCACCTTAGAGACTAACAAATTTATTTGAGCATAAGCTTTCGTGACTTTGTATATAGTCTGCCACTTCTCCCTATTTGGGTGAGTTAGGCAACAAAAGAGAGATTTCATTTATAAAAAGAAAATAGAAAAAATTGATTGTAAAGCCATATATATTTGCAGGGGCTCAGGGGAAGTATTTTAGCCTTTTTAAATTTACTAAATTTCAAGTTTGTGATGTTTTAATTATTAAAATGTTATTGGATCATCTTAGATTACTAATCTGAAATGACCACTTAATTTAACATCCATACCAGCAAGTACATTGGCTGAATTTTGTAAATAAATCCTCAATTGTTCAAATTACAAGATCTCCAATCCAGGTTTGACAAACAACTCCAAAAGACCCTCTTTCACTGTGAAAGCATATTATTCTCCAAATGAGATTACAATTGAAAACCTACATATTTAGACAATTAATTATATGCCTTTATCACTAGTAAAATAAAGTTGGCTCACTGTAAGCATGAATTGGATCTTTCTTTGTTTAAATATACAAACTGTCTGCCTGAAAACAAATCCTAATAGATTATCACTGTGAACTGTGCAATATTGGATTACAGTTCAGAAACAAACAAATTGTCCACTTGAGGTCAGAAACGTGCTTCAGTTGCTCTGCTCCTTGCACTAAGATCTATCTAATGTCAGTCAGTCAAAAAGAAATGTCTTAATAGGATTAAAGAGCAAATTTGTACTAACTGGATTGTTTCAAATCTGTACTCTAACATGATTTTGTGACACTGATTCCAGTTCAATGGTGTGTCTGATTTAATTTAGAAGCCTCTTAATAGCCTATGTAGTGGAACATAAAATGAATACAAAGGGCATTTTGATAAAGAAAATACAAATTGTTGTTTGTTCTTCTTAGTAAGAAAGCTGAATAAAAAATATACTTTCTGGGTTGGTATTAGTATTTGCACCAAGATTTCCATTGCCTTGCAGAACTGGAAAGTTAAGGGCAGAGCTGAACATATAGTGGAAAACATTTATTACAAATCTTCATTTGAATATGAAAGTGGATTTCACTTTCACATTTGGTTTCTGTGAATATTAAGGCTTTTGAGATATACTAATGTGAATATCTGTGAAAAGCAAACTTTAGATGAATACTTGAGCTTAAAGTGAATTTCAAGTTTTCTAAGTATAATAGAGTTCACACTGGGTATTAAATATATAGGTGACAGTGAAAAAATGAGTATTACAATGAAATAGGCAACTTGAAAATTGTGTTTTATTGATTAGTTACATAAGTCATGTTGTATTTTGTCATCCTTTATGGGCATATGTATGGTTTATTACCAACACAGTGAAATTTTTGAATTGTATATTCCAACATACATGATATTACACTCACACTGTTGGTTTGTTACAAATGATGTCTCAGTTCAGTTCATAGTGAAGTGTTCCTAACTCTCACAATTGTATTAAGAGTCCAACAATATTTAGTGTTATTCTTAAAGCTCCAACTGATTTAATTAGGTGAGAATCTGTGTTAATTTATTTTTAAACCTGCAAGTTTCTAGCTGTCAGAACTACAGAGGAAATCTTGAAAACAAACTCCAAAGGATCAAAAATCAGAAAGCAAATAAAAACAACGCACAATGTATTAATTTTAGAATCTCAGGTTTCAGAGTAGCAGCCGTGTTAGTCTGTATTTGCAAAAAGAAAAGGAGTACTTTTAGAATCTCAGGATTTTTAAGATAGTCACATGATTTCTCGGGGCCTAACTCATGGTTTCTGCGTGGATGGGGTTGTCAGTCTTTTAATGGATACTATTTACACCACAAAAGCAAACGAACATGTTTATTTTTAGCCTTTTTGGCGGTCTTGATGGATAAGTGAAGTATTGATTGGGCTACAAAATAAACTCCCTGTCATGTCAATTCTCCATGACAGAGTTGAGGAACTTTGGCAGGACAGTGAAGGGGACCTTGCATTGCCATTGACTATTCAGTATATTAAGGATGAAGAGAAGACTTTGAGGTTTTTAATCCAAATACATACATCAGTATTAAATTAATTTTAAATGAGCACGTGTAAAATAGATAAATCACTTGCCTTACTGGTGGAAATAAAAAACTAAATTGAATTTTATTGAGAAATAAATATAGTGCATTTATGTTGCCTTTTCACAATATATTTCTGTGCAGATAACAAGAAATATTATTGCATAGGTTTCCTGATTTCAAAATATGCCAGTCATTCTCACATACTTTCTTGTGTCAGGCTGGCTTAAAGGGATACCACCAATTATTATAAATTTTAAATACATAATCTGTATATATATCTTGTTTGTGACATTCAAAAATATTATAATCTACTGCAGTGATTCTCAAACCTTTTTACTGGTGACCCCTTTCACATAGCAAGCCTCAGAGTGTGACCCCCCATCAGTTAGAAATGCTTTTAAATATATTAACACCATTATAAGTGCTGGAGGCAGAGTGGGTTTGTGGTGGAGGCTGACAGCTCGCGACCCCTGAGGGGTCAAGTTTGAGAACCCCTGGTCTACTGCATTTAATCCAAGAGATGTTTGCTTTCTGGTGGTTAAGTGAAGCGGGTCCTGTATTTCCATTCAACATCACAGGCATGTTGCAAATCTTATCATATAAAGTGCTTCTGGATCCTTGGTGAAAGGTGCTAATCCAACAATAGATGTCTTAAAAAGTAAAATATGAACTAGTATAATTATAATTCTTACTTTGTCACACCCACATATCACAATCCCCTTCCCCCCAAGAAAGATAGAAGTATTTTAAAAAGGCAGGAAATAATGTGTGATTCACACTTCCTCTTTGGCTCCTTGTCATATGGTGGGTCAAAATCAAGGTTGTGACTTTGACATTCAAAACCACTCATGAAATAAGTCAAAATTTATCACTTTACACAGATCATCATCTCCCAGGGCAGCTGCATTCCCCTGAAACAATGGAGCTGTCAACCTCAAGAGGCAATCTTATGTTACTCCTGGGGGAATTGTGTGCCACTGCGCATGCGTAGAATTTATGTTCACCGCAGATTTGTTTCCCCGCAGAAAAATGACTTTTTTACTGGGAAGCAAAAGGAAGCCACGAAAGCAGTCATGTGACCCTCCCCGGCAGTATGTTTTGGGTGCCCAGGGCAGCCTGCAGAGAGGTAAATCACTGTGGGGCAGGAGTGAGACTGGGGAAGACACAGCTGGTAGCTCCTACCCTGCGCCAGGCTCAGCTGCTAGTCCCAGCTGGGGTGGGGAGGACGGAACTTCCTCTTGCACTGCCCTTCCTCAGACCCACCCGCAGATTTCTCCCCCGGCTGTAGGAAGCTCTGCAAACTCCCCCCTCCACCCCGTGCTTCCTGCACCCATCACTCCTCAGCTGCCAGGGGAGGGATCCCTTTAGAGGGAGCTGCTCCCCCATCCATCCAACCCCCATGCATACAGACCCCTTCATATCCACACCCTCTCACTGAGCCTCATCCCTTCCCCGCACCCAGAACCCCCATGATAAGCCCTACTCTCCCTTCACCTGGACCACCCCGATGAGTCACCTGCACCCAGATTCCGCCCTCCACCGAGCCCTAACCAGCTGCACCTGGATCCCCACCTTATCAAGCCCCATTTGCTCAGCATCTAGACCCACCTACTGAGCCCCCCATACCTAGCCCCCCCTGCTGAGCTCTATTCCCCCCACATTCAGACTTCCCCTTCTGAGCCCCAACCACCTTCACCTGGACCCCCCTACAGAGTCTCATTACCGTTGCACTCAGAACCCCCCAACAAGCCCCGGTGCATCCTGATCCGCCCTGCACCCTGCTCCCCCACTCAACTGTCCACACCCAGATTGCCCCACACAGAATCCTCTCAACCCACACCTGGATTCCCCCCACACTAAGCCCCTCCACACTTGGATCCTGCCTTGCTGAGCCTGCCTGTCCAGGTGCACCTGGCACAGAGGGGCAGGGCTTTGGGGTGTTTCTGGGGCAAGGCTGATCATTGTGCTATGTCAGGGTTGGGTGCAGCCTCACCACTGACTCCATGTCCCGGGAGTGGGGAGCTGCAAAGTTATCTCCCACCTCTGTGCAGCCAGTGGCATGTGCTCCCCAATGCCACGCTGAAGCCTCCACATTTGACAAATAAAGTTTGCAGAATTTTAAAATAATGTGTGCAAAATTTTTAATTTTTTGGCGTAGAATGCCCTGAGGAGTATTATGAGCATCGGTGACACAGTCTTTGCACCAAATGCCCATGAACCTGGAACTCCTGGCAGAGAAGCAGCATGACTTAAAAACCTCAGCTTCTTTAGAGAAAAATTTACATTCTTTGGCTTAGCCTACCTACAATAATAATAATTTAAAATTATCCAATTCCTGCAGATGGAAATGAAGGGAGAGAAAATTGTATCTTTGGCCCTTAGGCTGTCAAACTGTGTAGTTAGACAACAGGGGGAGGATAAGGTAATATCTTTATTGGACCACCTTCTGTTGGTGGAACGGTCAGGCTTTTGAGCTTCACAGAGCTCTTCTTCAGGTCTGGAGAAGGAAACTAGAGAGTCCAAGCTAAATACAATGTGGGACAGATTGTTAAGCATAAGGGATTCACACATGCTGTAGGGGATCACTTCAAATGAAGTGGGCAATGAACACCTGTGCAGTCATAGGACAATGGAGTTAGCAGGGTGTGTTACAAGTTGTTGTAATGGGCCATAAAACCTGTACTTGTTAAGTCTGTGTTTTTTAGGGTCCAGTAGAGTTATGGGTTCAAAAGACGAGATTGGGAATTAAGAGGTGTTGTGCAGGTATCCTTTGAGGATGAGGACTGAGAGGTCAGATATGGAGTGATTGCCTACAGATGATGCAGATAAGACTCAGGTGTTTCTAATACTGCAATCTTTAGACAAGATTGTAATGTGTCTGATCACTGTCTCAATATAGCTTTTAGTATCACCTGAACTTTAGACAGTATTGCCAATTCTCATGATACTTGGTGAACTTATTACGGTTGCAGCCCACAGATGAATGTGATTAAATGAGAATCAGATCATGGGTGGGCAAACTTTTTGGCCCAAGGGCCACATCTGGGAATAGAAATTGTATGGCGGGCCATGAATGCTCAAATTGGGGTTGGGGTGCAGGGAGGAGGGTGAGGGCTCTGACTGGGGGTATGAGCTCTGGGGTGGGGCTGAGGAGTTTGGGGTGTAGGACGGTGGTACTAAGGGGTTCAGAGGGCAGGAGGGGGATCAGGGGTGGGGTGCAGGGGCTGGGGGTGCAGGCTCTTGAGTGGGGCTGAGGAATTTGGGGTGCAGGAGGGTGCTCTGGGCTGGGTTTGGAGGGCAGGAGGGGGATCAGAGCTGGTGCAGGGAGAAGTGCAGGCTCCAGGTGGTGCTTACCTCAAGCGGCTCCTGGAAGCAGCAGCATGTCCCCCCTCTGGCTCCTATGTGGAGGAGCAGCTAGGTGTCTCTGCGCACTGCCCCCTCCGCAGGCACTGCCCCCACAGCTCCCATTGGCCTTGGTTCCCGGGCAATAGTAGCTGTGGGGGTGGTGCCTGTGGAGGGGGCAGTACGCAGAGTGGAACTGCCTATGCATAGGAGCTGGAGGGGGGACATGCCACTGCTTCCGGAAGATACATGGAGTGGCCTCCAAACCTGCTTCCCGGCTGGGTGCCAGAGCACCGAAGTGGGGTAAGCCCCAGACCCTGCTCCCCAGTAGGAGCTCAAGGATCTGGCCCCCGGGCCGTAGTTTGCCCATCCTTGAGTTAGATACAGCCCTGAAGCGTATACCTTCTTGTGTACAATTTTATGAGGTACTAGGTTCCAAAAAGTAGAGCTCCCAGGGCTAGGAAGTTACCACATGACTGAGTGGTAAATAAAAACGTAGATGAATTAATGCCTATAACCTCTATACAGTCCTCAAACTTGGTTCTATGAGTCAGAATTTTGGATGTACTTCCATCTGCTGCTGGGATGTACTAACTGTTTAGAAAAGTGTTTAATACAAAGGCTGTACAGAATGGAGCTAAAATGAGTGTCATACACAGCACTATTCCAGAGTTTTCCTTAAAACCATATTCCATCCCAAACCTTGTGTTCCTTTCCCTGAACCCTTCCACAAGCTTTAACTTGACATAAACTAGCATGATGTCTTTGTTTGTGAAGTTTTTCCCATGTGCTGAGATTGTCCCTCATCCTTGTCCATCATCAGATGTGGATAAAACCTATTAGTAAAATGCTTGTTAAGCTTATGTTTTGGAACATTAGTGGAGAATAGGCCAAGCTGTGTCTATCTGTGGAAATGAACCTGTTGCTGTCAAAGATTGTCAGCAATTGATCCCCCTAAATCGGTACTTGGAATAATGCTAGTGCAGATGAGCAAACCATCTTTCTCTCCTGAAGATTTCAGATTTGTCTTTGTGGGGTTTTTTTCTTTACATGAAAAAGGCCTGATCTACTCTTTGTCTCCGGGAAAAAGGAACAGTTGTGTCTTATGTCTATACATACAGTGATGCAGTGGCACAGCTGTATCCATAGAGGTGTGCCGCTGCAGCATGTGTGGTGAAGAGGCTTTATTGCTGACCAGAGTCCACATATTAAAAAAACACTTCTGTATAAGCGCTTTTCAATCAGTGAAACCATTTTCAGCTGTTCAGGTGTTCCCTCTCCCCTCCCTGAGTCAGTCTCCCTTCCTCCTGGGTTGCCAACTGGGGGGGTTGGATGTATTCCTCCAGATTTCATCACATGACATAATCTTTAATTAAAGATTAATATTTAATTGCTGGAGACTCCAGGCCAATCTTGGAGGGCTGGCAACCCTAGTGGCAGGTGGGTAGCTCTGACAGAAGGAAGGGGTCCCTTTCTCGGGGCGTTAGTGCCCTTTGAGGGAATCTGTCTCCTCCACCCCCAATGAGGCAGAGCCCAAGGGTGAGGCTCGGACTTGAGTGTCCCAGTGAGCGAGTCTGAAGTTTCCTTTCCCCGAGGCGGGGGGGACGAACTCGGACCGGCAGCTCTGTCACTTGGAGGGCCCGACCGGGGCACAAAAGGGAGGAACGCGCCACCGACTCGTAGCCAATTCCGTGTCTCGGTCGCGATTCAAACCCGGCGACCTGGCCAATGAGGACTGTTGGCGCCCAGCAGCTCGCAGGAAGGGGCGGGGCTGCGGCCGAAGCTTCGCGCGCGGCAGAGGCCCTGTAACCGTCGCTCTGGGTGGTGGTTTACCGTAGCTCGTCGACGGTCCGGTCCGCTCGGCCCGGCTGTGTCGCAGAGGCGATTCCTGCCAGGCCAGGTGGGGGCGGCAGCCCAGGTAAGGATCCGGGACTGAGGGCAGGCGGGGACCAGGACACGCCCCCGTAGCGGCTTTCCCGGGAGGAAGGGCACCGTCCTGTCGCTTCCTCTCTTCCCCTCCCCCACGCTCCGGGGCCTCGCGGTGCCGAGACGTTTCGCTCTGTGCTTTTGGGCGCTGGCGTTAAACTGCTCCCGTCCCGCCCCGCCCCCCCCCGAGCCTCTCTCGCTCCTGTTTGTTCCGCTCGTTCGCAAACCCGCTGGTGGCGTTCGCATCCCCGAGCGGGCGGTGACCGGTTCCGTTATCCGCCCTCCCCTCCCGTTTGTACGCGGCTGGGGGCGGACAGTGACCGCAGGGAGGCTCGTGGCGGGGCAGCCCCGCGAGCTGAAGCGTCCATGAAAACAGGCGTGTAGCGAGACTGGCCGGCTCCCCTCTGGGGCGGGGCTGTGTCCTCCCCGCTTACACCCTGCCAAAGAGCCGGACGACGACTGGGTGCCTCGCCTCGTCCGAGCTGACGAGCGAGGCGCAGGCGGGCTGAGACGCTGGCGCCGGGGGGAGCGCGGGATGCTGCGAAACAAACAAGAGCGAGACTTTACATCGCGCGCAAAAGCGGGGCTTCGGGGGGGGGGCTGCAGAGGAAAGTGATGGCCCCGGGTCGTTTCCTCGTCCCCGTCCACTCTCTTTACTCGCACGGTTGGGGGAGGATTCCCGATCCACAAAGCAAACCTGAGATCTGGTTGTTCTATTTCCATGTCGTGCTCTACCCATTGATCATTGAAGCGTTTCTGTCAAGTTAAATGGGAAAAGTTTAAATAATGACGTTTTCCCTCCATTTTGAATGCTTCTGGTTGAAAGTATATTTAAAGGGAACGAATGCACCCTTCTCTACTATCTTCAAGATTCGCCTTACAAAGGCTGGCAGGTTTTCTCTTCAGTTGGGTATTTGGTAGTTGTCAGTGATGGTCTTTGTCAGTTGCTTTTAAATTTAAAATGTAAATACTGTATAGAAATGGGGAGATGGAGTGGTGTTGCTGTCTTTTCTTCTTTGTCTGTGCCCCTTAACACTGACAAAAAACTAGGTAATAATTTTTTTGGTAAGGCTGGTGTGAAAGATATTATGCAAAATACTTCTGTGTTAGATACACCAACTGATGTTTTGACTTGACACCCATCTATTTTACTGTACTGTTTTGGTATATGTAATATAAGGATAGTTAAAGTCAGATCAAAGTATTGTTTTGTTTTTGCTCTAAGCCTATTTAAGTTTGCTTGCAAACACATTTTATTTTCCAGATTTTGTAAATGCATTAAATTACATGTAAAAATGTATAATCTGACTTTTTAAAAATAGTATTTTGGTCCTCTTAGTTCTTAAAAAGTTAGCTTGCTGATTCCATTCTTTCTAATCAAATCTCTAAATTGGCACTATACAAATAATTAAGATTGTAAATGTAATTATGATTAGGCCTGAAGTTTTTGTGTTCAGATTTGTTGATTTAATGTGAAAGTGGCATGAGTGATGGTGTGGGCAAACATCATCTCCTAGGCCCCAATTGTACAAAAATGTACATATGTACTGTGAGAACTTCTTCCATTGAAGGCCGTGCCTTCGTGAGTATTGTGGAGAGCTTTTCCTAAAGGGTGATCAAATATTATTTAAGTACTGTGCAGTCCATGGCCTGGAAACTGCACTGTGAAACTGTAAAATACAAAAGGCAATTTGAAGAGCAGCTAGAGAACATGTTGACCATAGGAGGACTGATGATATAACCTAGCATAGAGACAGCCACTCTTCATTAAAAATGTTCCCTGCTGTTAGTGGTGGGAACAGTAGTATGGACAAGGTCCCATTGACCGCTGATGCTTTAACTTAATCATAGGTTTCAGAGTAGCAGCCGTGTTAGTCTGTGTTCGCAAAAAGAAAAGGAGTACTTGTGGCACCTTAGAGATTAACAAATTTATTTGAGCATAAGCTTTCATGAGCTACATCTGATGAAGTGAGCTGTAGCTCATGAAAGCTTATGCTCAAATAAATTTGTTAGTCTCTAAGGTGCCACAAGTACTCCTTTTAACTTAATCATGTTACCTAATCCGGTCCAGATTACACAATGGTTAAAATGGTGGTAGATGCCAGCATTTACGTGTGCAAGACAAGTAGCCAGACAAAGAGTGGAAATGGTGGTCTTAAAATTATCTGTCTTAGTTTTGTGTTCAAACATTCTGTAAGAATAAACTAACTTCTCCTTTGTGAATACCTGCTGTTCCATTAGACATGACTACTGGCATGTTCTTCCTTATCTTCAAAGTATGGAGAGTCTCTCTTCACCTTCTGTCTTCTGAAAAACTGGCTTTCTCTTCTAGTATGCACAGCATAATGCATAAATGTTCAGCTCTCCTCAATATTTCCTCCTCAGTGTTTCTCCTCAATATGGCAAAGCTGTGGGTTCCTTTGGCATTCTCCCAACATTTCCAAACAGGAAAGGTTTTTCAGTTTTATTTCTCCCTTCAGTCCTGGTAGGGAGATGGGCTACTAAAGGATTCTGAGGGAAGACAGTATTATTGGATGCCCATTCAGTGGTTCAAAGGGGCTATAGCTCTTTCTGCACTCCACAGCAGCAAGAGTGCAAGGAGGCCTTAAGTTGCTTAAGGGTAACATTTTGGTGGTAGGACCTGGTCTTTTGGAAAGCATTTTCCTGCCTCTTTCTCTCTTGACATGAGGTATGACTACCCATAGCTAGTCCAAAGATCAGGTCAGTAAGAAGGGCAGGAGGCCTCCTGTATGTGTCCCTGTTGTGTTGTCTCTGAATATGCATGTGTCTCTCTAGCTCACTTTATGCATGTGTCAGTCAGCACCAGAGGTAGCAGTACCTCCGAACCAGCTCTAAAACTTCTGATGGCTCTCTAATTTGAAAGCATCCTCAAGATCCTCACCCCTTTTGGGCTATCAGCATTGGATCCTGAGCTCTCACAGAAAGAGGTTGGGAGTGGGATAAGACAGAAAACAAATCCAATACCTTCAAATAAATTGGATTTACAGATCGGAATTAGTTTAACCATTCTTTTAGGGCAGCCTGGCGATCCAGTGTATTGAATATTTTGTTCTTCTGGGTCCCTCAGTATGTATTTGGGTGGCCTTGTTTATTCTGCTGTTTTACCAGACCTTTATTGGTCCTTCTCAGGGATGCAGCAGAGTAGTTTTGCGCCTTCTGCCGATGCCAGTAGAACTTATATTTTCTGTCCACCTCCCTTGAAGCATATGATCAGTGTGACCTAACCCTATAAACCTCTTTACCACACTTTCCACTGGCTTTACTCAGCAGTGCGGTGAAGTGATCTTGTCCATACCTCTAGCGTGACTTATTACTCAAATAACTGGAATCTGAAGGTAGAGGTCTGTAACTGCTTTGATTGTGGCATCCATGAACTCAACAAAAATGAAGATTACCTGGAATAGGAAAGTCCTGGAATTGATGTTTTCATTCTAGGACTTCAGTCAGATGGTCTCCTATGTTGGAATAGTGGAGAGAAAACAAAATGAACATCTGGTTATATCACATAATAATTAAGAAAGGCCCACACAACCTTAATTTGGCCCCTTTGGGAGGAGTATATGCATTATGATACAGTCTCTAATTACATGTTCACATATTATATGTTCCCACAGAAGCCCTGCCTCATTTAGGGCACAAGGTACACCTGCTCTGGAGGTTGTGTGGTGAAGGAGATTTGTGACTTGTAGAAGCCCCTGCTTCATTTGTTACAGAGTTGGAAGGTGTGTTGTGATTGAAGCAAGGGATTGCAGGAGCAGAATGATAGTCTCATGGTTAAGACAGTTCAATATCACCCTGGAGAACAGGACTCTATCCTTGCCTTTGCCATAGAGTATGTGATGCTACTCAGGTTACTTAAACCAGACTTTCAGAGGTTGTAATTAATTATGTGTTCCTCATTTTCTGGGTGCCCAACTTGGGGGAGGAAGGGGGAGAGGTCTGATTTGCAGAACTGCTGATCACTTGCAGCTGCAACTTAAGTCAGTGATTACTGTCCTTTGAACATATAAAGTGCTATATCAAGGGTGGCCCGCTGTGCCACATACAACAATCTTCAGAAGTTCAAGAGCCAAGGTGCACTTGCTAGGGCTCAGGGCTTCAGCCGCACAAGTGCCTACTGTGACTCGGGGCTTCAGCCTGGGGGGAATGTTGTCTTGGGGCTTCAGCTCCACTTCTGCTAAAGCCCTGACAAGCATGCTCCATGGGGTTGAAGCCCCGAGAATCCCTCTCTGCTGGGCAGAAGCCAGAGGCGACTTGTGGGGTCATGCGCCCCCCCAATTTTTGCCAGGATTTCTGGCCCTGCTTGTTCCCATGGTGCTTTCAGGCCCCCACCCTGCATGGCAGCTGCTGGAGCCAGCCAGCAGGGAGCTGCAGACCTGGGGAGAGGGAGAGGCAGTGGCAAAGAACTGAGAGCTGCAGGGAGAGCCGCTGCTTTTGCTGCTGCCTCTCTGCACAGAGCTAAAGCAGAAGCCCCTCCCTGCAGCTCCCGGCTGTTTGCTGTTGCAGTGGAGCTAACTCCTGGGAGCTGCAGGGATTGGTCCCTGAGGGTAGTGGGGGGTTTGCTGGTGGTTGGGGGACATGACTCAAACTGTTATGGGGGCGAATCTTTAAACTGTGCCCTCCACCCTCAGTAGGCACTAGTGGTCTCTGGCAGAAACCCCTAGCCCTGCTGCAGGGCAGAAGCCCCGAACCTCCCCTCCCTCTACCCAGTCTGGTAGTCGGAGAATGGGGGAAAGTAGGCGGGGGGGGGGGTGGCTCCATGAGCCATACTTTAACTGTAAAAGAGACGCGTGTAACTCATGAGCCACAGTTTGGCCACCCCTATGCTATATAATGTGAAGTACTTGAGGGGGAAATCAGGCCCGGGGGGAGGGTCTCAAATTGGGTACCCAAAAATAGTGGATACTTTTGACTAGGGTGACCGTATTTTCCTATGCTGAATACGGGACACCTGGTAAAATTACTCTGATTGCCGTTGAACTCACTTGAATAAATCAGAACTATGCAGTACAAACATTTAAATTAACATCAAGTTGACTGAGCCCCTGTTAAAAAGAAATACTTCCTAGTTGGATTTATTTTATTTACCTTCTTATCTTTTAAGACTTTCAGGTTCATAGGGGGAGGGTTGACACACACACACTCTGGTACCTCTTGCTCACGCTGGAGGGGTGTTGACCAAGCAACCCAACCCTACCTTGCCAGCACTCGGTGCCCTCATGCCTGACTGGGCCCCCGGGATGGACCCGCCTCTCCTGGTACCTGGCACCGGGTCTTCCCGAGGCAACACACAGAATGTGGCCAGCAGAAGCTTTTTGGCACTGTGCAGGAGGGAAGGAATGGGAGCTGCTTCCAGCTGTGGGTGGGGAGGGATGACCTGGCCTGTGTCTTTCAGGGCTCATCTCTTCCCTGTGGCCACTCCCTCTACCCCCACCCCCGGTGGCTGGAAGGAGCTTGTCCCTTCCTGCTGGCACAGTGTTCAAAGGCAGCGAACACCTCCAGGCTGCTGCTGGCCGCTGACATAAGCCAGTAGCCTCCATCTACAGCATGGGCAGAAAGGGGTTAAGTTCCAACGACTGTGCACCAGGGCCCAGGGAACCTGATTGCAGGGGCTTCAAGGAACTGGCCAGAGAGGTGGCTCAGCAGGGGAAGGTGCTTAGGGGACAGAGCAGCCCTGTGCTCCCTGGGGGCAGGACCCAGGGTGAGGGGCAGCCCCATCCCCATAAATTATGGTGCCCTATGTATGTGTGTGGGGGTGTGTGTTCATGCTCAAGGGCTGCAGAACCGTGGAGACAGGAGCTGTGGAGGCTGCTTTGGGGGGCTTCACATGGGGAGGCTGGCACCAGCAGCAGGAAGTGGAGCAACCCAGCCCACTCCTCTCCACCCGCCCCAGGTGTGTCTCTTGGGTGCAAGGGGGGGTTGGGGAAAGGACTGTCCCTCCGCACTCACAGGTAATGTGGGGTCACTCCACTTCTTGACAGCTGGTTCGGTTTCCCCCGCCCTGCCCCCAGGTGTGTTGCTTGAGGGGGGGAGAACTGACCCCTGCACTCATCGGTGGGAAGTGAAGCAACTCGGCTGGGAGCTGGCAGAGTGGAGCGGGCTGGGGCCGGGTTGCTCCGCTTCCTGCTGGTGAGTGCAGGGTCAGGCCTGACCCCTGCTGCTGGCGCAGGCCCCCTGCTAATCCTCCAGGCAGCGTCCCTTGCTGGGAAAGAGGTGGAATAGGGGCGGAGCAGGGGGGAAGACTAAGAGGCGGGGAGGAGGGAGTTGTCCCTGGCCCCACACCCCCTGTAGGGATGGCCCTGCACCTTGCAGTGGCTGCAGACGGCCTGGGGGGGGGGGTGGGCAGTGGTTGGGGGATAGAGCTGGCTGTCAGAGCTGGTGCTGCCGCGTATGCAGCACGCAGCTGTGTAGGGCACCATGAAATTTGGGACAATTTGGTGCCCCAAATTTCATGGTGCCCTACGCAGCTGCGTATGCCGAGGGACAGCTCTGGTGAGGGGGGTGGGTGAAGAGGGTGCTAAGCCCCTGCCCGGTGGGCTGCTTGGAGCCTGCAGGTTCAGGACATGAGCAGGCTGGAAATCGCTTTCTCGTCCTTCCCCCCCGCCATTCCAGAGCTTAGCAGAGAGAGCCTTCCTTGTGCCAGCACTGTGTGGGGCTTTGGCACAGGCAGGACTGGGCTCCGCTTGGCCAGCACCCCAGGCCAGAGGGTTTTGGGCTTTCCCAGGGCGTTGGCCCAGCCAGAGGCGGGGTGGGGGGGGAGGAAAGAGCCTGCTGGCCGGTCTGTTGGTGAGCTCAGCGCTCCGACCAGGGGCTGGTTCTCTGTGCAGCGCGGGAGTGGGATGCGCTCCACTTGGGGGGATATGGAGAACCAGTAGGGCTCGGGGAGCTGAAGGGGCAAAGCAGGGAGGAGCTGATGGGTGGGTAGCAGAGGCAACACCTAACCAACTGCTGCCTGGCATCTGCCCGCACACAACCACCACTGCAGTCAGTGCTGGTCAGAAATGGGACGGATGGGCGGGGCCCTGCTGGCTAAGAGCCGTCACGCAGCAGGGGCTGTGCTGATGGACCAGCAGGAGGCGTGGCCAGCCCCACGCGTTGCATCTTCATCCTGCTACCAGACTCGTGGATCCTCCCACTCACCACTGGTGGGTGGGAGGCTGGCAAGCAGGGATCCGGCCAACAGCAGGACCTGCTGATACTGATGGGAGAGGAGTGGGAGACGGAAGATACGGGACAATTTGCCCATTTTGCAGAAAAGGTCAGGACACCTGCAGGAGGGTTTAAATACGGGAGTGTCCCTTTAAAAACAGGACATCTGGTCACCCTACTTTTGATCTTAATCTCTCTCTCAACTCCCCATTTGTGAAATGGGGATAATATCTCCATATCTCATAAGTATTGTGAAAATACATAAATAAATGGTTGCAAAGCACTCAGATATTATCATGATGTATACCATAGAAAAACCCATGAGGAAATTTAATAATTCTCTCTTCAGAGCAGTTTCAATAATGTGCATTAAATAAGACATGAGGCAGTATGTCATTCAATAAGGATAATACAGCTGCTCTTTCAGTGAGTACCATCCATCCTGTGCACTGAATGAGGTAGGGATCTTGTGGAAAAAATAGTTTGTGATCATGTCATTAAGGACTGTATCATAATATATTCTCTGGGGGCACATGGATTAAAGTTGCACAAGCAACTTTAATTCTGGTATTTCCTAAATTCTGAGTGCTTGACTTGGTAATCTTAATAATGTTCTTTTAAAATAGGTTTTTTGTTTTGGTGCATAATATGGATAACACACGTAGATTCAACAGATTTGGAATGCTCTATTTTTGCATTCCGGAATAGACCATCACAATTGTGCTTCTGTACAGAAAGATTAGGGGAAAAAAGGTGGGAATGAAGGCCTGGCTTAAATTTGTCATTTGATGTACTTCTTTTTTTTTTTTTTTTTTTAAGGATTCTTTTGGAAGATGCCAAACAGAAGATTTGCGGCTGGTGAGGTGGTGATGGGTCGTTGGCCAGGAAGTGTCCTCTATTATGAAGTACAAATAACTAGCTATAATGACCTCACTCACTTTTACACTGTTCAGTACAAAGATGGAACTGAGCTTGAGTTGAGGGAAAGCGATATAAGGGTAAGTGTTCATCTGTATAATAATATTTAGAATCCATACTGAAGTCTTGACTAAGTTCAAAATGTGTACTATATTAAAAGTTTTAAGAACTTTGATCCCATTTGCTATCTAGAAAACTTGGTGATATATTTTGAAAATGAAGGCCCAGGCCTGCAAGTATTCCACAAATAGAGCTCCCATTACAGGACTGTACCACACAATTGTGGAATTGCCTACAGAGCTGTTAGCTAGATGTTAACTAGATTTTTGTTAAGTAAGCCAATTTAAAAAACAAAATCTAAGTTTCTTTTAAAATACCCTTTTTAAAGTAGTATGTACAGAGCAATTAAAAAAATACTCTTTTCATAAGGGTATTCTGCTCCAATGACGACTAGTAGAGCTCTTAGGGATGAGGAGAATAACACCAAACATCCTAAAAGAAAAGGAGTACTTGTGGCACCTTAGAGACTAACACATTTATTTGAGGGGGGAAAAAACCTTTTGTAGTGATAATCAAGGTGGGCCATTTCCAGCACGTCTGAGGAACAGTGGGGGAGGCGAGGAAATAAACATGGAAATAGTTTTACTTTGTGTAATGACCTATCCACTCCCAGTCTTTATTCAAGCCTAAGTTAATTGTATCCAGTTGCAAATCAATTCCAATTCAGCAGTCTCTCGTTGGAGTCTGTTTTTGCAGTTTTTTTGTTGAAGAATTGCCACTCTTAGGTCTGTAATCGAGTGATCAAAGAGATTGAAGTGTTCTCTGACTGGTTTTTGAATATTATAATTCTTGACGTCTGATTTGTGTCCATTTATTCTTTTACATAGAGATTGTCCTGTTTGACCAATGTACATGGCAGAGGGGCATTGCTGGCACATGATGGCATATATCACATTGGTAGATGTGCAGGTGAACAAGCCTCTGATAGTGTGGCTGATGTGATTAGGCCCTATGATGGTGTCCCCTGAATAGATATGTGGACACAGTTGGCAATGGGCTCAGGCCCATCCCTCTCCTCCTTACTCTATGCCATGTGCCCGCTTCTTACCTCTTAAATTTGTTCAGTTGCTTTTACTTGTGAATGCCTTCCTGTAGGACCTGCCTATGAGTTTCCCTTGAATGTAATATCTATGTGCTAATGCGTGAGACAGGAAGTCAACTGACAGCAGCAGAATGCTAAAACTGAATAGACACCAAATGCTGTCAAATGCATAAAGTACACAGGGAGGAAGACATTTCCATTATAATATTACAGATAGGAGGTACAACCTTTTTAGACATAGTTTTTAAGCGGATGGTACTCTAAAATACTGCTTAATCTTGACCCTTACATGCGAGCTGCAAAAGAATGGAAGGAAGTATACTTCCTTTTTTGTGTGTGTGTTTGTGTAATGGCTTGAAAGGTGTTTTTTTTAAAAAGATCTTTCAGATAGTAGGTCTAATTTTTAGATGGCAATCTTGTCTTCTGTAGTTGGCTGTGTTGCACAAGAAAAAATGGGACTCTGAATTCTCCACTAGAGATGGTAATTGTGGTTGTGTATTGTAGACTTGGATGAGGCATTTTCATCGGTGTGTTATCAGGTGCTTACTCCAGAGATAATCTAGATGACATGGTGGTAAAAATGCCTGAATCCTCTCAACATTTCAGTTTCCACCATTGGTAACTCGTGGAATTATGCTGAATTGTACTCTCTGTTGAAGTCTTAAATAGTCTAAAGTGGGTGAAAGATGAAGGAAAGGTCATTTTAATTTATAAGCAAGTTATTTAAAATAGCTGTTCAACACCAAAGAGTCAAAGGAATTATGAGAACTCTTTTTGCTCAAATGAGAATCTGTTTGTTAGGGGTTTCTTATGGTTACTGATGAGGTTAGAATTGTTTTAGAAAGAAAAATATGTTTAAATGATAGGAAGCATGCAAATGAGGACTAATGAAAGCTGGTTCCGTTCAGTTTGGGGCAGGGTTGCTATCTATTCTAAACACTGCTTTTCTGAACAACATTTAGCAATTTTGATAATGAAGGGAATAAAAATCTGCATTACCATCATGGCTTTCACCACCACTCTTGTGACAAAAAAACTCCTCTCTTTCCTGATCCTGAAATATGTTCAGATCAGGTGAGGAGAAGGGACCAGAGATATTAACATCTCCTTGGCTGTGTCCTGAACAAGTCCTGATAAGAAAAGCTAAGGTTTCTACTACTGGTCCCTTCCTAATGTCAGTTTTTTCCATAATCTTTATCACTTTTCAGTCTTGTTTGGTTTTACCCAAGTACAACAAATATACCCTTGCAATACTTTGCTACGCCAGGGGCAAAGTAAAAGCGATAGGTCAAATTGTCTTGCCCCCAGATTAGGTATCTTAATTTTGTGCTAAATACTGTACAAGTGAATATTTTTTCCAGAAATTGAACAAATATTAAATGCTGTATTTTTTAAAATCTTTTATTCATCTTTTTGTCTCCTCTGTTTTCTTATGAAGAAGCAGGATTGAACTTGAGAAGCAAAACCTGAAAGCTTTAGCTTTCCTATAAAAAGACTATTTGATACTATCTGAGTCACTGCCAAGCAAAGGTTTTTCCCCTGTAAAAGACTATTTAAATGGGAAAAAAGGGAGGCTATTAGAATGAAAGTTTACTTATTTTTAAAATGTGTTAACTCTCTTTGTGTGCATTTTAATACTTGTTAAAAGGATTTGTTTGCTGTATGTTAGAGCCTCGGGCAACAGAACCCTGAAAACAACTTGTGTGTAAGAATAAGAAATGTAACAAACAGGATACTGCTTAAGTTAACCTAAAATCTTAATCTGTTTCTCACAACAGAGCTTCACATTGGAGATTTACAGGTCCTTACTTTCCTTGTGTAAACATAGATGATTTGTATGACCACAGAACTGAGTGAGAATTTTCTCAGTCATCAGTTAGAGGGCCTTGGATGCGTCTGAATAGAGTTTGCTCCAAAGTGGTGGGGTTTTGATTTAACAAATTTGAAGCAAAATAATATTAAGTAGATTGATCAAAAAAATCTAAAAAGTGAGGTCCTCTCACCCTAAAAGTCCTACCAGCAGTCTTTTATACTGACTGTCCTCCAGCTTGAACACCTCTATTTGACTATAATTGCAGAAGCATAGCACAGGAATGAATAGCTGTGCCTTTCAAAGTAGGCAGGTCCCCAAGCCATTGAGGATAAAATTTCCAAATAGTTCCCAAATGACTTAGGCATTTAAATTTTTACTGAAAGTCAGTAGGATGTAGGCCTCTAAATCACTGTGGCCTTGTCATCATTATCAAAGACTGGTCGTTTCTTAATGCAAATTAGAAAATTGAGTTAGCGTTGGCCACCAACTTAACCTGCTAAATTGTGCAAAAGCTACAGATTACCTTGTCTTCACTAGGATTTGACCTCTAATAGCCTTACTTGAGTGAGGTAATGTCTACACGACAAAACTCTCTCTTCTCCCCCCCCCCCCCTCGACAAACATTTTGCTGGCGGTAAGCTCGCTGGGGGTGGAAGGTTTTTTTTTTTGGCAGGAGAGCCAACAAAGAGCGGCTACACTGCGCGACTTTTAGCGGCATGGCTGTAGTGGCACGGCCATGGCGCTAAAAGCTGTGTAGTATAGACTTAGCCTTAGACATACTTTTTTCCTAGTGAAGATACAATCTTATGTGCTTTTGAAAACTTTACCCTTACAGTTTTATATGTGAAAAACAATATCTTAAACTCCATCCAGAAACCAGTGTGGATCCTGAAACTTTGGTGTTATGTGTTCTTAGTGAGAAATACTGCTTTTTAAATGGGCTGCCACATTCTACAGCACTCTGTTTCTAGGTTGATTTAAAGTGAGTTGCCTTGTGCAAAACACACTGCAGTAATCTAATCTTGGGGTGATAAATGCAGAAGTAACAGAGTTCACATCTGAATGAAGTGGTTTCAGTCTCCTGGTCAGATATCGATGAGTCTTCCTTACCACAGCTGCTAATAAATCATTGAGCAGCAGCTGGGAATTCAACCATACTGTCATAATGCAAACTTTAACAAGTAGTAGGCACACACCTTACATTAAAGGGAAGATAATTGTTGTCATATCTCATTTTATAGTTGCTTCTCTCAGATTACGTTAGTTTTATTTTAGACTGAGGTCAAGTCTACACTGTAAACTTACATGGGTATAACTACGTCACTGAGGAATGTGAAAAATCCACATCACTGAGCAGTGCATTTATATCAAGCAAACTTCTGGTGTAGACAGCACTATGTTGAGAGGAGGGCTTCTCCTATCAATATATGTTAATCCACCTCAATGAGAGGCGGTACTTCTGTCGAAGGGAAAAGCCCTCCTGTTAGTGTAGTAGCAGCATCTTTGCAGAAGTGCAACAGCTAGGTCTCATCCCTGCCCCTAATCTCTACAATCTCAGGGAGAAGCCATTCAACAGAACTGGTTGGACCGATGACCGTGAAATAGAGCTGGGTGGTATTAGCGTACTGAAAATACTGTATTCCAGTCTTCCTCAGGGACCTGCGTACACACTGAACAACAGGGGAAACAAGTTAGAGTTCTGCAGAACTCCATGAGATAGTACAGATGGCAGAATATTTCCAAAAACTATTCTCTGCAATATTATAGAATCATAGAATATCAGGGTTGGAAGGGACCTCAGGAGGTCATCTAGTCCAACCCCCTGCTCAAAGCAGGACCAATCCCCAATTTTTGCCCCCGATCCCTAAATGGCCCCCTCAAGGATTGAACTCGCAACCCTGGGTTTAGCAGGCCAGTGCTCAAACCACTGAGCTATCCCTCCCCCCCCTTCTGATATCTGGAACAAGATCTCAGAAGGCAGCCTGTTTATTCCTGCTGGGATTGTTAGAAGAGTCAGTGGTATCATAGGCAGCTGACATGAAGACCTTGATCTTTACTGCTGCTAGAAGGAGAATGTATTACAATGTTGTTAGTGAAATCTCTGTGCTATACCCAGGTGTGCACCCAAATTTGGCAAGGGTTAATGAGACCTGAAGCAACCATATACTCAAGCCTGTCTTGCCTCAGTTGCTTTGATATTAACCAGAAATGGAAGAATAGGGGCTAAATACTAATGAGATTGTCCCTCCATCTTGGTCTTATGGAATGTTAGCTGAGTAGGGAAGCTTTGCATTACCGCTGTGTCTGTTCAATTACTAGAGCTGAAAATTGAGTCCCTTTGAGTCCTAAATTTACTACAAATATTTAAACATTTTTATAGGTATTAGATGTTTTCAGCGGTACAAATATATATTGAGAAATAACAGCTAAAGTTACTATGTCTAATTGTATCTTTATAACTCAACTTTTTCTTTCATTTAGCAAAAACTTTACAAATCGCATTTAATGTTTCCTATTTCTTTCAGTCTGTGTCATCATTTAAACCTCGAAAAAGCAATTCTTCCTCAAGTTCTCCTTCCAGACGCAGTGGTAGCAGATCCAGATCTCGTTCTCCTGGTCGATCAGCAAAAGGCAAACGTCGTTCTTCCTCCCAAAGCAGAGAATCTAGAGATGAGAAAAAGAAAACCGTTCGGGAAACTAACTTAACTCTTCTGGTATTGGATTCATTTCTGATTGAGATCTGTCCACTTGCACTGATATGTACTATGTTCTATAAACATGTATAGTCTAAAATGACATTTTTTTAGAGGAGTGAAAACTTTGAAGATTTGGATCTGTGGGTATGTGTCTAGATTTAAAGAAAAAAATTAATAGCACTGTAAATAGAGGTTGAAACAAATTTCCTTCCCAGTTGCTGTTATAAGCGTAGTATTGCTTATGGTCAGGGCTTGGCTGTAGAATTATGCTCAGGAAGCTCCACTTTCATTTTAACAAAATAAGTTTCCTAGCTTACATGGTTATGAAACTTGAAAATGTAAACCAAGTGTAAAGAGGATGCAGTAATACCTCCTTGAGTTTGCACAGAACTTGAAGCACTAGTTCTAAGAGGTTTGAACTGTCCCACTTATCTTAATTGTTGCTAATATTGAAATCTAAAGATGAATATCTGTGCCACACTGAAAATGTGGAGACAACATAAAGTCAAATTTAGTATCAAAATGAGCAGGTGCAGCAGAATTGATTATATTTATTTTCACATTTAATTAATTAAAAACCTGTATATTAAAAATTTATCTGACGCTGCTGCAGAAAGTTGGGATTTTGGTGCAGAATTTAGGACTAACTTGCTGTGGAGTATATGGGGCCTTGCCTATGCATGAGGATGCATAAATGTTTTCATTATAAAGGATCATTTTCTGATAGCTCTTAGCTGTCAAACTTTTGGCTTTCAAGCTGAAATTTTGCACATTTGTTCTAACTTGGAAGTGAATTTGTGTTGAAAATTTTGATTAAAAATGGACTAGCAGCTTTTGAGAATGAAGATTAGCAGGGGTGACACATGTCTGCTTTTATAAGAACTTTGTTTTGAAGTGCTTCAGTGAGAAGAGATGAGAACTTGAAATAAGGGTGGGACATAGTTTCTAGTTTAAAAATGTGCCTGTCACTAATCCATTAAAATTTATTTTTCATTTGGCTGAGTTATAACTCCTTAAAAACATACTGTGGCTTGTGCTCTGGATTTTGTTTTATAATGACCTAATTTTCTAGCTTTCAGATGACTTAAAGGCCTAGGGCATAGCTTGTTGACAACATGCCCACATGCTGTGTTTCTGACTTGTGGCCTGCAATTCTCCTTCTGTGCATGAGGGTCCTCATATGCAGAACAGTGGAGTTTCAACTTGCTTAGGGAGCAGACATTTTGAACACTGGCATGGTAGGAGTGACTAGCTCCAGAAGAATTCATAATTTTGTTCTGTCTCCTTAGCTACAGGCAGGTTTTTCTGAGCCTCCCTGCTGTGAAGCAGAAACTGAAACCAAAACCAAAATTTTATTTGATCAGTTAGATTTTTCAAAAGCTGTGTAGCCAGACTTCAGGTTTGTCTGAAGGACATATTTGGCTCCTATTTTTACTGTGGAAAGGTATAAAGTTAAATGGCATCTTTTTGACTTGGCAGGTCTGCTCCTTTTTTGTATATCTCTGCAGAACAAACAATTTTGGGAGAGTGAATTAGCTTGTGTAACAAAATGGTTAAATGGACACACTTTTTGTACTTGACATTTCAGTTCACTGAGTTAAAAGTGATTTGGGAACTGCACCTACCCCTGAATTCCCCCAATTCATTTTCCTGATTTACTATTTTCCTACTTTTAAAGGAGTTCTCTCCCCTATTTCCTTTAAGACGCATCCAAACAGTGGAGATTGCCTCTACTCGTTTTTCAAAAAAAGGCTGCCAGGTGCTCAAAGTAAACAAATGGGGAGGGATAACAAAATACCTTCTCTGTTTTTTTTAATTATAGTAGTCTACTGTTGTTACAAACACTACCGTTGGTAAATATTTTTTAATTGTTCATTATGTACTTCAGTGGTCGCATTTAAAAATTCACTTTCTTCTTCTAACTAGAAACTGAATGAGAACAACACTAGCAGGTACAATGGTGAACCTGATAGTACAGAAAGGAATGACACTTCCTACAAAATATTACAGGTGAGAGAGCTAAGAACTGTATGTCTTATGACCACAGTAAATCTGCAGCGTTACCAGAAAATAGTGTGTGTTATTAGTATGGTGCTAAGCATTTTACAGATTGGTATGAAGATGAGATTCTGTCCTAATGAGATTATTTACTATCTAAATGGACAATATATAAATTAAGGGGAGGGCTTTGGAATGCAACACACAGCCAAGAAGAGATTGAGTAGTGAAGTTTAGCACTCATTTCACTAATTCCATGGCTGCTTTTTAAAATAATTTCTTCTAGCAGGGGAAGGTGGTCATTTAGGTTAACACTCATCTGAAGGGAGGACTAGGGCTTGTAGAACTGGAAAGGGTGGAGACAGCAGATGTGCTTATTAAGCAGAATGTTTGCCTTTTGGCTGTCTTCTCTTCTACTGCTAATACAGTTGAATACCTTTTAACTGGGGAAAAATGCATTGTACTTCAGTGCTCAGATCTGAGTAATGTTCTCTTGATTACACCACTCTGTAGAATAAGACATGGTAATTGTTTGGTTTTTGTAACCTTTTGTTCTTTATCAGCAGAAAGTTGAATCAGAGCTAGAAATTGGGCATGTGCTTGACCAGTATACCTTACATCCAAGAAGACAGAAGAAAAAGGAAGAAATATTTTTGGAACAGAGAGTTTTTGAGACAGCAAAAACTACTGAAAAAGTATCAACACAAACAAAGGAGCTCGAGTTTGGTGGAAGAATTGGTATGTATGTTAACAATAGTGATAGTCACAGATTTATTTTTACTTGATATCACGTTGCCATTCTCAAAGATTCCCTTCTTTCTCCCCCAATTGTGGTCATTCATTTGGTGCTACTGTATCTTGTTTGCCTTTGGTGACATTGATACCTCACACTTGGTTCTGTTGTGACCTGCTGTGAGGCAGATGAGTGATTATCATGATCTTTCTACTGCATGTTGGGATACTCCTTGAAGTTACTAGAGTAAGCATCTTTAAATTTCATAATTTGAAAAGCCAGTTGTCTCAAACTCAGATATTCTACCTTTTGGAGAACTACTGAAGGCAAATGTACTTTACTTCAATGGAATTAGTATGATCAGTTTATTTTTTTTTAAAAGACAATTGGAAAATAACTGGGTTTAATGCTGTAAAAATAAGACAAGGAAAATTTTGGCTGAATAAGGGGTGGCGAAAGATTTCTGACCATTAGTTGATTGAAATCTGGAATAGTTTACAAAGGGAAATAGTGGAGTACCATTGCTTTGGGACACTGGGTTTTCAATCTTACATTCTTTGTTATTACAGAAGTAGCCCTTTGGGGTTAAAATTAGAGAGGACAAAACTAGAAAAAAATCCATGAGAGAAGCATTCTTGCACTTAGTTCTGTGAATACAGACACCTCGAATGTGGCGCACACATTTTCACACAGTGCCTGTGCTAACCACCACTGCCTGTTGCATGTGGTGACTTATTTATTAATTTATACTACTGTAGTTGGACACAACCCTCGAATAAATCCCTTTATATCTATAGCTATATGGTGAACTGCTTTTATTAGCAGGTATTGGTAAGTAAGCAAGTCTAAGGGGGGAAAAAAGAGTTCAGGAGAGTTGGCAGCTTTTTAAAGATATATCCCAGTGCATAGGAAAGATAGGAAGTACAGTAAAAGACAACCCTGGCTTAACCAGGGGGTCTTCAATTACCTGAAGCTCAGATTCCTCCAAAAAGTGGGAAAAAAGTCAAATCATGGAAGGTGGGGGTGGGGGGGAAACCACAAGCATTAGGGACAAAATTAGAAAGGCCAAAGGCACAAAACAAGATTAAACTAGCTAGGGACATAAAGGGTAACAATAAAACATTTTACAAATACATTAGAAGCAAGATGACCAAGGACAAGATAGCCCATTACTCCATGAGGAGGGAAAGACAATAACAGAAAACAATGGACAAAAGTGTTAAACACCTTTTTTGTTCCAGTTTTCACCAAAAAGGTTAGCAGTGATCTGACAACTAACATAATGAACATCAGTGTAAATTGGGTAGGATCTGAGGCTAAAATAGGGAAAAACAAGTTAAGAATGAACATTCACAGGAAAATAAGACAAAAACACCTATCTATGGGTGAACACTTTTCAAAAAGCGATCACTCTATATCAGTCCTAATCCTTAAAGGAAACCTATACAACACTTTCAAAAGATGAGCCTGGGAGCTTAAATTTATTACCCTGCTAGACATGGAAAAACATGGACTTGACAGATTGTTTTAATAAGCCATAAATCTATCTGTAATCCACTAACCCCCTTTTTTGTCCTATGACTGCAAAGATGTTAACAGGCCACTCTGCCTTGAATGGTCCTTTATCAGCATGTGCTACTTATGCCAAGCAAACTGTTCCACCTTGCACTTTGTTGTGATGCTGGGAGCGCCTTTCCCAGATCTGAAGAGGAGCTCTGTGTGGCTCAAAAGCTTGTCTCTCTCACGAACAGAAGTTGGTCAAATAAAAGATACTACCTCACCTACCTTGTCTCTCTAATAGACATCTAAGGCCATGTCTACACTTCCACTTTTGTCAGTATAACTATGTCCCTCAGGGGTGTGAAAAAAACACAGCACTGTGCAACATAAGTTACATCAACAGAAGTGCCAATGTGGACAGTGCTGTGTTGGCAGGAGAGCATCTCCTGTTGACATAGCTGCTATAGAGGCGGTTTTATTATGTTGATGGGCAAGCTCTCTTCTGTTGGCATAGAGCAGCTACATAAGCAGTTTTACAGTGGCGCAACTGCACCGGTACAGCTGTAAGCTTGCTACTGTAGACATGGCCTAACTTAGACATGTGAGATGGCTTAAGTCAGCAGGGACTGATGAAATACATCCTAGAATATTTAAGGAACTGGCTGAAGAGATCTCTGAGCCATCAGCAGTTATCATTGAGAACCTGTGGAGAATGGGAGAGATCAGAGGGAAAATATAATACCTATGAATAAAAGGGGGAATAAGAACAACCCAGGGAATTATAAACCAGTCATCTTAACTTTGGTACTTGGAAGGATAGTGGAGCAAATAATCAAGTTGTGAGCACCTAGAAGATAAGGTAATAAATAACAGCCAACTTGGATTTGTCAAGAACAAATCATGTCAAACAAACCTAATATCCTTTGATGGCAATGAGCCTTGTGGATGGGAGGAAGAAGTAGATTTGATATCTCAGCTTTAATAAGGCTTTTAATACTGTCTCACGTGCCCATCTCATAAGCAAACTAGGGAAATCTAGCCTAGACAAACGTACTATGAGGTGGGTGCACAACTGGTTGGAAAATCGTACTAAGGGTATGTCTACACTACGAAATTAGGTCGAATTTATAGAAGTTGGATTTTTTTGAAAGTGATTTTATTCAGTCGATTGTGTGTGTCCCCACTTAAGACCATTAAGTCGGCGGAGTACGTTCACAGTACCGAGGCTAGTGTGGACTTCCGGAGTGTTGCACTGTGGGTAGCTATCCCACAGTTCCCGCTGTCTCTGCCGCCCATTGGAATTCTGGGTTGAGATCCCAATGCCTGATGGGGCAAAAAACATTGTCGCGAGTGGTTCTGGGTATATGTCTTCAGGCCCCCCTCCCCCTCCCCCCCCCCGAAAGCAACAGCAAACAATTGTTTTGTGCCTTTTTTCTTGGGTTACTTGTGCAGATGCCATACCATGGCAAGCATGGAGCCTGCTCAGCTCACCGTCACTGTACGTCTCCTGGGTGCTGGCAGACGTGGGACTGCGTTGCTACACAGCAGCAGCTCATTGCCTTGTGGCAGCAAATAGTGCAGTATGACTGGTAGCCGTCCTTGTCGTCTCCTGGGTGCTCTTGGCTGGCCTCGGTCAGGTCGGTTGGCGCGCCTGGGCAGACAAGGGTGCTCCTGGCAGACCTCAGTAAAGTCTGTCAGGGGTGCCTGCAAATAAATGGGAGTGACGCAGGTCATTCTCTTCTTTAAGTTTTTTATCTAATGGAGATTCAGTCTTGCCTGGAATATTGGCAGAGGGATAGCTCAGTGGTTTGAGCATTGGCCTGCTAAACCCAGGGTTGTGAGTTCAATCCTTGAGGGGGCCATTCTGCCTCAGGCTGCTCTCCCAGCCAGCAGCACCATCTACTGCCAGCCTACCCCTTGCTCCCCCCTCTCTCCCTCCATGAAAGCAACAGCCAACAGTTGTTTCGCGCCTTTTTCCATGCGGGCGCCATATTGCTGTCAGCATTGTCATCCACCCATCACTTCCGCTTCCACTCTGCTCTCCTGCTCACGCCATACCATGGCAAGCATGGAGCCCGCTCAGATCACCGCGGCAGTTGTGACCGCTCTAAACGCCACGTGCATTATCATGCAGTATATGCAGAACCAGAACCTGCAAAAGCTGGCGAGTAGGCAACTGCAGCGCTGTGAGGAGAGTGATGAGGACATGGACACAGATTTCTCTCAAAGAACGGGTCCTGGCAATTTGGCCATCCTGGTGGCAATGGGGCAAGCTCATGCTGTGGAATGCCAATTCTGGGCATGGGAAACAAGCACAGACTGGTGGGACCGCATAGTGTTGGAGGTCTGGGATGATTCCCAATGGCTGCGAAACTTTTGTATGCATAAGGGTACTTTCATGGAACTTTGACTTGCTTTCCCCCGCCATGAGGCACAAGAATACCCAGATGAGAGCAGCCCTCACAGTTGAGAAGCGAGTGGCAATAGCCCTGTGGAAGCTTGCAACGCCAGACAGCTACCGGTCAGTCGGGAATCAATTTAGAGTGGGCAAATCTGTAGGGGCTGCCGTGATGCAAGTAGCCAACGCAATCAAAGATCTGCTGATACCAAGGGTAGTGACCCTGGGAAATGTGCAGATCATAGTAGATGGCTTTGCTGCAGTGGGATTCCCTAACTGTGGTGGGGCTATAGACGGAGCCCATATCCCTATCTTGGCACCGGAGCACCAAGCCAGCGAGTACATAAACCGCAAGAGGTACTTTTCAACAGTGCTGCAAGCACTGGTGGATCACAAGGGACGTTTCACCAACATCAACATGGGATGGCCGGGAAAGGTACACGACGCTCGCATATTCAGGTCTGTTTCAAAAGCTGCAGGACCAGACCAGAAAATAACCGTTGCGGATGTTGAAATGCCTATAATTATCCTTGGGGACCCAGCCTACCCCTTAATGCCATGGCTCATGAAGCCATACACAGGTAGCCTGGACAGTAGTCAGGAGCTGTTCAAGCGCAGAGTGGTGGTAGAATGTGCATTTGGACGTTTAAAAGCGCGCTGGTGCAGTTTACTGACTCGGTTAGACCTCAGCAAAACCAATATTCCCACTGTTGTTACTGCTTGCAGTGTGCTCCACAACATCTGTGAAAGTAAGGGGGAGACATTTATGGCAGGGTGGGAGGTTGAGGCAAATCGCCTGGCCACTGATTACGTGCAGCCAGACACCAGGGCGGTTAGAAGAGCACAGCAGGGCACGCCTAGCATCAGAGAAGCTTTGAAAACCAGTTTCATGACTGGCCAGGCTACGGTGTGAAAGTTCTGTTTGTTTCTCCTAGATGAAACCCCCCGCCCCTTGGTTCACTCTTACTTCCCTGTAAGCCAACTGCCCTCCCCTCCCCGCTTTGATCACCGCTTGCAGAGGCAATAAAGTCACTGTTGTTTTAAATTCATGTATTCCTTATTAATTCGTCACACAAATGGGGGGATAACTGCCAAGGTAACCTGGGAGGGGTGGGGGAGGAGGGAAGCACCAGGTGGGGTGGGGGAGGAGGGGAGGATGGAAGGACAAGGCCACACTGCACTTCAAAACTTACTGAATGCCAGCTTTCAGTTGCTTGGGCAGTCCTCTGGGGTGGAGTGGCTGGGTGGCCGGAGGCCCCCCACCACATTCTTGGGCATCTGGGTGAGGAGGGCGGTTGGTTACACAGGGGCTGCAGCGGTGGTCTGTGCTCCTGCTGCCTTTCCTGCACCTCAACCATATGCCAGAGCATATCAGTTTGATCCTCCAGTAGCCTCAGCATTGCATCCTGCCTCCTCTCATCACGCTGACGTCACCTCTCCTCTCGCTCGTCCCTCCTGTCCTCTTGCTCATCCCTCCTCTCCTCTCGCTCCCTCCTGTCCTTGCGTTCATTTTGTGCTTTCCTGGACTCTGACATTGTCTCCCTGTGCTGGGCTCTTTCAGTGTGGGAGGCCTGCATGAGCTCAGAGAACATTTCATTGCGAGTGCGGTTTTTTCCGGCTTCTAATGTTTGATAGCCTCTGGGACGGAGATGATACGTGGAGCGATGAAACATTTGCAGCTGTGGGAGGGGGAAAAAAGATTAGTCTTTAAAAAGAGACATTTTAGAGAACAATGGGTAGACTTTCACAGTGGAGCAAGCTGTTAACATTACAGAGAACGTGTGCTTTCTTTACAAGGTTGCATTTTGCCTCTTATATTGAGGGCCTGCCGGTATTGTGTGAGAGATCACACATGCAGGGCCGGCGGGCAGCAGAATTCGGCTTGCAGGCAGACATGGTAAGCCACAGTCTTTTGGCTTCTTTAACCTTCCTAACACGTGGGAATGGTTTCAAACAGGAGCACTCTCAATTCACATACCAAGCACCCGTTGGGTTGGCTCTTTAAAATGGGTTGGCCATTTAAAAGGAGGGGCTGCAGTTTTCAGGTTAACGTTGTCAAAGTCAGATTCAGGACTCAGATAATTTGTCAGTCCACTCTGTTTATTAGCAAAGCGGTTTGCTAATGCACCCAGATGTGAGCCCCTCTCTGAGGCTCAAGATAACTTATTTATACAGCTAAGCCAAAGCCAATTTAACATAAGAGACAAAAGAAAGCAGAAACTGACAAATATACATACATATCTTATTTGCATACTAACGTTTACCAATCTCCTAGCTCAGTAGGAGCTCTAAGTTAATTAGTTTGAGGATCCATTGTCTCACACTCCTTAATGTTTCTCTTCCTGACAACTATATCTTTAATGAATTATAATTTCAATATAATTCATTCTACTTTCACAATCCCTCCTTTTGGTTAAGCTACGCAATGACCAACAATGACTGGGTTCCACATATCAATCGTTCTTTATCTCTTTGTTCATCAGTGATATTTAAAATCATCAAATTAGCACTCTGGTTTGGGGCAGTTATCTGTGTAGCATGCCTGACACAATTTTGGATACAACAGGAAAGTAACTGAAAACATACAAAAATTATTAGGATTCCAAACAGGAGAGTTAGGGCTCCCTGAAACAACCAGTTTCCTATGCCAGAAAAATTGAAAAGTTTACTTAGCCACTTCCATAAAGAACTTGGCTCTTCGTGGGGAAGATATGCGGTTTGTTCTAAGTGGCTAGCACTATCTATTAACTCACTGGTGTTGTCTGGTATATACACACAGCAGTCTTTTCCAATGAGAGCACAAGTCCCTCCTTTTGCTGCCAGGACTATGTCCAATGCCTGACGGTTTTGGAGGGCCATCTGTTGGATTGCCCCCGTTTCTTTGGCCAGGGCTCTTAAACTTTCTCCGGTTTCATTTGCCATTATTTCAACTACTGCTTGTAACCTTAGGAGCCTTTTTGCATGGTGTATTACTCCCCCTAATGGTATTAAGGAACCGCCAATGGCCTCTTCCCAGGTTAAGGGGCTTATGTTATTTACATACCATTGGGCATCTGTTAAGGCCCTTCTTTTTCGCCTGAAATTGCAGAGGCATTCTCGAGGGACAGTTCCGAGCACTCAGAATTGTGGGAAGAGTCGGGCGGGATAACAGATTCCTAACCAATTAGTTGTTAGTGTGGTATAAGCTCTGGTCCCACACACCCAGTGATGGTCTATTAAGGCCGGGAAGGGTTGGTTGCACCCATTTGTCATATAGGTGTTTGCAAAGGAGGAGTAGTATCCCCCAAAGGGTACAGGGTAATTCTCCTTACGAGGAGTGGTGTTATTTGCATGACATTGAAAGATTGTATTGTTTTCACTAAGGTTACTGTAGGGGGAACATGAGATTGATTTCTCTGTTTGATTCCAGGTTGAGAAAAAATTCATATCTCCATACCCGGCCCGCCACTTTTTAGTTTTGTTTGAATAATCCCGTACACTATTGGCCACAATATGCTGAAGGCAACGGCTTTTCCCCAGATCCAGCCCTGTCTCATTACACACCCAACACCAATGACCCTTTCCCTCCCACCACACTTATCCATTTAGATGCATTTATTCCCACTGCTTCCCAAGTGTCATTGCTGTTCCATATTTTGTTAAACGGACAAGGCCCTCCAGTGAGGTCTGGGGACTTGAGTGGGATAGCGAGGACAGGAACACCAGTTTGAGAGTGGGCTGGGATGTGGTTGCAGACCCAGCAATTAGAAATATTAAGGGTCTGAGTTATCCACACCTGCTACTGGATATAAGAATTGTCGTCATGGTCTCCCCAGACCGTAAGATACCAGCAGCCAAGAACAGGCAGAGGCGCGTGTTGGAGGCAAGGCTCTTCTGGTTCTGACAACCTCAACTGAGGGAACTGCAGTCACGGTTTTACGCCCACCAGGCAGTAGGCGCTAGGCTCACTACTGCTTTTTTTTTTTTTTTTTTTTTTGGTTCGTCTGCTTCTGGCAACCCTTACGAGAGCGTAGATTGTAAGGTATTGCAGACTGTTCCTCTACGTCGTCTTCTGGATTCAAAATTGACCCTGCGTTGTCCTGAGGTGGTGATTGGTTCTCTGGGGGTAGTGCCTTCTTACACTGTGAAGCATGTATCCACGCTGCGATGCCAGATAGTTTAACAGCCATCTGTGTAGTAAGCAGTACCTGATGAGGGACCCTTCCACCGGGGCTCCAAGGCGTGCTTTCGATGATGGTGCCGTACGTAGACCCAGTCACCTGGCTCGAGGTTGTGGCAAGCGTCGGAGGTGAGTTCCGTGGGCTAGGCGACTTGAACCTGTGAATGGAAGTGACTTACAGCTTGCTTTAGTCCCTTGCAATACTGAAGGAGCGCACTGTGACTCAAGTTCAAATCTGGAAAGGGAGTAATGGTAGTCATAGCTTGCATAGGACGTCCCATAACAATTTCAAAGGGACTTAATTTATGCCTTTGGGATGGAGTGGATCTCATGTCCATAAGGGCTAATGGTAAGGCTACTGGCCAGCTTAATCCTGTAGAGTCACAAATTTTAGCAAGCTTATTCTTAAGTACACCATTTCGTCTTTCAACTGCACCTGCACTCTGTGGGTGGTCGGGACAGTGCAACAGGTGTTTGATATGCAATATATGGTCCAGGTGTTGAACAAGTTGTCCAGTAAAATGTGTACCCCGATCACTGGACAGAGTAGCAGGAATTCCCTTGGCAGGCATAATATGATTTAACAAACATTTGGCAACAGACAGTGAGTCAGCCTTGCGACAAGGAAAGGCTTCAATCCAACCAGAGAATAAACATACCATAACCAATATAAATTCATATAGTTGACACTTAGGCATTTGTGCAAGAACGATGCTTGAGGCAGGCCCCGGAACCCCTGGGCCACTTTTACAGGTTTACCAATATTATGGCTTTGGCAAATGGTACAGGCTGCACAGTGGCGGGCTGCAAAAGAGCTAAAATGGGGGTAAAGGTCTTTGTTACAGCAGAGACCATCCCCTCCTTTACGACATGCGAAACACCGTGTAGCAGGGTGGCCAGAGATGGGTAGAGTGAAAAGGGGGCTACAAAGGCGCCAGTAGGCGAGCGCCAAAAGGAATCGGGATGTAGAGAAGAATCCTGGGTTGCCCAAGGTTGCTTCTCGGTTTCTGGGGCAGAGTCTTGGAGCAGGTGAGGTGAGTGAGGGACCAGGAGGGTAAGAGGAGAGCGGAGAACAAGGGAATCAGACATTTCGAGTAGGCGCGCTGCAGCAGCCACAGCACGCAGGCAGGGGGGTAAGCCTTGGGCAACAGGGTCTAAAGTGGCAGAGAAATAAGCCACTGGGCGGTTCTTTTCTCCGTGCATCTGAGTGAGAACTCCAAGTGCACACCCAGATTGTTCGTGGCAGAAAAGGGTAAAAGGCTTAGAATAGTCAGGCAGCCCTAAGGCAGGGCAGAAGCCAAACCCTGTTTGAGGGAAAACAGAGGCAGAATTGGCCTCAGGGGGCCACGGCATGGGGTCAGGCACAGAGAATCGAGTGAGTTCCTGGAGAGGTTTTGCAAGGGAGGCATATTGGGGAATCCAATGTCTGCAAAATCCAGCCATGCCTAAAAACTTCTGGACCTGGCGTGGGGAATGGGGTCGGGGAAAGCTAAGGATAGCTTGGACGCGGGTGGGAGAAAGTGCACGGGAACCCTGGGAGAGGAGAAAGCCAAGGTATGTGACAGAAGCTTGACAGAGTTGTAGTTTAGAGCGAGAAGCTTTGTGACCTTTATTTGCTAGGGCAGTAAGGAGCACTAAAGAGTCAGTTTCAGAGGCAGACAATGAAGGGGAACAGAGGAGTAGATCATCTACATATTGGACTAGTGTGGACCTGGATGGGAAAACAAGGTCAGCAAGGTCTCGGGCTAATGCTTGGGGGGAAAATGACAGGCTTTCAGTATACCCCTGGGGCAGTGTGGTCCATGTGTACTGTTGCCCCTTGTAAGAAAAGGCAAACAGGAACTGGGAGTCAGGGTGAACCGGGACAGAAAAGAAAGCAGAGCACAAATCAACAACAGTAAAATGAGTTGCATCTGGTGGGATAGAAGCCAGAATCTTTGAGAGGCAAGTTTTGATTCTGTCCACCTATGATTTGCCTCTTCCCACCACTGCATGAAACAATCAACCTCTCCTTTTGCCAATTTAGTTTTAGGTTGGCTGAGTTTGTCTTTTAAGACGTCTACTCTTTGTCCCAAGATCCTAACAGTGGCCACTGAATTTTGGGATTCTCCTGCGTTAGCCTTTTGCATTCCCATACACGTCTCCCCACCCCCGCAGGTCAGCCTTTTGAAGCCATCCCCCACCCATGTCATGAGGTTTTCTGTTCATTAAAACACACCAATGCTAGCAACAAGACATACACCACAGACAAACACCACAAAACACAGATCCATAGTATTCTGAGTTATTCTTCTGCTGGCGCCAGCTTGCTTGTAGAGTCTAAAAACAAAAGAAACAATTTCCACCTCCCTGGTGGGGACAGATTATTGCTTAATAATAATACCACTTTCTTTTACAAATTTCCTTGCTAATTGCAGGAAAAACAGAAGAATTACCTCCAGGCTGTACTTATTTTGTTCTATAGTCAGGCTGTTCTATAGTCAGGCTAGTGAATTACCCCACTCACTGGTCATTTATGAAATTCATGAGGTGCTGTACCTCAGTTTCCCCTCTTGTGCAACAGACCATGTTTGCAATAGTTTCTCTGCTGTACCAAGCAATAAGTTTATTCTCAGGTAATAGCTGAGAGACAGCTTCAGATTTTAGCACTATACACACACACACACAATTCTCTTTTGCCTAACATCCCTTGCACTGTGATTACTCTTTTACACAACTGTACCCCGATTACACTTCCATCTTGTACAACTAGACGCAACCAGGAGCAGCCAAGTTAAGTTCCAATAGAAACACCTTACATACTTTAGTGATTTTGATTACATTACCCAATAGTCAAACAATTTTGATCAGATTCTCTTTCTGTCTGCTGCCTGCAGCAGTCCCTTATAGACCATTTCTGTGGGAAAAGGGCCCATTTTCCCTCAGAATAGCTGTAAAGGCTTCTGGGGACAGAAGCGTAGTGGTGGTAGTAGTCACTCGACCTGACCCCCTTAGCCTAGACCATTTTTCCAGAAATTTACAGGAGTCCGGACTCTTCCTAAAATACATAAACTGAGCCGGCGTTCCTTTAGGGAACTGTCCCGACTTAGACGTCTGGCTACCCATACAGGAGGACTTTACACACCAATCACGCAAGAAGGAAAGTCGGGTTCGTCAGAGCAATGCCTGGTGCAACACACAAAAGGAGCCCACAGGCTACTGCCTCAATCGCCCTTGCTTTCACACCAAGGATTTTACCCAAGACGCGGTGCGGCTGCGATTGTGCAGATTTCACTCACTCAGACTGTGGGGACAGGAACCCTTTGGTCAGCTGATCCCCGGACGGAGATGGCGCCCAGACTCAAACACACCACAGGGAGGACGGATAGACACAGAGACAAGACAGTCCTCAGTCCGGACAAAACACAGAAATAATTACCTGACCAGATTCCTGATGTCAGATCCCGGGATCCCTACCAGAACAGAGTGGGAACCAACAGGTTCGATGGCGTAGACTTCTCTGTGGTCATGCACCCTTCTGTTCTGGCGGAGGACCGCTCAGGCCAAATGCCCAGGTGCCGGCTTGTCACGGCCGTCCTAAGAACAGTCAGGAGTCACACGGCCCCAGTGAAGACGGTTGCCGTCTCGGTGGAACCTCCAAATTGTCAAAGTCAGATTCAGGACTCACATAATTTGTCAGACCACTCTGTTTATAAGCAAAGCGCTTTGCTAATGCACCCAGATGTGAGCCCCTCTCTGAGGCTCAAGATAACTTATTTATACAGCTAAGCCAAAGCCAATTTAACATGAGACAAAAGAAAGCAGAAACTGACAAATATACATACATATCTTATTTGCATACTAACATTTACCAATCTCCTAGCTCAGTAGGAGCTCTAAGTTAATTAGTTTGAGGACCCATTGTCTCACACTCCTTAATGTTTCTCTTCCTGACAACTATATTTCAACAAACCCTTCAAATAGCATTTCTTTAATGAATTATAATTTCAATATAATTCATTCTACTTTCACAACATGCAGCACAAACCCAACTAACACCCCTCCCCACACACACCCCCAATTCTCTGGGTTGATCGCTTCACCCCTTTCCCCACCGCGTGGCTAACAGCGGGGATGATTTCAGCCACAGGCAAACAGCCCAGCAGGAACAGCCACCTCTGAATGTCCCCTTAATAAAATTCCCATATTTCAACCAGGTGACCATGAATGATATCACTCTCCTGAGGATAACACAGAGAGATAAAGAACGGATGTTGCTTGAATGCCAGCAAACACTGGGACCATACGGTACCATGCTTTGTTATGCAATGATTCCAGACTACGTGCTGCTGGCCTGCTGTGGTAAAGTGTCCTACCATGGAGGATGGAATAAGGCTGCCCTCGCCAGAAACTTTTGCAAAGGCTTTGGGAGTACATCCAGGAGAGCTTCGTGGAGATGTCCCTGGAGGATTTCCGCTCCATCCCCATACCCGTGAACAGACTTTTCCAGTAGCTGTACTGGCCGCGAATGCATCCCAAGTCTTCAGAGCAAATTAATCATTAAACATGCTTGCTTTTAAACCGTGTATTATATTTACAAAGATACACTCACCAGAGGTCTCTTCTCTGCCTTCTAGGTCCGGGAGCCCGCCTTCGGTGGGTTGGGACGTTACTAGATCCAGGGTGAGAAACAGTTCCTGGCTGTCGGGGAAAATGGTTTCTCCGCTTGCTTGCTGTGCTTCAGCCTCCTCCTCCTCATCTTCCTCATCCCCCAAAATCCGCATCCCTGTTGCGTGAGAGTCCATTGACGGAGTGCACACACAGGGCTGGGGTAGTTGTAGGGGCACCCCCTAGAATTGCATGCAGTTCATCATAGAACTGGCATGTCTGGGGCTCTGACCCCGAGCAGCCGTTTGCCTCTCTGGTTCTTTGGTAGGCTTGCCTGAGTGCCTTAAGTTTCACGCGGCACTGCTGCGGGTCCCTGTTATAGCCTCTGTCCTTCATGCCCTTGGAGATTTTTTTTCAAATGTTTTGGCATTTTGTCTTTTCGAACAGAGTTCTGATAGCACGGATTTGTCTCCCCATACAGCAATCAGATCCACTACCTCCTGTTCGGTCCATGCTGGAGCTCTTTTGCGATTTTTGGGACTGCATGGTCACCTGTGCTGATCAGCTCGCCACGCTGGCCAAACAGGAAATGAAATTCAAAAGTTTGCAGGGCTTTTCCTGTCTACCTGGCCAGTGCATCTGAGTTGAGAGTGCTGTCCAGAGCAGTCACAATGGAGCACCCTGGGATAGCTCCCGGAGGCCAATACCGTCGAATTGCATCCACACTACCCCAAATTGGACCCAGCAAGGTCGATTTCAGCGCTAATCCACTCATCGGGGAGGAGTACAGAAACCGGTTTTAAGAGCCCTTAAAGTTGGGGGGAAAATGGCTTCGTAGTGTGGACGGGTGCAGGGCTAAACCGATCTAAACTGCTAAATCCGACCTAAACTCGCAATGTAGCCCAGGGCTCAGAGTAGTTATCAATGGTTCACAGTCAAGCTGGAAGGGCATATAGAGTGGGGTCCTGCAGGAATCTGTCCTGGGTTTGGTTCTATTCAATATCTCTTCAAATGATTTGGATAATAGCATAGAGAATAATGCTTATAGAATATATGGACGATAGGAAGCTAGGAGGGGTTGGAAGTGCTTTGGAGGTCAGGGTTAGAATTAAAAATCATCTTGACAAATTGGAGAAATGGTCTAAAATAAACAGGATGAAATTCAAGAAGGACAAATGCAAAGTACTAAGGAAGGAATAATCTATTGCGCTGTAGCAGGATTTCAGACCGTTGGGGGAGAACGCCCCCTTTTGGTGAATGTGGCTTCTCATAGTAAGAGTGGCGAGGCCTAGCAGACAGAGATTAGTGAGTTTCCCTTGGTTGGGGCTAGAAGCTAGAGTCTATGGGGCTGCCCTTGGCCTCAGGGCTGTGGGGCCTAGTGTTAGGCTAGGGGGACCTGGGCCCACCCTACTCTACTAGGGTCCCAACTCAGTGCCCTGCAGAACCTGTAGTCCTGGCTTCAGGCTTAGGTCCCTTGCTCAATAAACATGTTCCCTGGGCCACTTCATACCGTTTGTCCGGAATCCTGTAGTTCCTTCAGGGGTAGCAGCCTTCCATCTTCTGCATTCTCTGTGGTTGACTGGGGTCTTGGTGTGGATTCAGTGCCTTCAGGCTCTGCAGGCTGGAGTTCTAGCAGCTCCCTGGTAGGAGCCTGCAGCATGCATCTGCTCTCCTCAGTCAGCCCTGATTGAGCTAAGCTGCCACCTTTTATATACTGTTTCCAACTGGAGTATGCCCAGTGGGGGCGTGGGCTCCTGACTCCAAAGTGCGTGGTTAACCCTTGCGGGGCTAGTGCAGGGTTGGCACACCCCCTCACATTCGCACATACAAAATGGGAAATTACTGTGTAGGTAGGAGTACTGTAGAAAACAATCTGGGGGTTATAGTGGATCACAAGCTTAATATGAGTCAACACTGTAATACTGTTGAGAGGGGGGGGAAAAAAGGCAAACATTGTGCGATGTACTAGCAGGAGTGTTGTAAGCAAAACATGAGCAAAAAGAAAAGGAGTACTTGTGGCACCTTGTGGCTAAAACATGAGCAGCAATTCTTCCATTCTACTCAGCAGCGATAAGGCCTCCACTGGAGTACTGTGTTCAGTTCTGGGCACCACACTTCAGAGACAGTCCAGAAGAGAGCAACATAAATATTTAAAGGTCTAGAGAACAAGACCTGCAAGGAAAGACACAAAAAATTGGGTTAGTTAAGTCTGGAGAAAAGAAGGTTGAGGGGGGACATAACTGTCTTCAAGTATATAAAAGGGTTGTTATAAAAAGAGGGGTGATTAAGTTTTTTTCCCTATCCACTGAGGACAGGACAAGAAGTAATGGGCATAAACTGCAGCAAGGAGATTTAGGTTAGACATTAGGCAAATGTCCTAATTGTAAAGGTAGTTAAGGATTAGAATGAATTACCAAGGGAAGTTGTGGAATCTCTGTCATTGGAGGTATTTATAAACAGGTAAGGCCAACACCTGTCAGGGATATTATAGATAATACTTAGTCCTGCCTCATCTTTGGACTAGATGCCCTATTGAGGTCCTCTCCAATCCTACCTTTCTATGATTTTATTTTTTGTCTTTTGATTAGTCACACAGGGCAAGCAAGATAATCTGTCTCCACTGGCACTGGATCTAATATTCTAAATTTCAGAGCACCTTCAGCTGCTCTCCTTAAAGAGTCTAGATGAAAACAGTGATCTTAAAATCACACTGATCTAATTACATTGAACCTAGTTTAAATTAAAAAAAAAAAAATTACACTGTCCAACTTCACAACTGGTTGAGTTGGCAGTTTTAAGATTCCCTGTCTTAAAAGCAATTTATTTATATTATCTAAGATTATGGAATTCTTTGTTTATAATAGTCTGTTTCTAGAGGAAGTTTTGCTCTAAAACAGCAACACCAATTTATAGAAATGCCAGTTTAGATAATTTATATATGGTTTTACATTATAAAATTTCTTTTACCACTCTCTGGTATTAAGGTAACTCTAGAGTGCGTGGTTTGTTTATAGAAATCTTCTTTTTTAAAAACAAACAAACTATGTAGCATGGTATTTATTATTATTTTTTTTTAATTGGCACTTATTTAGGATGACTTTTTCACTTGTGGCTAACACAGCCATTGTAAACACATGGTGGTAATCTTTGATAGCATTACATGCAATTGTTTGTTTTATCAAATAAGTGTTTATCCTGGTATGAAATAATGTATGGGTTTATTAATCTACAGATTGAGAATTGTTGTTCTAATGGGATGTTTTTATTTTCCAAGTTTCTTTTACTATTGTGTGGTTTTTATTTACAGGGGCCTTTTGCATGATATTTTTCCTGCCTGCCACTGTATTTTATTTGCTGTTGAAGTGCAAACAGGAAGACCCCAGTGTTATGAACTTCCCTCCTTTGCCAGCATTTGATAGTTTATGGGAGACCAGAGTGTTTGGTGTCTTTCTTCTGTGGTTCTTTCTTCAAGCTCTGTTTTCCTTACTGCCAGTTGGAAAGGTAAACTTCTAGTAGTAAATGTGTTCTGGAGGGTTTTGTGGGCTGGGTTGATAGGTTTGATTCCATTGTTTGAAATACTGTTAATTAACCAATAACTATCTGTTTATCAATACTATATTGGAATATAACTACTTCAGATTTGTTGAAAGTTTAAATTACACAACTGCCACCTTGAAAACCCTTGCTGCCAAAAGTCTGATTTCTGGTCATATATCCCAGTCCCTCAATACACTATACAGTAACCATTTATCATTTAGGCATCATGTAGTAAAATGGACTTGATGCACTGATAGAATCATAGAAGAATGACATATGGCAACTTTTGAGCATATACATTTTTACCAGCTTCTGTTACTGAGTTTCTATCTGGTTCCACCACTACGTCAAATAGAAGAGAGTATTTACTTCAAGATATAAGCTTCATTGTTGGGAAGTTGCAAGCTCAGGAAGTCATTCCTAACCATCCCACTCCTACACATGTACGCACAATTGGACAGCTACATTATATTGTTCTTTACCCTTTCTCTGAAGAATCAGATATTGCCCACTTCTGGAAGAAAGACTACAAAAGTAGATAACCGTTGGCCTAGTTTGGAATGGCAATTTCTATAAGTCGGCAATCCTTTAGTTTGACTGTTTAAAATGGAGAGGATCAGTCATTGGACTCTTCATTGATTCTACTCTGGGAAACAGAAGCTTCTGACTTCGTAACACTTGTGTTAAAATTGCCACCTCCCGCTTTCTTCAGACATAAATTTCACTGAGATTTCAGACACCCATGCTTATAGAAGTTCCTTGAAAGTTTTTATAAACATAGCTAATGTTTGTATTTCTGTCTTTCTCTTCCCGTTAATTTTCCTTGCCCTCTAAATAATATTTGAAAGAATGCTTTTTAGGGACTTGGTCTACTTGAGGTCTAGTCAATTAAAAAAATTAAAAACCCCTCTTCTGGCCTTCCAACAATCCCCTATCCTCACTAGGCTCATCATCAGAAGAAAGCTCCCCACAGACTAGGACACACCAACTCAAAACAGCACCAGACCCTGTCAGAACAACAGGTGCAAAACTTGCAGACATGTCTGCATTGCTACAATGATCAACACCCACCACAACACACCTTTCAAGATTTGTGGGTCCTACACATGTCTGTCACATCCAGCTCATCAAATGCCCCAAACAACTATGTGGGTGAAACCAGACAATCACTATAGTCTCGAATGAGCTTACACAGAAAGATGATAAAAGACAAAAACATCATGTTACCTGGGGTGGACGCTTCAAAAAGCGTTAATTCCATATCTGACCTCTCAGTCCTTATCCTCAAAGGAAACTTGCATAACACCTTCAAAAGATGAGCATGGGAACTTAAATTTATAACTCTGCTAGACACTAAAAATGTAGACTAAACAGAGAGAGTGCTTTTATGGCTCATTACAATTGGTTATGCACCTTACTGCCTGCTAACTTTTAATTGTGCATTTCATTTTAAGTGGCCTATAGCATGTGCTGTAGGGTGATGTCGTGGCAGGGGTCTACCGTAGACCATCAAATCAGGATGAGTAGGTGGATGAGATGACGCATTTCCTGAACAACAGAAATATGCAAAACAAGACCTGGTAGTAATTGTAGACTTTAACTACCCAGAAATTTGTCTGAAAAGTAAAACGGCAAAACATAATTTCTAATAAGTATTTGGAATATGTTGGGGATAAATTTTTGTTTCAGAAAGTGTAGGAAATAACTAGGGGGACAACAGTTTTAGACTTGATTCTGAAGAACAGGGAGAAATTGGTAGCAAATCTGAAGGTGGAAGGCATTTTGGGTAAAAGTGATCATGAAATGATAAATTTCATGATTCTATAGAAAGGAAGGTGTGAGAGCAGGAGAGGAACAATGGACTTCAAAAAGCAGACTTTAACAAACTTAGAGAACTAGTAGGTAAGGTTTCATGGGAAGAAAAACTAAGGGAAATAGGATTTTAGTATTGTCGGCTCTTTCTCAAGAAGACAATATTAAAGGTACAACTCTAAACTATCCCAATGTGAAGGAAAGATAGGGAGAATAGTAAGAGGCCAGTATGGCTTCATCAGGAGCTCTTCAATTACCTAAAAATCAAAAAAGTCTTACAAAAAGTGGAAACATGGACAAATTGCTAAGGAGTACAAAGAATAGCACAAGCATTATAAACAATAGGAACAAAGTCAGAAGGACTGAGGCACAAAATGAATTACACCTAGCAAGGGTCATAAAAGGCAGTAAGAAGCTCTTTAAATACATTAGGAGCAAGGGGGAAAAACAAATGAAAGTATAGGCCCATTACTTAGTGGGGAAGGATTGCTAATAACTGATATCAAGATGGCGGAGGTGTTTAATGCCTATTTTGCTTCAGTCCTCACTAAAAACTTTAATGGTGACCAGATACTCAACAGAATTAATATTAACAAGAGGGAAGGAATACAAGCCAAAAAAAGGGAAAGCACAGGTTAAAGAATAATTAGAGAAGTTAGATGTATTCAAGTCAGGAGGGCCTGATGAAATTCATTTTAGAGTACTTGAGGAACTAACTGAAGCAATCTTGGAACCATTAGTCATCATCTTTGAGAACTCCCTGGGATCACACGATGTCCCAGAGGCCTGCAGAGGGGCAACAAAGAGGACCCAGGAAATTATAGACCAGCCAGCCTAAGTTTGATATCTGAAAAAATACTGGAACAAATTATCAAAAAATCAATTTTGTAAGTACCTAGAGTATAATATGGTTATAAGGAATAGCCAACATAAATTTGCCAAGAACAAATCATGCCAAGCCAACTTAATTTTCTTCTTTAACACGGTTAGTGGCCTAATGGATGGCAGGGTTGAGGGGAGAAGTAGAGACATGATATATCTTGATTTTTAGTAAGGCTTTTGACACAGTCCCATGTAATTCTCATACTCAAACTAGGGAAATGAGTCTTGATAAAATTGCACTAAGGTTGGGTGCACAAGTGGTTGAAAGACCATACTCAAAAAGGAGTTATCAATGATTCGCTGCCAAACTGGAAGGGCATATCTAGTGGGGTTCCACATGGGTCAGTCCTGGGTCCAGTTCTAGTCGATATTTTCATTAATGACATGTATAATGGAGTGTAGAGTATGCTTATACAATCTTCAGATGACACCGCACCAGGAAGGATTGCAGCACTTGGGAGGACAGGCTTAGAATTCAAAAGGACCTCGACAAATTGGAGAATTGGTTTGAAATGAACAAGATGAAATTCACTAGAGAAAAATGTAAAGTACTTCATTTCGGAAGGAAAAATATTGCATCACTACGAAATGGGGAATAACTGGTTACGTGGTAGTACACCTCTACCCCGATATAATGCAGTCCTCGGGAGACAAAAAAAAAATCTCACTGCGTTATAGATGAGACCGCGTTATATCAAACTTGCTTTGGCCCCCCCAATTTCTTGTTCCCTGACCGCCCCCTCCAGAGACCCCCGCCCCCTGACAGGTGCTCACAGGCAGCGGAGTAACGTGGCCCCAGCCTGCTCCACTCCACCGCTTCCCGCCGCCGGTGAATGCGGGGAGGTTGGGGAAAGGACACCCTCTGCACTCACTGGCAGCGGGAAGTGGAGCGATGCGGCCCCAGCCTACTCCGCTTTCCTTGCCCCAGCCGTGTTGCTGGGGTGGGGGTTGGGGAAAGGTCCCGCACTCACCTGTGGTGGGAAGAGGAGTGCCACAACTGGGAGCTGGCAGAGTAGAGCGGGCTGGGGCTGGGCTTCTCTACTTCCCCTGCTGCTGGTGAGTGCGGGGGGGATCCTTCCCCGAGCAACACAGCTGGGGTGAGGGAAGCGAAGCGGTCTGCTCCCAGCCCCCCGCTAGTCCCCTGGGCCACTCTGGGACTGCAGGGCCTCCAAAAGTGGACCCTCCCCACCCCACAGCTCCTGCCCCCCAGACCGTGGCGGGGGGGGGAGCCCCTGACCACCCCCGAGACTCTCTGCCCCTTATCCAACCCCTCCGGCCCCCTTAACACGCTGCTCAGAGCAGCGTGTCGGAGCGTTACCGCTTTGTATGCGAACCCGCGTTATATTGAGTCGCGTTATAAAGGGGTAGAGGTGTACATCTGAAAAGGGATTTGGGGGATATAGTGGATCACAAATTGAATATGTGATGCAGTTGCAAAAAAAGGCAAATATTCTGGGGTAGATTAACAGTAGTGTTATATATTAGCCATAGGAGGTAATTATCCCACTCTATTCAGCACTGGTGAGACCTCACCTGGAGCACTGTGTCCAATTCTGGGTGCCACACTTTAGGAAAAATGTGGACAAATTTGAGAGACTCCAGAAGAGATCAACAAAAATGATTAAAAGTTTGGAAAACCTGACCTATAAGGAAAGGTTAAAAAAAACTGGGCATGTTTAGTCTTGAGAAAAGACTGAGATGTTGACCTGGTAAGTCTTCAAATATATTACGGGCTGTTATAAAGAGGACAGTAATCAATTGTTCTCCATGGCCACTGAAGGTAGGATAAGAAATAATCATCTTAATCTGCAGCAGTGGAAGATTTAGGTTAGCTATTAGGAAAAACTTCCTAACTATAAGGGTAGTTAAGTGCTGGAATAGGCTTCCAAGGGAGCTTGTGGAATCCCCATCATTTGGAGGCTTTTAAAAACTGTTTGGACCAACACCTGTCAAAGATGTTTTAGGTTTACTTAGTCTTTAGTGTTGCCTCAGTGGTGTGTGTGGGACTTGATGACTTCTTGCAGTCCCTTCCCACCCAACATTTCTGTGGTTGTGTGTGTGAACCCTTAAGTATGCTTTAATCTGTCTCTGGTTACCTTCCCCAGACCTGAAGAAGAGTTCTGTGTAGCTCAAAAGTTTGTCTCCTCCATGAACAGAAGTTGGTCCAGTAAAAGATAATTACCTCACCTACCTTGTCTCTATTTAAAAAAAAAAAAAAAAAAAAAGAGTGAAAAGTAGTTTCAGGTATTGAACCTGCTCCTGACTCCCCTTGTAAACCACATTTTCCTATTTTATTTTCCCTTTTTTAAATGACCCTCCCTGCTCTGTGTGGGAAAATACAAAATAAATGGGAAGCTAACTGAAGGGAAGCTGACATTATACTTTGCATTTGACAATACTTTCTGTAAACTAATTAAGTGATGGAGAGAATAGACTTGCTAGCTTTCATTTTTTAATATCAGCTGTTGCTAGTTATTACAGAAGGTACAAAAATTTTAGAAAGGAGTAAGATTTTCAAGTTGATGGCATGCCTCTAGTTGACTGTCATGACTGAACTTCTGTCATGTTGGCAAATGAAATTATTTGAATCAAGTTTTTTAAAAAAATCAACTAGTCTTTTATCCTTTCTCTTCTAAGGTTGTAGAAGGAATGCCACTTTTGAATGGAAGAAGACTACAATACAGAATAAATGGTAAGTGTGTTCAATAGTCTCCTTTGAAATTTGTCTAATCTGTGACACTCAGTTTTAATTAACTCAGTGCCACAGGTTAATTAAAATGCACATTGTGTAGTAATAGTGGGGAAAAGTTAGATGTTTTGTGAATGTTTTTTGCTTTGTGGTGTTGCTTTTGTATGTTGGCTTGTTGGGGGCACACATTCTCCAATGTCTTTTGTAGCTGTGCAACATGAATAAAGTGATCATTGGGCTAACTCAAGTCAGTTTGTATTATTACATTTGGTGATTCCATGTCCATGCTCACATTTTCCTTAAAATCACTCCTAATGTAACTAAAAACAGGAAAGGTTATGTTATCTCCTGTCTTTCTTGGTCTGTTATACTTCCTAGCATACTTTGGAGGCTGCTAAGTAATTGCATAGCTATGGAGACCTACTGTTTTGGTGCATCTGTCCTTGTCCATAGAAACAAAATTTTGTGTGTGTGTTTGTTTTTTTTGTTCCGATAACTCCAAGATGCTCAGTATATTGAGCAGTTTGTAGTTCAAGTAACTTCTCATGGTGATCCCTTCATAAATACTATGGAGTTGTGCAGTTTGCAACTTTTGAAGGATGTGCACATTACACAGTCGGGCTCATTGCTTCCCTCCATTCCCCCCACACGGTCCCTGTGTGCCACCCATCTATACCCTTCCATTTCAGGCACTCCTTACGCGCTCCCTATAACTCCCTACAATGCCCTTCCTTACCCCTTCCTTAATGCTGGGGGCTGTGTGTTGTCCATTCCCCACTCTGCCATATGCCAGGGAGACTGCAAGTCTCCTGGCCCAGAGGTTCTGTTTGCTCCATTACTCCCCCATACCAGAGACCCTTAATCTCCCCTCATGCTGGGGCTGTATGCATGCCCTCTGTCCTTCCATCATTATTATTTGTAATTTTTCTGTCTGGAGGGAAGTTATTCAGCGTGTCATACATTAAACTCTGTTGGGAAGATGGGCATAGCTGAATTAGCAGTATTGTACTGGAAAGCATTATTGAGTGCTATCAACCAGTTATTTGATCTACAGATAATTGCACAGGTGCTTGAAGCAGTTGGTCTGCTAAACAGAGGATAGAGGTGTGTTCTCCCTTTTCCCCCTCTCTTGGTTTTCCAATTTTCCCTAAATCAATAAGGTTCTGGCTACTGATGCCCAGAATATTCCCTGATATTTTAGAATTAACTCAATTTGGCATTCAAAAGTTAATGTGTTTAAAGAGAGAGAGGAATGTTATTGAGTTGAGTGCATGCCCTCACAAGCTCGGACAATAATAGAGCAAAACTTTGAAAATAGAATAGCCATACAAAAATACATATGGAGAGTAGGTATTCTGTGCACTCTCTCCTTTGTCGCTATTTACTCTTTCTGGACCAAAGGTTTCCCTTCCGTTATTCAAACTTATCCAGCAGAGTGAATGATCACAGGGTCCTACCACCCCCAAGCCCAGCTATGACTCTTACACCAAGGCCTGTGGCAGTTGCAGCAGACAAGGGACTCTGGCTCCCCTCTATCTTGGGCTTCAGGTAACAAGTCTGTTCCTGCCTGCTTTCTTACCTGGCATGCAATGTTTAGAGCTCAAGTTCTTGCTCTCACCTTTCCATTTCAAATAAGCAGTTCATGCTATAGGATCTCTTAACCCAACTCTGGCCCCATTCTCCTCAATGCTTTCACATCCCCTGTCCCTCCAAGGACAAGAAGTGCTTCAAAAGGGCCCTCCCATGTTTCTGCTGGGCACCTCTGCGTGCTTCAGCACTCTGTCCCCTTAACACCGTAGAGTAGTGTTCAGAAGATCCTCTTGTGCTGAGCAACACAACACACTGCAATAAGACAGTTGCTCACGAAAGAAAGTTTTTCTTACTGTTGAGAAAACAACACTGATGTCTAAACCTCTACCTTTTCTGTTCAGGTTCTTATACTGCACCATCATCATGTATTGAGCACCTTTCAGTACTGCTTTAAGAAGTTGAGACAGGTCTAGTAAATGTCAACTAGTGTTGTAACCATGTCGATCCCAGGCTATTTTTATATATATAAAAAATATCAAATATCTTGGGATCGACATGGCTACATATGCTGGGACTGACATGGCTACAACAACACTGCATGTAACTAGCATCTGTTCTGTGGTGCTTATCTTTTTGTTTTTATTTTTCCTTAGTGGAAAATAATTTAAAAAAAAAGACATTCGTGTGTGTGTGTGTGTGTGTGTGTGTGTGTGTGTGTGTGAGATCTGTGTTCTTTTTATTATGAAGTTTAGATTGAAGAGGTATGTGTGCGCATGTGGGATGGAACGCAGCAAAGCCTGTAGTTTGGTTTAGTTTCTGTGGGAGAGCACATTCCTGGATCTCCCAAAAGATTTTTATCTCCTACACAACTGAGCTTTTAGCCCTGTGGTGGATATGTTGCCAGAGGATCATAACTGTAGATGGTGGTCCTTGTCCTGGAGCTTTAGGTGACCTGTTTGATAATCCAGGCCCAGATTATTACTTGTCTTGAAGAAAAGTACTGAAGTCTTGAACTTGATGCAATATTCTATGGTGAGCCAATGAAGTGAATAGGTAAGTTACCCTCAAGCACATCAAACCTATGCTGCTGAGGAGGGGGGCTGCTGCATTTTGTACTAACTGTAGGCCAGGTAGAGTGTATTGCTGTAGTCCTGTTGTGTGTTGCTGAAAACCAAGTCATTATACGATCCTAGCCAGCTGGAGGTGGTAGAATTCATTGCTCATAGACATTGCTATGTTGAGAGCTTAGCATAAACCTGGAATCCAGGGTCAGTTCTAAACTGCACACTGGCTTGATCAGTTGTGGGTATGGACCTTCAACCAGAGGAGACTGTGGCTGAAAACTCCTAAAAAAATCTTTTCTTCTTCCAGCCAGCATGACCTCTGCTTGGCCTGTTACATGCATGTTGCTATGCCTATACATCAGGGGTGGTCAACCTGTGGCTCTGGAGCCACATGCGGCTCTTCAGAAGTTAATATGCGGCTCCTTGTAAAGGCACCGACTTGGGGGCTGGAGCTACAGGCGCCAACTTTCCAGTGTGCCAGGGGGTGTTCACTGCTCAACCCCTGGCTCTGCCACAGGCCCTGTCCCCACTCCACCTCTTCCACCCCTCCTCTGAGCCTGCTATGACCTCGCGCTCTCTCCTCACCCGCGAGCCTCCTGCATGCCACAAAACAGCTGATTGGGAGTTGCGGGGAGGGAGAGCGAGGCACTGATTGGCGGGGCTGCCGGTGTGCGGGAGGCGCTGGGGCAGGAGCTGATGCGTGGGCTGCTGACGTATTACTGTGGCTCTTTGGCAATGTACATTGGTAAATTCTGGCTCCTTCTCAGGCTCAGGTTGGCCACCCCTCCTGTACATGGAAGCCCTGATTCTGCTAAATGCTTAGCTGAACTGGGGCACATCTATACACATGATTAAAATATTAGATAATTATGTCATTGTAGGTATCTTTAAATTTTATTTTTCAAAACTTCACAAAATCATGCAAAAATTTAATGAATGACTGCTATACTAAAAGTTATGTCTTTTGACTTGGCTTATTTGTTAACGTTTGTTTGTTTGTCTTTTTTAAAGGATTTTATGCTTTTGTCCTGACTGCTGCCGCTGTTGGAAATTCTTTATATTTTGAAATTGAGCTTCATTATTTATATGACCATTTCCTGCAGTTTGCAGTCTCTGCTGCAATTTTTTCTGTGTTGTTGAGCATTTATCTCTATGCCCGGTCCTTGAAAGCACCTAAGGAAGAACTGTCACCTGGTGGAAATTCTGGTAAGTGTGTGAGAATATTTCAAACCTTTTCTCCCTTCTGTTTTATTACACTTTCATTGTACGAACAAGTCTTTGCTAAGTCAAATCTTAAGTACATTTTAGGATAATTGCCATAATGGTCTGGCTAATTATTAGATGTTTTACTGTTCTCATATTTATATTGCAAGTTGAATGTTTTTTAATAAAGATACAGATGCTGCATAGCACCTCAAATTTAGTTGCCTTTTTTTTGCATAATGAACTCAGAAGCATTATTTGAAGTATTTTATGTAGCCTTGTCCTTAGAGATGAGAGGAAAATTATTTTTCTTTTTCGGTTTTCAGCATTTGGTAGTCTTCTGTATAGTCACTTTTACACTTTCCCCTGTTTGTTGAAAGCTTTCCAACAACAGCTTGTGGGGAGGAGCAGGGAGAAAATGATTGACTGAAAAACTAGAAACATTGGCAGTGGGAAGTAGGGGTAGAGGAGAATTTCAACATATTATTTTAACTCTGTTTTTTGTTGTTGTTTTTTTACTTGGCTGTATCCTTTTTAAAATCTAGTAGTTTAACTTAGTTTTTGGAAGGATAGTTTGGCTCCAGTGATGGTACTACTCATTTATGCAAAGTTAAGCATATGCATCAGGTTTTTGTAGGATCAGTGATAAATTGGGGGGAAAAGATTGACTATGCACAAATTTACCAAATGTACAAATAAAAGTAGATTTTTTTCCTAAACATACAGTTATGATAGTAGTAATTTTGTCTTTTACTTGTAACAGGATGGGGGGGATAGGACTTCAGACCTTGCTGGTTAACTGCAGAAATGTGTGTATATACCACAACATTAAACTGACAGTGTTGCTTCTAATGGAATAGCAGTATGATGACTAACAAGGGGAGTTATCGGATAAAATGAATGAGTGAAACAAGAAAATTATTGAAAACTTGAGCTTACTGGCTTTTTGCTGGTACTTGGGAGTGAACAGAAGGAATATGAGAAATTGTCTCGATAATTGTGCTTCTAAAAGTATAGTTCTAATGTTCAAAAGGTGACTTTTTAAAAATGGTATTCTATGTTTCTTCTATATAAGATTTTTTCTACCTGCCAACTGAGCCATTTCTGTCCTTCTTGTCCATCTTCAAAAGTTAACAAGAATTCTTCCTTCTAGCATATGCATATACTATTATCTCTTCTCCCACTTCCACCCTCCCCACACACACACCAAAAAAAAATTAGTCACACTTTATTCACTTATGTATTGTTTCATTTTCTTGATTAAAACTGCTACATGTACTTGGCTGAAGGTACATTGCTGCTGTCCAGCACAAAGTGAGGGGTGGGGTGGGAACTTAAGAGTAGGAGCAGCTAAGATTAGTTAGTATGTAACTTGCGCATGGGGGTTGTGATGTCACTGTGTCACAGAAAATGAAACAAGAAAAGGAGGACTTGTGGCACCTTAGAGACTAACAAATTTATTTGAGCACAAGCTTTTGTGAGCTACAGCTCAGTTCATCGGATGCTGTAGCTCACGAAAGCTTATGCTTAAATAAATTTGTTAGTCTCTAAGGTGCCACAAGTCCTTCTTTTCTTTTTGTGAATACAGACTAACACGGCTGCTACTCTGAAACCACAGAAAATGAAGTTTCACAAGCTCCTGACAGCAGAATTTATGAAAGAGGCAAACTTCAAGGAGGAATAAAAGATGAAAAATTTCCTCAAGCAATTATTAGGCAGACTTAGCTTATGTTTTTACCATATGAGGGCTCTCAGGGAAAATTCCATTATAGCTTTTTTTTAATTCACATTTTAGGATTACAGCACGACTTTTAACCACAGATAAAGTAATAGCTGTTTTATAAGTGTCAGAGGAAGGTGATGGGGAACAGACAGAAAGCCATTACTGGAAGCATGTGCATTTTGTTTGCAGGGAACTTTGTTTATGACTTGTTCATTGGACGTGAATTAAACCCTCGCATTGGCAATTTTGACCTCAAATACTTCTGTGAGTTGCGTCCAGGCTTAATTGGCTGGGTGAGTATGAGTACTTTTAACCATTTTGTTTCACTTGCTTGGATCTTATTAAATATGAAAACTTTTAATTGTGGTAAAGAAATATATGTTTGAAAGAGGGGGAAATGTGCAAAACAGCTGTGTATTAGAAGACATGATTAAAACGGTCGTGACAGATCTCATGAGAACAGTTTTTACAGCTCTGTCACATTGGCTGTAGCTCACGAAAGCTCATGCTCAAATAAATTGGTTAGTCTCTAAGGTGCCACAAGTCCTCCTGTTCTTATTGCTTGTATTAAGCATTCTAAAAGTGTGACTGTGCAGAGGCTATAATTGTTGAACAATGGCTACTAATGAGTTAACTTTTTGTAAAATTTGTAGTTTTTTTTAAATAAATGTAACCTAAATCTTGGGTCTAAATTGCCAGACAGTCTGCTTTTAAAAATGAACTATAACATGGTAGAAATAAGTGCCTTTAAATTTGTGCAAAATTTGTAGTGAGATCTGACTCTTTTTAGGTTGTTATTAACTTGGCAATGCTGTTGGCTGAGATGAAGGTACAGGATCGTAATGAGCCATCTTTGTCAATGATCCTGGTTAATAGTTTCCAACTTCTCTATGTGGTGGATGCTCTTTGGAATGAGGTAACTGACATTCCCGTCAGTCTGTATTAAACTTTTGCTTACATATCTAGTTAAATTGTGACACACTAATGTACTCATGCTTTTTTTTACGTATTGTAAATTTCCTTCCTAATTTCTCTAGGAAGCTATCTTGACTACAATGGACATTACCCACGATGGGTTTGGGTTCATGCTAGCATTTGGAGATTTGGTATGGATTCCATTCGTCTACAGTTTACAAGCCTTCTATTTAGTCAATCATCCTAGTGAAATTTCTTGGCCTATTGCTTCTGCAATTATTATTCTGAATAGTAAGTCATGAAAATTTTTTACAGTTACAAAAATATGCTTTATTTCCTTAGCTGAGAGAGGAAGGATGGTCCTGTGGATAGGGCACGTAGGAGGGCCGGAGTTCATTTCCCTTCTCTGCTACAGACTTCCTATGTGGCCTTGGGCAAGTCATTTAATCTCTGTCTCAGTTCCCCACCACAGTAATAGCAGTTCCGCACCATAAGTTAAAAATTGTGAGGCCCCCATTACTACAATAGTTCTTGAGCAGGCATATTAAGTATTATAGGTTTACATACACTAAAAAAACCTGAACATATTCTGGGCAACTAATGAGTTGCTTAAGAGGGGATATTTTTTGGCTAGCAATTACTGCAAAGAATAGACTCGTGTTAGATTCACAAGGGGGACGTAGACACCTAATGTGGGCTGTTGTAAAATTAGGCAAATAGGTAGATGAGTTGATGTACCCCCTGGAAGACCTTTGCATACCCCCAGAAGTACGCATACCTGTGGTTGGGAACCACTGTTGAATGGGATAGTCCACCATCTTAGAGAGTTCAGCACCTGGTTCAGAACCAGTGCCTGATTTTGCATGCATTGTGGTGAGTGGGTCCATACTTTCAGGGCAGAGGCCTGGAGGCACCTGATAAGGCACCTTCTTCATTAGGTGATTCCTATACATAAAACTAGGTGGACCAGTAACTATAGACATTGAGTTATGGTTGGCCTGCACACTTTACTAAAAGGTATATCAAGTTTTGGATCCAGTCAAATCTGTCTAGTGATGGATAGACCTTTTGCCAGAGAAATCTTTCCACTCCCAGGTAAACTGTCTTTGTGAAGGGAGGGAATCAAGAAGCTCTTCTTGGTGTTCGAGCAGATCTAGTGTCTGGATTGTTGGATTATGTGCTGCTGCTTGGATCAGAGCTCTGATCAAGATGTCATCTAGGAAGGGATAAGGACATGTGAGAGCCCTGAGACTGGAGCCTGGTTATTACTACCACCAGCATCTTGGTAAAGACCCAGGGGGTGGATGAAAGGCTAAAAAATTAGAAGCGTTTGGAACTGGTATGCAAATCTCAGCAGTCTGTGGTGGCATGGTCATATGGGAATGTGGAGATACACATCTGCTAGATCCACAGAAACAAGGAAGTCCCCTTGAGACAGGGATGCTACTGTTGACGCTAGGATCTCAATCCAGAATCTCTTTTTCATCCACTTGGTTGAGCTGCTTGAGATCCAGGATAGCTCTGGGACACCTACAGTCCCCTCCGGTGCGCTTCTGAACAATGAAGTATAGTCTTTAAGAATCTTTCTTCTGAGGGAATTTTTTCTATTGCTTCTATGGCCAGAAAATGTGAGTTTTTTTTAACACCAACTTGTGTTTGATGGGGGTTTGGATGAACGAGGGATGGGGTGGAGCCTTTAGTTTGAAGAAGTAACCGCCTCTCTTATCCGCTGTCTGTAGTTGATAGAGATCATACTTCTAAGAACTGGGAAATTCTGCTTCCTAGATTCAGAAATGGATGTAGGCATATTTGTTTGTTGTCATAGTGGGCTCTTAAAGGTGGTGGACCCACCTTTCGATTTTCCACCCAATCTTTGGTTCCAGGGTTTTCCCCCGGTACCTTTGTGAGGAGGATGGACAAAGATAGCGATCACTGCTTGCAGAGGCAATGAAGTAACTGTTTCAAAGTCATGCATTCTTTATTAATTCATCACACAAATAGGGGGATAACTGCCAAGGTAGCCCGGGAGGGTTGGGGGAGGAGGGAAGCACCAGGTGGGGTGGTGGATGAGGGGAGGAGGGAAGGACAAAGCCACACTGCACTTCAAAACTTATTGAATGCCAGCCTTCTGTCGCTTGGGCAGTCCTCTGGGGTGGAGTGGTTGGGTGCCCAGAGGGGGCCTCCTCCCCGCGTTCTTGGGCATCTGGGTGAGGAGGCTATGGAACTTGGGGAGGAGGGCAGATGGTTACACAGGGGCTGCAGTGGTAGTCTGTGCTGCTGCTGCCTTTCCTGCAGCTCCACCAGATGCTGGAGCGTATCGGTTTGATCCTCTAGTAGCCTCAGCATTGCATCCTGCCACCTCTCATCTTGCTCCCGCCACCTCTCATCTCGCTCGTCCCTCCTGTCCTCGTGTTCATTTTCTGTTTTCCTGGACTCTGATATTGTTTGCCTCCACGCATTCTGCTGAGCTCTTTCAGTGCGGGAATACTGCATGAGCTCAGAGAACATTTCATCGCGAGTGCGTTTTTTTTCGCCTTCTTATCTGCGCTAGCCTCTGGGATGGAGATGATGGGGGAGCATTGAAACATTTGCAGCTGCGGGAGGAAAAAAGGGAGAGTAGTATTTAAAAAGACATATTTTAGAAAACAATGGGTAGGCTCTTTCACGTTGAACCAAGCTGTTACTATTACCTAGCACGTGTGCTTTCGCTACAAGGTTGCATTTTGCCTCTTATATTGAGGGCCTGCCGGTTTGGTGTGAGAGATCACACACGCAGGGCTGGGCAACAGCATTCGGCTTGCAGGCAGCCATGATAAGCCACAGTCTTTCGGCTTCTTCAACCTTCATAACACTGAACTGTCACTTTGCTTCTGTGGAGGCAGAAGATCTGGCAGCAGGCTGGAAAAAGGGGTGTGGCTAGCATAATCTAGGCAACAGTTTGAACTGCAGACAAGAGGGGAATAGTCCATAAATATCAGAATTGTGGGAGATGCTGGGGAGAGTGGGCAATTAAACATGGTAAGACTAGTAGTAGTATATATGAGGAGAGTAATAAAAAAGGAGGCAACCATGAAATGTTGTGGCCTTTTGGATGTACATCTACTTGCAGTGGTATATTGGGCATGTATTTTCCCAAAATAGGTGTATTGCTGAGGAATACACAGTTGCTGTTGTGGGTTATTTAATAGAAATGTAAAACCCAGCATCATGTTTAAAAATAAAACTTGTAAAAAGGCAAAGTTCTTGGTAAAGATTCTCCAAAATCCTATACTTATATATATGTCTTCAGATACAATATGAAACATATATTAATATTTGAAACCCAAGTTTTCTTTATAATATTTCAGTACCATTAGTGAGTGATTCTTGAGAGCTGGGTAATTATAACTACGTGCCTAATGAAATAATCTTCTGATTGCACAAGAGGATATTTTGATGATAGAAAAGTTTACTGAAACCTATTGTAATTATGAAATGAAAATAATTATTTTCTTTATTTTAGTCTTTGGGTATTACATTTTCCGTGGTGCAAACTCACAGAAAAATGCATTTCGGAGGAATCCAAACAATCCCAAATTGGCTCGTAAGTATCTTTTGGCTAACTTAATTTTCAGTTTTTTACTACTATCCATACAAATATCTCTCAATTATGTACTCTTTACATGCACATTTTAAACATTATTTTATATGTTACTTTCTGTACGCAGACTTGAAATGTATTCCCACTGCAGCTGGAAAAAGTCTTCTAGTCACAGGCTGGTGGGGCTTGGTTCGTCATCCTAACTATCTAGGTGATATTATCATGGCTCTGGCTTGGTCCCTACCATGTGGTAAGATCCTGAAACTAAAGTGCTTGCTATTAAAAATTTGTGCATGTGTTTTGGCAACTGACTTCCATTTTCTAATTTGCCAATGATTATTTAAGACGCTAGACTGCCTGTAATTAACAGAAAGTTAAATTCAGTGGCATAAGCCTGATTTGACATCTGGTGTCCCACTATATAACCCCTTTGAACCAAGTTTAGTTTTTGGATAAACTTCTGACTCCTCCTGCTCTCCCTATGCTCTTCTGGGGATGGCTGACTGGTGAGCCCCTTCTTCATTTGTTTGTCCTGGGGCTGCCAGCTGGGCTATGATTTTTACAAATGGAGCTAGAGGAAGCACTTCTTTAGTAGGCAGGGTTTCCCGCTGCTTAGGGACAGGCATCACCAGATATGGGCAGGGTCTCAAAACAGAGTACATCCAAATGAATTGATGTGAGAGCAAACACACATGAAGGGGCTGTGTGTTGAACTCCTGTAGCTGAGCATTATTTTTTTAAACTCCAAAGGTTATGTGTTAGAATTAGGATGCAGCTAAAATTGAGCAAATCTTCCACTATTAAAAATGTTTCAGTTAAAAAAAAAAAATCCAAACTTCAGAAAGTATGGAAATTCAACATTTAGCTTCAAATATAAATTATTTCAGCTTTTAAATATTTTGACTATAGTGAAGTTCACCTAAAGAGCACTGTCAGCAGTCTTTCTTATCTTAAATTTGGAGATCTAGGCAGGGAGGATACTTCACCTTTGCATTTCCTTGCTTTTTTATGCATCTCACAATACTATAATGTTCTCTCAATGCATTTTTCTGCCTGAATCTCCCTTTTGCTTTAGTCTACAGGAAGTGTGCATTTGTGAGCTTTAGTGCAAAATTACTCGCTTTAAGCATTGTAAAATTTGTCACGTGTACATAAAACAGAGAGAGCAGGTTTACAAAACTAAAACATGCCTTCTTCCTTGTACCTGTCCTCCAAAAGCAAACTGTTAGTCTGTAGTATAGACAAAACTGCCTGCAAAATGTGCCATAGCAGTCTTGGTATATCCTATTATTGAGCGCTAGCTAACAAGGTGTTCAGCGCTGTACAAATAGATGCAATCTCTTTGAAGATGCTCACAGGCCAGAGCAGGCACATGCCATACAGTTCGGTATAGATAAGATATTGTGTTTTGTATAATGTTTGACCGTATGGTTGGAACCAGATACCTGTATCATGACTTGTATTTCAAGGTTTTTACTCTAACTCTGAATACCAGCATATTTTTCTGAGTTTTGCTATATGTACAATGACTTTCCAACTGTGTTCTACAGGTTTTAATCATATTTTGCCATATTTCTACATGATTTATTCCACCTGCTTGCTTATTCATCGAGAAGCTCGTGATGAACATCAGTGTAAGAAAAAATATGGCCTGGCATGGGAAAGATACTGTCAACGTGTACCATACCGTATATTTCCTTACATCTACTAAGGTACTCCAGGAACTTGGGTTGCAAACTAAGTCTGCAGTTCTAGATTCTTTGCAAATAAAAACGTGCCCCATACCTTTGCACTTAGTCTTTTTGTTTAATTTTTAGGCTTTTCTTAAAGATGTGATCAAACGATGTAGTGAACAAATATGATTATTAGACATAATTTCTCCAAATATTTACCAGCTAGTCATTTTAAGCTACACAGTGTGTTCAATTAGAATAAACCAGTTACCTTGTGATGTATGAATAAGTAAAAGATAAGCAAATAGACAGTTCATATAACTCACATACTTAACTGACTTTCAGTATTACCTCTGAAAAAATGTGCTCCACTCCCCCCCCCCCCCCCCCAAACAAAAAGCAACAACTGTAGGGTGTAAGGTTTTGGGGTTTACTACCCAATCAAAATTGTAAGGTTTTGTAAGTTTCTTTTTACTCATGATTACCCAATTTTTCAAGTTAAACTTTAATCTACTGAGTTTATATTTTTTAGAAAAAGTTCATTTAATTGAGCACTGTGATGTGATGTATGTTTTTGTTATATTAAGGGAATAAGATTTCCATCCAGCTCATTTTTCTTCGATCGCTTGCTGGTTCCCAGCGGTGAGGAGCTAAAAACCATAGTCCTGCATTCAGTGATAAATGGAAGGTATTATAAGGTGTGGTGTGTAGTACACACTCTGAAGTAAAATAGCTATAGTGTGTTTGCCCTGAATTTTGTAAAATAGCTCTTAATGTACCATAGGATCCATTGACTGTATTATAAAACCTTCACGTTTTTGCTGTACAGTGTTTGAGAATGTGAGATACAATAGCTTTTTTAGGAATAGGGAGAAACTAAAACCATTTCCAGTATTTTTTTTAAAAAAATGTTCTTAAGAATTTTGTAAAGTAATGTATTGATTGTCTCAAAAATTAATTGAAGTGTTCATTTAAATATTGTTGACAAATTTGCTATGAAAATGTAGAAAATATATTCAATCCAAAGTTTGTGAATCTGGCATTACTACTACCTCAAATGTAGGTTTTGCCTTTTATACTGTTGCAAATAGCTAAGTTTTTTCAATATTTCTATTTAAATCAATTTTTATGTGAATCTTTGTCACATTCTAATATATTTTTGTATATATTTGACTTTTTTTAACTAGCATGTATATTTCTTAGCTGCTTCTGTCAGTTATGTTCTTTATATCCCAAGAATGGAATTCTGTCCCACTGCAAAGGTTTAATTTTTATTTGATTAACTAAGTGGGTCATTTTTAATAAGGCTGAGAGAGTGCTGAAGTAATTTTGCATTAATGAACCTTGGGGAACTAGTTTTATCCTGCTTGTCTTTCAGTTGGTAGCTTTTTCCAGATACTAAAATTTAGTTAGTCATTGGTCTTGAATTTTAATTGCACTGTGGAGGGAAATTAGGTACTCCATAGTCAGGGTTTCTGTCAAACTACAAATTTTAAAAATGTTGAATAGTTGGATGTTTTAAAAATAGTGATAATTGAAAAGCTAGTGTTCTGGGTTTTTTTTTTTTTTAAATGCACTGAGAGTCCTTTTAGTGAATATAGCATAACTTGTTCAATATGATCATGACAGCTTCAGCAGGTCCATGTGGTTGCTGTTGTAAGGAGAATATTTTAACACCAAATATTTTGATTCTTGGAAAAAACATGTGGTTACAAGTACCACTCTTTTTAATGAGGTTAAATTATGCTACTGAAAATAAACTAGCAACCTTTCTACAGTCTGCATGCTGTTCCTCAGAGACATGGGTATATATCAACTGCAATTTGTTCTGTATGCTCATATTTTTGATGTAAAATTTGATTCTTAAGTAGAATTTTATACAAACAACCAACCTGTAAACTGAAATAAAATTGTTTTTAAAAGTGGTAGAGTGCAAATTTTGATCACTTATTTAATTGCATTTTTAAGAAAACCGTGCCAGCTGAATCTTCATTTGTATAATACCTGAAGAGAAACAAAATTTCAAATGAGATGTTTTATTTGCAAAAATTTTCTTGGCCTTCACTAATGGCAGCACTTATCCTCTATCAGCAAGTTTTTGGACATTTTAAGCAAAGTTATTTAAACAATCCTCTTCACATTTTTGGTTTAATCAGGAGTAACCCACACTTGTTACAAATGTATCCTCACACTGTGAGAGGCACCTACCACATTAGTTTGCTTGGTTAATCTCACCCAGCCCCAGCTAATGCTGTGCTGTTTTATGTAGGGGTGGGAATGAGATTTTTCTAACATAATGGGGAGGTTGTCCATGAAATAGTGCCTTTAATTTTCTCTGCAATGGTAAGATGTCCTTGCAAGAGAAGACAAGAGGCCCAGCCCTTGAATGTTGGTCAGCCTGCTGTTGGGTAAGAAGAATCTGGTACCTAGTTCTGTCTCCTCCTGTGTGCTTTGGGTGGGGAGCAGTGTTAGGTTTACATGTACTCTTAATATATGTTGGGACAAAGTTTTAATTTTTGTGCATCATCAGTATAAGTAACTAAATTCTATTTGCAGTCTTTATCTCGTGATGGTGCAGAGGCTAAAATGTACGTTAATATTCATATACATTTTGTTGAAGTGAAAAAGATCTTCATACCAGATCAGTGGTAAATATAATCTGGCTGCTCTTTTTAAACCTGGCAAAACTGGAATGCACAAGAGCAACTGAAGTAGTAGTTTCTAATCAGTTATAACACGAAGATTATCCCTGTCATTTTGAAGTGGGCTCTGATAACTCCACGCTAGCTGCCACACTTTGGTAAAATACTTAAATTACCATGGATGGAAGTGAGGAATACAGTTTTAATACTATCTAAAAGGTCTTCTCATTGGAGCAGTTAACAACTGTGTTCTTTAAACTTAAATCACAGTGCTACTTAGAATGCTCTACTTTTCTGTCTAGCCTATAGAGAGATGGTGCGTAGTTACAGAATTTAAACACACTACTTCAGATGAATAATCAGATACCAGGGAGGTAAGTGAATGGATAAAACCAAAGCAGGAGGAAAGTATATGTTGTACAGCAAACTACAGATTTTTAAATAAGATTTATTTAACCCAAGGAGCGTGGAAGGTACTACGTTATCTTGATAGTATTTGTACAGCAACTAGCTGTCTGACTGCTATTAGTCCTAATGCTTTTGAAACCACTACACTCCCCAGTCTTAGTTGTACAGCAGATAAGATGTGGTTTCATGAACAATAAATGGTGGTGGTTTTTTTTCTCTTCTTCCAATTTATCAGTCATCCAGTTGGCACAGCATTGCAACCCCTCTTGTAACCCAGTGACTGGAAGTTCTCATGGTTGGTAGACTGACTGTTGTTATGAAGTTAGTGGACAGACCTGTAGATAACAATATTCCAGCTCTTTGAGGAGTCCGATAAAGTGGACATTCATAATGCATTAGTTCTCTTTGTTCCTCATCTGGACATGTGTGCCTTGCTTGGATAATCTAAAAATTATAATCCAGACACAACAGGATTGTTTAATACCAGGTACATAGTTAAACCAAATGAAAATGTACCCCAACAATTTTTGGTTAGGGGATCTAGTCCTATTTTCACTACATTAGAAACTAAATCTTGCCTTTTCCTTAGCTGACTCAGGGATCAGCTCCAATTCTTATTCATACAAAATTTCCACTCAGCACAGTGCATCTTGCCCAAGTAAGAACTACAGGAAGAGGCCATTGGTATTTCCATGGGCAGCCCAAAGTGATGGCTATGCCATCTACAAACAAATATGACTTTTATGCTAACAGATGGCAAAACCTACATCTGAAGTTAGCTCTCACCTGCTGTGGTAAAAACACTATTTCAGGGAGTGGATAAAATCTGTCATGAAGAAAGGGTTCTTCCAGCACATGTGTTGTAGGGCTCCATCGTGCACCATCTATATATAAACCAAAAACTAGAACACCATTTTCAGGTGGGGAAGATCCCTATGATTAGAGAGAGAGAGAGAGAGACAAATACTTGGATTATATATCGTGAGGTAGAGAACAAGACTTTGTTTTTCAGCATCCTTAAGGATGCTGGTAAAGACTTATTAAAGAACATCAGTCATGAAGTGTTTTTACATTTATTGGTAATGTTCAGGCACCTATCATTTAATGAGACATCACATGCTAAAAGGGACAAATTAGTCTTCAGTACTCTCATTTTAAAGGTCAGACTCCATATCACAGTAACTTTTTGTAAAGGATAAAGTAACAGACACTATTGCTAAGGAATTTACCTCCCTTTTTGTACATCTGGCCCCTGTACACCTAGAGTGAGTGAAAATTTTCCAGCTGCATGGTGGCTGGCAGCCTGAAGATGGCATACTCTAAACATAAAATATACCCACCATTAAAGGAAGTTGGAATGCCAAATCCAGGCACGGTGGGTATAGTCCAGCGTGAAGAAGGAAAACAAGTTCAAGCAGGAAAGAAGTCCATGGTTATTTTTTTAATTTATGTGAAAGCAGAGGGGAGCAGGGTGTTTGTGCACAGCTTGATAGTTCCAAGTCATAACAACTCTATGTAACAACATACTAGTGGTTTTGGTAGCTGCTTATTCTTGTTTTAATGGGGACTGTAAGGTCTTCAGGGAAGGGACTGTCTCTTTGTTTTCACGGTGCTATCACAATGGGGGCCCTCAGGGTATTACTACAAGGTAGAGCTGTCAAGTGATTAAAAAAATTAATTGCAATGTTAAACAATAAATCATTTATTTAAATAGTTTTGGATGTTTGTATTCTGTGTTGTAAGTGAAATCAATATATTTGAAAATGTAGCAAAGTGTACAGTGCTCACTTTGTATTTATTTTTAATTACAAATATTTGCAGTGTAAAAAACAAACAAAAAAAATAGTATTTTTCAATTCACCTAATACAAGGACAGTAGGTCAATCTCTTTATCATAAAAGTTAAACTATATACAAACAAAACCTCCATTCACAAATAAAACAATGTAAAACTTTAGAGCCGACAAGTCCACTGAGTCCTACTTGTTGTGCCAATTGCTCAGACAAACAAGTTTGCATGAGATAATGTTGCCCGTTCACAATATCACCTGAAAGTGAGAACAGGCCTTCGCATGGCATTGTAGCCGGTGTCACAAGATATTTATGTACCAGATGCACTAAAGATTCATACGTCCCTTCATGCTTCAACCACCATTCAAGAGGACATGAGTCCATGCTGATAATGGGTTATGCTCGATAACCATCCAAAGCGGTGCAGACCGACTCATGTTCATCTGAGTCAGATGCCACCAGCAGAAGGTTGATTTTCTTTTTTGATGGTTTGGGTTCTGTAGTTTTCTGAATCAGAGTGTTGCTCTTTTAAGCCTTCTGAAAGCATGCTCCACACCTCGTCCCGCTCATATTTTGAAGGCACTTCAGATTCTTACACCTTGGGTCGAGTGCTGTAGCTATCTTTAGAAATCTCACATTGGTACCTTCTTTGTGTTTTGTCAAATCTTCAATGAAAATGTTCTTAAATGAACATGTGCTGGGTCATCATCCGAGACTGCTATAACATGAAATATATGGCAGAATGCGAGTAAAACAGAGCAGGAGACGTACAATTCTCCCCCCAGGAGATTAGTTACATATTTAATTAATCCATTTTTTTTTTTTTAAACGAGCATGGAAATATGTCCTCTGGAATGGTGGCCGAAGCATGAAAGGGCATATGAATGTTTAGCACATTTGCATGTAAACACCTTGCAATGTCGGATACAAAAGTGCCATGCGAACGCCTGTTCTCACTTTCAGGTGTCGTAATTAAGAGTGGGCAGCATTATCTCCCATAAATGTAAACAAACTTGTTTGCCTTAGCGATTTGCTGAATGAGAAGTAGGACTGGTGGACTTGTAGGAGGCTCTACATTCTTTTGTTTCTGAGTGCATTTCTGTAACAAAAAAAAATCTACATTTGTAAATTGCACTTTCATGATAAAGAGATTGCACTACAATACTTGTAGAGGGGAATCGAAAAATACCATTTCTTTTGTTTGCCATTTTTACAGTGCAAATATTTGTAATAAAAAATAACAATATAAAGTGAGCATTGTCTACTTTGTATACTGTGTTGTAATTGAAATCAATATTTGAAAATGTAGAAAAAATCCAAAAATATTTAATAAACAATAGAATATCAACTGAAATTTAACAGTGCAATTTAAACTGTGATTAATTGTGATTAATTCTGTTAACTGCGATTACCTACCTCAAGGTAATACCTTGTTAGAGCTGCCAATTTAGGGTTTAGTAAATAAGACCATAACCCTTTGAGTGGACTTGTTCTCAATAAATTGCAAAGTAGACTGCTCTAGTACTCACTGCTCCTTACCCACTTACAACCCCGAATACTGATATCTATGCCCCCTCTATCCAAGACAGTAAAGAGGTGCTATCCCTTAATGTCCTTGACTTCTGTCTCTCATGGCTGCGTTTCCATTCTCAAAATTTTGTTGGTGTCTGCTGTCAAAAATGCACTCCTAATTGCTGGCCTGGCCTCAATGTGAGGGTCTAGCTGGGAGCTACTAGCAGAGCAGCCGTGGGCATGTTCTGTATGTACTGAGGTTAAGAGCCTTTCAGTCTCGTACTCTGCCTGCTGAAAGCCCTCTCTGTATAGGTACTAGCAATAGTCAGTCTTCTAAGGATGAGTTGGAAATAAACAGAAATGAAAAAGTTTTACTTCTGATTTTCTGCTGATGAATTGTAACCACCAAAATGGGACAGAGGGCAGGGTGGTATTTTCTAGTTCGCTACATATTCAAAGTATCATGGTGTTTGACTCAAGTTTTATGAATATGAGTATAATGTTAGTGGTTTAGGAACAACTTAAAACAAAGCAAGGACAACTTAAATATGGGGGGAGGGGGCGGAGAATGAGCAATAGCCTGCAGGCAAGGATGTCTAAAAAACCCCTGTTTTAGAACTGACCTTGGTCCCTGCTGCATTTAGTTTGGCTTCTAGCTGCCGTTACGGCCCTTACCTTAAAAGCAGTTTGTATTATATTTTGTTTTCTTTTGACGTCTCTGAGGTTGCAGTCTTCATCGTGGATCGTAGGAAGCAGTCTATGGGCAAAAGTTAGAGAATCCACTGAGATTCCATTTTGACGAGCATAGTTCTGCAGCACAGCAGTAAGAAACCCTGCAGGAATAAAATACAAACCAACCTAGTATCAAAAGTGTAAGTGTAGTTAAGACCAGAGCCGAGTTTACTCTGAGGCCCACGTTTGCTATGCCATCCCAAACTCAAAATGCTCTGAAAACTGGCATATCATTCCATGAGTGCCATCTCTCAGTGACTTTCAAGTTAAAGCTACTCTGTAACGTAAATATGCAGTAGTGACAAGTAGAGTCTCACTCCCTTCGCTCCCTGCCCTGAATTTGAAAGTCAAGGTTTTTGGGTTGTTTTTTTTTTTTTAAACAATTAAAATTTGTTATTAATACATGATCCAGAACAGAATCCAGCTCAGTACTAGACCTGTGCTCTCTGCAAGAGTAAAAAAATAACAAAAATGTAATCTGGGTTAAATGCAGAAAGGGTTTGAGGCATCACAATACCTAATCTTTAAGGACCCTGCCACTGTGTTGACTCATCTCCAAGGTGGCCACCCAGGCTCTCTATACAAAACAGGGAAGCTAACCACTAAGAAATACTGAGGAGAGGACTGGGACTTAGGCAGGGCCTAGTGTAAGCTTGGGCTTCACAGCCATGAACCCATACCTGGATTTAGGGCTGACCTGGCTTAGGTGTCTTTCTCAGTGCAGGCAGATTGGAGATTTCATTGTGGGTGAGTGCTCTAGTAAGTTGGATACAGACATGCACAAACCATCCAGACAGGAAAATTCTTGTTCCTAGCTGTTGTTTGTTGGGGCCTGGGGAATGCCTAGTTTGAGAATCCCACCAGGGCTTGGGCATGAACAGCTTGGCAGATTGTGCCCATCAGCACAAATTTTAGGTGCCTTGGGAACTCTGCTGGCAGAAACTTTGAGCGTGTGTGTGTGCAGATGCGGCGAGGGGGTGGTTCTGAGCATCTCAGTGGTGCCTAAATGTCGGGGCCTAAAGTGGCAGTTAGGCACCTAAACCCCTTTGTGGAGCTAACCCATAGCTGCTTAGCTGCACACATCTGGAATCAGCTCTTTTTACTTAGTGACACAGCCACAATGCACCAGATGCACCTAACTGCCACTTTAAGATCAATATTTAGCGCCTCAAAACCCCAGTTCTCCTGCTGCCTAACTCTATAGGCATGTAAAGTCCTCTTGGCATCTAAATTTCTGCCAGTGGGCATACACAAAGCTGTTTAAGTCCTGTTCATGCAGTGCTGAAGCTGGAGCCCCATCGCCCAGGGCTGAACTGAAGTCGTGGAGCTCTCATAAAGTCACAGGCTCCGTGACAGATTCATAGTCTTATGACTGGTTTGCCTTATGCAGCTGCCACTAGGTGGCAGAGGACACCTAAACATTAGGCATTGTAAGGCTGATGTAAGGCCCCCTTTTTGGATCTAGCCCTAAGTTTTTACACAATGAATTTGCTGAGTAGAACTAAATCGTGATGTTTTAACTTAAGAGGTTTATTCACTGTGATATCCTCATAAGACCCACACCGCATTTTTTTTCCCGAGAGTCCCAACACACACACATCACATAATGCTAGACACTCCATCTAAAAATTGCAGGTTTCAACACTGAGCCGTTCCAAGTTCAGTTCATTTTTATAATGAGGCCTTTGGAAATAACGTATTAACCATTTCTTAAAACCAATAGGGGCATTTATTCCAACCCCTTAAACCTTCCTCCCACAGTCAATGTTTTTTCCAGTCATTTTAAACTTCAACTTGTGTGAGGGGCGCAGGTGCAATATGCAGTGAGAAAAAGTGCTGGTGCCATAATACTACAGTTTAATAACCAAATAGCCCTGACTTTTGTTGGCAGTTAATTCAGTTTTGGATGCCACCATGAGCGGTCATCATTTAATCAGTAAATGAAAAATGACAAAGGTTATATGGCTAAGCTGTGCAATACCATTTTGGAAGCATAAAAATATAAAGTACATGCAGAAAGGGGATCCGCATGGATAGCCAATATTGCTATATAATCTGCAGCCTTATTTTTATGATCTATATTATGCATGCAGCCTTTGGACTGCCTTTGAAATAATCTTTGCTGAAAAGTAACAGTGTAATCCAAGCAGATTTAAGGAAGCATCAACTGGCCGATCTTTTCCAAAATAATAATGTCTTCTGATTTAATCGTTAATGAGGCGAGCAGCGTTGAAACTAGGTGGTCAGCCAAAAATGAAGATATAAATTAAATCAAAACTAAGTATTAACTGAATATAGATTGGGAAACAGCCCAAGTTTTGGTATGATTTTCTGCAAAAACAGAAGACAGATTGCCCTGAAAAGGAAGAACCAGTTGCCTGCCTCTAAGACATGAAACTCCCCCATCCCCCAGTTCCAAGACTGAGAGAGCAGAAGATTTGAGAAGAAAAAATTACAAATCACTATTCATTATTGATGACTGCCTATTTACTAGTGTACCTTGTGGGAAAAAAAACCCTGAAAGCCAGAAGCGACTGGGATTTCCCTGAATGCTGTTGGTGGATATGCTGGGCCTATCGCCAGTCGGTGATGAAAATGAGATCCCAGATGTTTTGGCTTGTTTCTGAAGCATCATTAAGCTGTTATACCTGTTTTTTAAAAGAGTGTAATAAATGCTTAAGCAGGTTTTTTTAATGTTCAGTCCCCCTCAAAAAAACTCTCAAACCCTAGCTCACTTGTTTGAAAACAAAATCTTTCTTCATCATTATTCTTAAAGGTATCTGAATTCCCTAGCAAATTTTCTAAATGTCTTTAGCTAAAACACATAAAAATTAGCAAATTAATGTCTGAATGCAACTAGTAAGATCACAGCAAATCATATTATTAAATCAATGCTATTTAGGAGCAGACAACTGTGAATTAAATTTGGCGCTTTGGTGAGCTCTTGTGACTGATACAATGTATTTTATTCAAACAACACTATTCAATTCACATATGGGTGAGAAAGCTACTTACCTCAAAGTGACGCCAGAGCCTTTCATCTTAAATATTATATAAGGTAGGAGCCAAAATTTGCTCTCCTTATTTATGTGAATAATTTCATTGGTAAATAGCTGCTCGTGTGACAAAGTCAAGGAGGATTTAACTACCCATGTCTAAAGTGACAATGCAATGGCTATTTATTATTTACATGAAATGAGATGGTGCTCTCAGTCCAGTACTGGACAAGTGTCTAGAGAGCACAAAATCCTTACCACCACTTGCTACTTGTCTGAGCAGGGGGACAATGTATTGCATAGAAAGGGAGACTGAACTTTTGCAGACAAAGCTGGGGGTCAGAAGCTTGCATTTTTGCTGCCTATACTGAACCTGTTCTCTAGCTAAACAGAGGACTTCACTCTCTGGAGCTGGCAATCCAGCACCTTTCAACATCAGTGAACATTCAATAAAATTAAAAAATAATCATGGTCAAACCAAGTATTGACTGGCTGTGATGTTAAAGAGAATTGTCTGTAAGGGTCAGTCTTCAAGCAAAATGGATCATACAAGAATTTTTTTTTAAAAAGAATAAGATATATCTAAAGTTTAAAAACCTTTACATGTAAACAATGCTCAAAACATTCTGTGTTGTTTAGTATGAAGACTTTTAAACTTCCACACACATAGATTCTGTTTAGATATTTTCTATGTTATCCTAGATTTTTAACCTAATTATAAATCACACTATAAAAATAACAAGGAGTCCGGTGGCACCTTAAAGACTAACAGATTTATTTGGGCATAAGCTTTCGTGGGTAAAAAACCACTTCTTCAGATGCATGGAGTGAAAATTACAGATGCAGGCATTATATACTGACACATGAAGAGAAGGGAGTTACTTCACAAGTGGAGAACCAGTGATGACAGGGCCAATTTGATCAGGGTGGGTGTAGTCCACTCCCAATAATAGATGAGGAGGTGTCAATTCCAGGAGAGGCAAACCTGCTTTTGTAATGAGCCAGCCACTCCCAGTCCCTATTCAAACCCAAATTAATGGTGTTAAATTTGCAAATGAATTTTAGTTCTGCTGTTTCTCTTTGAAATCTGTTTCTGAAGTTTTTTTTGTTCAAGTACAGCTACTTTTAAATCTGTTATAGAATGTCCAGAAAGATTGAAGCATTCTCCTACTGGCTTTTGCATGTCACCATTCCTGATGTCTGATTTGTGCTTGAATAGGGACTATTTTACTCATCTTGACAATTTGAGTCTCGCCTTGTTTTAATACACTTCCTCAAGTTGCATGAGATTGTGTGTGGTGCCTATTCTCCTTTACTTTTCAGTCTTCTCTAGGTCTTTCCCCTCAAAATGCTTTCGTCTCTCCCATCTTTAAAAAATCTTCACCTTTAATCCCATTTGGTTCTTCAACTACCAACCTCTCTCTCTTTCATCTGTAAATTCATTGAACACAATGCTTACAATTGCTGTCTGCAGTTACTCTTCTCCAATCCATTCTAGAAGTACTCCAGTCTGGTTTCTGCCCCTTTCTACTCAACTGAAACTGCTCTCACCAAAATTTCTAATGACCTCTTCTCAGCAAAGCTCAGATCCAATACTCTAATCTCAACCTCCTTAGCCTGTCAGCCACCTTCGCCACAAGCAACCATGCTCTTCTTAAAATCTTGTACTTCTGTGACTCTGTCCTCTTCTGCTTCTCCTCCTACCTCTCTAATTATGCTTTCAGCATGTTCTTCAGACAAGCTTCCTCATCTCCCCATCAGCTTTCTGGTGGGGTTCCTCAGAGTGTGTCCTTGGTCCTCTTCTTTATGATATGGCCTTTTCTATCAATCCACATAGATAAAACTCTCATCAAGGTTCTCATTATCTCATGTCTCAATTACCTGCAATATACTTTTCTCTGTCCTTGACAAATACAAACTTGTCCCGCTCATATCCATTCAGAATGTTGCCGCAAAGATAGTTTTCTTAGCCCATCACTTAGCATGTCACCCCTTTCTTTGTATCTCTCTACAGCAGTGGTGGGCAACCTGCGGCCCGCACGCGGCCCGTCAGTGTAATCTGCTGGCAGGCCGAGAGACAGTTTGTTTACATTGACTGGCTGCCCGCAGCTCCCAGTGGCTGTGGTTTGCCGTTCCCGGCCAATGGGCGCTGCAGGAAGTGGTGCAGGCTGCAGGGACATGCTGGCTGCCGTTTCCTGCAGCTCCCATTGGTTGGGAACACTAGCCGCGACCACTTGCAGCTGCAGACAGTCAATGTAAACAAACTGTCTTGCGGCCTGCCAGCGGATTACCCTGATGGGCCGCATGCAGCCCACGGGCTGCAGTTTACCCACCACTACTCTACTGGCTCCTTCGTCTCTGTTGTATGAAACATAAGCTACTTGTCTTCACTTTCAAGGGCCTTCACAACCTATCCCCACCCTATCATCTCATTCAGTATTGAAAGGTCAATTCCTGCCTGTGATAGGTCCATAATGTCAACCTCCATTGCCCACTTGTTAAATTTTCAAACAAGCACCTTTGTGCTTTCTCTCATACTGCCCCCCACTCCTGGGAAAAGCTTCCATAAACATTTGCAAAACTAATTCTCTATCCTTCTAAACCCTACTTAAAACTCTCCTTTGCCATGAGGTCTACAAAAAAATTGACAACAGCTGTGCTGAGACTACAGCCTATCATGCTGACCGATATTATCTCATATTTTCCTTGTACTCCTCCCTTCAGTTTATCTGTATCCATCTGTTATCTCTTGTCTTAGACTGTATGCTCTTTGGGGTATGGACTGTCTTTTTGTTGTGTTTGTACAGCACCTATCACAATGGGGTCCTGGCCCATGACTTTAGCTCCTAGGCACTATGATAACACAAATAATAATTCATAATACAGCATAACCACCTTTTGTGCCTTTGTGAATCAAGGCAGCTCTAGAGAGTGGGGGGGCCTATCTAAATTATGTTAGCCTCTCTGAGCTGCCCTATGGCAGCAGCACTACCCAGAATCTTCATAGCACTACATGCTGTGGCCCAACCCTAACACACTCCTCATAACCCCAGTCATGCCTCCTATCTTAGGGGGTACTCAGGAGGAGAGCCGGTGGGGGGTCCATGTCACCCGAAGTATTTGGTTTAGAGTTCCAGCTAGAATTTTAATTTGATTACGGTTTTCTCCTTTACCTCTACTATTTATTTTTTCATGTTTCACTTTACCTTAACTGTATATAGGTGATGACCTGGTTTGCCCAGGTTGCAAAGAAATTCACTCGTAGAATAAGGTCATCAATCCATGATCCCAAAGACTTATTTGACATATAGGAATGTAGCTGTTGCAAATGACAGAAAAGCAGAATCTCATTATATACCACTACAATATCAAATACAGCCAGTTTATAAACTGGAACTGTTATCAGTGAGTCTGCAGAAGGGAATCAGCGCATGAGAGGTAGAAAGGGACAAATTGTAGATTAAAAGCCTTTGAAAGAACACTCAGAAACAACTCTCAGACTTTTGATAGTGCTCACTATGGAATGCCCTTTAATCTCCTGTAACGGATGTCACTCTATGGACTTTCCAAAGTGTCACATTAAATAAGAGTCAAAATCTGACAAAATACTAAAATTCAGAAAACACTTGCTCAAAAAGAAAACAAAAACAGAAATGCATAGCTTTTCCAAAACACACTTGTAATAGGGGTTTCCTCAAAAACCAAAGTGTCACATTAGATCAATCTGTCTAAGCATTTGTACTGTGATTATATCACCATGCTTTCTTTGTGCTCAACACACACATGTGAAAAGATCAGTTATGTCACTGAAGGTTCAAAAACCAGATCAACTTTGCAAAAAAATTGGAATTTTTTTCATTTCCCAGGATTTAAAAGTGGAACAATTTATTTGTTTTCAAACTTTTTTGCAAAATATTTTTGAAATTTCAATTCCCCATTCCCTTTTTCCTTTATGCTAGTCAGTGCAATAAAATGAATGACATCAAGATTTTTAATTGGACTTTTCTTTTTCCATATCCTTTTTCCATTCTGCCTTTTCAAAGCTGCCTCAACTTTGGAAAACTTATGAAGTGACAAAAGGGAAAATGAAACTGTAACTCTAGTAAATGTCACTTTTTAAACTTTCTCCAATTGTTGCAAAGTTACAGTGGCAGAGATAGAGAGGTTCATTCTTTGGTCACTTTGTGACTTTTCCAAAAAACAGCCAACCAACCACAAAACAAAAACAAAACCAACATTCCCCCCGCTTACAAACAGCAAACACTCAAAAACAAAATAAAAAGACTTCTTAGCCATGAGTCATTATATTGCATTCAGTGGTAGAAAGGAAAAAGAAAAAAAGTGAAAAAATTTCACACAATTTTTTGGTTTAAAAAAAGGGCCACAATTTTAGACTAAAAATTCCCTCCCTCATTCTAGGGAGCTTCCTGAATTGAATCATCCTCTACTAAAAGCCTGTTTGGAAGAGTCCCTCAGTGCTTAAGATCCATCAATTGATCTATTGATCTATCTATACCTGCACATGTAAACTAAGAGGCTTTAATCTTACCTGCCAGAACTCAGGCACCTTGGACTTCAAAACTGAGTTATAAAGTTCTTCTAACCCTGTGGTGAAGATAATCTCTCCTTTCATAACTTGTTGAAGTGAATGCAATGATATGGTTATTACAGACAATAAATGATTAAATCGGTCAATCTCCTGGCGAAGAACATTTAACAAAGCTGAATTGATAAAAGGATCATGTCCTGGTAAAGGAAAAAAGAGTAATATCAGATGGAGCTTTCCTCCCATAGAGAAGTGAGGAGGAGCTGCTCATTATCATGACATTCAAGTTTGCAAATATTGCCTTAGTTTCTCTCCTATGCTGAGTTAGGGACAAGCCACTTTGCACCATGTGAAGTAGTGGGAGAGAATTTAGGGCATTAACTTTATCAAAAGTCTTCTATCAGCAAACTGCAGGTTTGAAGTAAGATGCATAAATGACATTCAGAATGTCTGAAACATTTTTTGTCTCAATGCTTTGTGTTCCTCACTTAAATGAGGCAGGGAAATGGAAGATCAAGTTTTATTATAATTCAAGGTAATTTACTTCTCTTTTTCAGCAAAAAAGGAAAACCTCCTTTCTTCGTGTATTCACTTTTGTGAATGTGGCTTCCACAGAACACAGTATCTGCAACACTCTCTGAGACCAGCAGGCTCAACATATTAGAGCAACAAGTGAATGTCAAATGTGCCAATTTCCAAGTTTACCAAAGTTCTCAAATCTAGATAGGAATTTGGTTTTCTTTCAGATTTTGAATTTCTCTTAACTATTAATAGTGCAAATCCTGTAATCTTTGCTCAATACTTAATCTTTACTTGGACAATACTACAACTGAAATTACTGGGAAGTTTGCCTGATTAAGGAGTAAATATGGACTTCAGTTTTGGGCCTTTTAAAAAATTATTATTCTCGTTGAAAAAATATAGATAAAATTATTAATATAGTCCAACAGCAACAGATCTAGAATTTATTTACTGTTCCATTTTCTATTTTGTTAGACTCTTTCAGCCAAATCATTGCAGCAGATCAATGAGGTGAAGCTCAAATAACCTTGAAATACTTTGGGACTAAAACATAAGTGTGGACCCATAGGATTCTCAAATATGCCAACAAGTATTTTACACTACATCTGTATTTTCTTTTGGGATTTCACATGCATGCACACATGAATCTAGAGCTAGATATGAGTCAGCCTTTGGTTAAAGCACTGACCAAATGTTTGAGCAAAACAGATTAGAAAATTCCTCCCCAGATTAACATTAAAGAAAGGGAAGAATTCTCTGTGTTTTTGGCATCCTATTGCACATCAAAAGCTAGAAAAAATTGACAGTCATAGGTAGATGTCTCCCTTATATTATATATTAGCACAAAGTAAGATAATATCCTAAAATTTGTTCAGGAGCATAACTGGTGATAGTGAGTTGCTGATCCACATAACCTAGGCTTATTCAACTAATGGCTCTGTAGAACTTTTTAGTTACAAGAAAGTTGATTTAACATTTCATCAAAGCTTGGAAAGAATGGTTACTTACCCTAACTGTGGTTTTGCAAGATGTGCTGTCCACACGTGCCCAATATGTGCAGAAACTGAGGGTGGTGTAGGAGATCTAAGCCTCTCCCTATATGGGTTCAGGGGCTGTATGCCCCCCATGGGTCCCAGTAGGGCCACTGAATGGGGAATGGCATAAGCAGTCACATCCCTGGGGGGGGGCATACCCTGGGTGTCAGCCCTGTGATGGGTTTTAGGCTGTATAGGTGGACCCAGAACTGTAGTAGATTGTGTTAGGATATAGATATTCAGGCCTGTCGGTAAAGGCCTGTACTCGAAGAACTTAGGTGTATTCTTATCTCTTGGCTAGTTATAGAGGTATAAAAGAAAGAATCAAAATCACTGTCTGCCGGTGTAAGGGCCTTCTCTTACTGTGACAGTCTGAGGCCCTGTTCTTAGGCTAAGGCCTTTGGCTAAGCAGCAGAGGCAGCCATAAGCTGGGAAGCGACCGGTCACATCCTCATATTCCAAACTAGTCACATTGAAAGAAGGTGCTATTGGGCTGTTAGGAATACAATCCTGTCCTGATAATGCCTATCACCTCCAGAGAAAGGGAAGTGCCTAGAAGATGTAAAAGGAAACTTAGTTTGATAGCGTCCTGTCTGGCAAGAACTCACTTATCAATAGCTGGGATGTGAAATCCTCACTTCTGTATTGTTTTGTCATTATAGTTTCCACTTTGCTATTGTTTGTCTGGTTCTGTGATTGTTCCTGTCTGCTGAATAATTAATGTTGCTGGGTGTAAACTAATTAAGGTGGTGGGATATAATTGGTTACATAATCATGTTACAATATGTTAGGATTGGTTAGTTAAATTTCAGGAAAATGATAGGTTAAGGTATAGCAAAGCAGAACTCAAGTTCTACTATATAGTCTGCAGTCAATCAGGAAGTGAGTCGGTGGGTGGGTGGGGGGAGGGAATGGGAACAGGGAATGGGGGTGGGGAAATTGGAATCATCTTTGGCTAAAGGAGGAAATGAGAACAGGGAATGGAGGTAAGGAAATTGGAATCATGTTTGGCTAAGGGCAGGAATGGGAACAGGGACACAGGTGTAAGGCTCTGTGGTGTCAGAGCTGGGAAGGGGGACATTAAGGAAGGAAACTGGAATCATGCTTGCTGGAAGTTCACCCCAATAAACATCGAATTGTTTGCCCCTTTGGACGTTGGGTATTGTTGCTCTCTGTTCATGCGAGAAGGACCAGGGAAGTAAGTGGGTGAAGGAATAAGCCCCCTAACAGATTGAATAGGAGAGGAGTGCTGAGATGAGAAGACAACCTCCTCCTCAGTATCTTCTTCCTCACTGGAGAATGGAGGGGCCAGAGGTGAAGTGAGCTGACACAGTGCCACGTGTGCCAGGGAAACACTGGTGCAGAAAAGACATGATTCAGGTGTTGATGAGACATGCAGGTAAGAAGTATGGTGCCAATGGTTTCTGTACCAAGGTGGTCAGTGCCAACAGTGCTGTTGTAGTCGTGGTTGTCAGTGCTGGCCTCTGTGTGCTCTATGTTGTCGGGACAGGAGGTGGCACCATAACTTGGGCAGAACATCTTGGTGTGGCATCTTGAGGCAGCTCTGTCGGTGCCGTAGAGGAGGAGGTAGGTTTCTGTTTTCCCCCTGACTCCGAGCCTGCCCCCTTAGCGTCACTGACTTTCACGGTACGCATGGCACCGGATGATCCCAGTGCCTCATAAGTACTCAGCCAGACTGGGGACTGCATCTTTTTTGGCCTTGAGAGGAGAAGTTGAAGCCCTTTTCGTCACTGCCTTTTTGGAGGAGTGAGCCTTCCACTGTGAACTGGATGAAGTTGCTGGGGAACACTCTCCGGGCGGTGGGGGTTAGGGGGAGTGCGTGGACCTGGATCAGATGCTGGGCACAGAGGCTTCTCCATTAACAGAAGTTTGAGACATAGGTCTCTATCTTTTCTGGTGCGAGGTTTCAGGTTAATGCAGTGAGAGCACTTCTGAGGAATGTGTCTCCCCCCTAGGCACCAGACACACTGAGAGTGTCTGTCTGAGGCCGGGTCACCTCTCAGCAGGAAAGAATTTGTCCTGAGAACCTATGAAAGATGGATTGAATGCTTCATCAGGGAACAAGGGGATATCTGAGAGGATAACAAAATGGAGGTTCTTTGAGAATACCTGCCCTCTTTCTATGTCCTTTAATGGAGTCATTTCTGGAGGCTCTGCTGGATTCCTTGGTGCCACCCAGGGTGGTGAGTGGGGGAAGGAAGGAGAGAAGTCTCTGTTGTGATCTGGAGAGGACAATGAAAATAGCAAACCTCCTCCAGGGGTGGAACAATCCTCTCTGGGGTATCAGGTCTACACAAAGGTGCCAGGTTAGATGGAGGCAGAGAAACAGGCTGCTTGGAGATGACATTTCTTAAGTACTCCAATGGAAGAGACTCCGGTACCAAACCTGTAGGTAGATTGGGCAGTACCATGAAAGCTTCAATGCCAGAATTTACAGCACCAAAACATCTGGTGCTGAAAATGTCTGTTGGTAATGAGGAGGTTGTGATTGGTACCCGGGATGAGGTGCCAAACTTTCAGTGCTGAAGATGCTGTTAGAACATATGGTGCCTGCACCGTACCAGAGGCAGCATTGTTCTTAGGAGTGTTTGGTGTCACTTTTCTCTTCTGTGCCAGGGCACCAGAATGGGACTCTGAGTTGCAACTTTTGGTAGATGAGATTCAAGGAGAAGTTTTAAGTTTCTTACTTGGGGTTGGTGAGGGCTCCATAGGTGGGGGGCATGTTGTGAATGAGGAGAGAAACTGTGCAGTAGAATGTTAAAAGAGAGAAGGAATATTAAAATAAAAGATTAATTTGAGAAAATAAAAGTTTCTTTCTACTTAAACATTATGTAAACCGTTGTTCTGACCTTTAGCAGCTTTTGCAAGAGCAGCCCAAATGGGGCCTGACAGTAACCTTCCCACTGTGGTTTTCATTTTGGAAGAATGTTCAGTTCCAGGCGTCAGTTCTGTATCTTGTTCCTCTACAGTGAGTGGCAGCTGCCTTAGAATGTCAGAAGCTATTTCCATTACTAATTCATCTTGGCTCTTTCCACCACTGGAAGGGGCAAAAAAAAAAAAAAAAAAGGTAAGATTTATAATTCTGGAATTGTCAGAGCTGGAGGGGTCCAACAGGAGATGATCTAATCTCCCCACTTCTAATTCTAAAATTTCTAGACCATTTCTAGCAGGTTTCTGTTGTTAGATGAGTGGATATGTTTGAAGAGTTAGGTTGTGGGGGATATTCCAAAAGAATGGTCCTTTCAGCATGACATTGGGGAAGAGTCAATGATCTATGCAGTAAGGCAGATTCCTGACAAAGCAGTATAAGTATTTTAAACTAGGAATTACAGATAAATAGCCAGTTCACTAAGCAAGTTAGTTACATTGACATTTGATCATTTTCCTTGTGGTTGTTTTATGGGAGCTAGAATATATTTGACTTGCACAATACACAAAGAACAGAATACTGTACCCATATAACACAAACAAACCAGCTGAGGGTTGGAATTTAGGTTACAATGATGCCTGTAAATCTAAAATACGGCCAGGAAGATACTCATTTTCTTTTCTAGGCAAGGTCTCTTTTACTATGCAGCAGATTAGATTTAATTAATGTGGCAAGGCCTCTGGAATTACGCAGTAATACTTAACCCTGCAGAGAACACAACAGTTGGAAGGGAGGAGACTCCACCAAATAAAACACTGAAGGAAGAATTAGAGAACCAGGAAAGGAGAGAATCATGACAGCCAAGGGAGGAAAAGACTTGAGGAAGAATAGCATAGTTTAAACGTATAGGCCCTGGGATTTGGCCACGAATAGGTCATTAGAGAGTTTGGTGACAGCAGTTTCAGTGAAGTGTACAGATCAGAATCCAGACTGCAGAGGGTCTAGGGATGGAACTGGAGGAGATGAAATCCATACAGCAGTTGAAGATGAGGCATTCAATGAGTTTTGAGATGAAGGAGAGAAGAAAGAATAATCAATGACTGCACAGGCAACATGAGATCAAGGGTGGGTTTTTAAGATGGAGGAGACTAAAGTCTGTTTATATTGTGAGGGGCTTATGTCGGCGTAGTTAGGGCAATGAAGTGTCTGTGTAGATACTGCGTTACTTACATCGGGTGTTGGCTACCTTGTCAATTTCACGGCTCCACTAGAGCTGTGAAATTGACAGGAAAGCCCAGCTCTCCAGCTGGGATGCTAGCAGGTCTCCCCTTCAAGCCAGGTTGCCACCCAGGCTCCTGGCTTGGGCTGCCACCCGAGCTCCCGGCTGGGAGCCCTGCTGCCCCTGCTCCCCACTGGGAGCCCGGCTGCACCAAGACTCCTGGCAGGGAGCCTGGCTGCCCCCCGGGTTCTTGGCTCCCCACTGGGAACATAGCAGCCAACCGGACTCTGGGCGTGGATCTTCCTGCCAGGAGTCCAGCTGCCCCCCAGGCTCTCAGTTCCCCACTGGAAGCATGGCAGCTGACCAGACTCCAGATGCAGATCTCCCTGCCAGAGGTGAGAAGCCCCAGGGGGCAGCTGGGCTCCTGGCAGGTAGCTACGTATAGCTGAGAGCCCTGGCTGTCAGTCTTCCACATAGCCCCTTTTCAGTTGGTGGAAGTGCTCCTGGTGAGAACGCGCACCACCGACAAAAGGAGGGCAGTGTGGACATCAGCTACCGCAGTAGTTACTGAGGTGGCTGTAAGTCAACCTAACATAGGTTGACTTAAGATTGTAGTGTAGACATGCCCTAAGACCTGGTCTATACTAGGAAATTAGGTTGGCATAACTATGTCACTTAGGGGTGTGAAAAATCCACACCCCTGAGCGAGGCAGTTAAATCAACTTAACTCCCGGTTTAGACAGTGCTAGGTTGACAAGAGAATTCTCCCATTGACCTAGCAACTGCCTCCTGGGGAGCTGGATTATCTACACTGAGCCCTGGTCTACACTAGGAGTTGAGGTCGAATTTAGCAGCGTTAAATCTATTTAACCCTGCACCCGTCCACACGACGAAGCCCTTTTTTTTTTTTACTTAAAGGGCTCTTAAAATCGATTTCCTTACTCCACCCCTGACAAGGGGATTAGCGCTGAAATCGGCCTTGCCGGGTCGAATTTGGGGTACTGTGGATGCAATTAGATGGTATTGGCCTCCGGGAGCTATCCCAGAGTGCTCCATTGTGACCACTCTGGACAGCACTCTCAACTCAGATGCACTGGCCAGGTAGACAGGAAAAGGCCAGCGAACTTTTGAATTTCATTTCCTGTTTGGCCAACATGTCAAGCTGCAGGTGAGTGCAGAGCTCATCAGCAGAGGTGACCATGATGGAGTCCCAGAATCGCAAAAGAGCTCCAGCATGGACTGAACGGGAGGTACGGGATCTGATCGCTGTATGGGGAGAGGAATCTGTGCTATCAGAACTCCGTTCCAGTTTACGAAATGCCAAAACATTTGTCAAAATCTCCCAGGGCATGAAGGACAGAGGCAATAACAGGGACCCGAAGCAGTGCTGCATGAAACTTAAGGAGCTGAGGCAAGCCTACCAGAAAACCAGAGAGGCAAACGGATGCTCTGGGTCAGAGCCCAAAACATGCCGCTTCTATGATGAGTTGCATGCCATTTTAGGGGGTTCAGCCACCACTACCCCAACCGTGTTGTTTAACTCCTTCAATGGAGATGGAGGCAACACGGAAGCAGGTTTTGGGGACGAGGAAGATGATGAGGAGGAGGTTGTAGATAGCTCACAGCAAGCAAGCGGAGAAACCAGTTTTCCCAACAGCCAGAAACTGTTTCTCACCCTGGACCTGGAGCCAGTACTCCCCGAACCCACCCAAGGCTGCCTCCCGGACCCGCCAGGTGGAGAAGGGACCTCTGGTGAGTGTACCTTTTAAAATAGTATTAATGGTTTAAAAGCAAGCATGTTTAATGATTAATTTGCGTTGGCATTCACGGCCAGTACAGCGACTGGAAAAGTCTGTTAACGTGTCTGGGGATGGAGTGGAAATCCTCCAGGGACATCTCCATAAAGCTCTCCTGGATGTACTCCCAAAGCCTTTGCAAAAGGTTTCTGGGGAGGGCAGCCTTATTCCATCCGCCATGGTAGGACACTTTACCACTCCAGGCTAATAGCACGTAGTCGGAAAGCATTGCAGTCTATGTTTGCTGGCATTCAAACAACATCTGTTCTTTATCTCTCTGTGTTATCCTCAGGAGAGTGATATCATTCATGGTCACCTGGTTGAAATAGGGTGCTTTTCTTATGGGGACATTCAGAGGTGGCCGTTCCTGCTGGGCTGTTTGCCTGTGGCTGAACAGAAATGTTCACCGCTGTTAGCCACGGGGAGGAGGACGAGGGGAAGGTTTAGCCACGTGGTTGGAGGAGGCAAAATGCGACCTTGGAACAAAAGCACATGTGCTATGTAGGTAATGTTAAGAGCAAGGTTTACCCTGAAAGAGTGTACCGATTGTTCTATAAAATGTGTCTTTTTAAATACCACTGTCCCTTTTTTTTCTCCAGCAGCTGCATGTGTTTCAAGGATCACAGGATCTTCTCCTTCCCAGAGGCTAGCGAAGATTAGAAGGCGAAAAAAACACACTTGTGATGAAATGTTCTCTGAGCTCATGCTGTCCTCCCACACTGACAGAGCACAGACGAATGCGTGGAGGCAGACAATGTCAGCGTGCAGGAAAGCAAAAAATGACCGGGAGGAGAGGTGGTGGGCTGAAGAGAGGGCTGAAGCTGAAAGGTGGCGGCAGCGTGATGAGAGGAGGCAGGATTCAATGTTGAGGCTGCTGGAGGATGAAACTGATATGCTCCAGCATATGGTTGAGCTGCAGGAAAGGCAGCAAGAGCACAGACCACCGCTACAGCCCCTGTGTAACCAACCGCCCTCCTCCCCAAGTTCCATAGCCTCCTCACCCACACGCCCAAGAACGCGGTGGGGGGGCCTCCGGCCAACCAGCCACTCCACCACAGAGGATTGCCCAAAAAACAGAAGGCTGGCATTCAATAAGTTTTAAAGTTTTAAACTTTTAAAGTGCTGTGTGGCCTTTTCCTTCCCTCCTCCACCACCCCTTCCAGTGCTTCCTTCCTCCATCAACCCTCCCGGGCTACCTTGGCAGTTATCCCCCTATTTGTGTGATGAATTAATAAAGAATGCATGAATGTGAAGCAACAATGACTTAATTGCCTCTGCAAGTGGTGATTGAAGGGAGGAGGGGAGGGTGGTTAGCTTGCAGTGAAGTAGAGTGAACCAAGGAGGGGGAGGGGTTTCATCAAGGAGAAACAAACAGAACTTTCACACCATAGCCTGGCCAGTCATGAAACTGGTTTTCAAAGCTTCTCTGATGCGCACCGCTCCCTCCTGTGCTCTTCTAACCGCCCTGGTGTCTGGCTACGCGTAACCAGCAGCCAGGCGATTTGCCTCAACCTCCCACCCTGCCATAAACGTCTCCCCCTTACTCTCACAGATATTGTGGAGCACACAGCAAGCAGTAACAACAGTGGGAATATTGGTTTTGCTGAAGTCTAACCGAGTCAGTAAACTGCGCCAGCGCGCTTTTAAACGTCCAAATGCACATTCTACCACCATTCTTCACTTGCTCCGCCTGTAGTTGAACAGTTCCTGATTACTGTCCAGGCTTCCTGTGTATGGCTTCATGAGCCATGGCATTAAGGGGTAGGCTGGGTCCCCAAGGATAACTATAGGCACTTCAACATCCCCGACGGTTATTTTCTGGTCTGGGAATAAAGTCCTTTCCTGCAGCTTTTGAAACAGACCAGAGTTCCTGAAGATGCGAGCTGTATCTTTCCCAGCCATCCCACGTTGATGTTGGTGAAACATCCCTTGTGATCCACCAGTGCTTGCAGCACTGTTGAAAAGTACCCCTTGCGGTTTATGTACTCGCCGGCTTGGTGCTCTGGTGGTAAGATAGGGATATGGGTTCCGTCTATGGCCCCACCACAGTTAGGGAATCCTATTGCAGCAAAGCCATCCACTATGACCTGCACATTTCCCAGGGTCACTACCCTTGATATCAGCAGATCTTTGATTGCATTGGCTACTTGCATCACAGCAGCCTCCACAGTAGATTTGCCCACTCCAAATTGATTCCCGACTGACTGGTAGCTGTCTGGTGTTGCAAGCTTCCACAGGGCTATTGCCACTCGCTTCTCAACTGTGAGGGCTGCTCGCATCTTGGTATTCTTGCGCCTCAAGGCAGGGGAAAGCAAGTCACAAAGTTCCATGGAAGTGCCCTTATGCATGCGAAAGTTTCGCAGCCACTGGGAATCGTCCCAGACCCACAACACAATGCGGTCCCACCAGTCTGTGCTTGTTTCCCGGGCCCAGAATCGGCGTTCCACCGCATGAACCTGCCCCATTAGCACCATGATGCCCACATTGCCAGGGCCCGTGCTTTGAGAGAAGTCTCTGTCCATGTTCTCATCACCGCACTGATGTCGCCTACTCGCCTGGTTTTGCTTTGCCAGGTTCTGGTGCTGCATATACTGCTGGATAATGCGTGTGGTGTTTAATGTGCTCCTAATTGCCAAAGTGATCTGAGCAGGCTCCATGCTTGCCGTGGTATGGCATCTGCACAGAAAAAAGGTGCGGAACGATTGTCTGCCGTTGCTCTGATGGAGGGGGGGCGACTGACAACATGGCTTACAGGGTTGGCTTACAGGGAATTAAAATCAACAAAGGGGTTGGCTTTGCGAGAAACAGAATGGCCCCCTCAAGTATAGAACTCAAAACCTCAAGGATAAAACTCAAAACTCGGTTTAGCAGGCCGTTGATTTCATGGATGGAGGGAGGAGAAAATGAATACAAAACAAATCTGGTCTATTTCTTGTTTTGAGCCACTTCATCTATCTTTATACATCTTGCTGGCAGCAGACTGTGCAGTACGACCGCTAGCCATCGTCATCTCCTTGGTGCTCGGCAGAAGACGGTGCAGTATGACTGCTGGCCATCATCTTCTGCTGGCTGCTGATTAAAAGACAGTGCACTGACGGTAGGACTCAATCGCCATGAGACAAAACTTAAAAGGGAAATGACCTGGCTGAGTCACTTCCATGTTTGCCCAGGTGCCCCTGACCTCATCGAGGTCGGTTAAAAGAGGACCCAGGACTACATCGACGATGGCTACCAGTCATACTGCACTGTCTGCTGCCAAAAGGCAATAAACTGCTGCTGTGTAGCAATGCAGTACCGTGTCTGCCAGCACCCAGGAGACATACGGTGACGGTTAGCTGAGCGGGCTCCATGCATGCTCCATGCCAGACGGAACCAGTCCCAGAACCGGAACCAGCCGAACAACCAGCACCAGACCATTTGCCAGCACTGAATCCAGTACTTGCAACCTCAACACCAGAGGGCCCCACCGAACCTGAACTGGCAGCAGCCGATAACCCTACACAAGAGGCTCAGCCGGAGCCTGAATCCCAACCTAGTGCACCAGCGGAGAGCGGTTCACAGTCAACGGAAACAGCCCCATCCCCTACATCGCTTCCAGAGGGACCAAGCATAGGTCCACAATCCAATGAGGAACTGATGTCTCCAGCATCAAGGGAACAGTTCCAGACCGAACAGGAAGCAGATGAAAGCCTCCAGAGAGCTTGGACGGCAGCACGGAGCAATCCCCCGCCTCTCAGCTCTTCTAATCGATCCAGGTTTGTTGTAGAAAGAGGACTTTTATACAAGGAAACTCTTTCTGGTGTACACCAGGAAGACTGGCATCCTCAGAGACAGTTGGTAGTTCCAACTAAATACCGGGCCAAGCTCTTGAGCTTAGCCCATGATCACCCTAGTGGCCATGCTGGGATGAACAGGACCAAAGACCGTTTGGGGGGGTCATTCCACTGGGAGGGAATGGGCAAGGATGTTTCTACCTATGTCCGGTCTTGTGAAGTATGCCAAAGAGCGGGAAAACCCCAAGACCAGGTCAAAGCCCGTCTCCAGCCACTCCCCATCATTGAGGTTCCATTTCAGTGAGTAGCTGTGGATATTCTGGGTCCTTTTCCAAAAAAGACACCCAGAGGAAAGCAGTACATACTGACTTTCATGGATTTTGCCACCCGATGGCCGGAAGCAGTAGCTCTAAGCAACACCAGGGCTAAAAGTGTGTGCCAGGCACGAGCAGACATTTTTTCCACGGTAGGCTGGCCCTCCGACATCCTCACAGATGCAGGGACTAATTTCCTGGCAGGAACTATGGAAAACCTTTGGGAAGCTCATGGGGTAAATCACTTGGTTGCCACTCCTTACCACCATCAAACAAATGGCATGGTGGAGAAGTTTAATGGAACTTTGGGGGCCATGATACGTAAATTCGTAAATGAGCACTCCAATGATTGGGACCTAGTGTTGCAGCAGTTGCTCTTTGCCTACAGAGCTGTACCACACCCCAGTTTAGGGTTTTCCCCATTTGAACTTGTATATGGCCGTGAGGTTAAGGGGACATTACAGTTGCTGAAGCAGCAATGGGAGGGATTTACACCTTCTCCAGGAACTAACATTCTGGACTTTGTAACCAACCTACAAAATACCCTCCGAACCTCTTTAGCCCTTGCTAGAGAAAACTTACAGGATGCTCAAATAGAGCAAAAAGCCTGGTATGATAAACATGCCAGACAGCGTTCCTTCAAAGTAGGGGACCAGGTCATGGTCTTAAAGGCGCTCCAGGCCCATAAAATGGAAGCATCGTGGGAAGGGCCATTCACGGTCCAGGAGCGCCTGGGAGCTGTTAATTATCTCATAGCATTCCCCACCTCCAACCGAAAGCCTAAGGTGTACCATATTAATTCTCTAAAGCGCTTTTATTCCAGAGAATTAAAGGTTTGTCAGTTTACAGCCCAGGGAGGAGATGACGCTGAGTGGCCTAAAGGTGTCTACTACGAAGGGAAAAGTGCAGGTGGTGTGGAAGAGGTGAACCTCTCCATGACCCTTGGGCGTATGCAGCGACAGCAGATCAAGGAGCCGTGCACTAGGTACGTGCCAACGTTCTCAGCCACCCCAGGACTGACTGAACGGGCATACCACTCCATTGACACAGGTAATGCTCACCCAATTAAAGTCCAACCTTACCGGGTGTCTCCTCAAGCTAAACCTGCTATAGAACGGGAGATCCAGGACATGCTACAGATGGGTGTAATCCACCCCTCTGGCAGTGCATGGGCATCTCCAGTGGTTCTAGTTCCCAAACCAGATGGGGAGATACATTTTTGCGTGGACTACCGTAAGCTAAATGCTGTAACTCACCCAGACAACTATCCAATGCCACGCACAGATGAACTATTAGAGAAACTGGGACGGGCCCAGTTCATCTCTACCTTGGACTTAACCAAGGGGTACTGGCAGGTACCGCTAGATGAATCTGCCAAGGAAAGGTCAGCCTTCACCACACATCTCAGGCTGTATGAATTTAATGTACTCCCTTTCGGGCTGCGAAATGCACCCGCCACCTTCCAAAGACTTGTAGATGGTCTCCTAGCGGGATTAGGAGAATACGCAGTCGCCTACCTTGACGATGTGGCCATATTTTTGGATTCCTGGGCAGACCACCTGGAACATCTACAAAAAGTTCTTGAGCGCATAAGGGAGGCAGGACTAACTGTTAAGGCTAAGAAGTGTCAAATAGGCCTAAACGGAGTGACTTACCTTGGACACCAGGTGGGTCAAGGAACTATCAGCCCCCTACAGGCCAAAGTGGATGCTATCCAAAGGTGGCCTGTCCCAAAGTCAAAGAAACAGGTTCAATCCTTCTTAGGCTTGGCCAGTTATTACAGACGATTTGTACCGCAATACAGCCAAATCGCTGCCCCACTGACAGACCTAACCAAAAAGAAACAGCCAAATGCCGTTCAGTGGACTGAAAAGTGTCAGAAGACCTTTAACAAGCTTAAAGCAACACTCATGTCTGACCCTGTACTAAGGGCCCCAGACTTTGACAAACCGTTCCTAGTAACCACAGATGCGTCCGAGCGTGGTGTGGGAGCAGTTTTAATGCAGAAAGGACCTGATCAAGAATTCCACCCTGTAGTGTTTCTCAGCAAAAAACTGTCTGAGAGGGAAAGCAACTGGTCAGTCAGTGAAAAAGAAGGTTACGCCATTGTCTACGCTCTGGAAAAGCTACGCCCAGATGTTTGGGGACGGCGTTTCCACCTGCAAACCTACCATGCTGCACTGAAGTGGCTTCACACCGTCAAAGAAACTAACAAAAAACTTCTTCGGTGGAGTTTAGCTCTCCAAGATTTTGATTTCGACATCCAACACATCTCAGGAGCTTCTAACAAAGTGGCTGATGCACTCTCCTGTGAAAGTTTCCCAGAATCAACTGGTTAAAATCGTCCTTGAGATGTGGAAAATATTGTTAGTCTTTATGTACTTGGTAGTATATTTAGAGATGCATGTGTCTTATTAACTCTGTTTTTCCTAGAGCTCCAGGAAGAAATCCCAGCCAGTGTTTCACCCTAGCTGAGATTTGGGGTGTGTGTCATAAATATAAACGGAAGGGTAAACCCCTTTAAAATCCCTCCTGGCCAGAGGAAAAATCCTCTCACCTGTAAAGGGTTAAGAAGCTAAAGGTAACCTCGCTGGCACCTGACCAAAATGACCAATGAGGAGACAAGATACTTTCAAAAGCTGGGAGGAGGGAGAGAAACAAAGGGTCAGTGTCTGTCGGTATGCTGCTTTTGCCGGGGATAGAACAGGAATGGAGTCTTAGAACTTTTAGTAAGTAATCTAGCTAGGTATGCGTTAGATTATGATTTCTTTAAATGGCTGAGAAAAGAACTGTGCTGAACAGAATGACTATTTCTGTCTGTGTGTCTTTGTAACTTAAGGTTTTGCCTAGAGGGATTCTCTATATTTTGAATCTAATTACCCTGTAAGGTATCTACCATCCTGATTTTACAGGGGTGATTCCTTTACTTCTATTTACTTCTATTTCTACTAAAAGTCTTCTTGTAAGAAAACTGAATGCTTTTTCATTGTTCTCAGATCCAAGGGTTTGGGTCTGTGGTCACCTATGCAAATTGGTGAGGATTTTTACCAAACCTTTCCCAGGAAGTGGGGTGCAAGGGTTGGGAGGATTTTGGGGGGAAAGACGTGTCCAAACTACGTTTCCCAGTAAACCCAGTTAGAGTTTGGTGGTGGCAGTGGATATTCCAAGGACAAAGGATAAAATTAATTTGTACCTTGGGGAAGTTTTAACCTAAGCTGGTGAAAGTAAGCTTAGGAGGTTTTCATGCAGGTCCCCACATCTGTACCCTAGAGTTCAGAGTGGGGGAGGAACCTTGACACCATGGTATGGCGTCTGCACAGGTAACTCATGAAAAAAGGTGCAAAACGATTGTCTGCCCTTTCTTTCACGGAAGGAGGGAGGGAAGGGGGGCCTGACGATATGTACCCAAAACCACCCGCGACAATGTTTTAGCCCCATCAGGCACTGGGATTTCTACCCAGAATTCCAATGGGCAGTGGAGACTGCGGGAACTGTGGGATAGCTACCCACAGTGCAACACTCCGGAAGTTGACGGTTGCCTCGGTACTGTGGACACACTCTGCCGACTACATGCACTTAGAGCATTTGTGTGGGGACACACACAATTGACTATATAAAAATGCTTTCCTCAAAACCAACTTCTATAAATTCGACCTAATTTCATAGTGTAGACATACCCTGAGGAGAAGCCCTCCCTTCAACATAGGTAGTGTCTTCACTGAAGCACTACAGTGGCGACATAGCTGTGCCAGTGCAATGTTTTAAGTGTAGACAAGTCCTGAGTACCTCTCCCAGACCTGAAGAAGAGTTCTGTGGAGCTCGAAAGCTTGTCTTTCTTACCAACAGAAGTCGGTCCAATAAAAAAATATTAACTCAATCCCCTTGTTTTACTCATTCAGTAAATTAGAGTTAAGTATATACAAATAAGCTTTAAAATTGTGGGCAAGCATGACAAATAACTTCCTAACTCTTTTAGCTAATAGATTCTGCTTTTTCTGTCACCAAAACAGTTTCTTTTTAAAACACTGACCTGATGACCAGGGTGTCCATGCTGATTCTTGGCTGCATACTGACAATGGTATCAATAAAGGTTTGTGCCTGAGATTCCAGGAATGCTCTTCCAGCACAGGCGTGCATTCCAAATAGCTCTGGTGAATCAGTGTCTGGCAGAGACTCTAAATAGGCTCTACAGTCTTGTAAGCTATCTGTGGCAGACACGGGTCGATATACCTGCAAAATAAATGACAAATATTTTATTTCCCTACTTAATGAAAGGCTGGTTAGTGCAAAAAAGGTTACACATAAGTAACTCTTTTTCAGGGTTGCTTATATGGTCCTAACAGGGACTGCTTTTCTAAAAGATTCCTGAAACTCAGTGGTGCCTGATATTCCTTACAGGTGGGAATATACACAAGCCACTTTGAAGAAGAATGGAATTATATTGCAAATACCCTTCTGCTTGACCAGTTACCTGATTAACACATGCATTTATACATGGGTTGGTGGTGGTAGGATTCTTTTGTGAGGATTCATTCTGTACTGTTTATATTAAAATAGTATATATCCCTTCCCCCATCTTTCTCTCTATATGTATATTCCTTACAGGTGGGAATATACACAAGCCACTTTGAAGAAGAATGGAATTATATTGCAAATACCCTTCTGCTTGACCAGTTACCTGATTAACACATGCATTTATACATGGGTTGGTGGTGGTAGGATTCTTTTGTGAGGATTCATTCTCATCAGTTTTGCTTGATTCCAGCACACCTATGTAAAACTCCTCAACCAGGTTATCTTCAATTATATGCTCTTGACTTTTCTGCATTTGGAATCTGCAGCATTTATGATAGAGCTTCCCAAGGCAAAACACTGTTTAGGGCCATGCTGTGATCCACTTTCCACATAATCTGTATTTACTCTCCCCTCAGCAGTTGCTTTCATAGTGGGTGATTGCACTTTTTGAGCTGACCTTTTCTGGCTATATTCTTTTGTATTTAGTGTGTGAATAATCCCTTCTAGGGAATTCAACTCTTTGGCGTGTGCTTTCACAGTTTCCGCTGCTTTGCATATACAGAGAGATTTTTCCTCAAGTTAAATCTCGTTCAGGGAGCAGTCTCTCTCTTAAAACATTGTCTTTACTGCTATCTTTGACCAGAATCTCTGTCAGCTCATCAAAGTCACAGGTCTCACTGAGCTTCCTTAATTCTGTGACACATTACTCTAAACTATCATTAAGTTTTTTTGTGTGCATGTAAAAAAATTGTCTCTCTCAAAGGTCTCATTCACAGGCGCAAACTTTCCAAAGTGCCAGTGGGTGCTGGACCCTCCGCTCTGCCCCAGGACCCACTCCACCTCTTCTCCCAAGGCCCCACCCCTGCCCCGCCTCTTCCCGCCCAGTTGCATCCCCTCCCTCCAGTGTGACACATACTTGCTCCTCCCCCACTGCCTGCTTCCTGCATGCCAATTGTGGCAGGAAGGAGGAGTGGGGAGAGAGGGGGAGGCGCTGATCTTTGGGGCTGTCCAGCAAGCAGGAGATGCTACTGGAGGTGGGGAGGAGCTGATAGGGGAGCTGTTGGTGGATGCTCAGCACCCACCATTTTTTCCCCATGGGTGCTCCAACCCCAGAGCACCCATGGAGTCGGCGCCTATGGTTTAATTCCTTTTTGGCATGCAATATTCTTCAAATTTGGTCAGTATTTTACTTAAGTTCATGCTTTCACCTTCTTCAAACTTAAAGTTGTTACAAATATCCAATCCTTCCTCCCCAACAATATGCAGAAAGGCAGATGATTTCACTTCATCACTTTTCTCCTCTGCCCCTATACAATTCAAATCTCTTTCAGAATTTTTTCCAGTTCTCTGCAACATGCCTGATAATTGCAGACTGGATGGAGTTTGCAACATATCCATTTTTGGTTTTCTTCCCTTCTTAAATGTATCAAATTACTATTGTGCTCATAAAATATGTACAAAAGCCTTTGTTGTTCTTTGTTTGTTGTTCCACATGCTCCTCTTTCCTGTTATCAGTTTCAAACACAGAATTAACCTAAAAATTACTGCCGTCTCTTTCTCATTTGGCACTTCTGACATGATATAATGATCTTGGAGGTCATTAAACAACAAGCCAGTGAATGAGAAAGGTATAAACGTTTAGTAGAAAACTTGGAAGTGTCCATGGTACACACATACCCTGTGTTCTCCACTCCTTCTGCCAGTGCATTTCTCAAAATTCCTATATTCATAATGCTGTCACTTATGAGGGAGCTTCTCTAAATTATAAATTTTAACAAACATCTCTCTGCAATGAGGAGATCTGGAAGCTTGTCTTTTATTTGTAGTGTCAGTGTCTATTCTAAGAACACCAAGGCAGTTTTTGGTGCCAATGCTGATACTAGTGTAGACTACCGTGCCGGAGCAGTCTGTTTTGATAGAGCCTGTGGCGCTGAGATGCTGGGCAGGATGCTCAACCCCAGTAGATATATGACTTGGGGAGATTGATGTCAGGCCCAGTATTGTGTGCAGCACCAAGGCTGAGGCAATGGGATATTTAATGGAAGACCTCGGCAGAAGAGGCAGACTTTGAAATTCCTGAAGGACTGCTAGGACAGTCTGGCTGAAAGCTTAAGGAAGCCAAGGGCACCTGCACCATCTGTCATTCCTTGTCCAACTAGTGAAGGCATGCCAAATTATGAACTGTGACACTACATGAGCCTCTCCCTGGAACACTAGACACTGAACATGTGTGTCAGTCTCAGGGTTTGTCTACATTACCTGCTGGATCGACAGGCAGCGATAAATCTAGTCTAGACACGATAAATCGACCGCCGAGTGCTCTCCCGTCAACTCCGGTACTCCACCAGGGCGAGAGGTGCAGGCAGGGTCGACAGGAGAGCGTTAGCCATCAACCTACTGCAGTGAAGGCACCGCAGTAAGTAGATCTAAGTACGTCGACTTCAGCTACATTATTCCCATAGCTGAAGTTGCATAACTTAGATCGATCCCTCCACAGTGTAGTCCAGGCCTCAGGAATGAGGGCTGAGCAGTTTGCATACCTTTTGAATCCCCTACCAGGTTTGGGACCTGACATTGTCTTGGGAACAATCCAAGGCAAATTATCCCAACAATTACCCTCTAAATAACCAATAAGAGAAGAAAACAGGCTAACTAGCCAGTCAGGCAGCAGCACAGAGAGCTGCAGTGGCACAGGAGCCAGCAAACAGAGCTGTAAACAGGGGAGTTGGAGTGGGAGTTTGTCTTGTGGTGCTTGTTTGGGTGGTGTTTTGTTTTTGCTGTGGGTGGTGGTGTTTTGGTGCGGTTTGTGTTTCCCAGATTAACAGGATTTAGGTGGGAAGGCCATGACAGAAGCAGCAGTGGGAGTGACCCATGTAGTGGAAGACACAATGAAGATGACTGGATGTGGAAGCTGCAGTATGTACATGATCCTGGAGGGGGTACCTGGAAAGAGTTTTGTCTGCATGAAGTGTCGTCTGATAGAGCTGATGGAAGAAAAGATCCGAGGACTGGAGATGCAGGTGGAAAGTCTGGCTGAGTTTAGAAGGGGGTTCGAGTGGATTATGGAGCAAAGACATGAGGCAGCTGAAGGGAAAAGCTCAGACTTGCAGATGGAAGCAGGACCGAAGAACTCTGAGGGGAGACTGCTGGGTGAGGAAAGTGGACAGTGGAAGCATGTGACTAAGAGAACCAGGTAGAGGAAAAGATGGGCTAGTGAAGGAGAAATAGAGCTCAAGAACAGGTTTGCAGAGTTGGAAAATGAAGAAGGGGCTCAGCAAGTGATCACTGAAGGTGGAAGGGCAAGGAAGAAGAGAAGAGCGGCTAGTCCTATAGGAAAAGGGGAAGAGTCAATGGAGACTACACCAGATATGAGCCCCCGGAGGATACAGGATGGGTTAAAGAGGGTTACAAGGGAGAACAGGAATGGAAAGAACTTGCAGCCAGAGGGAACAGGGGATAGACTGGAGAATTGCACCGTCACCAGGAAAAGGCAGGTCTACGTGATCGGGGACTCCTTACTGAGAAGAATAGACAGGCCTGTAACCAGAGCTGATCCAGAGAATAGAAGGGTGTGCTGTCTTCCAGGTGCTAAGATACAGGATGTGGACCTGAAGTTGAAAAGGATCTTAAAGGGAACGGGAAAGAATCCACTGATTGTCTTTCATGTGGGAACAAATGATACCGGTAGATTCTCACTGGAACGTATCAAGGGACACTATGCCAGGCTGGGGAAGACACTTAAGAAAATCAAGGCTCAGGTGATCTTCAGTGGGATTCTGCCTGTTCCTGGAGAAGGGCAACAAAGGTGTGACAAGATTATGACTATCAACAGATGGCTCAGGCAGTGGTGCTATAAGGAGAGCTTTGGGATGTATGGCCACTGGGAGGCATTCATGGACAGAGGACAGTTCTCTTGGGATGGACTTCATCTGAGTAGGGAAGGAAATAGACTTCTAGGATGGAGGCTGGCACAACTGATTAAGAGAGCTTTAAACTAGGAATTTGGGGGAGATGGTTGGGAGATGTCCAGGGAATCTCCATGCCGGATTTTAGTATTGAGAGGGAAGAAAACAAAGTAAGAAAGGATACAGCCGTGGGTAGGAGAATGGACATAAGGAGGAAGGGCAGTGTGGATACCAGTCTAATAGGTCATACTGGCTGTAGAATGTCTGTGCCTAATTGGGTAAAGAATGTGAGCGAGGCCAAACAGCAAAAATTAAGATGTTTGTACACCAATGCGAGGAGCCTAGGTAACAAAGTGGAGGAACTAGAGCTACTGGTGCAGGAAGTGAAACCAGATATTATAGGGACAACAGAAACATGGTGGAATAGTAGTCATGACTGGACTACAGCTATTGAAGGGTATGTGTTGTTTAGGAAAGACGGAAATAAAGGTAAAGGTGGTGGAATAGCATTGTATATCAATGATGAGGTAGAATGTAAAGAAATAAGAAGCGATGGAATGGATAAGACAGAGTCCGTCTGGGCAAAAATCACACTGGGGAAGAAAACTACTAGAGCCTCTCCTGTGATAGTGCTTAAGGTGTGCTATAGACTGCTGGGATCTAATCTGGATATGGATAGAGCCCTCTTTAATGTTTTTAATGAAGTAAATACTAATGGAAACTGCGTGATCATGGGAGACTTTAACTTTCCAGATAAAGACTGGAGGACTACTGCTAGTAATAATAATAGGGCTCAGATTTTCCTAGATGCGATAGCTGATGGATTCCTTCATCAAGTAGTTGCTGAACCGACTAGAGGGGATGCCATTTTAGATTTGGTTTTGGTGAGTAGTGAGGACCTCATAGAAGAAATGGTTGTAGGGGACAACCTTGGTTCAAGTGATCATGAGCTAATTCAGTTCAAATTGAACGGAAGGATAAACAAAAATAAATCTGCGACTAGGATTTTTGACTTCAAAAGGGCTGACTTTCAAAAATTAAGGAAATTAGTTAGGGAAGTGGATTGGACTGAAGAATTTATGGATCTAAAGGCAGAGGAGGCCTGGGATTACTTCAAGTCAAAGCTGCAGAAGCTATCGGAAGCCTGCATCCCAAGAAAGGGAAAAAATTCATAGGCAGGAGTTGTAGACCAAGCTGGATGAGCAAGCATCTCAGAGAGGTGATTAAAAAAAAGCAGAAAGCATACAGGTAGTGGAAGATGGGAGGGATCAGCACGGAAAGCTACCTTATTGAGGTTAGAACATGTAGGGATAAAGTGAGAAAGGCTAAAAGTCAAGTAGAGTTGGACCTTGCAAAGGGAATTAAAACCAATAGTAAAAGGTTCTATAGCCATATAAATAAGAAGAAAACAAAGAAAGAAGAATGCTAAACCCTGAGGATGGAGTGGAGGTTAAGGATAAACTAGGCATGGCCCAATATCTAAACAAATACTTTGCCTCAGTCTTTAATAAGGCTAAAGAGGATCTTAGGGATAATGGTAGCATGACAAATGGGAATGAGGATATGGAGGTAGATATTACCATATCTGAGGTAAAAGCGAAACTCGAACAGCTTAATGGGATTAAACTGGGGGGCCCAGATAATCTTCATCCAAGAATATTAAAGGAATTGGCACATGAAATTGCAAGCCCATTGGCAAGAATTTTTAATTAATCTGTAAACTCAGGGGTTGTACCGTATGACTGGAGAATTGCTCACATAGTTCCTATTTTTAAGAAAGGGAAAAAAAGTCATCCTGGTAACTACAGACCTGTTAGTTTGACATCTGCAGTATGCAAGGTCTTGGAAAAAATTTTGAAGGAGAAAGTAGTTAAGGACATTGAGGTCAATGGGAAATGGGACAAAATACAACATGGTTTTACAAAAGGTAGATTGTGCCAAACCAACCTGATCCCCTTCTTTGAGAAAGTAACAGATTTTTTAGACAAAGGAAACGCAGTGGATCTAATTTACCTAGATTTCAGTAAGGCATTTGATACGGTGCCACATGGGGAATTATTAGTTAAATTGGAAAAGACGGGGATATGAAAATTGAAAGGTGGATAAGGAATTGGTTAAAAGGGAGACTACAATGGGTCATACTGAAAGGTGAACTGTCAGGCTGGAGGGAGGTTACCAGTGGAGTTCCTCAGGGATCGGTTTTGGGACCAATCTTATTTAATCTTTTTATTACTGACCTCAGCACAAAAAGTGGGAGTGTGCTAATAAAGTTTGCGGACGATACAAAGCTGGGAGGTATTGCCAATTTAGAGAAGAACTGGGATATCATACAGGAGGATCTGGATGACCATGTAAACTGGAGTAATAGTAATAGGATGATATTTAATAGTGAGAAGTGTAAGGTCATGCATTTTGGGTTACTAACAAGAATTTTAGTTATAAGCTGGGGACGCATCAATTAGAAGTAACAGAGGAGGAGAAGGACCTTGGAGTATTGGCTGACCACAGGATGACTATAAGCTGCCAATGTGATATGACCATGAAAAAAGCTAATGCGATTTTGGGATGCATCAGGCGAGGTATTTCCAGTAGAGATAAGGAGGTGTTATACAAGTTATGCAAGGCACTGGTGAGACCTCATCTGGAATACTGTGTGCAGTTCTAGTCTCCCATGTTTAAGAAGGATGAATTCAAACTGGAACAGGTACAGAGAAGGGCTACTAGGATGATCCGAGGAATGGAAAACTCCTTATGAAAGGAGACTCAAGGAGCTTGGCTTGTTTAGCCTAACCAAAAGAAGGTTGAGGGGAGATATGATTGCTCTCTATAAATATATCAGAGGGATAAATACCGGAGAGGGAGAGGAATTATTTAAGCTCAGTACCAATGTGGACACAAGAACAAATGGATATAAACTGGCCATCAGGAAGTTTAGACTTGAAATTAGACTAAGGTTTCTAACCATCAGAGGAGTGAAGTTCTGGAACAGCCTTCCAAGTGAAGCAGTGGGGGCAAAAGACCTATCTGGCTTCAAGATTAAACTCGATAAGTTTATGGAGGAGATGGTATGATGGGATAACATGATTTTGGCAATTAACTGATCTTTAACTATTCATGATAAATAGGCCCAATGGCCTGTGATGGGATGTTAGATGGGGTGGGATCTGAGTTACTACAGAGAATTCTTTCCTGGGTATCTGGCTGGTTAATCTTGCCCACATGCTCAGGGATCAGCTGATCAACATATCTGGGGTCTGGAAGGAATTTTCCTCCAGGGCAGATTGGAAGAGGCCCTGGGGGTTTTTCGCCTTCCTCTGTAGCACGGGTCACTTGCTGGAGGATTCTCTGCACCCTGAAGTCTTTAAAACATGATTTGAGGACTTCAATAGCTCAGAGATAGGTGAGAGGTTTATTGCAGAAGTGGGTGGGTGAGATTCTGTGGCCTGCATTGTGCAGGAGGTCAAACTAGATGATCATAATGGTCCCTTCTGACCTTAATATCTATGAGTCTATCAATCTATGAGTCTATGGGTATGTCTACACTACAAAATTAGATCAAATTTATAGAAGTCGTTTTTTTATAAATTGTTTTTATATAGTCAATTGTGTGTGTCCCCACAAAAAATGCTCCAAGTGCATTAAGTGCATTAACTCGGCGGAGTGCTTCCACAGTACCGAGGCTAGCATCGACTTCTGGAGTGTTGCACTGTGGGTAGCTATCCCACAGTTCCCGCAGTCTCCGCCACCCACTGGAATTCTGGGTTGAGATCCCAATGCCTAATGGGGCAAAAACATTGTCGCAGGTGGTTCTGGTACATGTCGTCAGGCCCTCCCTCCCTCTCTCACTCTGTGAAAGCAACGGCAGACAATTGTTTTGCGCCTTTTTCTCCTGAGTTACCTGTGCAGACGCCATACCATGGCAAGCATGGAGCCTGCTCAGCTCACTGTCACTGTACGTCTCCTGGGTGCTGGCAGATGCGGTACTGCATTGCTACACAGCAGCAACCCATTGCCTTGTGGCAGCAGATGGTGCAATAGGCCTGATAGCCATCGTCGTCATGTCCGAGGTGCTCCTGCCCACCTTGGTAAGGTCGGTCAGGAGTGCCTGGGCAGACATGGGCGCAGGGACTAAATAAGGAGTGACTCGACCAGGTCATTCTCTTTAGTCCTGCCGGCAGTCCTATTGTACCGTCTTATGGCAAGCAGGCAGGAGATGAGGATGGCTAGTAGTCCTATTAAACCGTCTTCTGCCGAGCAGGCAGGAGATGAGGATGGCTAGCAGTCCTACTGCACTGTCTGCTGCCAGCCAAAGATGAAAAGATAGATGGAGTGGATCAAAACAAGAAATACACCAGATTTGTTTTGTATTCATTTGCTCCCCCCCTCCCTCCCTCCATGAAATCAATGGCCAACAATTGTTTCGGTGAGGTCTGTCAGGGGCACCTTGAAAAGTTTAATAGAGATTCAGTCCTGCCTGAAATACCAGGGGGCAGGGATAGCTCAGTGGGTTGAGCTGCTAAACCCAGGGTTTTGAGCTCAATCCTTGAGGGGGCCATTCTGTGTGACAGTTGTTTTTGTTTCTCCTTGATGTAAAGCCACCCCCTTTGTTGATTTTAATTCCCTGTAAGCCAACCCTGTAAGCCATGTCGTCAGTCGCCCCCCCCCCCCGTCAGAGCAACGGCAGACAATCGTTCCGCGCCTTTTTTCACGGCAAGCATGGAGCCTGCTCAGATCACTTTGGCAATTAGGAGCACATTAAACACCACACGCATTATCCAGCAGTATATGCAGCACCAGAACCTGGCAAAGCAAAACCGGGCGAGTAGGCGACATCAGCACGGTGATGAGGACATGGACAGAGACTTCTCTCAAAGCACGGGCCCTGGCAATGTGGGCATCATGGTGCTAATGGGGCAGGTTCATGCGGTGGAACGCCGATTCTGGGCCCGGGAAACAAGCACAGACTGGTGGGACCGCATTGTGTTGTGGGTCTGGGACGATTCCCAGTGGCTGCGAAACTTTCGCATGCATAAGGGCACTTCCATGGAACTTTGTGACTTGCTTTCCCCTGCCCTGAGGCGCAAGAATACCAAGATGCGAGCAGCCCTCACAGTTGAGAAGCGAGTGGCAATAGCCCTGTGGAAGCTTGCAACACCAGACAGCTACCAGTCAGTCGGGAATCAATTTGGAGTGGGCAAATCTACTGTGGGGGCTGCTGTGATGCAAGTAGCCAATGCAATCAAAGATCTGCTGATATCAAGGGTAGTGACCCTGGGAAATGTGCAGGTCATAGTGGATGGCTTTGCTGCAATGGGATTCCCTAACTGTGGTGGGGCCATAGACGGAACCCATATCCCTATCTTACCACCAGAGCACCAAGCCGGCGAGTACATAAACCGCAAGGGGTACTTTTCAACAGTGCTGCAAGCACTGGTGGATCACAAGGGACGTTTCACCAACATCAACATGGGATGGCTGGGAAAGGTACAGCTCGCATCTTCAGGAACTCTGGTCTGTTTCAAAAGCTGCAAGAAGGGACTTTATTCCCAGACCAGAAAATAACCGTCGGGGATGTTGAAGTGCCTATAGTTATCCTTGGGGACCCAGCCTACCCCTTAATGCCATGGCTCATGAAGCCATACATAGGAAGCCTGGACAGTAGTCAGGAGCTGTTCAACTACAGGCGGAGCAAGTGAAGAATGGTGGTAGAATGTGCATTTAGATGTTTAAAAGCGCGCTGGCGCAGTTTACTGACTCGGTTAGACATCAGCAAAACCAATATTCCCACTGTTGTTACTGCTTGCTGTGCGCTCCACAATATCTGTGAGAGTAAGGGGGAGACGTTTATGGCAGGGTGGGAGGTTGAGGCAAATCGCCTGGCTGCTGGTTACGTGCAGCCAGACACCAGGGCGGTTAGAAGAGCACAGGAGGGAGCAGTGCGCATCAGAGAAGCTTTGAAAACCAGTTTCATGACTGGCCAGGCTATGGTGTGAAAGTTCTGTTTGTTTCTCCTTGATGAAACCCCTCCCCCTCCTTGGTTCACTCTACTTCACTGGAGGTTAACCACCCTCCCCTCCTCCCTTCAATCACCACTTGCAGAGGCAATTAAGTCATTGTTGCTTCACATTCATGCATTCTTTATTAAGTCATCACACAAATAGGGGGATAACTGCCAAGGTAGCCCGGGAGGGTTGGTGGAGGAGGGAAGCACTGGGAGGGGTGGTGGAGGAGGGAAGGAAAAGGCCACACAGCACTTTAAAAGTTTAAAACTTTAAAACTTATTGAATGCCAGCCTTCTGTTGCTTGGGCAATCCTCTGGGGTGGAGTGGCTGGGTGGCCGGAGGCCCCCCAACCATGTTCTTGGGCGTCTGGGTGAGGAGGAACTTGGGGAGGAGGGCGGTTGGTTACACAGGGGCTGTAGCGGTGGTCTGTGCTCTTGCTGCCTTTCCTGCAGCTCAACCATATGCTGGAGCATATCAGTTTCATCCTCCAGCAGCCTCAACATTGAATCCTGCCTCCTCTCATCATGCTGCCGCCATCTTTCAGCTTCAGCCCTCTCTTCAGCCCACCACCTCTCCTCCCGGTCATTTTGTGCTTTCCTGCACGCTGACATTGTCTGCCTCCACGCATTCGTCTGTGCTCTGTCAGTGTGGGAGGACAGCATGAGCTCAGAGAACATTTCATCACAAGTGTGTTTTTTTCGCCTTCTAATCTTCGCTAGCCTCTGGGAAGGAGAAGATCCTGCAATCCTTGAAACACATGCAGCTGCTGGAGAAAAAAAAGGGACAGTGGTATTTAAAAAGACACATTTTATAGAACAATCGGTACACTCTTTCAGGGTAAACCTTGCTCTTAACATTACCTATATAGCACATGTGCTTTCGTTCCAAGGTCGCATATTGCCTCCTCCAACCACGTGGCTAAACCTTCCCCCCTTCCTCCTCCCTGTGGCTAACAGCGGTGAACATTTCTGTTCAGCCACAGGCAAACAGCCCAGCAGGAACGGCCACCTCTGGATGTCCCCATAAGAAAAGCACCCTATTTCAACCAGGTGAGCATGAATGATATCACTCTCCTGAGGATAACACAGAGAGATAAAGAACGGATGTTGTTTGAACGCCAGCAAACATAGACTGCAATGCTTTGCTCTGCAATGATTTCCGACTACGTGCTATTGGCCTGGAGTGGTGAAGTGTCCTACCATGGCAGATGGAATAAGGCTGCCCTCCCCAGAAACCTTTTGCAAAGGCTTTGGGAGTACATCCAGGAGAGCTTTATGGAGATGTCCCTGGAGGATTTCCGCTCCATCCCCAGACACGTTAACAGACTTTTCCAGTTGCTGTACTGGCCGTGAATGCCAATGCAAATTAATCATTAAACATGCTTGCTTTTAAACCATTAATACTATTTTAAAAGGTACACTCACCAGAGGTCCCTTCTCCACCTGGCGGGTCCGGGAGGCAGCCTTGGGTGGGTTCGGGGAGTACTGGCTCCAGGTCCAGGGTGAGAAACAGTTTCTGGCTGTTGGGAAAACTGGTTTCTCCGCTTGCTTGCTGTGAGCTATCTACAACCTCCTCCTCATCATCTTCCTCGTCCCCAAAACCTGCTTCCGTGTTGCCTCCATCTCCATTGAAGGAGTTAAACAACACGGTTGGGGTAGTGGTGGCTGAACCCCCTAAAATGGCATGCAACTCATCATAGAAGCGGCATGTTTTGGGCTCTGACCCAGAGCATCCGTTTGCCTCTCTGGTTTTCTGGTAGGCTTGCCTCAGCTCCTTAAGTTTCATGCAGCACTGCTTCGGGTCCCTGTTATTGCCTCTGTCCTTCATGCCCTGGGAGATTTTGACAAAGGTTTTGGCATTTCGTAAACTGGAACGGAGTTCTGATAGCACAGATTCCTCTCCCCATACAGCGATCAGATCCCGTACCTCCCATTCAGTCCATGCTGGAGCTCTTTTGCGATTCTGGGACTCCATCATGGTCACCTCTGCTGATGAGCTCTGCACTCACCTGCAGCTTGACATGTTGGCCAAACAGGAAATGAAATTCAAAAGTTCGCTGGCCTTTTCCTGTCTACCTGGCCAGTGCATCTGAGTTGAGAGTGCTGTCCAGAGTGGTCACAATGGAGCACTCTGGGATAGCTCCCGGAGGCCAATACCATCTAATTGCATCCACAGTACCCCAAATTCGACCCGGCAAGGCCGATTTCAGCGCTAATCCCCTTGTCAGGGGTGGAGTAAGGAAATCGATTTTAAGAGCCCTTTAAGTAAAAAAAAAAAAAGGGCTTCGTCGTGTGGACGGGTGCAGGGTTAAATAGATTTAACCCTGCTAAATTCGACCTCAATTCCTAGTGTAGACCAGGACTATGACACAACAGATAGTTCCATTTAGCTCTTGGCAGCTAAGGAACTGAGATGGTCAGGGGGATGCACTCCCTTATGTCAATGGAGCCGATGATATCCTAGCACAAAAGCGCTCCTGCATTCCATAATGGACATAACTCTTTTCTATCATTCTGCAGATCGATGCTAGAGGTGCTAGATCTCCTAAATGGGAATTCACAGAAGCCCTTGAAGAATCAATTTTTTTCTCAAAAATGCTACATTGGTTTTGCTATAAACAGGCTTTAGTTTAATTTCTACTCACAATAAATTCCCATGCTCCTCAGGGGTAACTGTTTCCGAGTAAATGCCTGTATCCCTGCTTAGCTAGAGGGTCTTAAAAGGATCAAATGCCATTTCATATCCCAGTACATCTATCTGACTACTAAATTGAGACATTATAATGTATTTTAAAGTGTGATTGTAATCTCACTACCACACTGTGCCATTTTTCAATACCCCTTTGTAGTTAAACATCACATCACATGATTTTTTTTAAAAATGTGCGGGGTCATTTTGTTATTGGTACCACAGCAAAGCAGGACCCAGGAGCTAACAGTGTGCAAATAAACCCTTCTGTTGCTCATTTCCAAAAGTTTGCCACTAAGTCAGTCACATGCAAACGCATAAAATGATAGTGGTGCATTTTGACCATACAGATGCACCTTGAGCTCTTACTTTATTTACAAAAATTCATACAAGTATGGTAATCAAAGTGTGCCACTGTAATTCAGATCAATGCAACTAAGTATACTGTAGTTCACCAACCATTTCCAAAAAACACATACAGGTGCATGTATACAATTTTAATCTGAATGATGAGAGCCTTCTGTGCCATAGTAAAGTTTAACAATTAATTGCTATTCAAAATTTAGATTTGGAAGCCCATATTCTGAAGTTCAGTAATTTATAAGGCTGAAAATATTTGATGCAGTATAAAGCTAGAACTTATTACAACACTTGAGAATAGTGAGAGATAAAATATTTTTCCTACCCCATCACTAGAGTAAGCGAAACCCTCCTGCAATACAACAGGGTTATAGAAATTGTTCAGAATGCTGAGCAAGCAACGACGGTCCCAGTGGTCAGTCACACGACCTCCATAGGCTACCTCTCCAGTCAGATAACACATTGCTTGCCAAGGAATCTCTTCTTTGTTTGCCAGAAGCATCCCCAAGATCTGTATGGAAACCTTTGGAGGAAAAGATTGAAGTTAAGCATTAGTATTGTTACTTTAACTTGACTCTTGTGGTTATGTTATCATCATCAGAACCTCATGATATAGGTGAATCCTTCAAGAACACCCTCCTAGCTGCATACTAACTAAAAAAACAGATTAAAATAAAATATTGGTGCGCCACTGTAGGTGTATTTGCACTTTCTGTGCCTCAGATCAGAGATTTTAGGTAGCAGTGTCCATTTGACTGTGCTTTCTCCCCGTCTTATGCCCTGCATCAGGGCTATATAGCGCTTTGCAGGCAAAGCATCCTCAGTTCCTTCTCTATCACAGAGCTTATTGGTAAGAACTCCAAGCAAGCAGGAGGAGGGCAGGTAGTGGAGCACGCACAGGGACATACATCTTGAAGAACCACAGTTACTGCACAAGGTGAGTAAACTTATCTTCTTCGAGTAGTGTCCCTACAGGTGCTCCACTGCACATGACTCCGCAGCAGTGCCCCAATGGAGGGGTGGGGCTTAGGAATTGAGTCTAGAATTGAGGATAAGACAGTGGACCAAATATGGCATTGGACATTGATTCTGCATAATGTTCAGCAAATGTATGAGCAGATGTCCAAGTCACTGCTCTGCACATTTCTGTGACTAGAATGTTTTTGAGGAAGTCTGTGGAAGTGGAGAGAGATCTCATGGAGTGCATTCATCCCCTAGGAGGAGGCTGAATGTTGTGAGAATGATAGCAATAGGTAATGCAGTCCGATATCCATCTAGACAGTCTTTGTTTACCGATTGAGGATCTCTTAGCTCTGTCTGCAATGGAGAGAAATAGTCTGGGAGCTTTCCTGAAGGACTTAGTCCTATCCAAATAGAAGGCTAGTGCTCTCCTGACATCATGTGTGTAATGTTGCCTCCCTTTTGTCCCAGTGTGGTTTATATGAAAGTCTGAAGGTATTTTTGGTAGGAACTTGGGGTACGGTCATAGTGTAACCTGTCTCTGAAAAAAGTTTATATATGGGGGGGAGGGGAGGTTACGCCTTTTGAGCCCCTATCTCTACCACTCTCTGAGCAGAAGTAATGGATACTAGGAATGTGGTTTTCATGAAGAGAGCTGATGGGCATGGGTTCAAAGGGAGGCTTTGTAAGGCACCTGAGGACAAGGTTGAGATCCCATACCGATGTAGGTCATTTGATTTGTGGGAAGAGGTTACTCATTCCCTTGAGAATTCTTCTTGTGAAAGGATCAGCAAAACCAGAACCACCTTCTATCTTATGATGGAAGACAGTGATGGCTGCAAGATGCACCTTTATGGAGTTTGGAGATAATCCTGACATCTTTAGTTCTAGGATGTAATCTCACACAAGTGGTAGTGGAGATGATGTAGAAGTACTGCGTCTCAAGTCACCACAGTTAGAATCTCTTCCACCTTTGAACATACATGTGAAAGTAGTTTGCTTCCTGCGATGTAACAGTATCACCTTTACATACTCCGAACAGATCATTTCCAAGCTTTGGAACCATCAGAGGGCCATGCCTTGAGCTGGAGATTGGGATGGTGTACCTAGCTAGTGTCCTGAGAGAGGAAATGAGGAACAGGCTGGAGAGTGATTGGCTGGCACATCGCCAGTTGAGTAGGTATGGAAATCTTTATCACTATAATTCTGTTGATTTTCTGATTCCACAATCTAAGCAGGAGAATGATGTGACACTCAAGAACTTGAATTAAGTGACTTACATGTATGCTCCATGTATTGTGGGGAACTCATCCTGAATGTTGCAGATACTGTGATCATGGGGGTCAATATGCCACAGTTGAGGATCTTATGGGTGACACACATTCACCCAACTTGGAGGATACCAAGGAAAGTAATTAGGATTTAAATCTTTATATTCATAATAAGGCTAGTTTGTATTGCCTTTACTGTTATTGTTTTTTTGTTGCTGACTTGCTCTATTCTTCAGTGAAGGCCTCCTGCTGAAGTCTAAAGAGGAATCAGATGATGGCAATCCTTTTATTGATGGGATAAGAAATGGTTACTCACCCTGTGCAGTAACTGTCGTTCTTCGAGATGTGTGTCCCTGTGGGTACTCCACTCTAGGTGATTACTGAGCAGTACCCTCTAAGGTGGAGGGGGCTTCTGAGTTGACTCCAGTACAGCAGAGAGTACAATCGAGCTGAATATCGTGTCAGAGTGGAGTCATGGGTGATTGCATAGTGTTCAGAGAACGTACACACAGAAGCCCAAGTGGCAGCTTTACATATTTTGATGATTGGTATGTTATTAAGGAAGGCCGTGGAGGAGGCGATGAACCTTGTTGAATAGGTGTATATGAGCGAGGGTGGCTCAGTGTTATGAGATGGGTAGCAGGAGTTAACGCAGTGTGAAATCCATTTGGAAAGTCTTTGGCTAGAGAGTGCCAACCCCTTTGATCTGTCTGCTATCAAGATGAATAACTTTTCGGTTTTTCTGAAGGGTTTTGTTCTGTCTAGACAGAAGGCCAGAGCTCTTCTGACATCCAGGATATGCAGTACTGCATCCTGGGGGTTCAGATGCAGTATGGAGTAGAAGACAGGCAAGTGAATTGTCTGACTGAGGTGGAATGCAGAAGAGATCTTAGGTAAGAATTTGGCGTGAGGTCGAAGCATGACCTTGTCCTTAAAAAACAATGCGAAAAGGGGATATGCCATCAGGGCTTTTAGCTCACCAAACCATCATGCCAACATGATGGCTATCAGGAATGGTGTCTTTGTCAACAGATGGAGTAGTGAACAAGAAGCCAGAGGTTCAAAGGGAAGTCTTGTGAGGCATTTAAGGACCAGATTGAGGTCCCATATTGGAGATGGATGTTGGATCACTGGGTAGAGGTTTCCAAACCCTTTTAGGAACCATCCTGTGGTTAGGAGGCTAAAGATAGAGCAGCCCTGAATGGGGGTGTGTGAAAGGCCGTGATGGCTACCAGGTGGACTCTTATTGAACTAATCAATAAACCGGAAGTTTTTAGGGCTAAGGTATAATCTAGTATATCTGGAAGTGATGCAATCATTGGTGAATGCTGTCTATGGCCACACCAACTGGCAAAATGTGTCCATTTCTGACAATACATGTAGCAAGTAGATTGTTTCCTAGAGTGTAATAGCACTCTTTTTACTTGTTGAACAGGTGATCTCTACCCCAGTGAGCCCTCGCTTAATCATGTTTGAGAGGAAACATCTTGAAACTGGGGTGAAGAATCCTCCCGCGGTCTTAGGAGAGGAGGTGGGGAGTGTTGTGAAGAATGATCAGACAGCAAACATCCAGCTGTAGGAAGTAAGGAAACCACATTTGCCTGGGCTAGGTGGGGGTTATTAGGATGACTTGGCCCTATTCTTTTTTTGTTTTGAGCAATGTCTTGCCTATTAGAGGAGTTGGAGGGAACATATACAGTACGGTTGATGACCACTGAAGCTGAAAAGCATCCCTTAAGGACTTGGAACCCAATCCGCTCCTCGAGCATACCTGGGTGCATTTCTTGTTTGCTTCTGTGGTGAACAGATCTATCTGGAGGGTGCCCCACTGGTGGAATATGGGATGTAATATGTTGGGATTTATTTCCCATTCATGGTCTTGGAAGAAGTGTCTGCTGAGTGAATCCACAGTAATATTCTGGATTCCTGCTAGACAGGCTGCTGTGATAGTAATACGGTTTTGTATGCACCAAAAATTCCAAACTCTGACTGCCTTGGTGCAAAGGGATGGGGAACTTGCTCCCCCCTGAAGGTTAATGTAAAATGTGCATGATATATTTTCATCATGATTTTTATGTGCTTGCCTTTGATTTGCAGTAGGAATCAGAGACCGGTGCATCTGACTGCCCTGAGTTCCAGGAGATTGATATGTAGCATCATCTCCTTGCTTTGGATCATGTGAGCTTCTAGATGTTCTCCCCAGCCTAACAGAGAGGCATCCATCGTTATAAGACCATTGGGGAAGGATTTGTGAATGGAACTCCTGTGCACACATTGTGATGGTTCTTCCACCAATTGAGAGATTGTTTCACAAAGGCAGGTATGGAAAGGAGCATATGTAGACTGTGTCTGGCGAGCAAGCAAACGGTTCTGAGTCATCCTTGGAAGCAGTGCATTCAAAGTCTGGTGTACTGAAGTTGGTGGCTGACATGTGATTCAGTAATTGAATGTAGTTCCTGACCATGGTTTGTGGACTGAGTTGAATCATGTTTGCTACGTTGGTGAGGGCTACGAACCTGTGTTGAGAAAGGTAGGCTCTTGCCATCACTGAATTGTGCCTCTATGAATTTTGGGTTCTGTTCCAGGGTCAGTGTTGATTTTTGTATATTCAGTTGTAGACCCAATTAGAGGAAGAGGCCTTTCTTGTGGAGTTGGGCTGCTACCACTGATATGATCTTTGAAAAGACCATTGGGGCAGATAATAGGCTGAAGGGGAGCACTCATTTTTTAAAGTAATCCTGGCCAATAACAAAGAGGAGGAACCATTTGTGGGATGGATGGCTAGATGCATAGTGATGTGGAAATATGCACTGTTGCTAGCAGTCTTTGTGCCTTCAATTTGTAATTTCTAAGTTTAACAGGGGCACACTCACGTCTCACGAGCACCCCATGGCCAAGTGCACACTCACTTTCTCTCTTTGGTGGGTCTTCAGTGACTCAGTCCTGTGGCCAAATCATACACAGTCTGTCTACAGGGGCCTTTTCAGTGCCCTCTGTAATGCCTCTCTCAGTTTGTCCCTGCTCTGGAACAGAGAGGTGCCTCAGGACTCCTTCCCTGAAGGCAATGTGTTTGCCCTCTCAGGGCCTTTCTGGCCCCAGCTCTTCAGCTGGGCCACTACAGTTCAGTTTCCCCTCTGAGGTGCCTCTAAGTCCAGGCCACTTCCCTCAGTGACTAATGGGGGGTTGGGAGAACCGAGGTGCCCGCCCACTAGTCCGGGTCCCAGCCCAGAGATCCTGTAAATAGCAGCTGTCGCTGTGTCCCTTTATCTAAGTTGCACTGCTGCTCTAATTCCCTGGGCCACTTCCCTGTGGCATCTTCACCCTTACTTCAGGGCCTTGTCTTGATGGAATCCCTGCAAGCAGCTTAAGGCTCCTTCTCACTCTCCCCGGTTCTGGCAGAACTACCTCATGTGTGCAGCTCCCTCAGCCAGCCACACACCATCCATGCCCCTCCAGCTCTACCAAGGAACTGAATTTGTACTGGCCCTGCAGCTCTTCTTATACTAGCATGCTGGGCCCTCGTTAGCTGCTTCCCACACAGCTGCTCTAGGCAGGTTGGAGAACCTCTCTACTGCCCTTTTCTGGGGTGGGGTGTGACAGGGTCACAAGGCCTGCAGCAGGGGGCCTCAGAGCCTAGTCCACCCCATCACACTAAGCCAACAGTGTCTTGAAGGTTGAGGGCTGAAAACCAATCCCCTTGCTCTAATGAAGGAATTATCACTGCAAACATCACTATTTTGAATTTCCGCACCTTCACATAGGTGTTGAGTAGTCTAATATCTAGGATGAGTATCCAACCTCCACTCTTTTTTGATACCAGGAAGTACCTTGAATAAACCCCCTTCCCTCTGTGCTGCATGGGGACTGATTCTAGAGCTCCCAAACATAAGATAGTGTCTATTTCTTGGTGAAGCACGCTCTCATTAAAGACGTCCCTGAAGAGGGATGGAGAAGGGGGAAGTGAAGTTAAGTATATTGAATAATCTGTGGAAAAGATCTCCAAGACCCACTTGTCTGTAGTGATTAACTCCCAGGCTTGCTTAAAGTCGTGAAGGTGTTTGCCAAAGGAAGGAAGGCTCGTGAACTGGTGCAGCAGGAGAGGATGAGGATGATAGTTCACACTCTCAACAGACATGCCAAAATTGCTGTTTGGAAGTGGATGGGTGTGAGGAAGAAGGCTGAGAAGTGGATAGTTTCCTTCTCTGAAACCTCTGCCTTCTTAGGTGTGGTTCATATCATAGGCGCTGACTCTGTAGGTGCTCTGGGGCAGGAGCACCCACAGGGAAAAAATGGTGAGTGCAGAGCATCCACCGGCAGCTCCCCTATCAGCTCTCCCCCCCACCAAGGGCCCCATGGTCGTATCAGCGCCTCCCCCTCCCGCCCACCACAAACAGCTGTTTTGCGACGTGCAAGCAGGAGGCTAGGAGGGAGAGGGAGGAGGCGGGACAGGGGTGGAGTGGGGGGAAGAGGCAGGGCAGGGGTGGAGCAGGAAGAGGAGGAACTTGCGTGGGGCCTTTGGGGAAGGGTGGAGTGGGGGTAGGGCCTGGGGTTGAGCACCCCCCAACATTTTGAAAACTCGGCGCCTGTGGTTCATTTGCCCTCTGAGCGGGGAGGAATTGGATTGGGCGGGATCTTTGTGCTGTCTGAGACTTGCCGAGTTTTCTCTTGTATGAAGGGGTATAAATGCCAAGAGAATGCAAAGTCACTCTGGAATCCTTCAATATTCACAGAGGCTCATCCATCAAATCTGTGAACCATTTAGAACCATTGAAAGGAAGGTTCTTGACCATGGTTTGAACCTCCTTAGGGAAACCAGAGAGCTGGAGCCAGGAGGCTCTTCTCATTACCACTGCTGTGGCAACTGAAAGAGTGGTGGCATCAGCAGCATCAAGGGAGGCTTGCAACATTGTTCTGGCCAATAGTTAGGCCTCTGCCACAATCACTTAAAACTGCTCCCTGTGTTCTGCTAATAGGTGGTTGACAAAGGAGGTGAGTTTGGTAAAGCAGATGTGGTAATATTTTGCCATCAAGGCCTGATAATTGGCAATTCTGAACTGAAGAGAGGCTGAGGAGTAAGACTTTCTTCCTAATAGATCCAGGCACTTGTGATCTTTATCATGTGGTGCTGATTTAGCATGGTGCTGCCCACCACATTCCTTCACCACATCTACTATCAGGGAGTTAAGTGAGAGGTGGGAAAATAAAACCTCTGAGTCCTTTGCTGAGACGTAATACTTCCTGTCTGCTCTTTTACATGTAGGGGGAATGGAAGCTAGTGTTTGCCAAACAGTCTTTGCTGGATCTAAAAGAGCCTCATTAACAGGTAAGTCTATAAGGGCCTCTGAAGGTGGAGGATATCAAGCTGCTTATGATGAGGCCCCATAACTTCCATTTAGTTTGGACTAATTCAGTCTCCCTTTTGTAATGTTTCCTATCAACATTTGTTATTATCTGTTATTGTGACATCTTTTGAACTTTCACATACTTTTTACAGTTGAGCCCACAATTAGGGTAAATTGGTAGGTTCAATTATCACCAATTATAAACTAAAAACCTACTGCCTGAGAATAAAAAACAAAATTAAAATGTACCTTTTAAAAAAGTAGAGTAACAGTAACACTAGTGAATACTAAGTTCCAATTACTAAAAAGTAAAAGTAACTATAAAATGGATATTAATGTTGTTCCATCTGCTCTGCCTAGGGTGGTTGCAAAGAACTGAGTGGAAGTTAGGGTCTCAGGCTCTTTATACCCTTGGGAAGGGGAGCATGAGGGCACGCGGAGTCTGAATGCGAGCCCTACTGCACACTGCTAGTGAAAATATTGCAAACTATTGCGCTGGGGTGCCCAACACACCATGAGTGGGATCCACATGTGCAGTGATCAAAGAAGAACAATTACCTGTTGGTTTCAGGAATTATGGAGTCTTTTTTTCTCCACAGAGTTTTCATGATCCATACCACTAGTGGTATTGGAAGGAATATGGGGTACCCTTCCTGTATTGTAGGGAAAAATGATACATGGTGGTCTTCCATAATCTTCTCTTTTTCAGATACATCTATAAATACTTAATGATCACTGGGTTCTTCCCAGGTCTGACCCTGGAATGTTTACTTTTTATTTTAAACTTATTGGGATTTTGTCTCCCAGAAACTGAATAGTTCCTGGGAGGCAAACTTAGAATCAAAGTACAGCATAAGCTAATCATGGGCCTGAGACACTGAATTTGTGTACTTGGGAAACCAGTTCAGACCCATCTCTAGCATAAGCATTCATGAACCTAGGAATTAGAGTTCCAGATAACTTTTTGTTTGTTTCTTTCAGGTTTTTTTTTTTTTTGAAAAATACTTACTTCTAAATCAGAAGAGTTAAATTCATATGGGACATTCCAGCCCAAAGCTCCATATTTTTTTCTTTCATGGACTACAGCATTGAAGAAACACAAGCTGAACACCAGCTTCTTCCATGATAAGCCACATTCAGGCTTGTTGAAGATCATTTCCGTTACCTCTCCGCTGCCACTGTATCCAAATGTCTGAAGTAATTTTCCCTTCAGACCCTGAGGTGGTTCTATTGCCATCTTTAAAAAAAGAAAAGAGGGAAACAAGGCAAGTGTATTACTATTATTATATTTTCTAACTAATATGCTGCAGGCAGATTGATGAGAGCAAAACAAATCTAACAAAACCCTTTTACTCTTTTTTAGTGGATTAGTTATTGAATTGGATATGATCAATTGGAAAGAAAGAGAGATTACTTTTTTTCTTGGAAAGTGTTGTCCCTCACACTTGTAAGATATAATACTCCTTGTGTTGAGCTGTGGAATTTTACTAGTGATCAACATCCATTGGTGCCAGTCACCTGACCCCCATAAGGATCCACGAGTCTTGAACCACGTTCCTCGGGTCCCCGAGCAACCTTTGTATTTTGGCTACCATTTGGTGGCTTGCTAGTAACTGGTGGGCTCAGTGGCTAATGGAACCCTAGCCCCAACAAAGGCATTGGCAATCGAAGTCCTGATTGGATGAGTGCCCAGCCTCACCTATCGGTCTGGCTGTGCTATTTAAACCAGAAGGAGACAAGAAAGTTATCTGTGCAACTGGGTAGTTGCTACATTGAACCCTGCCTTTTTGCCTGACTCCTGAGCCATGCTTTCCTGACTTGTCCCTGGTTCCTGCTTCCCTGCCTGCTTCTGATTCTGGTGTTTCTGAACTTGCTTTCCTGCCTTGTTCCTGATCCATGCCCCAGTCTTTGGTTCTGACTTCCACCTCTGATTCTGACCCTTGACTTGGTTTACTGACTCCTAACTCTGACTCGTAGGTCTGACTGGCCAAACCTGTCTTACTACCCGTTTACCCCCTGCTCCCTCCGTGGAGGATTCCAAGGGTATAAAAGAGGGTGCGGCCCCAACCACCCTTCAATTCCTTTGCTACTTTTGGAATTCTTTACCTGAGACTTCAAAGAAGAGGGGAAGGTGAGTAGGGAGTATGAATATACAGCAGCAATACTCTCAAAGAACAACAGTTATTGGTAAGTAACCTCTCTTTCCTCTTCAGCTGGCCTCCATATATTCCCACTTTTGAGAGATGAGAAAGATGTATAACCCCTGAGGAAGTCTACATGAACAAGGACTGCAAACTACCAACATGAGTATCAGCTGTAGATTGCAATACAAGAGAATGTTGGAAGTGATCATAATTTCATTCTCCCACATCAGACCTCAGCAAAGGACATTTCTATTTCAATATATTTACATACAGGGCTTCACGCAACAGCTGTGCAAATTCTACAAAAAAGATAGAAGGCCTGCAATGGATGTATCAACAGTACTGAGACCTCAGGTCGATTTGGGGGAATCCAGGGACCTAGGCACTTCATCAACTGTGCCAGAACCTCAATGCTAATAGGTCAACCCACAGGGATCCAGGTGCTTTGATGCTACATCAACAGTATTGGGATGTCAGCATTAAATTAGGTCGACCCTGAGAAATCCAAGGGACCTTAGCACATATCAAGGATGCTGGAATTAGACTGACCCAGAGGAATACAGGGACTTTGACACCGTGACAAGGATGCTGACTTTGGTGATGAATAGGTCAGTCTGGAGGGATCAGGAGACTTTGGCAGCATGTCAGCTGTGTTGGTACCTCAGTACTGAATTAGATTGACCAGGAGGGATCCAAGGACCTTGGTGCTGGTTGGCACCAGGACCTTGGCATGGGGCTCACCTAGATAAGACCATGGAGATGGGCGTGGCTTAAGACAGGAACACAGCCACTTTAAGTTAATGGATGGCAAAACTGATGCTGGATTTACACATTGCCAGACTTAGTGAACTGGGCCTGAGGAGCCTCCCCTGTCAGTAGGAGAGTTTGAGTGGCCCTCCCACTCCTGCGGGTCATCCAGATGATACCTGTGCCCCTTGGGTACCATTTATTCTTTATTCTTCAAACTGAAGAAACCTGTGCTGTTAATCTAACTGATTAAAAAGAAAATAGTCACAAAGGACAGAAACAAAAGAAAAAAAAAGATGAGGAAAGCATCACACACACTATGTGATTCAGGGTCACTGCACCTTCAGCAGTTAAAAATGAACTGAAGGGCAGCTGAGACCACTCCCCCTCTCCTGGATGCCATTCACTACAAAAAGTCTGCAACATGATGCCAGGGGCACTGAATCCCACAAGTGGGACTAGAGAGGCCACTTGAAGAAATCTAGATTTCAGTGATGGCTGATTACAACTATCTTTCTGAAAACCAGTGGGTTAGACACTACTATTTTCACCATTTTTGCATAAGCGGGGCATTTTTCCTGAAAACATTACACAATATTCTGTAGGATATAATGTAAATAAACAACTCATTAGTTTTCAATTACACTGCTTCTGAAGAAATATTTTAATATAAACAATATAAATATATAATTTTTTTTCTGAAAGTTGAATATCAATATTCAGCAGAGATTATTTTGTTTTTGCCATCATGGCGGTCATGTGGTCATAAATTTAGGAATTAAAGTGGAACTATTGAGCAGGTGGAAATAAACCATGGAAGTGTTAAATTTGGGCCGAAAGAGTCAGAGTAATATATGAAGAACTACTGCACTTTATAAAAATTTCTGCGGGGGGATCTCTGCCATTGAACAACCACCGCTTTTGAGAAGGAGCACAGCTGTTATGTTGCCCTAACAGGAAACTCAAATCAATTTATCTGCAGTACTGAGACCTGATTTTTTTTAGCGGATAGTCTTCTGAAAAGTGAATGCAGTGTGAAGCTTAATCTCTTGCTTTGAGCAGGAGCTAAGGGCATTATGGGGGATGGTCCACCTTGCATTCTTCTCAAATAGCCTCTTCTAGCTGACCCAACAGCACCATCCAGCTCTTCTTAGCCACAAGAATGAGTAAACCTAATGACCTTAAAGGATGTGTATATATAAAATGACATATTCCCAGAAAACCACTCAAATTAAAAGAGTGGAAAATGGAGCACTCATCCACCAAGAAAAGATGTGACCATAAAAATTCTGTTTATTTCTTCAAGGAAAACAAGAGATGAAAGTGTTTTATTCGTGACGCCATCTTCTCCTAGAGCACATTCATTTTATTTCATTGCTACAACATATACTTGTATCAAACTCTTGAACTTAAAATACATTTAAAAAACAAATCCTGGATGTTTGAATTCTGACTTTTTCTTGTTACTGCAAGAATAACATTCAGCTCACTTAGGGGAAGGGAATAAATATTCAGTAGTCAGACAGGTCTTTATAAATGTCTCCTTTTTTATATGGAGAAACAAGGTGTCATAAATATAAAGGGAAGGGTAAGCCCCTTTAAAATCCCTCCTGGCCAGAGGAAAAATCCTCTCACCTGTAGAGGGTTAAGAAGCTAAAGGTAACCTCGCTGGCACCTGACCAAAATGACCAATGAGGAGACAAGATACTTTCAAAAGCTGGGAGGAGGGAGAGAAACAAAGGGTCTGTGTCTGTCTGTATGCTGCTTTTGCTGGGGATAGACTAGGAATGGAGTCTTAGAACTTTATAAGTAATCTAGCTAGGTATGTGTTAGATTATGATTTCTTTAAATGGCTGAGAAAAGAACTGTGCTGAATAGAATGACTATTCCTGTCTGTGTGTCTTTTTTGTAACTTAAGGTTTGCCTAGAGGGATTCTCTATGTTTTGAATCTAATTTCCCTGTAAGGTATCTACCATCCTGATTTTACAGAGGTGATTTCTTTACTTCTATTAAAAGTCTTCTTGTAAGAAAACTGAATGCTTTTTCATTGTTCTCAGATCCAAGGGTTTGGATCTGTGATCACCTATGCAAATTGGTGAGGATTTTTACCAAACCTTTCCCAGGAAGTGGGGTGCAAGGGTTGGGAGGATTTTGGGGGGAAAGACGTGTCCAAACTACGTTTCCCAGTAAACCCAGTTAGAGTTTGGTGGTGGCAGTGGAGATCCAGGGACAAAGGATAAAATTAATTTGTACCTTGGGGAAGTTTTAACCTAAGCTGGTGAAAGTAAGCTTAGGAGGTTTTTGTGCAGGTCCCCACATCTGTACCCTGGAGTTCAGGGTGGGGGAGGAACCTTGACACAAGGCCATCTAGTTCAGAGTAGAATTGGGCTTTAGGCAGTGATGAGCTGCCAAAATCTTAACAACGGGTTCCCTCCTCACCCCACAAGGGGGTCGTTGCCCACCCCCATGGACTCCTGCCCCATCCAACTCCCCCGCGTTCCTTGACGCCCCACCCAGCCCTATCCACCCTCCTCCCCTGTCCCCTGACTGCCCCCAGAACCAGGCAGGAGGATCTCGTGGGCCACCCTAGTGGGTGCCCACCCCACCCCGAAGAGCCAGAGGCACCTGCCGGGGGGCGAGGTGGGGAGTCCCGGAGATGCTTACCTGGGACAGGTCCCTCTGGCTCCTAGGGGTGGGGGAGCGTAGCTAGGGCGGGAGCCGGGGGAGAGGCCGCTCCCCCACTGATCACATCAAAAGTGGCACCTTAGGCGCCGACTCCCTGGGTGCTCCGGGGCTGGAGCACCCACAGGGAGAATTTGGTGGGTGCAGACTCACCGCCAGGTCCCCGCCCTGCGCCCGGCCCCAGCTCACCTCACCTCCGCTCCGCCTCCTCCCCTGAATGCCCCTCCCCCAGCTTCCTGCAAATCAGCTGTTCAGCAGGAAGCTGGGGAGGGCTGAGAAGCAGGCGGCGGCTTCCTGCTCAGGCCGAGGGTGGCGGAGGTGAGCTGGGACGGGGAGGGGTTCCCCTGCGCCCCCCCCGCCCGGGTTACCTGCTGCAGTGCGAGCGGCCCTCCTCACGCCCCCCCCACCCCAGCTCACCTCCGCCTCCCTGGGCCTGAGCCAGAAGCCGCAGACTGCTTCTCAGCCTGCCCCAGCTTCCCATGCGAACAGCTGATTCGCAGGAAGCCTGTGGGGGTGGAGAAGTAGAGCGGGGTGGCGCATTCAGGGGAGGAGGCGGAGCAGAGGTGAGCTGGGGCCAGGCGCGGGGAGCTGCCGGTGGGTGCTCTGCACCCACCAAATTTTCCCCTTGGGTGCTCCAGGGCTGGAGCACCCAGTGGCCTAAGGCGCCACTTTTGGCCGGTTAAATTTAGAAGCCATTTTAGAACCAGTTGTCCCTCGCGGAACAACCGGTTCTAAAAGGGCTTCTAAATTTAACAACTGGTTCTAGCGAACCGGTGGGAACCAGCTCCAGCTCACCACTGGCTTTGGGTGCACAAACTGGGGGAACTGGAGTTGAGTTCCCTCATGAAGGTTGGGTGGTGGAGTGCAGAGTTTTGGTTTGGCTCTCTTTTTTGTTAAGATAATATTAATATTAGAATGAGAAATTTGAAATATTCAAATTGAGTATTCACAGCCAAAACCACAGCAACTTTCTGATTGTGGTGTTTTAGCAAATTATATCAACCCTTACCCAGGGGCGCCAGGTTAGTATAATTTTTGGTGGTGCCCAGAATGGGTCCAAGCAGAGCTGTCTCATCCATAGGACAGACAAGGGCAACTGCCCCAGGTCCCGCGCTTTGGGGGGGGCCCACACACTTCAGGGGGACACGGGGTCCAGAGTGGCCTGGGAGGTTAGCGGGGGGCCTGGTGCTGGCAGCAGCGAGTGGCCTGGCCCCAGCCTACCCCTCTCTGCTCCGCCTTGCCCGCTCCTGGTGTTGCTTGGGGAGAGTTGCCAGTTGCCCCAGTCCGTCCTATGGATGGAATGTCTCTGAAAATATAAGCCCAAACATTGGTGGAACCCATATTATTTGCCGCCTATACCCTTACCTTAAAACCTTTCTGCAGGATAGGTAGGGGGAAAGAAGGATCAGGTGTGGAACTTAACCATAGTCTAAACTGAGGATCCATGTTTATGTTTGGCTTGGTAAATCTGTAAAGACAGGCAGTTTGGTAACATAATTATTATTCTACCAAATATATAAGACAAGATGCAAACTTTTAACAATCAAATTTCATTACCATTTGCTCAAGTAATTTAAATGAAACAACCTGGACAGAAATAATGTGATTTCTCCAGCTTTTGTCTTATTCTTCAAAGTATTAAGCATTGAAAGAGAGCTAGTGGGTCTTGCAAAAGAGAATCTGAACCTTGACATCATGGTCCAGTTCTAATGTGATGCTATCCACTCACATTAGAACCAAAAAGGATGTACTATAAGACTGGGAATTGTCATTCCTACCTGGTAGCTAATTGATAAGTACTGGGGGTTGCCAGGGTCAGAAAAGACTCAGCTGCATTCCAAGTGAGTGGTGCAGGGGGTAGAGGAGAGAATTCAACAGGTTCATAGGGGGATCCCCTTTCACTGATCTCTGGCAGCAAACCCCACAGCCCCTACCTTTTGTTCACGGATATACTGGATGGTGATCTTCCCTTTTCAGATATTGTAGGTGAACTCCTCACTCACTTCTGATAATGAAAGGCACCTTCAGCCTACCTGCTCATGCCATGAGGGGCCCTCCCTGGTCAGACTAATCTCTAGGGTGGTAATGGGGGACAGTTCTCTTGCCTTCAGGGATAAGGGTACTGGTGGGCAGCAATAGTAGCAACAGCTGTATTCCACTGAGCCTCCACTGAGGTCCAGGTCAGGAGCTGCTAGCTAAAGTCAAGGAGCTGTAGCCTTTCCCCAGAGCTCAGCATATGGTAAAACAGTGCAGACACCAATATCTTTGACAAATCAGAAGTCTATGTGGTTTTCTGAGCATGGTAAGCCCAACAATCATAATTGAAGACTAGAGGATTCTCTGTGTCTGGGAAAAGTGAGAGAAGGAAGGACTGTGAATTGGTAGTGGGTATTGTTCACCACAAACCTGAGGTCCTTTCTTGGGGCTGAGTGATTGCAATATGAAAATACACGTCCTTCAAGTCAAGGACACCATACCAGCCTACTGGATCCAGTGAGGGGATGATGGAGGCCAAAGAGCCCATTCGGAACTTGAGTTTCTTCATGAACTTGCTGAGTTCTTGCAGGTCCAAGATGGGCTTTTGGTATTAGGAAATACTGGGAATAAAAGCCCTTGCCCTTCTGCTCCTGAGAAATCTCTTCCACTGCTCCTAGCGATAGGAGTGAGTGCACCTCCTGTATAAGGAGTTGCTCGTGAGAGGGGTCCCTAAAGAGGGACGGGGAAGGCGGGTGAAAGGACGGGAGGGCACAGAATTGGATGGAGAATCCCCTCTCTACTGTGTGGAGCACCCAGCGGATAGTTGGGACAAAAAGGTAAGGCGGGGTGGATCCAGATCTTGCTCCGGTGTGCCGTCCTTGACGGCACCTTCCAAAAGCCGGTTTGGCCCCTGAAGATGGCTTGGATTGTTCCGAGCCCTGGCCAGAGAGTTGACATGGCCTTCTCCTGCCACTCCGATTTCTCCTTCTGGAACCATCTTGGCAGTTCTGATGACTGAACTGCTGAGGAGGCTGTGGATGGAAGTGTCTCTGCTGCGTTGAAGGTGTATAGAGGCCCAGTGACCTGAGGATGGCTCTGGAGTCTTTTAAGGCTGTTTAGTCTTTTGACAGTTTTCTCTAAGAAGTGTCTCACCCTCAAAAGGCAGGTCCTGAATGGTTTGCTGTACCTCGTACGGGAGGCCAGAAGCCTGGAGCCACGAGCCCCTTCTCAGAGCCACTCCTGTGGCCATAACCCTGGTGGCCGCATCTGCACCGTCAATGCTGCCTGTCCTTGAGATCAGTCTCCCTTCCTCAACCAACGCTGAAAACTCGGTACGGGAGTCCGAGGGGAGCAACTCCGTGAATTTAGCCATCACAGGTGTTGTAGGAGTACCTGCTGACACTGGCCTGCTGGTTGTATATTCAGAGTTGTAATCCCCCCATGGAGTAAACCTTTCGTCCAAAAAAGTCTAATTTTTTTGCATCCCTATTCTTGGGGGAAGGGCCTTGGAAGCCTTGCCTCTCCCGCTGATTAGCAGCATCCACCACCAGAGTCAGGCTGGGGGTGGGAATAGAGATGTTCGTAGCCCTTGGAGGGCACAAAGTACCAGCACTCATTACGCTTTGCAGTAGGTGGCAGTGAGGCTGGGTTCTGCCACAGGGTCTTATTCAAGTCCATTAATTGTTTTGATTAATGGCAAGGCGATACGGGAAGGGCCAGAAGGGGCCAGGATGTTGACATAGGGTCTGCATCATCTACAACTTCCTCCACCTTAATGCCCAACCCCTGGGTGACCTGGTGCAGCAGCTGCCGCAACACCCTGAAGTCTTCCAGAGCTGGGGCAATTTAAGTGCCCGCCAGGGCCTCATCTGGTGAGGAGGAGGAGGCAGCCACTAGGGGAGGTGGTTGCTCCCTACCATCCCCACCCAAGGGATCTCATGAACCTGGGGGGACTGCGATAGGTTGGCCTGGTCCCGGTGCTGTGAGAGGTGTGGGGGCTGGTACTGGCACGGAGCCCCACGCTGGTGCCTGGTGCAGCATGTGCGCCGGGGTTGTTGTAGGCGCCATCGCAGCCAGCGCTGATAATGGAGGCAGCACCGGTTCTGTCGGCAGTGCCAAAGGCACATTGTGCACTTAAGTCACAATCTGTGTCACTGACGCCTCTGGTGCCGAAGGTGTGGTTGAGGCTGGTGCCGATACCCAGAGTAGCATCACAGCTGTCGACATTAATGACTGAGGCAATGGCTCTGTCACTGATCATGGTGGAATGAACATCGCGGATGCCACTGCTGCTGTTCCTGAGTGGGACCCACGGCTCCGACCCTGGGCTTAATGAAAGGCCCACTGAGATCAAAAGGGTCACTGAGTCAGGCGGGACCTCCTATGCTGCCAAGAGGTGGATCTTCTGCTCCTACTATACTCAGAGCAATATGAGTCTGACTCCGACTCGGAAAAGGAGGACCAGGGTGGCACAGCTCCTCTCGACATAAAGCATCGAGAACCAGGGGACTGACTGTGCTCCCTTGATGGAGGTGCTGGCATGAAGGGGTGCTGAGGTGATGGGGATCGGTGTGCCATCATCGCCAGTTTTCCTTTAGACTGTCCAGGGTGCCAGGATGGAGCCTGCGGCGCCGGCACACCTTCCTGTCTTGGTGGTGAGAATGGTATTGTGAGTCTGAGCAGGACCTGCACTGCCACAAAAGCCTCCGGGGTGGATGGGAGAGGCAGGTGCTCCAATGGGTTCGGTGAGCGAGATGGGCCCGGATTCAACTGCCTTGCTTGAGCAGGTGTCAACGTGGCCCCACTCTGAGCCTCTGAGCCATGGCCCAACTGAGATGCCACTGGTGGCTGGTCCCTGGGTCTGTCTGAGGGGGATCTGCCTCTCTCTGACCTCTTTTTCTTCTGCGCCGGTGACTGGGACCTGTGCCGAAGGCTGGAGTGCCCCCGAGGGGCTCCATAACAGTGCTGAACTTCCTTGCCCATGTCTTTCTTCGATGCCAGATCTTTCAAGGATGGTGCCGGAGCACTTCGCGCCAAAGACGACGTGCTGGGAGCGGGATCCCCTGAAGCAAGAGCAAGGGGAAGTTCCAGCTATTGTCACTGGAGGTAAAAAGGAACGGAGGGGGTGGCGAGTTGGCAGGGCTCTATATTGAGCTCCATGAAGGCGCGAATCCAGGGGGCACCCAGGCCGACCCAGAGATGCTGCTAAGTGAAAAATTCTCTGGCTACTGTGCATGTGCACACACCTGATTGGAACTGAGATGAACAAACACTCGAAGAAGAACTTAACTTTCATGTATCAGGGGTAGCCGTGTTAGTCTGTATCCACAAAAACAACACGGAGTCTGGTGGCACCTTAAAGACTAACAGATTTATTTGAGCATAAGCTTTCATGGGTAAAAACCTCACTTCTTCAGATTCTTCAGTGTTCAGGAAATGCTGAATAGTTAATGTGACTTTTTTCTGTATTGTAGTTTAAATAACTTACCAAAACAATTGAAACTGGTGTGATTATATTGTATTATTTTGACAAATAAAATTTGCAGAATTTTTAATTTTTTGGCACAGAATCCCCCCAGGAGTAACAAGACTAAGGTCCCAAGTTGGTGTTGGTTTCAGTACTGAAGGAAAGGTTCTGACAAGGCCTTTCAAAAACCTGGTATGACCGACCTGTGAGCAGCCAGTCATTGAGGTAAGGCAATACTGGGATGCCCTGGCAACACAAGTAAGCCGCTACCACAGATAAAATCTTTGTGAAAACCCTTGTGGCCACTGACAGACCAAAGGGAAGCACTTTGTACTGATAATGTTCTAGGCCCACTGGAAAGTGCAAGGACCTCCTGTATGCAGATAAATGTCTATGTGGAAATAACCATCCTTCAAACTGAGTGCTGCACTCCGTGTTGCCCTTGTTTAGAGAAAGGATTATGGAGGCAAGGGTGATCATCCTGAATTTTGAATGATGTATGAGGATATTGAGTTGTCTGAAGTCTAGAATAGGTCTCCAACTTCCCCTCTTTTTGTGGATGAGGGGGTATCTTGAATAAAAGCCCTTCCCCTGGTACTGAGGAGGGATTGGCTCTACAACTCCCAGCTGAAGTAGGGAGAACACCTCCTGTCTAAGAATCCTCATGTGAGAAGGGTCCCTGAAGAGAGATGGAGATGCAGATTTTGTAGTAGGGATGGACAGAAATTCTATTGTATAGCCAGCGGTGATGATGTCATAAATCCATCAGTCCAATGTAATAAGGTGCCATGGAGATAAGAAATTACCTAGATGGCCACCAAACAGCATGTGGATGCCAAGTAAATGGGAGGACTGGTTTGTGTCTGAGGGGGATGACATTTTGGCCGGAGACTGGCGTGAGAATGATTGAAGGACATTCTGTCTGCTATGTTGTGCTCTCTGATACTTCCTGGGAGGTTCATAGAATCATAGAATATCAGGGATGGAAGGGACCTCAGGAGGTCATCTAGTCCAACCCCCTGCTCAAAGCAGGACCAATCCCCAACTAAATCATCCCAGCCAGGGCTTTGTCAAGCCTGACCTTAAAAATATCTAAGGAAGGAGATTCCACCACCTCCCTAGGTAACGCATTCCAGTGTTTCACCACCCTCCTAGTGAAAAAGTTTTTCCTAATATCCAACCTAAAGCTCCCCCACTGCAACTTGAGATCATTACTCCATGTTCTGTCATCAGCTACCACTGAGAACAGTCTAGATCCATCCTCTTTGGAACCCCCTTTCAGGTAGTTGAAAGCAACTATCAAATCCCCCCTCATTCTTCTCTTCCGCAGACTAAACAATCCCAGTTCTCTCAGCCTCTCCTCATAAGTCATGTGTTCCAGTCCCCTAATCATTGTTGTTGCCCTCCGCTGGACTCTTTCCAATTTTTTCACATCCTTCTTGTAGTGTGGGGCCCAAAACTGGACACAGTACTCCAGATGAGGCCTCACCAATGTCGAATAGAGGGGAACGATCACGTCCCTTGATCTGCTGGCGATGCCCCTACTTATACATCCCAAAATGCCATTGGCCTTCTTGGCAACAAGGGCACACTGTTGACTCCATATCCAGCTTCTCGTCCACTGTAACCCCTAGGTCCTTTTCTGCAGAACTGCTGCCGAGCCATTCGGTCCCTAGTCTGTAGCGGCGCATGGGATTCTTCCGTCCTAAGTGCAGGACTCTGCACTTGTCCTTGTTGAACCTCATCAGATTTCTTTTGGCCCAATCCTCTAATTTGTCTAGGGCCCTCTGTATCCTATCCCTACCCTCCACCTCTCCTCCCAGTTTAGTGTCATCTGCAAACTTGCTGAGGGTGCAATCCACACCATTCTCCAGATCATTTATGAAGATATTGAACAAAACCGGCCCCAGGACCAACCCTTGGGGCACTCCACTTGATACCGGCTGCCAAGTAGTCATGGAGCCATTGATCACTACCCGTTGAGCCCGACAATCTAGCCAGCTTTCTATCCACCTTATAGTCCATTCATCCAGCCCATACTTCTTTACCTTGCTGGCAAGAATACTGTGGGAGACCATGTCAAAAGCTTTGCTAAAGTCAAGGAACAACACGTCCACCACTTTCCCCTCATCCACAGAGCCAGTTATCTCGTCATAGAAGGCAATTAGATTAGTCAGGCATGACTTGCCCTTGGTGAATCCATGCTGACTGTTCCTGATCACTTTCCTCTCCTCTAAGTGCTTCAGAATTGATTCCTTGAGGACCTGCTCCATGACTTTTCCAGGGACTGAGGTGAGGCTGACTGGTCTTTTTTAAAGATGGGCACTACATTAGCATTTTTCCAGTCGTCCGGGACTTCCCCGGATCGCCATGAGTTTTCAAAGATAATGGGCCAATGGCTCTGCAGTCACATCCGCCAACTCCTTTAGCACTCTCGGATGCAGCACATCCGGCCCCATGGACTTGTGCTCGTCCAGCTTTTCTAAATAGTCCCGAACCACTTCTTTCTCCACAAAGGGCTGGTCACCTCCTCCCCATGCTGTGCTGCCCAGTGCAGTAGTCTGGGAGCTGACCTTGTTTGTGAAGACAGAGGCAAAAAAAGCATTGAGTACATTAGCTTTTTCCACATCCTCTGTCGCTAGGTTGCCTCCCTCATTCAGTAAGGGGCCCACACTTTCCTTGACTTTCTTCTTGTTGCTAACATACCTGAAGAAACCCTTCTTGTTACTCTTAACATCTCTTGCTAGCTGCAACTCCAGGTGTGATTTGGCCTTCCTGATTTCACTCCTGCATCCCCGAGCAATATTTTTATACTCTTCCCTGGTCATTTGTCCAATCTTCCACTTCTTGTAAGCTTCTTTTTTGTGTTCAAGATCAGCAAGGATTTCACTGTTAAGCCAAGCTGGTCGCCTGCCATATTTACTATTCTTTCTACACATTGGGATTGTTTGTCCCTGTGACCTCAATAAGGATTCTTTAAAATACACCCACCTCTCCTGGACTCCTTTCCCCTTCATGTTATTCTCCCAGGGGATCCTGCCCATCAGTTCCCTGAGGGAGTCAAAGTCTGCTTTTCTGAAGTCCAGGGTCCGTATTCTGCTGCTCTCCTTTCTTCCCTGTGTCAGGATCCTGAACTCAACCATCTCATGGTCACTGCCTCCCAGGTTCCCATCCACTTTAGCTTCCCCTACTAATTCTTCCCGGTTTGTGAGCAGCAGGTCAAGAAGAGCTCTGCCCCTAGTTGGTTCCTCCAGCACTTGCACCAGGAAATTGTCCCCTACCCTTTCCAAAAACTTCCTGGGTTGTCTGTGCACCGCTGTATTGCTCTCCCAGCAGATATCAGGGTGATTGAAGTCTCCCATGAGAACCAGCGCCTGCAATCTAGTAACTTCCGTGAGTTGCCGGAAGAAAGCCTTGTCCACCTCATCCCCCTGGTCTGGTGGTCTATAGCAGACTCCCACCACGACATCACCCTTGTTGCTCACACTTCTAAACTTAATCCAGAGACACTCAGGTTTTTCTGCAGTTTCATACTCGAGTTCTGAGCAGTCATACTGCTCCCTTACATACAGTGCAACTCCCCCACCTTTTCTGCCCTGCCTGTCCTTCCTGAACAGTTTATATCCATCCATGACAGTACTCCAGTCATGTGAGTTATCCCACCAAGTCTCTGTTATTCCAATCACATCATAATTCCTTGACTGTGCCAGGACTTCCAGTTTTCCCTGCTTGTTTCACAGGCTTCTTGCATTTGTGTATAGGCACTTGAGATAACTCGCTGATCGTCCCTCTTTCTCAGTATGAGGCAGGACCCCCTGCCCTCTCGCGCGCTCCTGCTCGTGAGGCTCTCTGGAAGTAAAAGGGCTCAGAAGCAGGCTCTTGCTTAAAAGGAGGTGGTTTGCAATGCCTTCTCCAAGGTGCTGAGGTGTATATACTCAGGGAGTGCAGGGTTGCATGAGAGTCCTGAAGGACTGTAGCAACTCATCCATTTTGTCACTGTACATGTTGTTAACCTCAAAAGGGAGATCCTCCACAGTAGGAATTTCCTTGGGGAACCCAGAGAATTGAAGCCATGAAGCTTATCTCATTGCAACCAAAGTCACCATGCAACAGGAAGCTGTGTCAGCTGCATCTACTGAAGCTTGGAGGGACAATCAAGCTATCAGCTTGTCCACTCACTCAGACAATCGTCTGCAATTGTGTTTTAGGTTCCTGGAGCAGTTTAGAAACTGAACTTAGAAAACTTACTATAATTAATAAAATCATATTTGGAATTGAGGTCTGATAATTCACACTGCAGAACTGTAGATTAGCTGAGATAAAACTCTTCCTATTGAAGTGGTCTAATCTTTTGGTGTTCTTGCTGGAAAGAACAGAACTAAGTTGGTGCAGTCTGCTACATTCAGTAACAGCCTGAATCTCTCTGACAGAGAGGATTTAGAAATGGAAGTAGCTAAGTACTTTTTGGGAGCTGGAACCATGAAGGAAGTTGTGGCACTCACATTCACCAGTGTATGTCTAGTAGAAAAATATTTGGATCCAGGCAGATCTTTTTTGTCCAGGACCAAGTATAGGATTGCCGAGGAGGTACAGCTTTAAATAAGCCTCCCTTGCTTTTGAGCTCTTTGGGAAAAAAGACCAACAAATGGAGCATTTGTTGGTAATATACCACTCACTCAGACAAAATAGGCATCTATTATGCCTGTCATTGAAGGGTATAGCCACCTGGCATGAAACCTGGTGATTTTTGCTTAGCCATAAGGTCAGAAGCCTGGTACCGGGTAACTAAAAGACAAAGAAAAAACTATGCAGAATGGAAACCTATCATAAACTACTATATCCACACTAAAAGCAACTATATACAAAATGACTGTATTAACAGTCACAAGTGGACAAGAGACAAATACTGTCCTCAGTTATGTCGCTCAGTCCTGGGTGGTATGAAGGAACCAAGAGTAGGTTGGCATGGCTCTCCTCTTTACGCCCTCTGGAGAGGAGAATAAGGGTACTCAGGTTGTAGAAACTGCCCAACAGATATTACTGGCCAAGAGTAGAATATATAAACACTCGAAGAAGAAGAAGAAGAAAACTTTTTCCAGTTCCTCTTCTGAGACTTCATTCATACCTCTTGTGTTAAAAAGATTGATATTTGCATTTATATTGATTGCTTCAGATTTGGCTGGGTTAAGTTTATAACTTAATTTATATTTTGAATATAAATAAAACACTTACGAATCAACAATAGTACAAAGCCTGGGCATAAATGATGCAGCAAGATGGCAGTTTTGGAGGAAAACCCATTGTCCTCTCAACAGCTGTGCTTTATGTATCAAATCTTCAGCTTTGCTTCCCTGACCACGTCCCAAAGAAACCATTTTCACATGCTGTGTGCTTCCTTTTATTTCCTGTGCAAGGCGCAGAAGGTGAGCTGCTGGGTCTATTCCTGTGTAACAACATGGAATTGATTTATTTATGAGGCTACCAAAGCCGAAAATTATCTTTAGAGTTACATATTTAAAAATATGTCATCTCGAATTACCTCACTTGTAAGAATAGTACTCTTGTGTTATTATTTTTGTAATATTATACATTTCATTATAAGGGAATCATGGGGTGAGGAAAAATGGGTAATGTTATATTATCAGAAGAAAGCACTGAGACACTGATCAATAAGAATGATGGTTTGATTGTATTAGTTCAAGTATTTCTAAAAATGGTAACTATCACAGCAAATGATACTGAACAGCAGAAGTACTGCTTATCAAAGTGGTTCAACCAATGTTTTTGGTTAAGTTATTTATTTAGTGTTATTTTAAATATTGCACAGATAATATAGGGCCAGAGCACTCACTCCCATGGAAAAACCACGAGAGGCAGTCTAGAAGGAGAAAAACTCTGCCCATGGATTTTTGGGGAATCCATTTAAAGCCAGGCCTTGTAACTCTGTGCTGCCTCACCACTCTCCTTAGCTCTGGTGACGAGGAGCAGGGCTTTCCCCTACCAGCAGCTACCTTGGAACTGGGTCTTAAAGGGGAATTTGAAGATTGGAGCAGAGTTCCAAGGCCAGATGTACTGGTGGATTGATGTGGAGCATCCCTCACAACCCTCCTTTTTCCTGTGATTTTTGTCTACTCCCAGTTTCACTCTTTGCTGTTCAGTTTAACAGGAGACAAGGATAACATGAATGCAAAAGTTGGTAACACTCTAGGAAGCAGGAGAAACCTACTGAACATAAAAGCTAAACTAGAATCTGAAATGTAATGCTTCATAAACCAGGTTTTATGTGCCCCTTCTTAGTTTATAAGTATCTCACCATGAGAATGAATAAATATTAATGGAGTGCTGGCATTGGAGTCTTCATACACTTCTTTCAAGTTAATCCCTCCAGTCTGAAGATATCTGACTCCTAATTTCTCAATAACAAACTCTCGTATTGCACTATTTAAACTTTCTGGTCTGAGAATTTTAATCTAACAATGAAAGATGAGAGAACAAATTCATCAAGTCATTTAAATTAATATGAGCATAATAATTATGCCTGTGATAAAAATAAAGTCAGGTTGTTTTGTACTATACAGTTCTAAAAGATTCCAAAATCTCAACATTTGTGTTTTACTTAACCAATATTAAAACCACTAGGTCATTGTATACCTCTCACTTTACATGAATCAAAAGATATCTACATGGGAAAGTAAAGTACTTATCAAGTAATATGGGAAGAAGTGCAATAAAATCAGGACTAGAAGCTAATAAGAAGGCGAAAGAAATGTTATTTATCCCATGGTAACTGTGGTTCTTTGAGATGTGTTTTCCACACGGATTCTATTCAAGTTGTGCATGTGTCCCATGTGTGAGATCGGATTCTTTTGGATAGCAGTGTCCCTTGGGGTTGTACCTGTACCCTGAGAACTTGCAACCACCACAGCTGAGGGCATAAAGGACAGCATAGCCTCAACAGCCACTCAGTTCCTTTGCCAACAAGATTCACAAGAGAACAGGACTCTGATTATCTGGGATGGAGGGTGGCTTGCAGAGTGCTGGAACAATTTGTGTAGTGGGGTTGCTGAGAGCCACTAAATATAGACAGAAACACACTTGATAACCTCTCTGTGGACATAGGTTGCCTTCTAACTTTTTCTGGGAAAGCCATAAAGGGTCTGGGGGAAGAATGTTGGGAATCATTAAGAAAGGGATGGATAATAAAACAGAAAATATCATATTGCCACTATACAAATCCACGGTACACCCACATCTTGAATACTGCGTGCAGATGTGGTCGCCCCCATCTCGAAAAAGATATATTGGAACTGGAAAAGGTTCAGAAAAGGGCAACAAAAACTATTAGGGGTCTGGACCGGCATCTGTATGAGGAGAGAGATTAATAAGACTGGGACTTTTCAGTTTGGAAAAGAGACAACTATGGGGGGATATGATTGAGGTCTATAAAATCATGACTGGTGTGGAGAAAGTAAATAAGGAAGTGTTATTTACTCCATCTCATAACACAAGAACTTGGGGTCACCAAATGAAATTAATAGGCAGCAGGTTTAAAACAAACAAAAGAAAGTATTTCTTCACACAATGCACAGTCAACCTGTGGAACTCTTTGCCAGAGGACATTTTGAAGGCCAAGACTATAACAGGGTTAAAAAAAGAACTAGATAAATTCATAGAGGATAGGTCCATCAATGGCTACTAGTCAGGATGGGCAGGGATGGTGTCCCTAGCCTCTGTTTGTCAGAAGCTGGGAATGGGCGACAGGGAATGGATCACTTGATGATTACCCGTTCCATTCATTCCCTCTGAGGCACCTGGAATTGGCCACTGTCGGAAGACAGGATACTGAGCTAGATGGACCTTTGGTCTGACCCAGTATGGACATTCGTTTGTTCTTTTGTTCTAGTCTGGAGTTCTTTGTGAAAGTGAGGGAAGGGGATTTATCAGAGCCCTTAAAAGAATCTCAATGGCAGAGCATATTACATAACGTTAAAAATGCCTCTGGCGATCTCAGGCTATGTTTGATACAACAAAAGGCTATATTCAAAATATACTGGATGCCAAAGAGGTTGCACAAGATAAAGGCCTTAACTTCTGATGCGTGTGCTTTATAACAAAGAAAAAGGAACCCTGATATATGTGCTATGGGACTATCCAAAGGTCAGGCAGCTCTGGAAAAAGGTGAACTCAAGAGTTAAAACAGTGCTCGACCTCAGCAGCCAAACCTCATCCTAAAATTATATCTTAGGTTATTTACCTGCTAAACTGGGTTTAAATTTGACACAAAGACTGGTCTGTGAGGGCTGCACTTATCATCAAGCCCATGATTTTACATAAATGGAAGAGTAGGCTTATTTCCAGCACTGGGCAGTATTTGGACCTGTCTGAGTTAGCAGCCAAAGAAAGAATAGCTTATCACAGTAGACAGAAATGATATTAATTCAAAGAAATCTGGACCCCATTTCTAAATACATTTGAGAAAGCTCAAAGAATGCCAGACCTCTAATTCCACCTAACTCCTCCTCTTTTTTCCTCTCACTCCAGTCCCCTCCTTCCCTCCTCTGCCTATTCATGTACTTCTATTTTATTAATTACCCCTATCCTAACATGTAATGTCTATGTAGCATGGCTTGGTTTTGTATTGTCTGGTTTTGCAGCTTTAGTAAGTTGTAATTCCATAAATCTGTTGCAAATCCCGTGAAGCATGCAGTATTCAGAAACATATAAAAGCTATAAGTCATTTATCTTTTTTTACATTTCATTGTCTGTTTCTTTATGAAAATAAATAGAAAAATTAATCACAAAAAAGTGGATTAACTGCTTCCTCAAGCAATGAACAAGACACCATTGAGGGAGAGGGTGTTATTGGTCTGGGGAGTTGTCATCTACGTTCTCAATGTCCTCATCTTCCAGAATCTGATGTTGCAGTAGATGAGGAACTGGAGGAGGTTGAATCTGCTTCTTCAGAGAGGGAGACTTCAATCTAGTCACAGTAAAACTGGGCTTTGTAGCATAAAGGTTTATATCCCACAGAGATCAGTAAGGCCATGGCTGATAGGTTGTTAGGCATATTGTGGTGGAGGGCACAGGGGGATACAAAGATGGATATTCTTTGTGGGTCCCTGCCCTCTGTCCTTCTTGATTGCCAGTGGTCTGGGAAGTGGTGGGGAGTGAAGATGAACCAGTGAGAAAAAAACAGTTACATACCTGAACAGTAGCTGTGTTCTTCAAGATGTGCTGTGCACATATACATTCCTTTGCAGGTATATGGGTGCCCAACACACTTGAGTCTGTGATTTTTGCCAGAAGTACCGCTCGGCAGCACATGCAACCCTGCTCTCCTCTTGTGCCAAGCCAAGGGAATAAAAGGGGTGTATCTATTGCCTCCCTCTCTGGTCCTTTGCACTGCTGTGTATCTAGTGTCTGAAATAGCAGGGAAGGAGGGAAGATTGTGGAATATATATGTGCCCAACACATCTTGAAAAATAACAGTTACTGTACCGGTAGGAACTTTTTTCTCTCCGAGTGATTGTGTACATATACATTCCACTGCAGATGACTCATCATCAGTTCCGTTACAGATGCTAGGACTTAGGATCATCTGAACAGATACTGTAACACCAACTTCCTAAGTTTGCATTGTTATGAGAGGCTTGAATGATAGCATAATGTCTGGAAAAGGTATACAGAGACAACCCCATTGCTGCTTTGCAGATACCTGTTATTGGGATGTTACTCAGAAAAGCTGATGAAATGGACTAAGCTCTGGTAGTGTGAGATGTTATTCTCAGTGGAGGAGAGAACTGAGCAATATCATAGTAGAGTTTAATGTAGTCAGAAATCCAACATGAAATTCTCTGATCTGACATGGGTTGGCCCTTGATTCTGTTGGCATAGGCTACAAAAAGCTTGAAAGAGCTCTGAAGGACCTAGTGTGGTCTAAATAGAACGCCAGAACACTGGAACATCTACAGTGTGGAATCTTTCAACTCTGAAAGTGTGGGGTTTTGGGAAAAACACTGGAAGATGGACAGTTTGATTCAGGTGGAAAGTTGACACTATTTTTGGCAAACTTTGGGTGTAGATAAGGCTATGTCTACACTTATGGCAGTGTGTAGAATACAGACACTGCATGGTTCCCTAGCACACGTGTAAATAGCAGTGTAAATGGTGAGGCACTGCTTAGGTGAGTAAAGCCACCTGAGAACCTCATGGCTTTCTACATGCCCAAGAAGTGCATCCCATGTCTATGTCCTGCTACAGCTCCAGCAGCAGGGAAAGGCTCTGGGTAGGGGGAGGCAGTGGGGAAAGGCTCTGCAGTGGGGAGTCTTTTACTGCAGCGGGGAAAGGCTCTGGTAGGGGGAAGTTTTCCCCACTGCAGTCTTTCCCTGCTGCCAGAACCCTTTTTTGCTGTATGTAGCTACACTCCACAGTATGGACACAGCCTGCTTTTCACTGCATCTTTATAGAAGACCTTGAAAAGAGGGTCAGCTAGGAGAGCTTGAAGTTCTGAAACTCTCCTTGAGGTGATTGCCAACAAAAACACAGTCTTTATAGATAACGGAGATAGTGAAGTTGTTGCCAGAAGATCAAAGGGGGGACCCATTAGCCTGTAAAGGATTAGGTTAAGATCCCTTCATGTTATTGAATCAGACCTGGGAAGGAAGACATTGACTAGATCTGGAAACCAAAGAGTAAGAGAAAATAGAAAACCCACTTACTGGTGGGTATACTGCAGATATGGTGAACAGAACATGGTGTACTGCAGATATGGCGAAGTGAACAGAACTGTTTGAAAGGCCAGATGATTTCAGATGCAGTAGGCAGCCTAGTATATGTCTAACCTCTGTGTGATGGAGCAGTAACTGTTGAGATTGCGGTCAGATCAAAAACCTCTTCCACTTTCTGTGTATGTGGCTCTAGTAGATTCTTTTCTGATGCTCACCAAGCTGTCTTGGGCACACTCTCTTGTGAGTATGCAACCAGAGATCATCCATGCAACGAGGTGGAGAGATTGGTGGCTGGAAGACGAAACTTGCCCTGGTTCTGAGAGAGGAGATCCTTGACTCGGGGCAAGGTTATCAGTGACTTAATGGAGAGCTGATGTAGGTGTGTGAACCAATACTGCTTGGCCAAGCCAATGCCACTAGGATTAATGTTGCCTTGTGCCTTTTCAGTTTCTGGAGTACTTTTGGGATGAGAAGAACTGGAGGGAATGCAAATAGGAGATGCGTGGACTAGAGGAGAAGGAAGGCATCTGTAATGGAACTGGGGCTATGGCTCACCGTGGAGCAAATTCTCTTGCAATTGTTGTTCAGATTAGCCAGAAATAAATTTATCATCAGATGCTTCCTTCCACTAGTAGAAGACCTGGAGAAGAATACCCTTCCTCATTGGCCACTTATGCTGGTCTATGAAATTCTTTTGAAGGAAATCCACAATTGTGTTCCTTACCCCTGGAAGGTGAACAGATTTCAGAGATACCTTGTTTCTTACAGTGGAATGTATATGTACACAATCCTTCGAAGGAGGCCATCTATGCTCTGGAGAAGGAATAGGCCTCCTCAATAAATGGAGAGGTTCTGTCTGGGATAGGTAGTCTAAACAGCACCCTGAGCTATGGTAGTCATGAGGGCTCCCAGTGTACAGGCACGGCCCCAATGGACACTGCTATTCTAAAAGAATCTGATCTCACATGCATGGGGCACATATGCACCTAGAGTGGAATCTGTGTGGACAATCACTCTCAGAAGAATCCTAAATACAAAGAAAGTTCTATGAAAGTCTTGGTAAAAAAGGAAGCACCTTAAGCCTTGGAAAAAGAGATAACTGACTATTGAAGGAAAGGGGCATAACAGCTTTAATAAGTGTGTTTGGGAGAGAGTAAGTGAATAACAGATTGGATGATTGGTTCTTGTGTGCATGGGTGTGTGTGTATGTGTATATTGACATGGGTATAAGAGGGAGGCAGTGTGTTTGTGTGTGAGAGAATGGAGTATTGCTGCAGGATTTAAAATCAGGCAAAGGGGATATGTTAGCAGGAGTGTTGTAAGCAAGACACAAGAAGTGATTCTTCTGCTCTACTCCATGCTGATTAGGACCACATTTCAGGGAAGATGTGGACAAACTGGAGAAAGTCCAGAAAAGAGCAACAACATTTATTAAAGATGTAGAAAACATGACCTATGAGGAAAGATTGAAAAAATTGGGTTTGCTTAGTCTGGAGAAGAGAAGACTGAGAGGGGACATGATAAGAGTTTTCAAGTACATAACAAGTTGTTACAAGCAGGAGGGAGAAAAATTGTTCTCCTTAACCTGTGAGAATACGACAAGAAGCAATGGGCTTAAATTGCAGCAAGGGAGATTTAGGTTGACCATTAGGAAAAACTTCATAACTGTCAGGATGGTTAAGCACTGGAATAAATTGCCTTGGAGGTTATGAAATCTCCATCATTGGAGATTTTTAAGAGGAGGTTAAAAAAAAATACCTTTCAGAAGGATCTAGATAATACTTAGTCCTGCCATGAGTGCAGGGGACTGGACTAGATGACCTCTTGAGGTCCTTTCCAGTCCTACGATTCTATGAAATCCGTAAAATTAATAAAACTGGGAATTGGAGAGAGGGCCAGATTAACCAATGTACACTCATTTCACTTGCACAGGACCGTCATCTTAGGGGGCTGCTGACAACCGGGAAAAACAAAAAACCAAAAGAAACTGTGCAGCACTGTGACCCTGTGCGCTGGGTCACAATGCCGCTCACTCAAATTTGGTCTGGCTGCCTTCCTGTCAGATGGAGGGATGGCCACACCAAACCTGAGCAGTACTGCAACCCTGTGCACCAGGTTGCAACACCTCTCACTCAAGTTTGGTGTGGCTATCTCTCTGTCATGACGGAGAAGTGGCTGAACCAAACCTTTGTACTTGTGGTATGGTGCAAAGCAACCTGAATGTAGATGAGAATTTGGATCTCCTTATAATTCTTTTTATTTCACAAAATGAACAGTAATGTATTTATTCAGAAAAAAACATGATTTAATTGCATTATAAATAGCTTTCTGTGAATCCTGCCCCCTTTATTTTCTTATAGGAGTTTTGCCGAACTTATTTTATGTGTCTTCAATCATTGACAAATATTTTCGAATTTAGGAGCTATAAAGTCCTCTCAAATCTATATCTAACTAAGTGGTCAACAGTGTCTAAAATTTTTGGTAAAAGAATATTCCTTCATCATTTTCTTTTCTTACCAATATAATTCTTTGAAATGAAGAAAGATTCTCCCAATGAAAGTCTACCACGGCACTATCAAGCCCAATTCTTTCTTTCAGTGCATCTGATTGCAGGTCTGTATCTGTTATAGAACCATAAAACCAGAGTTACAAATATCCAACAGAAATAAAAAAGACTAGCACTTAGCTGCCTAACTATATTTTCCAGTTAGTACCTCACCAAAAGTAGCCATTGATCAAAGACTTTAGATGGCTTTTTGTTTACTTTTTAAAAGCTAAACATAAGATTTTTGTCAGTTGAATCAGTTTCAAGAATGGCACCATCTGAATAATACCGTAACAAATCCCTGGCCCTCTAGGACTCTACCTTTGTAGAGAATGTAGACATCCTGCTCCAAAAGCACAAACCCCTACCATTTCAGCTAAAGGAGAATCTCAATAGCTATTAGCAGTACAGGGCCTATGACACTAGAGCAGTTCAGATTCTATCCAGTGGAGGGCAGTGGTATACATGCACAGCAACCAGTTCATTACAGTACATAGCATTATATGCAGCCAACTTTACACAGTAAGCCTTCAGGTCTGTTGATATGAACACAATCACAAAAGTGTATCTGGGATGATTTACAGAGTTGTGTGAAAGTTTTACCAATATAGTTATTCTGGTATAGCCCCTCATGTGGACCCAATTATACAGGTATAAAGATGCCATACATCAGTATAGCTTATTCCTCTTCCCGTACAGGAATAGCTCTATCAGGATAGAGTGCCTTTATAGTGGTATAATTGTGTCCCTTCTGATGTGGGGTGGGAGGTGGTTATCACAGAATCATGGACCTTGAGAGGTTATCTAGTCCAGGCCCCTGTGCTGAGGCAGGATCATTCCTGCCAGGTGTTTGTCTCACCGGTTCTTAAAAACCTCCCATGATGGGAATTCTGCAGCCTCTCTTGGAAGCCTATTTTATGCTTAACTATCCTGATAGCTAAGAAGATTTTTCTAATATCTAACCTAAATGTTCCTTGCTGCAGATTAAGCCAACTACTTCTTGTCCTACTTTCAGTGGACATGGGGGACAATTGATCACAGTCCTTCCTATAACAATCTTTAGCATATTTACAAATTGTTATCAGGTGCCCTCCTCAGTCATCCTTTCTCAAGACTACACATGCCTAGTTTTTTTAAACCTTTCCTCATAGGTCAGGATTTCTAAACTTTTATAGGTTTTTTTGCTTTCTTCTGAACTCTCTCCAATTTATTCACATCTTTCCTAGATGCCCAGAACTGGACACAATGCTCCAATTGAGGCCTCACCAGTGTTAAGAAGAGTGGGAGAATTACCTCCCATGTCATACATAGGACACTCCTATTAATAAATCCCAAAATGATATTAGCCTTTTTTGCAACTGGATCACATTGTTGGCTTATATTCAATGTGTGATGCACTATAACCCCCACACCCTGTTCAGCAGTACTACTGCCTCTTCAGTTATTCCCTATTTTGTAGTTGTGCATTTGATTTTTTTTCTTCCTAAGTGTAATACTTTGCACCTGTCTTTCTTGACTGTCATCTTGTTGAGTTCAGACAAATTCTCCAATTTGTCAAGGTCATTTTGAATTCTAATCCTGCCCTCCAACTGTTTGCTACTCCCCCCGCTTGGTGTCATCTGCATATTTTATAAGCATACTCTCCACTTGATTAACCAAATCATTAATGAAAATATTGAATAGTATCAGACCCAGGATAGACCCCTTCAGAGCCCCACAAGATACGTCTTTCTAATTTGACAATGAACCATTGATAACTACTCTTTGAGAATATTCTTTCAACCAGTTTTGACTCATCTTATAAGTAATGTCATCTAGACAACATTTCTTTAGTTTGCTTATGAGAATGTCATGTGGAACTGTGTCAAAAGCCTTAGTAAAATAAAGATATATCATGTCTACAGCTTCCCTCCCATCCACTAGGCCAGTGGTCCCCAAACTGTGGGACACGCCCACTAGAATGTTTGGGGGGAAGCGGCAGGGCCCAGGCCAGCTCCCACAGGGAGTGGGGAGGGAGTGCCACACAGCCCTGCTCTGCCCCCAGCTCTGCCGCAGCCCTGGCTCCGGGCTCTTGGCTGTGGCTCTGCTCCCAGCCCCAGCCCCTGACAGTGGCCCAGCTGCAGCTTCTGCTCCCGCCCTCAGACCCACCCCCAGCCTCGGCCTTCAGCCACAGCTTCTCACAGCCTCGGCCCTAGTCCTGTGCCCAGCCTCAGGCCCTGGCTGCAGCTCCTTTCCTGGCTGAGACTTTGTTCCCAGCCCCAGCCCCACCCCCAGCTAAAGCCCTAGCCTTTGCCCCCTGACTCCTGTCAATGTCTGTCCCCCACCGCGGAGCTGTGGCCCCACTCCTGGCCCCGGCTTGCAGGGACGCAGACAGGGGTAAGGGTGGGGCATGACCGTGTAAAGTTTGGGGACCACTGTACTAGGCCAATAACCCTGTCAAAGGTTGTACCACTAACTAAATTGGTAGAATCAAAGTGGTACAATTTGTGTGTGTAAACAAGCCTGAAGTATCTTCCTGAATCAGAGCCTTATAAATGTTACTTTCCTGGTTTATAAAGTCATCATAAACCTCTTGATTGACATACATGCTTTACTACGCGGTAGAGGTGACTAACAAATCTATATGCAGTGTTGTTGTAGCTAAGTCAGTACTAGGATATTAGAGAGACAGACAAGTTCAGTGAGGTAATATCTTTTATTAGACCAACTTCTGTTGGTGAAAGAGACAAGCTTTTGAGCTTATACAGAGCTTTTCTTCAGGTCTGGGAGCTCTTTGTAAGATTGAAAGCTTCTCTCTCTCATCAACAGAAGTTGGTCCAACAAAAGATATTACCTCACCCACCTTGTTCCTCTAATACCCTGGTACTGACAGCTACAACACTGTATATAGATTTACTAGGCACAGTTGAGGATACATGATTCCTTACCCAAGATTATTTAAAGTTTTAAACAAAATAAAGTAAAATTATGAGCTTGTACCTTGTTGTGATGATGTTGGCTTGTAACGTGTGCTAAGTAAATAATATAAGTTATCACTGTTTAGGAAAGAACTCCACTGTTGGGAATTTGATGCAAGGGAGTCACACAAGAGATTGAAAGGTTGCATGTGAGTGCTTATGTACTGACATTCCTTCCACATAGATTCAGAAATCCAGAGATGAGGAGTTTTATTAAACATATATGAACCTAAGGAACAAGAATTATAGGATTAGAACACATTCATCCTTTGCTTCTTAGATTTTCATCCACATGTCATACAAGTAAAATTAATTGATGCAAAAAAAGTAACTATGGTCTGTTCACTTAAGTTTGATCATAAACTGATAATATAAAGGAGACTGTAGAAAGATCACTCTTTATGCTTTTTGGATGTTAAAACAGCATTGTTACATTACCATTACACTATTCTACCAATGTTAATGCTGTTTAATTCGAATGAGAGGTTATTTACTCTGTGCAGTATCTGGAGTTCTTTGAGATGTGTTCCCCTATGGGTGCTCCATTTCAGGTGCAGATGCACCGCATTTGCCTTTGATTGGAGATTTTTGGTAGCAGTGTCCATTCGGCCCATGGATCTGTTCCAGATATCCCTGCGCCCAATACTAAAGATACATAGAGCTGTGCAGGTGAATTACTCTCTGTTCCTACTCTGCCACAAAGTTCTGCAAAAGGAAATGCTGAGCAGAGGGTAAGGAGGCTGGGGAGTGGAGCACCTATAGAAAGACGCATCCCAAAGAACTTCTTTTACTGCACAAAGTAACCTCTCCTTCTTCTCTGAGTAGTGTCTCTATGGGTACTCCACTTCAGGTGACTTCTGAGCAGTATCCCTGGAAAGAGGAGGGAGCTTCAGAGTTAAGTCTAATACTGAAGGACAGAACTGCACAGCCAACTGCAGCATCTGAGCTAGAGGCATGAACCAAAGCACAGTGTTTAGAAAAAATATGCAGTGAAGTCCAAGTTGCAGCTTTTCAAATTTCAACAACTGGAACATCTTTGAGTAATGCCACAGAGGTAAACTGAGACTTTGTAGAATGAGCTAGCATCCTAGAAGGAGACTGGATGTTGATAGATTTGTAACATGAAATAAATCATTGAGAGGTCCACTTTGAGAGTCTTGGATAGAAACAGTCTTGGAGACTCTCTAAATGGATTTGTTCTGTCTAGATAGAAAGGTAATACCCTTCTGATATCCAAGGTATGGAAGGTAGCTTCCTCCCTGGTCTGATGTGGCTTTTGGAGAACAACTGGGAGATGAATGACATGATTAATATTAAATTCAGAAGACACTTGAGATGGAAATTTGGGATGTAGTCATAACAAAACTTTTCCCTTGAAACACTCTGTAAAGGGAGACTCTGCCATTAATGCCCTCATTTCTCTGTTCCTTGGAGGCACAAGTGTCAGCCACCAAGAATGCTGTTTCAATGCATAGGTGAAATAAAGAGCATGTAGCTAATGGCTCAAAAGAAACATCTCATAAGGGAATTGAGGAAAAAGTTCAAATCCCATACTGTGATGGGTTCTTTAATCTGTGGAAAGAGACTCATCACTGACTAAGAGAGCTTCCCGGCATGAGGGAAAACGTTTAAAACCTGAGGATCCTGGCATATAAAAAAAATGCCAATATATATAAGAACCCTTGAAGTGGGGAAAAATAAAAGGAGAAAACAACAAACAACAGAACTACAAAAACTAAATACTATGAACTAGATGAAACTAAAGAAACAAAAGAATAACTATACTTAACTATTGAAATGGGCATGCTCAACGCTCTGTCTCAGGCTGAAGGGCAACTGAGAAGGAACTGAAGACAGTTTGTCCACACAGCTCTACAGATATCTTCATACCTTGGTATGAGGATGTCTGGAGCGCATGCTCAGGCCGAATGGGCACTACTACTGAAGATCTCTGATCAAAGGCATATGGGGCACATGTGCACCAGAAGTGGAGAACCCATAGGAACACTACTCAAAGAAGAAATGTTGTTACAACGGCACTGTGTCATGCAGTTCAGGCCCAAATTTTAGGTTTTATATTAAACATAACAATAAAAGGCTTGTATTTTACAAAAATCCTGTTAATTAAATATTTTCATGGTTTATAAAAATGCAAGTATGTTTTTTGTATTTAAATACTTTCCTGAAATATTTGCAATCTATCACACAACAGAATTATCGTAGTGCATGAGAATCAGAAAGTGAAATTGGATATAAGCAGATTAGTCAAGATTTACAGTCAAACCCAGTTCAAGAAGGAAAAACAAACAACAACAATAACAGGCTCTCTATTGAACATTTGATGAGATTTTTCAAACTTTTCAGCTCTACTGTTATAAGGGTCAAATTCTATTCTCAGTTATATGATGTAAAACCAGAGAAACTCCAGTGACTTCACTGTAACAGAGTAGAAAGTATTATTAACAGCAGAGGCAAGAAAGACATTTAAATATATATGTTTATTACCTCATCTGTGTTTCTTTAAAGGAATCTAATTCTGCTCTTAGTTACACTCATGAGGCCCCTTTAATTTCAGTGGGGTTGTATAAGTATAACTGAAGGATAGGAGCTTTATTTACCATAATTTTCAAACTCTGATTGTGTAGCCATAATATTTGCCAACATGCTGGAGTAGCGGAAGAAGTTCCACTCATTCTCAGGTAGGAATCCAAGTTCGTCTTGGGCTTGATTTTCACCACAGTTATTCTGCATGATCTTAGTGCAGAGCAGGAAAGAGAAGCAGAGTTGGTTTTCAGTGAAGAGGGCAGAAGAAACTGTCTGTAGAGGGGGAAAGGTGTGTGTCAATACTAATGGTGTAATATACTTAGAAAACAAAGGAGATATTTAAAGCAACGTCTACTCTACAAACTAGGGCTGTGATTCTCTTGCTTGAATACTGCTAGCATAAATATAAATAGCAGTGTGGCCACAGTAGCACTGGTAGAGGCAATGGAGGCACAGCTGAACCATGCTCAGTACATATGGGTACATACAGAGGAGGCCGTACTCAGCACAACTGAGCCGTGCTTCCACTGTGGCTTCCCAAGTTATTGCAGGTACACTGCTGTTTATACTCACGCTAGCAGTATGCGTCCACAAGCAAGAGAATCACACCCATAGCTCATAGTGTAGACATAACTTCAGACACAAAGCTTCTTATAGTAATTAAGAAGATTCATGTGTAAGTAACTGTATTGTATTTTGGTGACACCTCACCTTATAAACATTATTCGTCAACATGTCAATTATATCTTTAAGATGCCTACTAAAGCTGTCCGTCTCATTCTCACATTCTTCCCAGTGCTCTTGGGTGGAATGCTTTCTTCTCTGCCGGCTAAGGGCTCGTACTGTTCCACATACAGAAGAAGTTGAATCTGACAGAGAAATTTGACTTTGCAGTTTATTCACAGCATCCATAGATTCTACAAAGATCTTATGGAACCACTCTAATGAAAACTGGTACATATAGTTTATCTTAATAAGATCTGCCACTACAAAGTAGAGCACAGCACCTCGAGTTGCAATAGGGAGATAGTTTTTATGTGTTTTTTCAATTGTGGCCTCTGTTTTTGCTGATGCTTCAACACGCTCAAAAATCTCTTTTGAAGTAACTTTTGTTCTTTTTAAGTTGTCAATGAGGTCCTGGTCATCTAATATGTGTCCTAAAATGTAAAAAAGGTTTTATTCAAATTGAAAATTTGTGAGCTAGAATGCAGCAGACAAATTAACACATTTTTAAAAAATAAGCCATGCTGTATTTTATGGAGATTACTTCATAAAGTGTATTTGTATTAATAAATTTAGTTTAAAAAAAACCCAAAAAAACAAAAACAAAGTTTCACACAAAACCTAACTGATGTTAGTATTGTACTTCACATTATTTGCTTTTATATGGAATTTATTGTCTTGCTGTATAATTTATATTTATCTTCATACTTTACATAAATTGTAATGAAGTTACCTGATAATTTCACACACAAGAATTAATAGAAGAAACTGAAGCAGAAGTTTATTGTTTGCAAGGCACATTAAGAAATTATCCATGTTCACTGTCACATTACTGTATAGCATATTAAGCAATTTTGTTCTATACTTTCCTCAAACAGATCCACAGTGTGTCCTCAATTTCTGTAACATTGTTGCTTACCTTCTGTTTTCTGGAGCAGTTTAAGTGACTTTTGTTCCAGTTCTCGGAGTGTGATTTGGTCAGCAGAGATACTCTCCAATAATTTACAACGTTGTTGCTCTAATTCGGGTGTTTCATGAATTACTACAGTGGACAACAGTTGGTCCTGCAAACCTTGGAATGTTACAGTGAAGTTGATCATTGTGACCACATTACAAACTGCAGGGAGAAAATGGGGGTTTGCTTTTTGCGTCGTTATGTATAATCTGAAACCACAAAGCATTTTAAGTGTTAAGGGAATAAGTAGTAATGCATATATCAACATATCTTACTCATACGTTTTCCTTTAATTTGAACTTCAGGTTAGGCATGAAGCACATTGGCAAGGTGAGGTGAGAGAAGGCAGTGCTTTCTTTGACCACGCTTTACCTGTTCTGTGAATGAAAATCTATCTAAAGAAATATATTATGAGGGCATCCATCACAACAGGATTTAAGTATCAAATGTTTCTTGTCTAGCACTTTCAATCTGGCATCTTTCAGCAACACTAAGAACACTTTAAAAATAAATTGGGTATTGGGTTAGACCCTTGCAGAACCAAAAGGGGTGGAGTGAGGTGAGGTGAGTGGGCAGAAAAGATGGCTACACGCCACTTTTATGTCCTCTTGATCCTGTCTGGGAGTTGGTTTGACTCCCACTATAAGTCAGAACGGCCTCAGGGTTGCTCTATTTTTTTTTCTCCAGAAAATCAGCAATTTCTCTTCTCCCGCCCTAGCCCCAGCTTTATCCCTGTTAAATAGGGGTGGGAATGGGAGGTGTCCCACAGCCAGGACTGAGGTAAATGGAAAAGGTATCCAGATTGTCAGGTGCTCCCCAATGAGCAATCAGCCACCATAAAGCTGTTTTACTCCACCCCATGGCAGACTGGGGCATGAACTGTAGATGCCACACGAGCAACCTGTCCCTGTGTGACCCTACCCCCTGATTAAGGACACTACACATGCAGATAAACTGAATCCCAAAGGGGTGACCAAAAGACCTCCTAAGAGACTGACCACATTTGTCTTTTTCTTTCACTCTGACTCTGTCTCTTGCAGGGGAAGGAGATGAAAAAGTACCTTTTTGTTTGTTTTGTTTGTAGAAATCCCGTGTGTGCCTCAAATGGGGAAGGACTGTGTAAGCAGTACAAATTGTGGACTGGTGAGGATGCAGGGGGTCCCACACCCACAACACCAAGTCTCACTATTCCTCTGATGTCATCAAATATCTGTGAATCCTACTGGAAAAGTTTCCTCTTCTTGTTCTGGGCCACATAAAGGCTGAACAACTTACTACTGCTGTAAGTTATTCCATTAGCTCAAGGTGCAGAAGTCTATGCAGTGGATTTAAAGGGTCAAAACTCATTGATAACTCACGTGGGCCTGCTCTAGGGATGGAATACAGGTTGTGTAGTGAAGGATGCTGCTGTCTGTATGACCTCTGCCCCATTTGCTGCAGTAATAGGAAGTTGCGTGGTGAATGACCTTATGGATTTCAGGAAGAGAAAGGATGGTCTTATGGTTAAGGCAGTTGAATGCTGTCCCTCCTCCTGCTACAGAATTCCTATATTATGCTAATCATTTCACTTAAATGAAACTTTTCACAGGTAACCACTAATTGGGTGTTCTTCACTTTATGGGTGCCTGACCTGAGAGCTTATGGTCAAATCTGTAGAAGTGCAGAGCACTCACAGCTGCCACTGAAGTCAAAGGAATCTGTGCTTTGAACATATAAAATGCTATATTAAATTAAGGTCGCCTGTTGATAGCTTGTGCCCTTTCCAGAATATTGAGTTCAGCAAAACTAAAACTTCTGAAAACACAGAAATATAAAATTATGGTAAATGCCCTCGCAACCTTAACTCTGCCCTCAGTGGAACTAGCAATAGCTACTGGCAGTTATCCGAATGCACTCCAGCTGCATTCTCTGTGTTAGGTGTAACTGTACTGAATAGAGGAGGAATAAGTTGGAGCAACTTGAAAGAGCTGTGATTGTGATATGAGGAGATCTGGTTCTGAGTCCCCCTCCATTTGTGTTATCAAAGGAAAGAGATGCATGTGTACCTTGATAGTCCAGTCTGCATCATTTCAGTACAGAATTGTGTAGTCTGTCTCAGTTGAGAGTACTGGGGTCTTCTTGCCATGGGTACTGTCATAGTGAGGGGGATATGAGAGAAGTCTGGATTTCATGATGCGCAGGAGAAAGTATAAGTTTAGGTAGTGACCTGTGTGTAAGTGTGAAGGGGCTGTAAAAGGGTATAAAGTGATTGTTAAATTTTACAAGTATGGTATTCTGTTGGGGGAGTAGGCTCATAGTTTGAACATAGGGAAGCGCAGTTTGCTCCTGTCCATTACAATGCAAAGACAGAGTACAAATATGTGAGTTATGGGTCTTGTGGGGGTCTCACTCAAAGAGGGCAGAGTTAAGGTTGTGTGGGTGTTTATCTTAATTCTGTATTCCTGGTTTTCAAAAGTTTGAGTTTTGCTGAACTCAGTGTTATGGAAGGGCACAAGCTATCACCAGGCAACCTTAACTCTGCCTTACTGGAGTTTTTTGCCATTTAACTTCCTAGTTCTTTTTTAAACAGAAAAAGAGAAATGTTGGTTTGTAGGAGTTAGTGCAGCAGTTCTCAAACTGTGGGCTGGGACCACAAAGTGGGTCTCAACCCCGTTTTAATGGGGTCACCAGGCTTACACTTGCTGGGGCCCGAAGCCTGAGCCCCACTGCCTGGGGTCGAAGCTGAAGCCTGAGGGCTTCAGCCCTGGGTGGCGGGCTCAGGCTTCAATCCCCGCCTCTGGGATCGTGTAGTAATTTTTGTTGTCAGAAGGGGGTCATGGTGCAATGAAGTTTGAGAACCCCTGAGTTAGTGCTCATTTAGGCATTTGTAGTTCTCACCTAGGTTTGCAGTTGATATGTTACTGTGGCTAGGTAATAAACAAAAGATATAGGATAGATATATGGAGACAATACCGGCATAACTATATCATTGTAGCTATGCTGGCATAACTGCATATTGTAGATGCAGCCTGCATTGATGGAAGGGATTTTTCTGTTGGTGTAGGGACACCACCTCCCCTAACAAAGTTAGCTATGTTGACAAAAGCATTCTTCCATCAACACAGCTGCATCTACACCGGGTGTTAGGCCAGCATAGCTATGTTGGGGTGTGTTTTTTCACACCGCTGATCAATGTAGCTATGTCAACCTCACTTTTAAGTACAGATCAATCCCCAGCTTCTATACAGTGCTTTTCAGCAGTAGAACTTTACATCATTAACCCCATTTTACAGGTGGGAAACTGAGGCACAGAAAGTTGAAGTGACTTGCCCAAAGTCACCCAGCAGGCCAGTGGCTGAGCCAGGAATAGTCCCCTAGACAAGTGGTTTTTCCACTAGACGACATGATTGGTACATAATTCCTAAGTGCTCCTCCCCCATCCTAACATTTTGTTAGAGAGGAATGGGGATAATGGTCATGTTTTGAAATTTTGCCAGTGTGTATTTGCTAACAGAGCTGATGAGAAAAATCTCACCCATATCTATGTGCTAAACCCTCAATAGTTTTATTACTTGGTTGTTACAGTAGCTTCAAGCGTGAGAGAGAAATCTGGTATGTCTCTCTCCTTCTCCATCTCTTGATCCCCCACCATTCCCTGGAACATATAGCCCTCTGCCAACATTTCCATTTCCCCCTCCCCTTCCCATTAAGCCATTAATTAGCACGGCAGAAGCCATTAACATGTAAGAAGTTGCTCCTTGCTGACTCCTGCCCTGTGCTGCTGACTAAAAATATCACAGGCAGCACTTTACTGGAGGGTCCCACACTACCTTGCTTATGTAGCCACAGATGCACACTCAACTAGCACCTCACTTCCATTGCCCACCTGCAAATGGGACTCCTGCACCTACTTCAGTCAGGCTTCCCCAGCCATGCCTCAGGTCCACCCAGTCTGCCCCTTCTCCAAACTGAGCCCATCTCCCATACACTTTCACCAGCTCCACTCACACATATCAGTGATGTGTAACTTAACTATTCATTTTCTGGATTTCAGATGTTTAAATCTGTTACCTTCAGTTCCTCCTCCCCCCCGACCTCCCATGGAGGAGCAGGTCAAGAAGCTCAAACAGACCAAGGGGAGCAGTGTTCCCCAGATCACACAGCAGGTAGGAAGAGGGGCTCAGACCCCTGCACAGGGGCAGGGCTCCTCCAGATCCCAGCACTCATACGGAAGGAGAGAATTCAGGGCAGAAAGTCTCCCCCAACCTCATTCTCCAATTCTCTTTTTCCCCTCCCATTCCCTCTAATCCTTACCCTCTCTCCCTTACCTAAGCCCCCCAGCTTCTCTTCCCTCTCCTACAACCCATTCCTATTTATCCTCCTCTCCAGGATACTTGCATCCTTCATGGCACAACCAAACAGCCCCTCCCAATTACCACCTATCTTGCCCCTTAACCACACCTACAGTCCCAGTTCGCATTCATACGTGTAATTTATTTTCTTTTCAAAAATAGTTCCTGTGCCTTCTGAATATTCTGTATTCAGATTGTACTTCTCAAAAAACAAATAAAAAACACACTTTAACTGAGGCAGATTTTTCTCAAATGTTTACTGTTCATTCTCAGATTTCTACTCATGGTAGATTTCAAACTTCAAAGTTACTAGAATGTGAACTTAGTGAAATGCTATTTTTTCCCTGGGGGCTGTATCTTGCTGAAATGACCTACTTTTGCATAGCTAACCCTACCCCCTAAACTGACATGAAGAGTAGCAAATTTCAAGAAAAACTGTGTAAACATGCGGTTTTAGAGCATTTAGAAGAGTTGTCCTTTACACAGGAAGGGCTTCCCAACCTTAGCTGAAGAAGAGCTAGCACTTCATTATAATATTGTATGAAATTACAGGGAGAATGGAACAGAGGGGCTCTACACATCCATCAGCATTACAGCAGGCTCAGAGGGATGTTAAGTGAGATTCTCAGTTGAAAGAATTACCAATGCAGATAAATACAGCCTAAAACAATAGCTCTGAGAAGTATGACCCCCCCCTCAATGTCAGAGTGTGTTCCCTTCCTGCCCCCCCAGTGCTGGAGAGTTTCTGATATGTGTCAAGCAAACTGTTCTCAGTTCCTCACCCCAGTGTCAGCACTGTATTTTGGGGGGCATGCTCTGAGCATCATGTCTGTTTTAAGCTCCCCATTCACAGAGGCAAGGCTTTCTCAGGTTCTGGTTCATATGTGGGGGTTAGGGAGAGGGGCTCAGATCCCCTTAGAAGGACAAGGTATCCCAGATCACCTGATGGGAATAGGAAATTGGGCTCAAGCACCTCCAGAACAACTAGCCCCCTCCAGAACCTGGTTCATGAGGGGGACATGGAAGGGAGGTCAAACCCCACACATGGGCAGGGAACCCAAGATCCCAGCTCACATGGTGGGTAGGGAAAGCAGCTCAGAACATCTCACTCTCCAAATAGGCAAGCCTCCTCCAGAAGCTGGCTCACACGTGGAGGGGCAGAGAAAGGGTCATACCCCTGTAGATGGATTGGGGGGGTTTCAGATTGTGGCACACATATGGGAGAGAATCTGGGGCTGACAGGTGCCCCTGCCCCATCCTCCTTCCCAGTGTCCCACCCCTCCTCCAATCCCAGGGGCACTGTCATAAATATGAAGGGAAGGATAACCACCTTTCTGTATACAGAACTGTAAAATCCCTCCTGGCCAGAGGCAAAACCCTTTCACCTGTAAAGGGTTAACAAGCTAGGATAAACTCCCTGGCACCTGACCAGAATGACCAAAGAGGAGACAAGATACTTTCAAAGCTGGCGGAGGGAACAAAGGGTCAGTCTGTCTGTCTGTGGGATGCTTTTGCCGGGAACAGATCAGGAATGCTCTTCATAACTCCTCAGAACTTCTGTTAAGTGAAAAGAAAAGGAGTACTTGTGGTGCCACAAGTACTCCTTTTCTTTTTGCGAATACAGACTAACACGGCTGCCACTCTGAAATCTGTTAAGTGAGTAAGTAATCTAGCTAGAAATGTGCTAGATTTCCTTTTGTTAAATGGCTGGTAAAATAGGTTGTGCTGAATGGAATTTATATTCCTGTTTTTATGTCTTTTTGTAACTTAAGGTTTTGCCTAGAGGGATTCTCTGTGTTTTGAATCTGATTACCCTGTAAGGTATTCACCATCCCGATTTTACAGAGGTGATTCTTTTACTTTTTCTTTAATTGAAATTCTTCTTTTAAGATCCTGATTGCTTTTTCACTGTTCTTAAGATCCAAGGGTTTGGGTCTGTGTTCACCTATGTAAATTGGGGAGGATTTTTATCAACCTTCCCCAGGAAAGGGGGTGTAGGGCTTGGGGGGATATTTTGGGGGGAAGATGTCTCAAGTGGGCTCTTTCCCTGTTCTTTGTTTAACACGCTTGGTGGTGGCAGCATAGGGTTCAAGGACAAGGCAAAGTTTGTACCCTGAGGAAGTTTTTAACCTAACCTGGTAAGAATAAGCTTAGGGGGTCTTTCATGCAGGTCCCCACATCTGTACCCTAGAATTCAGAGTGGGGAAAGAACCTTGACAGGCATCATTTCAGATTTTGGTGGTGGGAGGGGGGGAGGGAGCAACTTTAACCATGATACTAAGTTAAAGGCTAAATCACCATCCCTTTCTTATCTTAATCACCCTGTCTCTGTAAACAAAATACTGACTCCCTGCCCCAGGGGCACCTCTCCTTTTCAGAACTTACATTTCACACTAATGCTGTTCTGTAGTTAAGAGCTCCACCAGGGAGCTTGCACACCTCCTGTATGAAACTGGAGGGGGGGAGCTCCCGCCCTCCCCTGCCCCCCCTAATTGGCATCCTTGCCCAATCCTCATCACCAGATCGCCAACCTCCCCTCCCCCATTATTACCTACACCTTCACCTCTAATCACCCTCCCCTCCCAACAAGCATTTGCTTGTGCAGTTTATTTTCTTTTCCAAAAACAGTTTTATCACCTCTGAATATTCTCCTGTATTCACTTTACAAATCTGGGCCAGATTTAAACTCTCAGGATATGTCTATACTGCAATTAAAAACTTATGGCTGGACCGTGCCAGCTGACTTGGACTTGCAGAGCTCAGGCTAAGGGGCTGTTTATCTGTGGTGTAGAGGTGGACCACACCTCATAGGGTCCCAAAGCCTGAGCTCCAGCCCAAGGCCAACCATCTACAGTGCAATTAAACAGCCCCTTAGTCCGAGCTCTGCAACCCACGTGCCTGTGTCAGCTGGAACAGGCCAGCCACAGGTATTTAATTGCAGTGAAGATATACCCTCAGTGCCTGGGGCAGTGCTCAGATTCAGTAACATATCTCAGAGCCACACAGGTCCTGTGACACAGAAGTAATTTTCCAGATACTGTAGTTAGCCTCTCTCTCGTCACATGTGCAGTGTGAGCCATTAGGAGTGTAAATACGTTCATGAGCCTTAGAACTGCTTGGCACGTGCCTAACTGGAGAAGCAAACTCTATTTCAAATAATATTTTCCCCAAAAGGCTGGTGGGTGCCATGCACTCTGTTGAGATAATCCTTGAGCGTAACACTAGTATGATGATCTGAGCCCTGGTTTGATCTCTACCTGTGGAAAAAAGTGTCAGAATGTGTTTTCGGGGGCTGTATCTTGGGAACAACTTGGTCAAATGGCCCCAATTTTGGATCACTAACAGAACTCTGTGCCCCATGAGGAACACAAAATTTCATGGCAATCCTAGTAATCATGTGGATTTTAGAACTCTTAGAGCAGAGGTGGGCAAACTATAGCCCGTGGGCCACATCCGGCCCATGGGACCATCCTGCCTGGCCCTTGAGCTCCCTGCCAGGGAGGCTAGCCCCTGACCCCTCCCCCGCCGTCCTCCCTCCCCTATGCCACCGCGCTATGCCACCGCGCAGGCAGCACTCTGCGCAGCGGGGCTGCATGCTCCTGCAGGGCAGAGCGGCAGCGTGTCTGGCTCCGGCCAGGTGGCGCGGCTTCAGACATGCTGCAGGGGGTGGTTGGATAGATGTGGGTCGGGAAGTGGGAGGGGGCGGATAGGGAGCGGGGGCCAGGCTGTTTGGGGAGGCACAGCCTTCCCTATCCGGCCCTCCATATAGTTTTGCAACCCCAATGTGGCCCTCAGGCCAAAAAGTTTGCCCACCCCTGACTTAAGAGTCAAGCTTTCAACAGAAAGCTGGTCTTAAGTTTAACACTCTGATAAATCAGGGCCTAGGTGTCTCAGATTAGGCACCCAAAATTAGTGGATACTTTTGACCTTAATGTCTCTGTGCCTCAATACCCCTTCTGTAAAATGGGGACAGTACAATTCATTTTCATGGAGGTGTTGTGAAAATGAATTATTTAATGTTTGTGACGCCATCGCATACCGTAATGATAAGCACCACAGAAAAGACCATGAAGAAACTAATAATTTTGTCTTCAGAGCGGAGTTTATACTGTGCAGTAAATAAGGCATGTGGCACACATTCAACAACAAAGAGAAAACAAAATATTGAATAGCTACTCATTAAATGAGCACTATCCATGCTCTTACTGAACGAAGCAGGGGTCCTGAGGAAAAAATAATATGTGATCATATAAATCAATACAGTATCATAATGGATACGCACAAGGGAGTTGAATTAAGATTGCACAGGCAACCTTAATTCTTGCATTTTCTAACTTTACTTTTCTACCTTAATAATGTTCTTAAAATACGTTTTGAGAGTGTAATTTAATATATAGAACAATCTAATACAATAGTAGTTAGAACAATTGTCACTGATGAGGACAGTTACCTAAAGTTGTGGTTGTATTCAATTTCAGCATCTCCAATCCTGATGAAGTCTTTACCTCCTCTACTGTAGACTTCCTTTCTTAAGATTGGCTTTAAATTTGAATCCAAAGTTTCAGCAAGATCCTAAAACCCATAAATATATTGTCTACATTGCAATCATTATGGTTAATTAATAAGCTTAAATAATTATTTAGCTTTGTGAGCTCAAAATCAGATATACACCTTGGGTTTTATCATTACATTTAATTTCTGGAAGGATATTCATATCCTCTGTGCCCAGCCTGGAACTCCCCTTAAAGAGGGACCCAGGAACTGTGGGTACTAGAGACGCCCTGTCAGTGAGACTCCATTGGAATCATGCTGTCTAGAAATGCAAACGTGGGGATGGCAAGGACACAGAGCTAACGCAGAGGCATAAGTCCTCAGTGCAGATGGCTCTGGCATTCTGATCCCATAGCAGTCCATGTAGCTGACTGAGATTTTCTTGTATGTATGTGGTTTTATGGAGAAACTGTCAGTGCTTATGGCCTGTTCTCCGCACCAGTTTTAACACAGTGCAACTCCATTGACATCACTGGAGTTACTACTAATTTACATCAGTGTCAGTGAGGAGAATCAGGTTCCTAGAGCTTTAGACAGATGTTTATTATTAAATTTAAATAAATAAAACTACAAAGTAGTTCCATCACTTCCATTGCTCTCCTACTCTTACACCTTTGACAAGGGAAATTAACATTCAAATGCACTCTATTCTTCTTATATGTATAGTTTTCTGATGGGAATTTTTTTCCTTGTTATTTACTCAGAACCCCCCTGTGGTGGGATGGTTACCCTGCTGCGGCCCTGATGGGCTTAAAATAGCCCTGGGAGAGGGCTGTGCCAGGGGAAAAGCTGGGCTGATTGGGAAAGCAGCCACAGCTGTAGCCAGTGCCATGAGGGCCCAGCTGGCCCTTATAAGAGGGCTGTTGGCCAGAAGAGGATAGATACTCTCTCTAGCTTCCTAAAGGGAGAAGGAGCTGGCTGCCTAGGAAGCTAAGAAGGGTACCTAGGGTGGAGCAGTGCTGGGGCAGGGCAGAGGGAGCTGGGGCGCTCCAGCTGAGCAAGGCTGCAGGCCTAGTTAAGGACACACAAAAAGTACTAGCAGGGTACCTGAAGTGGAGCAGTGCTGGGCAAGGACAGAGGGAGCTGGGGAGCTCCAGCCTAGCAAAGCCCCAGGATGCAGGCCTAGTGAAAGGCCTATAAAAGGGTACTGGGGTTGCAGAGGGGCAGCCCAGAGACAGGCAGCAGGTTCAAACCTCCCTTGCCAATGATGAGTGGCTTTTACAGACTGCAGTCTGCCCCAGTGAGAGGGGGCTAGATGGTGACTGGCAGTAGCCACTGAGGCAAGGAGGGGGATGGGGTTCCCCTGGGTGGGGAGACTCAGATTGTGGGTTACTGCTGGGGTGGAACCCTGATGAGGAGGGCACTGGGGTCTGGGAGGGACTCAGGGGCCAGCGGCAGGCAAGACACCAGCCCGCAGAGGGCGCTCCTGGCTGGAAGAGCTAATTCCCAGGACAACCAACAGGAGGTGCTGCGTGGGTGAGTCATTGCCCCGCGACACCCCCCCAAAATTAAACCACACTACCTGTAGCAGAATGGAGCCTCCAATTCGCATGGCATTTTCCAAAGTTCTTAAGTAATTGGAATCAGAAGCATGAATTTGTCGTAGCTTGTCACCTTCCATTTGACAAATCCATTTGTAAGCCTGTTTCTGTGGATCAATTAGTAAAGGCCATCGTTGTCCAGTCTTAACAAGGATAGCATTCTCAATGGAGTACTGGTCGAGAGGCAAACCTTCATTTTGCCATTTACTGACCTAGAAAAGTTTCAATTTTCAATATTTTTACATTTTTGATAATCTTTGTTATTGCATGGATACAAAGCTTACAATTAACTATATATAAAGACAAACAATGTGATGCAACAAAACACAACAATCTATACTGTAAATAATCTCAGTAAAATACTTGGACCTCTGAATTTTACTCTTAGTAAATCAGGTTTGGAATCAAGTGTTCTGAAAGGGGGAAGTCCTGATTTTGATGTAAAAAAAATCAGCTGTGCCCCTCACCATCTGCTCATGTTATTACCTCATATTTTTCTGTCATAGCTGTTATTAGGGAATAATTTGGAGACACAGGAATGATGTTCTCATTACACAATCTCAGACATTCGTTTATTAGCTGCTGACGATATCCTGCTGATAACACGCCGCTGTAGATAATGCATGCTGCTGAAACAAGGGCATCACCCATAATACCTTGCAGCCTTTCGTCCAGGTTATTAACTGATTCTTTCCATCGCTCCTAACATATCCAAATGAAAGATCATTTACAATAAAAATGTAACTGTTTTTAAATGTATCAAAGTTTACTGTTATGTGGAATAGGAATTGGGAGTGTAATTGAAGTGACAGTTGCAACTCTGGACCAAGGAAAAGAATCATTACTGCAGCATCTCAATACCAACTAGTCATGATAGGGAAGACTTTCTCCTGCCCTGCAGAACAAGTCAAAATAGGGGAGGCCTCTTTCTGCCTTGCAGTACAAGGGATTGGAAATACTGTTGTACCTGCTAGAGGGAGGAAACTAAGGTGCAGCTGTTGAAAAGTGGGAAGGTTGTCTTTTATTGGGCAAGAATAATCCTCAGAAAAGCACTTCTCCTCTTCTTCTGCCCAGGGCCGGGATCTAGTTATTAAACTTGACAGGCCAGCACAAAAGGCCACAACAGCATGGTAAGCCATACGGTAATGTGGGAGAGGGGAAGCACTATGCGAAAAAAGGAGGCAGCTTCCCACCCCTAAAAAATGTAAATGAAGTAAAAATGATGCTTTTATGCTTGAATGCTCTGAGGCCAAAAAGTGGACAATACAAAAAACGAAAGGCAATACCATCTCATCCGCCAGAGCTGTGCTTAATATCGATACTCGCTGTAGACGCTGAGTTGCCAGTTCCTTTCGAGTTGCTAGCATTTCTCTCTGGGCTATGCTCTCTTGATAGCTTGCCTCTAAATTCTGTTCATGTTCTTCAATCTAATAATCGATTGGCAGATAATAGATCAAGGTTTTTATTTTTTATTTTGACTGAGGGGCGCCTGCCTGCCTGCCTGCCGTTTATCAGACTTAAGAGACCTACTTCATTGCTTCTATTACTACATGTGCTACCGATGTAACAGGCTTGAGCTTATTTAAGAAAGTAAGAGCTTACATTGCAGTGACTGACAGTTGTTTCACATTGCATTGCTCTAAAACTTAGTCTTCTCATTATTCACTGTCTGACAATATGATGTCAATCCACGAATGGCAAATGATCACAGCAATTTTGAGGCTAAGTCACCTCTAGTCTTTACCCTCTCTGAAGTATAGACACAACACAAATTTCTATTCATTTTCAAGTGGGCCTTTCCTACGTTTTGGAGCAACATTTTCCCTTGGTACTGAAATTGTTCTTTTGAGGTTATTTATTACTATTGATTACTTTTCTCTTGTTTAACACTTCCTGCATTAGTAAGTCTTTCTCTCACTGTAAAGGTCAGTGTCCCAAATTTGAACTGTAGTTGGTTGAGAGAAATGAAGCAAACCAGGAGGCACTGGAAGCTATTTCTCTGAAGAAATCACTATTTTTTAGGCTTTGCTGAAGTTTGATTAAAGGCCTGATCTTGCAGTCCTAGTGCAGGTAAAGCTCACATTGAAGTAAATGAGACATCACACAGGAGTCCCACAGTCTTAGGACTGTAGGATTGGGCCCCAACTCTCTAGTAAAGAAGTGTGTCTCCCTTCTGAAGCTTTTAAAATAAAAATAACTGGTACAAGTTTTAGTAGGGTCTAAGAAAAATATGAATATTTTCATGCTTCAATAACTAAGCAATAACATATAATAATGAGAAATGTCTCACCAAGGCCAAACTTCTTTGTTTTTCATCCAGTTTTTGATGGGCAAGTCTTAGTACTTCCTGAGCTTCAGTAACCCGGATTTGTTTTGGCTTCACCAACTAGATAAAAAGATGTATCACAGGCTACACTTCACTTTGAATGAAGAAAATGTATACAGTGTGTTAAATACCACCTACATTTTTTTGAATTTATTCAGAAAGCTAAAAGACTTTTTCCAACACCCACCTTTCTCCTGCAGTCACCCCGGTAAAGATTTTCAAAACTGGGCGTGCAAAGTTAGGCTAACTGAAATACTAATGGTTATCAGTTGGTTGGTAATGGTATTGGTTGCTAATGTTTGTACTGATATGAAAGAACTATCTGCTGGTCATCTTATTTCCTAATGCAGACTTAGACAAATATAAACTACATTTTCCCATTTCTTCACTGTACCCTCTTTGTTTAGCTTGTAGACATAAGCAAATACCTACCTTGACATCATAAGGCCATGTTTATTAACCTAGGTGCATATTACTGAAGAGGTCTCCAAGAAAAATAAACGTCGGATCTTATAGTATAGTTATATAATGACATATTTAGCTCAAGTCATAGAAAATGTGGCAACCTGTACTTTCTAACATGACTGAAAAGTCAATATTAAAAGTGAATCAAAAGGATGTCCAAATCAGACAAGTGACTGCCCAAATCTTTCATTCTGTGCATAAATTATATTATATTCATTGCAACTCTGTGCTATTCCTCCATACGCTCTTTCATGGCTATATGCCTCCTTTTGATTTGTTTTATTACTGGCTGCATTTGATTGTTTTGTCTGCCTTTCTGGGGTTTTCATACATGCAGAACATTTGAGGAAAAGCTCTTGTATAGATTAATATTTTCTTTCAGTCTGTAAAATGTCAATTGTTTGTAATAAACACATTAGAAGTTATTGATCAACCAAAGTATCTGTTTGGCTTCTAATTCAGATAGTTCAAGGTAAGCATAACTGTTTCTCTAAAATGTTCACATATTTCTCCTACTATTTTAAGACATGTATAAAATAAAATCATAAACACAAATTTAAGTTCTATGATATACTTATTTTTTCAATATAAATGAAAATATTTACATATATAGAATACAAACTCCAAATACTCAAAACATGCATCAGGAAAACAAAAATCAGGCAATTGTATTAAAAATTCTGAAATTTTTAAAATAGATTTGGAGTTCTTTATTTGCTTTCTCTGTTATGAGTCTTTAGGGTTTATATTTTCAAACTTTTCTCTGCAACCATGAGGGCTAGAGTCTTATGCTTTAAAAATTAAAATTGAGATTCTCAGGTAATTAAATGACTCCTGGAATTGGCACCTCAAGGAAAAACTCCAAAATATTGGGGGACTCAGTATAAAATCATAAGAGTTGGCAACTAAGTCATCATGGTAGAAATGGGTCATAGGAGAGAGAATTAGGATAGGGCCTTAAAGATAAGACAAGAATTGAGCCTGATGTGGATTAGAAGGGGGAGTACAATGGATGGATGAATAAATGTGGGGGTAACATATCAAGAGGCCAGAAAGAGGAACTGACCTTTTAGTAAAATAAGGATTTCAGTTTTGGCCATGTTAAGGTTGAGCTAATGGTAAGAGATCCAGGAGGAGATGTCAGACTTGCAGAGACATGGGTCTAGATGGAGGGAGGCTGCGAAGAATGTACAAGCAGATTTCAGAGTCATCAGCAAACAGATGGTAGATTAAGATGTAAGAGGACGAGATCAGCCAAGGAGAGAATTCAGAGGAAAGACCCCTGTGGGATGTGCATATGGAGTGTAAAAGGGGATGAGGTTGGCCCATTGAAAGAGATGCTGAAGGAATAGTATGAGTGGCATATGGAGAGATGACTATCAGAAAAACCAAGGGAGGGAAGAATGTCTAGCAGGAGGGGAGTGATTATCGTGCCAAGATTAGGAGGATGGAGTATTGTTTCCAAGACTTGGGCAGGAACAGGTCACTAGAAACCTTAAGAGTAGTAGTTTCAATAGCGTGAAGAGGTCAGAAGCTACAACAGAGGAGATCCAAGATGGAACTGGAGAAAGGTAACTTAAAACAGCAGTTGTGTATTGTGAGCTTGATGAGTTTACAGCTGAAAAGAGTTGAAAATTGGAAAGGGAGGAGACGGCTGACCATTTATGAGAAATCAGCGATATTGATGGATTGAAGTTTGGAAGAAGTCTACGTGGCAAGACTGGAGAGCAAGGGGTTGAGTGATAAATTATGAGGTCAAAGAATGGGAACTTAATGGTGGAGAGATCAAAGACAGCAGTTTTTTGTGAAGACAAACTTGAGTGACCTTTTTGGTGTGTGAGGAAACGTCAAATGATGTCGTCTTGCACAGTAATCCATGGTCATGTGACTGTAACTTGAAGTATTTTATTCATTGGTTCTCCCAGACCAAAGTTAACTTATCTTCTTTTGAAGATCTAAGGTGTAATTCTCTGGCAGAAAATAAAGACAAAGCACTCCATACACTTAGAGAAGAGGATTTCAAATGAAAAGCCAAATTCTGAATTGTGAGCAATGTCAGAAGACAATGCAGTTATCCCCTTCGCCACAGTGAGGATCTGAAAGCAAAGAGCTCTAAGTGTTCCTGTCAGTGGCTGTCTCCTCAGGTACTTCTACCTGTCCTGTTCTACTCCTAACTCTTCTGCTTAGCTCCTACCCTTGCTCCCTGATTTTATGTGAATCCTAGAGTCTTGTCCAACTTTCATTCCTGGTAACTGCTGCTCCCACTCCACTCCTTTTTCTTCCAATTACCCTAATCTAACCTGCCCATACACTTCTCTTACTTCCCCATCTGACCATTCTCCTGACCCCCAGGATATACCTATCAAATAACTTCCTTCCCACACCATCGCCTCACCTCCCATCTAACTCTCCATGACCATTCTACCTAAACCTCCCTATATCCTGGCTCTATTCCCTCATTCCTATTCACTCTATTTAAATCTCCATTTGGGTCCGGATGCTCCACTTCACCTCCTGCTCCATCTGTTTCCCTGCCTCTAGCTACATACCAATACGTGGTGAGATTCCCTCTTCTGAGCATCAATTTGTTAAATAAAGGGTGGTTTATTACATTATTAAAGAATGAAAAAGGAATAAAAAATTATCATTCTCCATGTACATATACTTAACATCTCCACAAATAGGGGCCTTGAGAGGAAGATTCCACAAACTTTCCCTCATGAAGATCTTCTCACATGGTTTCATTGGGAGGCAGGGTTTGAAACTCACTGCAGGCGTGGACTAGACAGTAGGCAGGCTTTGTGCCTCACCTCAGCTTCTTGAGAACATGCACCCAATGGAGCTGGAATGTCAGGGATTTCCCTGGTTGCAGATGCCCCGAGACCCTATTTAGAGACTATATTACTTTTCCTGTCAAATTAACAGAGGCCTGGTGTATGGACAATGCACATCATTTCCTAGAGCTGGGCCTGCTCAACTGCCTGTCCCCTCCACCCATGCAGATCTCTGGATGGACAGTCTTCCATGGAGTGCAATGGAAATGGGAAATGGAACTGCCTTCAGAATAGGGTTGGGGATCCTCACACAGTTCAAGGGATAAGACAGGACCCGACTGCTTGTATTACATCTTCTGTGTATGTATTTGAATATGTATGTATTACACAGACACTGAATATACACACAGAATTATTGTGCTGTGCTTATGTGATAACTGTTGAAATGTTTAATCCCAATAAATATATTGTACACACTCTTTTCACGCCATGTATCTGTTTCTATAATGGAAATATTGTTAGGCCTGTTGATTTAATCGCAGTTAACTCACGTGATTAACTAAAAAAAATTAATCGCGATTAATTGCACTGTTAAACAATAGAATAATGATTGAAATGTATTAAATATTTTGGATGATTTTCTACATTTTCAAATATATAGATTTAAATTACAACACAGAATACAAAGTGTACAGTGCTCACTTTGTATTATTATTACAAATATTTGCACTCTAAAAATGATAAGAAATAGTATTTTTCAATTCACCTCATACAAGTACCAAAATGCAATCTCTTTATCATGAAAGTGCAACTTAGAAATGTAGATTTTTTTTGTGATATAACTGCACTCAAAAACAAAACAATATAAAACGTTAGAGTCTACAAGTCCGCTCAGTCGTACTTCTTGTGCAGCCAATCGCTAACAGAAACAAATCTGTTTATATTTATGGGAGATAATGCTTCCCACGTCTTATTTACAATGTCACCTGAAATAGAGAACAGACATTTGCATGGCAGATTTGTAGCCGGCATTGCAAATTATTTTCATGCCAGATATGCTAAACATTCGTATGTCCCTTCATGCTTTGGCCACCATTCCAGAGGACATGCTTCCATGCTGATGATGCTTGTTAAAAAAATAATGCGCTAATTAAATTTGTAACTGAACTCTCTGGGGGGAGAATTGTATGTCTCTTGCTCTCTGCTTTACCCGCATTCTTCCATATATTTCATGTTACAGCAGTCTTGGATGACGACTCAGTATGTTGTTCGTTTTAAGAACACTTTCACTGCAGATATGACAAAACGCAAAGAAGGTACCAATGTGAGATTCCTAAAGATAGCTACAGCAGTCGACCCAGGATTTAAGAATCTGAAGTGCCTTCCAAAATCTGAGAAGGACAGGGTGTGGAGCATACTTTCAGAAGGCTTAAAAGAGCAACACTCTCTGATGTGGAAACTACAGAACCCAAACAACCAAAAAAGAAAATGAACCTTCTGCTGGTGACATCTGACTCAAATGATGAAAATGAACATGCATTTGGATCATTATTGAGCAGAACCCATCATTAGCATGGACGTATGTCTTCTGGAATGGTAGCTGAAGCATGAAGGGACATATGAATCTTTAGCGCATCTGGCACGTAAATATCTTGTGACGCCGGCTACAACAGTGCTACGCTAACGCCTGTTCTCACTTTCAGATGATACTGTAAACAAGAAACAGGCAGCATTATCTTCTGCAAATGTAAACAAACTTGTTTTGAGCAAGTGGCTAAACAAGAAGTAGGACTGAGTGGACTTGTAGGTTCTAAAGTTTTACATTGTTTTATTTTTAATACAATTATTTTTGTACATAACTCTACATTTATAAGTTCAACTTTCATGACAAATTTCAGAGTAGCAGCTGTGTTAATCTGTATCCGCAAAAAGAAAAGGAGTACTTGTGGCACCTTAGAGACTAACAAATTTATTTGAGCTTTCTTTTCATGACAAAGAGATTGCACTACAGTACTTGAGTTAAGTGAATTGAAAACTACTACTTTTATATTTACAGTGCAAATATTTATAATAAATATAAAGTGAACTTTGTACACTTTGTATTCTGTGTTGTAATTGAAATCAATATACTTGAAAATGTGGAAAACATCCAAAATATTTATATAAATGGTATTCTATTGTTTAACAGCACGATTAATTGCAATTAATTTTTTAATCACTTGACAGACCTAAATATTATCGATTGTTATCATATATATTGAGTTTAGTCAAACTAAATATGCTGTAACAAATTAAACTACCCTAGTCTACTGTTTATACCATGTGAATTTTATTCAAGAACATAACTATACTGGGCAAAACACTCTTACAGCTAAATTCAAGGCTCAGACTGTACACAACACACACCCAAAAATGGCCTGACGGGAATCATAAGGTGTAATTTTTGTGTCCCACTCCCAAAATTTTGCAGAGTTCACACCACACAGGTCCTCTGCAGCTGGAGCTATGGAGACCAATATTCTAGGGTGGGACCAGGAGTCAGGACCCTATATTTTGAAAGATGCACTCTTTTACTTGGCTTATTTATTTAGATTTAAGTAACAATAAAAATCACCTCTGAAGTTGCAACGTATGTCTGAGATTGCTAGTAGATTGCTTTTTTTTTTACAGAAGCAGCGTATGAGCAATCTGCATGGGGAAGTGCATGGGTCTATAGCTGGTCTGAAAACAAGTCCATTGTCTGATATAAAAGTACTTGGGACCTGAATCTTGCCCCTCTTATTTAACCAGTGTTAAATTCCTATTTCTACTTTACCTAGAACTTGCTTAAAATTGAATTTCTATAAAATATTTTTAAAATATGTTTTTGTATTTAAAAGTGAATTTACTGGTTGTGAAAAGTGTCTGGTAGGACCTAGGGAAGGAAAGAAAGGCTAAACCTCTCTTTATCCACATCACAGGAACAATATGAGCGCCTCCAAATATGTCTCAATCCTGATTCAGAGAGAGAACCTCAAAAAGACAGAAGACTGGTTTTCTGGGCTATTAAATCTTAGATCTCCCAACAAGACAAGAATGAAAAGATCCGGGGAAGGACACCAGGGATGATCATAGATGTAGCAAGATTTATATATGATGAGAGAGAGTAAAGAACAAATTGGTACTCAAAATTTATTTGGCTTTTTAATCATGCCCAGTTTCTATCAGCTTGCATAACATGGAAATGAGATTGAGTCAGCACAGATTTTAATATTTCTGTTTGTTATTCCATGTACTCTAAGGCATCTAGTTGAGTTCTTGGAATATAAGTAGCATGGGTTTTGCAAACTAACTTTCACCATTTCTATTTTGAGATTATTGCTTTTAGATGGATTGCACAGATATTACTAACAGAACTTGGCCCATGAGCTTTATTATGGGTAAGTATTTGCCTAAGAGGCTGAATCAATATTCCAGTAGAAGAACTGTTTTGCATGAAGGTTCCTACTAATTTAAATAGCTAATTTTAGTTATTGTTGAATGCATTTGTATATGAAAGGTCATATTCTAAGAACAAAAGATCTACCAAATATATTCTTATAGGAACTTGTATTAAGAGTTTTTGGAAATAATGATAATTTTATTAAATAAGATACCTTTTGTATTTCATGGTAGTGATCTAAAGCTAAAATCCAGTGACACATGGAGCAACAGGCAATAGACACTAGTCCCACTTTTGATGGTCTAAAGTCAGGTGAACTTACGTATCTTTTCAATTGCAGAAACACCTAAAAACCCAAACAGGTTAAATATTAGAACAATGATTTGAAGAGTTATTACAGTGTTCTTTGTTGCTTAAGGAGAAGACAACGGAAAATATTTTTTAGTTATGTGAAGAGGAGAAAAACCCACTATAAATACTTTGGGCAGGATCATTTTCATTGATGTAAATCCATAGTAATTTTACTGTCTTCAGTTAGATTTACACAGAATTATATCATAGAATAGTATCATAGAAATATAGAGCTCGAAGGGACCTTAAGTCATCTACTCCATTCCACTGTGCCAAAGCAGGACCCTGCAGTCCTAGACATCACTGACAGGTATCTGTCTAACCAGTTCTTAAAAACATCCAGTGACAGGGATTCCACAACCTCCCTTGGTAGTCTATTCCACTACTTAACTATCCTTACAGTTAAAAAGTTTTTCCTTATATCTCCCTTGATGAAAATTAAGTCGATTACTTCTTATCCTATCTTCAGTGAACATGAGAACAACATCACAATTCTCTTTATAACAGCCCTTAGCATATTTGAAGACAGTTATCTGGTCCTTCCTCAGTCTTTTCTCAAGACAAAACATACCCAGTTTTTTTAACTTTTCCTCTCAGTTCAAGTTTTCTAAAACTTATTGTTTTTGTTGCTCTCTTCTGGACCCTCTCCAATTTGTCCACATATTTCTGAAAGTGCAGACACAATATTCTAGCTCAGTCCTCACCAGTGCCTGGTACAGAGCCTGTGAATTGTCAGGCTCTGGTTTGAGGCGGGCAGACCTGGTAGTTTGGAGAGGTGGTCAAGAACAGGTACAAGGATCGAAGACCGCCACAGAGTTGGGTCTGGGCTGAGTTGGGGAGAGGCTGTGGGTCAGAACTGAGATCAGAGTCCATAGATAAACCAAATCAGGATTATAGCTGGAGTCCCGATTCAGGCCAAAGATTGAAGCTGGGTGGGAGTCAATCTGAGGGTCTAGGGGATCAGGAGGTGGATGCAAGGCTGGAATGGGTCAGTAACAGGGCTTGAGCGCAATCGGACAGGGCACGGGCAAGGCTGAAGCAAGCTGGAACAAGGCTCAGGTAAGGCTGGGACAGGAACTGCACCAAGGGCAGGCTGGACGCAGAGGGAGTCTGTAACTTGTGAGACAGTGGGAGGGTTCCTGGCTGAGCAGTGCTGTAGCACAGACTAACCTGACATCTGATGCCATCAGTAAAATACCTTTGCCTTGCGGTTATTTGACAGAGGCCCTGCTCAGGGATAGGCTGCTAAAGCATGCCTGAGTGCTGAGGCACTGCAGGCTCTGTTGGAGGGTTGAATCTCGGCAGCTGAGTAAGCAGTGGTAGTCTGGTTGTGGGTTTGCCTCACACAAGGTGAAGGCACAGAACAGTTTTCACAAATGCAATGGTGCTTAGAAAACAAAATGGGGGTTATTATTTGATACAGATGTATACTGAGTTCAAAATACCAAACAGAATTCAGAAGTTGTATGTAGACAGGTTCCCCAAACCATTACAACACCCCTAAACCTTGATATTAAGAAGAAAATTCTGGTGATGGAAGTGAGATTTAAAAACTTATAAAAAATTTGCCAAATGGCAACTAATCCTATCTTTTCCTAAATTAACACTAATATGTACAAAAGAACTAGTATAATAAGCTAAAAAGAGATGTGTCATGGATACTAGGAAGCTCTGTCTTACAGCCACAGGCAGTGAGAAGGAAATGAGTTGCAGGTGGACCACCTCCACCTTTGATGCCCTCCATATGAGACCACAAGGACGCTCAGGGTGTAGTGCAGCCCCAAACAGATGCTGCTGGCCAAAAAAACACATGGGGAGCATGCACGCCAAAACTGAAATAAATATATATATATATATATATATATCTCGACAATTACTCAAAGAAGAAACTACTGGTTTAATTTTTTCTAAAAGCATTACTCTCATCCATTCTTTTCTACATATTGATAGAAAGGGGAAGATTCTGTGTTCCTCCAGTTCTGCATTAAGCACTAAACCAGTTGAGTTGAGGGGAAAGGAAGCTTTAAACCACTTCTGCACCTCCTCTGTTCTGTCCCCAGACCTCATGTCAACTCAGAGCAGCCCAAGAGCTAATCTAAATTGTGCCAGTTTGTAATAGCCCTCTATGGACAATTACACTGGCACGCAGCACAGTGTGCTCATGACTTCCTGTTTCCTCACCCTCCCATCCTGCCCCTGACATGGCCCATACTTCTGGAGCTGCCAGGGAGTCCAGCATAGGTATTATGTCAGGTCTATGCTGGGAAGAGAGAGCCTACCCATGACAGTAGGATTCTGCAGCGGTTGTTTCTGCCTCTGCCCACTTTGTAGCCCCTTCATCCTGCCACAATGGCATAAAGGGGCTGCAACACGGGACTGAATCTGGCCCAGAGTTGTTATACAAAATTCAGTCTTTATTAAGACAAAATCAACACCCTTTGAAGAATCCTAGAAGAAGTGAAGATAAATTATTGGGCACCATTCCATCACTTTACCTTTTCTGGTAGATTATCTTTATCCAGGGTAACCAATTTCTTGAGGAATCCTGCATCTGCAAGGAGGAGCTTTGCTGTTGCCCAACTAGGTTTCTTTTGCAGAAGAATACAAACTGCATTCATAACAGTTAGTACAAGAGGAGGAGGATGAGTATATACTCTGTAAAAAAACAACAACAAAAAAAAACAAAAAACCCAAATATTTGAGAAAATTAATAAACAGTTTCATACAAAATATTTTTACAAAGAAAGTATGGTGCTGTATATTTTCATTTAAATCATCCAGTATTGGCCCACCTCAAAGACAGGCTACTGGATTAGATGGTTCAATAGTCTGAGCTATTATGTTAATTTCTAAATTAACACTAATTTCTATGTGTTCTTACTAATTAGTATATAACTATACTACAAAATACTATATTGTTATATGAATAGAAGGGAGAAGAAAATAAAAACAAACCTATAATAATAGAGGAAAACTACTGAGATCTGATGACACCATCCTTCACCCCTTTTCTCCCGAGAAAGGTCTGTGTAGAAAATGAAAATTTCTGACAAGTCCCTTTTGACCCAATATAGGGGTGGTGGGTGGGTCTGTGTCTCTATTTAGAAAGAGAATAAACTAACCCATAGGAACTAATTTGACACATGAAAGCATAAAGAATTAAGAGTAAAAGAGTGAGTCAGCTTGAAATGTAGGCAAGATTACACTGTTTGCACTTTCAGAATCATTTTCTTTAGTTATGGATGGAAGGAACGCCAGTGGAAACCTTTGCTCTGTTGTGTAATTTGCCAGCATCATTATTGCAGAACTGAAGACTGCTATTAGTTGGAACAGTGACAAAGTTTTAAAACAAAACAGACCTACCTGAGTTCTGCAATGTGAGCTTTGTCCAATGCATCTAGGGCAGTGAGGGCCTTTTCCAAAGCTGGCAATACAGCATTTAGCTCTTCAGTTGCTTGCTACATTGTTAAAAAAAAAAAAAAGAAAAAAAAAAAAAAGCCAACCAAACAAAACCCCCCACAACCCCCAGAAAAAAGTCAGAGTTGGCATTTTCTTTTGGCAATATGTACTTGAACAAAAACAGTTTTCTGTATATTGTAACCAACAGTAGGAAAATGTATGTTTTGCGAGTAAGACACACATAAAGATGGTGTGAAGTACTAAGGTGCTATTCATGCACAGTTACTTTTCTAAGCAGAATCATGCTTGAAAGAACTAGAACAGAGATCTATCAGTTTTTCCTACTTCTAATTTTATAATATGGGGAAGATTCCTAAAAAAACAATATCTATGCTGGAGGCATATGAAAATTTCTGCACTTTTTGGAACTACTTATTTTTACCATAAATAGAACTGGATCTTTCAAGGTTGTTAATGCCCAGAGTGTTTTTAATGCTTTGAAAAACTAGGCCCACAGAAACCAAAATCTGTAAGAGACCACAAGAGACTTGGTACCTGAGCATATTCTTCCACAACTTTTGTTTCCTCAGCCATGATTTCTTCATCCTGTTTAACAAGAGTTCGAACCTGCTCCACTACTAGTGAGTCTCTCTGAAGTTTTTCCACGAGTTCTTCTATCTCCTAACAGGAAAAAAATTTTTTTCCTTTACAAAACATTTTGACTGCAGAATTTCAAATACACTTGGTGAGATGACTGAATAGTGAGAAGGCTGAAACATTTCAGAAATGCATTGTTTTTTCTTTTTCTCATGAGCCAATCAGGAAACTGACTTGTCTTTACTGTGTCTGAATCTCCTGTCAGCCATGAAAGTGTTGAAGGAGAAAGGGCATAATATAACTCACTGTTAAGAGTGATATAACAAGTTGCTTTTTGGGTCCTGAATTTTGTGGAGAGGAGGAGGTGGAATGGGAGGTCACAGAAGATTTTTAAAGCCTACTGCAGAAAGTAATTTGTAAATACCTTTGATTTTTGCTCTATTTGAGGGCCAAGGGCAAGCAACTCTTCTTGCATTTCTGTAACCAGTGATGTTGCTTCCAGGAGCTTGGTCAGACCATTGTAAAAACAAGCCCTAAAAATAAAAATTAAGTTGTGTTCTTTTATTTTATTTGTCATTAAAGATAACAGTCCAGTTTCATTCCATGGTCTCTGCTACCTTCTGCTCTGGGAAAATCTGACTGCAGGGATGGAGGGATAGCCTGTAACAGTGGAAATCTGCTACAACCTCCCCTCCAATGAAGGCCCACAAAAGGCCGACACAGCCTAAATATTTGCAGTATGAGCTGGAGAGATGGTCAGGGACGGGCATCCAGAGGTGAGCTGATTTACCACATCCATTGAGGAATCATACCTGGCAGGGTTATTATGCAATCCCAACTGTACAGACGGTGTTGCAGGATAGACACAGGATTGTGGGGGTAATTTTGTTGCCCCAGGGAGAGATTAGCTTGTCCAGGGAACTATAATTCAACTACTTCCACCTGCTTGGGTGCCTCTCGTTTAACAAATGCATTTTAGGTGGTTTTTAATATTTTGAAACAGCCTCTAGTATACGGACAGTGTGAAGATTAAGTAAAATATAAGTTATTATATATTGACTTTGGGATCTTTAGAAATAATTAGGGTTGTCAAGTGATTAAAAATAATCACGATTAATCTTGCGATTAATCACACTATTAAACAATAATAGATTACCATTTATTTAAATATTTTTGGATGTTTTCTACATTTTCAAATATATTGATTTCAATTACAACACAGAATACAAAGTGTACAGAGCTCACTTCATATTTATTTTTGATTACAAATATTTGCACTGTAAAAAACAAAAGAAATCATTTTTCAGTTCACCTCATACAAGTACTGTGGTGTAATCTCTTTATCATGAAAGTTGAACTTACAAATGTAGAATTATGTACAAAAAAACTGCATTCAAAAATAAAAACAATCTAAAATTTTAGAGCCTGCAAGTCCACTCAGTCCTACTTCTTGTTTAGCCAATTGCTCAGACAAACAAGTTTGTTTACATTTGCAGGAGATAATGTTGCCCGCGTCTTGTTTACAATATCACCTGAAAGCAAGAACAGGCGTTCTCATGGCACTGTTGTAGCCGGTGTCACAAGATATTTACATGCTAGATGTGCTAAAGATTCGTATGTCCCTTCATGCTTCAACCACCATTCCAGGGGATGTCTCCATACTGATGATGGGCTCTGATCGATAACAATCCAAAGCAGTGTGTACTGATGCATGTTCAATTTCATTGACTGAGAAACATGTCACCAGCAGAAGGCTGACTTTCTTTTTTGGTGGTTCTGGTTCTGTAGTTTCCGCTTTGCAGTGTTGCTCTATTAAGACATCTGAAAGCATGCTCCACTCCTCAACCCTCTCAGATTCTGGAAGGCACTTCAGATTCTTAAACCTTGGGTCGAGTGTTATAGCTATTGTGACAAAGCTCTGTCCTTGTCTCCGTGGGTCCCACACTTCCTGGTGGATTTCACTAGCCTCAGAGGCTCACTGTGACCCTCCACGTAGCCCTTCTCTCTCTAGAGGCCAGGGTCACAGTCTATTGAGCCATTTTCATCATAAGCCAGCAAGGGAGGTGAGGAGAAGCTACCCTCCCTCGCACAGTCTCTTTTGTTTCCCAGTCTCAGTGATTAATCAGGGAGGGGAGGGGGAAGCCCAGGCCCGCCCTCTACTCCAGGCTCCAGCCCAGGGACCCTAATAGTAGCAGCTATCGTAGCTGACTTTCTGGAAATAGGACGTGTGCAATTCCCTGGGGCACTTCCCCACAGCAACCCCTACTTCCTCAATATCTACTTCACCCTTACCTCAGGGCCTCTTTCCTTGTGCCTGATACGGTTTGTACTGCTCAGTTTCTCCAACAGCACGGCTTCCTCCTACGGCTCCTGATTTGTGCCCACCTGACTAACTGGGAGGCTTTTAACTAGTTTCAGCCAGCCCCTGATTGGCTTCAGGTGTCCCAATCAACCTAGCTGTCTTCCCTGCCTTCTGGAAAGATCTTAATTCGCCCCAAGTGTCTTAATTGACTTGCAGCTGCTGCCATTTGCTTATCCTGGTAACAGGGATTTGTTTAGCCTGGGGCTAATATATCTGTCTCCCACTACTTTACTATAGCCATCTGGCCTTGCCCTGTCACACTATCTTTAGAAACCTCACATTGGTACTTCTTTGTGTTTTGTCACATCTACAGTGGAAAGTGTTCTTAAAATGTACAACATGTGCTGGGTCATCATCCAAGACTGCTATAACATGAAATATATGGTAGAATGCGGGTAAAACAGAGCAGGGGACATACAACTCTCCCCCAAGGAGTTCAGTCAAAAATGTAATTAATGCATTTTTTTTTTAATGAGCATCATCAGCATGGAAGCATGTCCTCTGGAATGGTGGCCATAGTATGAAGGGGAATACAAATGTTTAGCATATGTCACGTAAATACCTTGCAATGCCAACTACAAAAGTGCCATGCAAATACCTGTTCTCGCTTTCTGGTGACATTGTAAATAAGAAGTGGGCAGTATTATCTCCTGCAAATGTAAACAAACTTGTTTGTCTGAGCGCTTGGCTGAACAAGAACACTGAAGCTTTACATTGTTTTGAGTGCAGTTATGTAACAAAAACAAATCTACCTTTGTAAGTTGCACTTTTATGACTAAGAGATTGCACTAAAGTACATGTATGAGGTGAATCGAAAAATACTATTTCTTTTGTTTATCATTTTACAGTGCAAATATTTGTAATAAAAATATACACTTTGATTTCAATTACAACACAGAATATAATATATATGAAAATGTAGAAAAACATCCAAAATATTTAATAAATTTCAATTGGTATTTTATTGTTTAACAGTGCGATTAAACTGCAATTAATTGCGATTAATTTTTTTGAGTTAATTGCATGAGTTAACTGCGATTAATCAACAGTCCTAGAAATAATATCAGGTAACTGCACATATAAAATTATGCATGCTAAATGGGTAATTGTGCACACAATCTCTCTTATGCATCTGTATTCTATTGCACAATATTAGTGCGTACATGCTCATAGATTTTACAAGGATATTTTAGGAGTCCAGTTTTGAAAATTTGACCCTTTGTTTGGTTTTGATATTTTGCTCCTTTGAAAGGGGATATTTTATGTGGCTGTACATTGTAGCAGAGCACAATGGGAAATGTTATTAATTTCTCACCTGTTAAACAGACTTTTCTTTTTTGTGCTCTGTAATATGCTTGAAAAGGTGTCTATGAATTGCAAATAACTATTAGGAGTGATGTAGTAGTGCCTTTTAGTTTCCTTCAAATATTTCTCAGTTGTTTTAGATGCACTTTTGTGGATTTCAACACATACCTGGGCAACCATGTTTGTTAAGTTCTGGAAGACAACATGATTTTAAATAAGTATGAAAAAGTAAAATCTTCATATTTTTGAAATATAGTATTCATTTTTGTTTAGATTTTGGTTCATATAACATTGTTAAATGCACAGGAAATAAATAGATGTTTATTAATTAACGCTTATTATATTATTAGTAATAATAAAATAAATTAATACAATGATTCATATACTGGCATGCAAAGTTAATAGAAAATTAAAGTTATGTACTTGTAACCAGAATTCTTCAAGATTGATGTTGCATATCCCCACTCAGGGGATGTCCTAGCTGATGCAACTTAGGCAATGAAACCTTGTTGTAGCAGTGACTCTTAGAGTAATCTTGTGTTCTTCCTACCCCTCTCCTCTGTTCCTGAATATTCTGAGGGTGAAGCTATAAAAGGGAGCATGACACCCTCTGCCACCTCAACTCCTTCCACCACTTCCCCGGAGCCAAGTTTTTATTAGGACTCCAAGGAAGATAGGAAGTTGTGCAGGGAATGTGACTATGCAGAGTCTATCTCAAAGAACTCGAGTTACAGGTTACTAAACTCCATTCCTTCTTGGAGTGTCCTCTGAATATTCCCACTCACAGGATAATTTGGCAAGCAGTACCCATGAATGGATGGTGGGACTTGGAGTTCTAACTGAATAGAGAATGAAGTAGTGCCCTACCAAACTGAGTGTCTGATCTACATAGTAGATCTAGGGAACAGTGTTTTGTAAATGTATGTATAGAGCTCCCTGTACCAGCCTTACAGATCTCAGCAGCTGGAACATGTCTAAGACATGCCATAGCAGTACCTATTGCTCTGGTCCTAACCCCAGTGATGGTCTGTCCAGCACTCTTCTGTACCTCTCATGGCTCATGTAAAATGGACAATGGTACGATCACAGGCTCTGATGATGACAGTGAAAAAGATGCCAGTGTTCGGAACGTGGGTGTTTCCAAGTGGTCTTACATTCATCACTTAGTCACATCTATCATGAACATACAGCTTGCACCACAACACCATAAACAACCAAAAGTAATGTGAAAGAGATTTAACACCAGGCACTTCAAAAATAAGTTAGTTGTGAGACTCTTCAGCAACACCTCATTGAGAGGCTCTCTGACTTACCTGACAACATCAATGACATCTAAACACACTGGGAGGAGTTCAAGACCATTATTCAAAGGCACGTGCTGAATCAATTGGATAGTCCACTCACTGCCATAAGGATTGTTTTGATGAGAACAATAAGGAAATAAGGGTTTCTTCAGGTATGTTGGCAACAAGAAGAAAGCCAAGGAAAGTGTGGGCCCCTTACTGAATGAGGGAGGCAACCTAGTGACAGAGGATGTGGAAAAAGCTAATGTACTCAATGCTTTTTTTGCCTCTGTCTTCACGAACAAGGTCAGCTCCCAGACTGCTGCGCTGGGCATCACAACATGGGGAGTAGATGGCCAGCCCTCAGTGGAGAAAGAGGTGGTTAGGGACTATTTAGAAAAGCTGGACGTGCAAAGTCCATGGGGCCGGACGAGTTGCATCCGAGAGTGCTAAAGGAATTGGCGGATGTGATTGCAGAGCCATTGGCCATTATCTTTGAAAACTCGTGGCGAACGGGGGAAGTCCCGGATGACTGGAAAAAGGCTAATGTAGTGCCAATCTTTAAAAAAGGGAAGAAGGAGGATCCTGGGAACTACAGGCCAGTCAGCCTCACCTCAGTCCCCGGAAAAATCATGGAGCAGGTCCTCAAGGAATCAATCCTGAAGCACTTACACGAGAGGAAAGTGATCAGGAACAGTCAGCATGGACTCACCAAGGGTAGGTCATGCCTGACTAATCTAATCGCCTTCTATGATGAGATTACTGATTCTGTGGATGAAGGGAAAGCAGTGGATGTATTGTTTCTTGACTTTAGCAAAGCTTTTGACACGGTCTCCCACAGTATTCTTGTCAGCAAGTTAAAGAAGTATGGGCTGGATGAATGCACTATAAGGTGGGTAGAAAGTTGGCTAGATTGTCGGGCTCAACGGGTAGTGATCAATGGCTCCATGTCTAGTTGGCAGCCGGTGTCAAGTGGAGTGCCCCAGGGGTCGGTCCTGGGGCCGGTTTTGTTCAATATCTTCATAAATGATCTAGAGGATGGTGTGGATTGCACTCTCTCAGCAAATTTGCGGATGATACTAAACTGGGAGGAGTGGTAGATATGCTGGAGGGCAGGGATAGGATACAGAGGGACCTAGACAAATTGGAGGATTGGGCCAAAAGAAACATGATGAGGTTCAATAAGGATAAGTGCAGGGTCCTGCACTTAGGACGGAAGAACCCAATGCACCGCTACAGACTAGGGACCGAATGGCTAGGCAGCAGTTCTGCGGAAAAGGACCTAAGGGTTACAGTGGACGAGAAGCTGGATATGAGTCAGCAGTGTGCCCTTGTTACCAAGAAGGCCAATGGCATTTTGGGATGTATAAGTAGGGACATTGCCAGCAGATCGAGGGACGTGATCGTTCCCCTCTATTTGACATTGGTGAGGCCTCATCTGGAGTACGGTGTCCAGTTTTGGGCCCCACACTACAAGAAGGATGTGGATAAATTGGAGAGAGTCCAGCGAAGGGCAACAAAAATGATTAGGGGTCTGGAACACATGACTTATGAGGAGAGGCTGAGGGAACTGGGAATGTTTAGTCTGCGGAAGAGAAGAATGAGGGGGGATTTGATAGCTGCTTTCAACTACCTGAGAGGTGGTTCCAGAGAGGATGGTTCTAGACTATTCTCAGTGGTAGAAGAGGACAGGACAAGGAGTAATGGTCTCAAGTTGCAGTGGGGGAGGTTTAGGTTGGATATTAGGAAAAACTTTTTCACTAGGAGGGTGGTGAAACACTGGAATGCGTTACCCAGGGAGGTGGTAGAATCTCCTTCTTCCTTGGAAGTTTTTAAGGTCAGGCTTGACAAAGCCCTGGCTGGGATGATTTGATTGGGGATTGGTCCTGCTTTGAGCAGGGGGTTGGACTAGATGACCTCCTGAGGTCCCTTCCAACCCTGATATTCTATGATTCTATGAAATCATAGCACTTATTCGCTAGAAGAGAAGCGCATTTTGCACTTGGCAAAATGAACCCTCTAATCAGCAAATACCAGAGATTTATCATTGTCTTAAAGCTGTAGTTCAAAGGAAGCTGTGTGACATCAAGAATCAGTGGTGACAATCAAAGCCCATGGAGATCCAGAGTTTCGCTGATCAACATGACCTGAGAAGCTTTTTTCAAGCAACAAGAGCCATCTACGTTCAAATGGCACAATCCCTCTGCGATCCCAGGACAACTCCACCCTTCTTACGGGCAATGGCCTTCAAGCAATGTTGGAAGGAACATTTTGAGACTCTACTGAACTGTGAATCTGAAGTCTCAGGTGCCACCATTGAGTGCATTCCTCAGCATCTAGTAACAGAACCTCTTGCCACGCCCCATCTTCTGAGGAAATCTGGCAAGCCATCACGCACACACTGAGGTTGACTTGCAATCCATCCTAGATCTCTTCTCAGGAGCCTATCATAGTTTGGGACTGTCCCTCAAGAATGGGAAGACTAAAGTGCTTCACCAGCCTGCCTCCGCATTAGTTGCCCCCCTTCTCCCACAAATTGTCACCGGTGGTGAACCCCTGGAAAGTTGAGCATTTCCTTACCTTGGCAGCCACCTTTCTCAGACAGCCAATCTCAATGTGGAGATTGAACATAGCATCCATTGTGCCAGTGTGTCCTTTGGAAAGTTGCTCCGTTGTGTCTTTACTGACAGAGATCTGCAAATGGAAACTAAGATCCTGGTCTACAATACAGTAGTCATCCCTTCTCTTCTTTATCAGTGCAAGACATGAATGACGTACTGAAGCCTTCTTAAGCACCTGGAGTGGTACCAACAGAGCTGCCTTTGGAAGATTCTCCATATCAGATGGGAAGACCATCGCATCAATGCCAGCATTCTCTCTGCAGCTAACATCACCATGTTGAGGTGAAATTATGAATAGGGTTCCACGTCTGTCACGGAGGTCATGGAAGTCATGGATTCTGTAACTTTCTGCGACCTCTGTGACTTCTGCAGCTGCCAGTGTGGCGGACCCTAAGGCTGCCCAGGGCCAGGTGGCCAGGTGGCCCCGGGGACAGCCACACTGGCCAGGTGGCCCCGGGGACAGCCACACTGGCCACTGCTCAGGTGGCCCCAGGCAGTTGGCCCCAGGGACCGCCTGAGCAGTGGCCAGTGTGGCTGTCCCCGGGGCCCCCCAGCTGGCCCTGGGGACTGCCTGAGCGGTGGTCCTGGGGGCAGCCCAGAAGCACCAGCAGGTGAGCAACCCCTGGCAGTAGTCGCAGGGGTGTGTCAGTGGCTCCGGGGGCAGGTGCTACTTGATGGCCCCTGGCAGCTGGTGCCGCTTCCCTCCCTCCCCGAGCAGCAGCCCCCCCAGCTAAGATTTAGTTAGTGGTATTTATAGTACAAGTCACACACAGGTCACAGGCCATGAATTTTTGTTTATTGCCCATGACTTGTCCATGATGTTTACTAAAAATATCCATGACTAAATCAAACCCTTAACTATGAAACATCAACTTAACTGGGCTGGTCATTGTGTGTGGATGGCTGAAACTCATCTTCTGAAGTAAGTCCTCTTTTCTCAACTTAGTGGTGGTAAGAGGATCCATGCAGGACAGAGGAAAATCTACAAGGACACCCTGAAAGTATATTTTAAGAAGGGAGGCATTGCATGACTTGGGAAGAGCTGGCTGGCAATAGACTGCAATGTTGTCACATCATACATCCAGCCTCAGCCCATTCTGAAGAGAATCGCCTTCCTCAAGAGGCTGAGAAACGGCAGAGGAGGAAGGAAAGGTACAGCATCCTGGCCAGAAATTGTGCTCTTTCCGAGCAACCACCTGTTACATGTAAAGTACAAATTGGACTCCTTGGCCATCTTAAGTCTCATCAATGACTTTTCCCCTGGCAGACATCATCCTCGTATCAAGGGATAGCCGACGACAGCCTAACCCCATCATGGGGAGGAATGGATGCTATCTTTAACATTTTTCCATACACTGTCTAACCCATCTAGATAATGATTGTGAACAGGTAATGTGACCTTTATGGTTGTCAGAACATGAAATAAAGAGATTGGGAGACTTACAAAATTGCTTAGCCCTATTAAGATAGTAAGCTAAAGCAGGGGTTCTCAACCTTTTTCTTTCTGAGGCCCCCTCAACATGCTATAAAAACTCCACGGCCCACCTGTGGCACAATTAGTTTTCTGCATATAAAAGCCAGGGCCAGCATTAGGGGGTAGCAAGCAGGGCAACTGCCTGGGCCTCACGCCAAATGGGCGTCCGTGAAGCTAAACTGCTCAGGCTGTGGCTTCAGCCCCATGCGGTGGGGCTTCAGTTTTCTGACCTTGGTCCCAGCAAGGCTAATGCTGGCCCTGCTTGGCAGACCCCCTGAAACCTGCTCATGGGCCCCAGGGGACTCCGGACTCCTGGTTGAGAACCCACTGAGCTAAAGCACTCTTCGTGTCTAAAAGTATACATCTTTGACTCTTATTTAAGCATGAAGTCTAGGGAAGTGTGACACAGATGCCCATTGGTGCCAACTGGCAAAGGGTTCACTATACTTTAAGAGCAACTCCTGCCTCAGACCTGACAAACTCACTACACCAAATACACTGCTTTCATGGTAGTTATCCATAAGGGCAACAGGTGAGGTTTCTACCAAATACTTGTAACTTATTGATACTCCTAATCATTGTAAGATGTGCATACAGGTAATATTTAAGGAATAATGTATCTATTTATTGAAAATTAAGCTCCTATGGCCTTGGAGTGAAAGTGAGTCACCAAGCACTAATATGTCTCTGCGATGGCCCATTCAAGTGGGAGGGAGCTGTAACCCCTCCTTGGCTAGCTGATTAGGTAATATATTACTCAATTGTCTATTTTGCACCAACCCAATTCTTGTCATCTGAGATCTCTATCAGAGATATTTTTATGATTTCTTCCAGGTCACCGATATAAGTGTTGAACAGTGTAGGGCAAAGAACAGACTCTTTCAGGACCCCTGGAACTACACCACCTACTCAAAGACGATTCCTCATTTACAATAAAATTTTTCCCCAACTACAGAACAGAAATATTTATTGAATACTCTTACCTTTTTGCATTATTATTGATAATTCTACCATTTCCATCTAATAATGGACCAATACCATTCTCAGGATTCTTTTTGTTCCTAATTATTAAAAAACCTCCTCTGTCTTTTAACTCTACTGGCCATAGATTTTTCCTTGTGTCCCACTGCGTCTCTTTTTACAGGCTTGCTTGGGGATGTTTGGGGAAGTGGAACAGAGAGGATTGGAGGAGAGCCTGAGCAGTCTAAGGATACAAGTATACTGCAATCTGAGGTGTGACTGCAGTATGGATACCTATCACAGCTAAAAATAATAGTGTAGATGGGGCAGCATGGGCTTCAAGGTGGACTAGCCACATGATATACACCCAGGGTCTCCAGTGTGCTTGTACAGCTTGCACTGATGCCTGTGCCACTGCATCTACACTGATACTTTTAGTCATGGTAGCGTGGGCAAAGCCAGAGTACGTTTATCCATGCTGCTCTCACACCTTGGACTGCAGTGCAGACTTACCCTCAGGGGCACTGCTATAAGAAGGTTCCACCATTTACACTGCACCAGTTAGCATGTCCCATGAGTGGGAATATGCAAAGGATACTTGAATAAGAATTTCAGCTCTTGTTGCCAAGTGAAAACCTGTACAGTTTTATTACAGATGAGGACACTGGACAATACAAAGGGTCAAATTCTGTCTTAAGTTATAATTAAGGCTGCAATTTAGACACAGAGGTCACAAAGTCACAGAATCTGTGACTTCCAAAGACCTTTGTGACTTCAGCCAGCACCGGATGAGAGCTGCAGGGTCCCCTGCTGCCTGTGGAGGCAGGGAGGTTTGAGGTGCCCCCGCTGCTCCCGGATGCTGCGGGCAGCAGGGGGAACCCCCACCGCTCTCTACCGCCTTGGGTGGCAGGGGGAACCCCCACTGTTCCCTACCGTCCCAGGTGGCAGGGGAGACCCTCGCTGCTTCCAGCTGCCACGGACAGCAGGAGGGACCCCCGGAGCTCCTGGTGGCCAAGGGCATCAGTAGGGACCCCCAGAGCTCCCAACCACCGTGGGATGCAGTGGGGGACCCCTGCAGCTCAGAGCTGCCAGCAGAGGGGGAATAAGGAGCTCCAAGCCCCTGCGGGCGGTGGGGGCCCCTGGAGCTCCCAGCCCACCCCCAGCTGCCCAGGCTCCCCATTTTGTCACGGATATTTTTAGTAAAAGTCAGGGACAGGTCACGGGCTTCCATGAATTCTTTATTACTGTCTATGACCTGTCCCTGACTTTTACTAAAAATATCTGTGACAAAATCTTAGCCTTAGTTATAATGGTAAAAACAAAGCCAATAGATTTGCACCAATGTAAATGAGGGAAGACTCTGACCCTTCGTGTCTGACAATCAGGCCCTGGAAAAATATGTAAACGTATGCACTGAGAATGGCAAAATTTTCCTAGTCACTGTTTTTGCAAAAAATGAAAACTCACTTCACATCAATTGTAGCTTGGTTAAATTTTCCTTTAATGAAAAGCAGGTTTCTATAGCAAAACAGCTTTTGTAAAATTCACCATAAGCCAAGCCAAAAATGGTATATCACCATGGAAGTGGGAAAAATAACTGTATTCATTTTTGCAATGTAGAAATAATTTTATTTTATACCATCCTGACAACTGGTTTTTCTACTGCTCCCTGCTCTTGCACTTCAGCATGGAGGTCTCACTTTATATCAAATTGGTGTTTTAACAATGTTCTGACATACATTCTATGGGCCTGATTCTTTTCTCAGTTATACTAGTTTTATACCAGTATAACCCTATTGGCTTCAATGAAATTATTCCTGATTTGCACTCATGTAACAAGTGCAAAAATCAGGTCCAGACCTACATTACCATTTAAATCTCTGCTGAATTTGGCTCTGCAATTTCCATGTTGTCTGAATCTGGTATCAAATGCACAATAAATAAAAAAGTGTTTAACTACAGTTTAAAAAAAAGGTAAGTTCTATTATTACGTTACCTCATTGTCATCACAAATGTCTTCATGGCTAAAGTAGCTTTTTGCAACATGCAGGAGAGCTTCTTCAGGCCAGTTGTCATACCAGTCAATGGTAGAGCAATTAACAATGGCAGGATATGTCCGACAAAGTTGACGGAAGTTAAGTCCTGCAGGACTTGTCGCCAAAACAATATGAAGCTTGCTACGTACTCTCTGAAATAAAGATTTAATTTTGGCAGGGGGAATTACAGTTAAATATCTCTTTTCCCAAACCTGTTTGCTGGCTGGAATTATTTAATTTAAAAAATTATGTTAAGATTACTACTTTTTACTAATGTAATGCTTTGTTTTTTAAGTTACAACAATACTGTACTAATACATGATCAACAATGTAAAAATGTACCTAATCATTTTTAAGTCACGCATTTAAGACTATAAAAACCACAGTACAAAATATTAAAATACCTAAAAGAAAAGGCAGACGGCTCAAATACTTAGCGAATTTGCTATCTCATAATATCCTTGATCTTGCAATCCCTACCCATCCTTAACTCTTAGAGTAAATGGGAGTTACATATTCATATGGACTTTAGAATCAGACCCCAGTTGTGAGGGAAATTTGTTGACATACTGTGACACCCAATATTCCATCTTCACCATGTTAATATGGTTATGATATATTTTGTACGAAGTGTGCCTTGTGATGTATCATTTGAAAACTCATAATCTGCTGAATATCACTGTCCTGTTAAGATGTGTGTAACAACACTGTGTAAAGCTGTGAGATTTTAATGTATGATTATTACTGGAATATGTTGTAATTCTAGGTAACACCCACAAACCAATTTCTCAGAGACAAAGACACATTGGCATGCCAGCAAAGTGCTAAAGCACCATTACCTACTTAATTGGTTATTCACCAGCAGGGTGGGAGGGTATAGACAAAGAATTTACATTTCCTCCCAGAAACTTTTCAAACCTCACATACATGGGAGACTGTTTGTCTGTACTCCAGTGGTACAAATCCTCAAAGAGGGGAGTGGGATATAAGAATGGGAGACAGTGACCTCCACTTCACCACTTCCCCTCCATCTCTACTGACGGCAACTACATTGCTTGAAAGACAAAAGAAGCATCACTGAACTGGGGGACTGGTCCTGGCCTGGAGGTTTTCAAGCCAGCACAGACTGCTGTAAGCTTTTGGTGACAAAAACTTCTTTTTGCTTTTAAACCTATTACCCTTGATAAAGTTTAGGTATTAGCTTGTGTGTTTATCTTTTTATTTCTTTTGAACTAATTCTGATTTTTAAGCCTTATCACTTGTAATCACTTAAAAAACATCTTTCGCTAGTTAATAAACTTGTTTTGGCTGAAGTGCTTGAGAATCTCTACTTAGGTCAACAAGCCTGGTACATAAACATTCCCCAGTATTGGAATGTTGGACTATCTTTGATCTTATACTGTCCAGAGGGCTATTGAACAGTATAAAACACACATTTCTGGTGCATAAGGCTGGGACTGGGAATATGTGGGTTTCGCCCTTTATGTAATTCATGAATGGCTGGGCATAGCATTCATGTATTCAGCTGGGAGTGACTTTACGTGCTGGTGGCTATGAGTAAGCAGAGCCAGGAGGGGTTGTTGTTCACCAGCAAAGCAGTGTAAAAAGCATTTCAGGTTGGACAGCTAAGGGGACACAGCAGTCGATCAGTGCAGACTGTACCCTGTGGAATGTCACACATACCATCTTTTTAGTCTTCTTTTTATGAAGAAGAAAAAACATTTCAGCAAATCAAATACTTAAGTAAGCATCCTAGATGGTTGAATGTAAAAACAAAGGGTGAAATATGATGCAAAATATAAATTTTAAAATTCAAAACTACCACTACTAAAAATTATATGTAATAATATAAACGTGGCAAAATTTTCAAAACTTTGACGTGACTAAGTTGCACTTTCAAAAGTGATTTAAGTGCCTCAGTAACTTTTGACTTAGGTAGGCATTTTTGAAATGGCCTTAGATACAGCTACCTACTCCTGCTCACACTGATGACAATGGCAAAACTATTGTTCAACTAAAACAGGGTCTAGCCCTTGGACATTTTGATAAAAAAGTTTCAAATTCTCTAAAATTAATGTATTTGAAATAGTACCTGCATGAAGAATGAAAGAATAGCTTCTCTGCTGTTAGAGTAGTTAGCCTTTTCGGCAACAGCTGTAAGCTTCACGACAATACCTTCCAACTCTTCCTTATCAAATAAATCAAGCTCTTCTCCAGAATTCAGAATGCAGCTCAAATGTTCTAAAAAAGAATCCTAGGGTAAAGAACAACAATTAGTAATCCCTGCAAAACTTGTTACTTATTTTCTTTTAAAACCAATACATTATGACATAAAGCATTTTTTAGGGCTGAAGGCTTATCACAGTGGTAAAAATACAGCTCAATTCATCGGATGCATTCAGTGGAAATTTCATCCGATGAAGTGAGCTGAAGCTCACGAAAGCTTATGCTCAAATAAATTTGTTAGTCTCTAAGGTGCCACAAGTACTCCTTTTCTTTTTACGGATACAGACTAACACGGCTGCTACTCTGAAACCTAAAAATATCACAGATACTGTGATTTTTCTGTTTATCTGTCACTTTTCTTTGTGTCTGTGATTTTAATAAAGATGAGTTTCCCAAACAGTGGATTGCAAACCAGTACGTTGCAGGGAGGTTCTAAATGAGTCACTGGCTTGGTGTGCAGAAGAGGCCAGGGAGGGGGAGGAGTTGGAGAGTGAATATGACCCCCAGTATTCCATATGCTGGGCCCAGCTCCACACTCCAGGTAATGTGACCTGGCATAAAGGGTTGCAGCGCTGCCAGGCCAAATTTGTTTGAGTGGCATTAAAACCTGTCAGGGTCACAGGACTACTCACTCAGATTTGGCTCAGCCGCATTTCTGTCATGACAGAGGGATGGCCAGGCCAAACCTGACTGGCGCTGGAACTGTGTGTGCCAGGTTGCAATGCCTGGACTGGGGAGCCAGGCCCAGTCCTATGGGACAGGAGTCAACACAGTGGGATGTGTATAGGACAGCCTCCAGCTTTTCCAAACCCACCCTAGGGCCTCCCCTCTGCCGTGGGCTGGGATTAAGTTTGCAGTGCTGGGGCAGAGGAAGCTGCAGTGGGTGGTCGGTGCCCCTTCTGCAGGGCAAGAAGGAGGGGGCAGTAGTGGAGGGATTTATGTAAACTATATTTAAAGAGGTATAGCTAACTTTTCATATCTGGGACTTTACACACCATTGCCCCCTAAACACACGACTTTTACTAAATTTACCAAGACTGCTCTGTGATTTTTGATAAAAAATGAAGTGACAAATTTCTAGCCCTAAGAATTACTGTATTTGGATTACAATTAGGATGGATGGACCAGTTTAGAAAAAGAGGAATTAACCCAAATCTTTCCCTGCAACTCAAATGAAACCTGAAACTTCTCTAAGTGAAAAAACTGATTAACTTTACATTATCTATTAATTTTCATATGCGTTCTCATCCTGCTTTTTTGGCTAAAACTGGAAAAACAAATCCCACAAAAGAGGCCATTTTCTTATTGTTTCTGATCCCATTAACAAAAATGCTGAAATTTTATATGAAGATCTACTCTTGTCAGGTTTCCAGTCCAGTTGTCCGAGCAAAGAGATTTGCTCTGCACAGGCACCAGAACAAAGTATTGAAAAATTCCCAATCACTGATAGCACCAAATATTAGGTTTTTGTCTTCATTAGGCACATACATATAATATACACAAATACAAAAAATACAGACAATGATGCATGTAGGTACATCATGAAATACATGGCCACGAGTGCCTTTTGTAGCATAAAGTCAAATACCTCGTTCTTTCAACTATGGGTGAACTGTGAATATATCTTGGTAACTAATCAACTTATTGAAATGTATGATCGCTTTTAAATGTTTCATTTCCTTCTTTCTGTTCAAATTGGTGCCTATTTTTTCACATCAGTGTGAAATAAGACGTTTCTCACTATATAGCAATATTGCACTACTGAAGTCAATGGGAGTTTTGCTATTGACTTTAAAAGAAAGCAGGACCAAACTTTTAAAGAGCCCAATTTTCAGCCCATGGTCTCCATTTGTTTGTACAAAACGTATTTGTACCCGCACAATGGTACAACTCTAAAACAAACATGCATGCAAGTACTCTAACTTTAGCAAAAACATCATGGAAGAAAGCATTTACCTGAACTATATCTGAATCAGTGATGAGCAAAACAGTGTTCTGGCCCTCCAGCCCTGTTTGTCTATAGACTCTTTTCAGGTCCTCTCTGAAATCTGTGTAGTTGTAATTGTGGGTAACAGACAATCTAAAGAGGCTACAGTTTGATAAGTAACAGGCTAGGGTTGCACAGGTTATTTTCCCATTTCCATCCAGGCCAACCTGCAGAAAGATACCATTTATTTATTTATTTATTTATATATATATACACACAAACACACACACATATGCAGATGGTTTGAGAATCCTTTCACTATACAATAGATTGAGAGGAAAACATATAAAATGAAATAACTGTACAACTACAGATATTAGAGAGACAAGGAAGATGAGGTAATATCTTTTATTGGTGAGAAAAGTTGGTCCAATAAAAGATATTACTGCACCTGCCGGGTCTCTCTCCTGGAACCAATATGGCTACAACAACACTGCATACAACTACAGAGATAACTATCAAGTCAGCGGACAGTTGCTGCAGCAGTTCTGCCACTTGTGTGTGTAGCTTTGGAAGGTAGCATGCAGACGTTTCCACTTTTTCTGTGCACCAGTTTACTTGCTTCAGTTAGAGTACTGAGATGACATAAATGCTATGCAGCAGGACTTGACAGATATTTAAACATCTTTATACGATTCCATTCACTTGAGGCAATTTTTATTCATTATTAATAACATTTACCCCTTGTAAAGGGATTTCAACACTCTTTAGAACAGTAGATAAATATTATTAACTTCATTTTACAGATAGAAACACTGAGGCACAGAAAGGTTAAGCTGTCTGTCCATGGTCATAAAATGAGTCACTGGTATAGCCAAAAATAGAACCTAGATCTTTTAACTTCCAGGTTCTTGCCATTGATAGTAAACCATCTTGCCTTCTAAATTATCATCAGATATTGTAGTACAGAGTAGGCAAGTGTATTTAGAACTAGATTCACAAAAGGACTTAGGTGCCTAACTGCCACTTCAGGTCCCTAAATCACAGAATCAAACCACTGGTTACCTGCCCCTGAACCCTGTAGGTACCTAAAAATCACTCTGTGCCTATTTTTTTGCAGTAAGAGTTCCCTAATCAGCAATGTCTCTGCTTCTGAACATGTGCACTGAAGGTTCATGCCAGGTATCTGTATGCCTATGACAATTTACATCGTCCATACTGGCCCTTATGTCTGTCATTATTTGGAGAGGTTGACTACATCATGAAAGTGGAGTTATGGCCCTGAGCTCCAAAATGTCAACAGGAAGGATGGACTTCTGAATAGCCCAGCTGCCCTGGATAGTATTATCTTGCAGATGAGCTCCCCATTCTAGAAGGTATTTGTCCAAAACTACTGTGACAGTGGGGGAAGTAGGGAAGAAGAGAGAGATGGTTGATGATATTTCTGAGCATATCTTGTCTGGATTCTTCCACCAATCGAGGGAAAGTAGCATATGACATGGAATGGAAAGAAGTTTGTTTAGACTGTGTCTGCTGGGGATATAAACTGCTCTGAGTCAGGCCTGGAAGCAGTAGAGATATAGGTAAGCAAGCGTAGGGTGACCAGATGTCCTGATTTTATAGGGAAAGTCCCAGTATTCGGGGCTTTTTCTTATATGAGTGCTGTGATACAGCATGGCCAGAGGGCAGTAGAAAAGTGTTAGAAGGGAGCCTTATTCCCTGTAGAGGGAAGAAAGTTTGCTATAAATTAATTAGAGCACCTGAAGCCAGTCACATGATAAAAAACTCCTGCTTCAATCAGACAAGAGGAGGAGTTGAAGCAGAGTGGACTGGTATTGGAGCAGAGAGCAGTTTGGAGGAGTTGAAGCAGAGTGGATCGATGTGGGAGTAGAGAGCAGTTTGGAGGAGTTGAAGCAGAGTGGATTGGTGTTGGAGCAGAGAGCAGTTTGGAGGGAAGCAGAGGAGAGTTTGGAGAAGTGCTGCGGTGGGCTAAGAAGACCAAGACCCTAGGTAAAGGGACACCTGGTTTGTGCAGAGGGAGGGCAGGAAGCCCCACAAGCTGAAGGGAAGGAGAGGGAAGTAGCCCAGGGGAATGAACCGCTAGTTCTAGTGGTTTACTGCTATTCCTAGGGCCCCTGGGCTGGGACCCGGAGTAGAGGGTGGGCCTGGGTCCCTCCCTCTCCACTCCCCTCCTCTAGGACACTAGTGGGGCAGTTAATACCCCAGTTAAGGGGCAAGAAACGGTGCCCTGAACACCCACCCAAGAAGAGAAAGCATGAGACCCATCATAGTAGTGCTGGCAATTTGCCACAGTGCCTATTACCCCCCTCCCAATTTTTCACACTTGCTATCTGGTCACTCTAGGTGAGTGTGTACGTGACAAAGGTGCATGTGCCATGTGACTAAGGAATTGTAGACATGACCTGGCAGCTACCTGAGAGCTCAATTCAACTCAGCAGTAAATGTGAATCCTCTGGTATGTAAGCTCTGGGTGTTGTAGCATCAAAAATAGTTCCTGTGAACTCTCTTCATTGCACAGGTAAGAGGCAGGACTTTCTGGTGTTGTGCTGAAGGCCAAGCATATTGAATAGTTATAGCTTTCTCTACAGCAGCTCAAACTTTGATGTAGGAATGTCCCTTGAGAAGCCAACCATCAAGATAGAGGAAAATCATTCCCCATCAACGAAGCGGTGTGGCAATTACTGCCATAAATTCAGTGAACACGCAGGGAGTGGCAGAGTCCAAATGGCAGGATCCAATATTGATAGTGGTTCTGACCAACAAGTGTAGAAACCTCATGAGAGAGGTGTATTGCGATAGGAATATATTTGAGGGTTGTGAATCAATCCTCTGAATCTAGGGATGGTATGTTAGCTGCAAGTGTCATCACCTTGAACTTCTGTACCTTGACAAAGGTACTCCCCATCCTGAGATCTAGGATCAATCTCCATCTGTCCTTCTTTTGTGGAAGCCAGGCAGTATTTGTAATAGAATTCCCTTCCTCTGTACTGAGAGGGAACTGGTTCCACAGCTGCAATGTGGAGGAAGGACAGAACCTCTTGCCTCAGGAGAAGTTTGGGAGACATGTCCCAGAAAAGGGATGGGTAAGGAGACTATGGAGTGGAAATGGATGGAGTAGTCCAATTTTATAACCTCCAAAACCCATCTGTTAGAAGTAATCTGCTCCCAAGAGGTGTGGAAATGGGAGAGATGATTTCCAAAAGGTCAGAAGACAGATTGGGTTGGATGATGCAGCAACAGATCCAGGGTGAGGGGATGTTCTTGACTCTCAACCAAGGCATCAAAACAAAGGCTTGGCTGATGATGGCTGTTGCACTGATATAGGTGGAGCAGTTCAGAATTTTCCCTTCTACGTTCTGTGTTTCTTTTTGGGTAATTCTGGTGATATGTGATAGGCAGAGAATGGAGATGCATAGGATCTCTGGGCTGTCTAAGACCAACTAATTCTCCCTTTGTTTGCAGGTATGTTTACCACCAGTGAGCAAAGGGTTGCCCTGGAGTTTTTAAGAGAAATGTGGGGACTCACCACTTGACTCGCTAAACAACTTGAGCCCACCAGAGGGAAGTCTTCTACAATATTTTGGACCTCACATGGGAGGACTGAGGACTGTAGCCATGAAGCTTGGCCCATAACAGCAAATGTCAAGATGGAATAAGCTACAGTGTCAGCTGCAGTAAGAGAAGCTTGTAAAGTCATTCTTTTCAGGAGTTGGCCCTCAGCAAGGGTAGCCTGAAACTGTTCCTTGTGTTCTTGTGGAAGATGTTCAATAGAGAATTTGAATTTTGTGTAGCTAATGTAATTGTATTGTATTTAGCAAGAATCACCTGGCAATTAGCAATTCTGAATTGCAGGGTGGTACACATCCAGTGGATCACCCATTGGGGCACACATGAAGAAGAACAGTGATCGATGATGGCACTGATATCCTGACCTGTTCCAGAAAACAGTATTGTCTGGGCCACGCTGGTGTGATGAGAATTATGGAAGCTGAGTCTTGTTTGAACTTCATTAAAATGCTTGGAATCAGCGGAACTGGAGGGTAGCACAACGAAAACCTATAGACCCTGAGATCATGAATGTGTCAGCTACAGAGCCTGCATTGATTCCTGCCTTTGTGCAATATCTCCAACACTTTTTATTGAGGTCTGTGGCAAACAAAGCCATATTATAACCCCATTTGCAGAGAATCGTAACAAGTAATAGATGTCTTCAAAGATCATTTGTAGTCTCATGCAAACTGTTTGCATGAATGTTCCAAAAACCTGGCAGATGAACTACTTTCAGGGATACCTGATGTTGTATATACCATTCTCAAAGTAGCATTTCTTGATATAAAGGTGATGCTCTTGGCTCCTCCTCCCCCCAATTGTCTGTTTATATAAAACATGGCAGAGGAATTGTCCATCCTGATTTGAACAACCTTGCCCTGAATCAGATGAAGAAAGAATATAATCCAGATAAATTGTTTGAAGTGCCAACATGTTTATATGTAAAAGGATCACTTTCTGAGATCATAATGCTTGAGTCTGATGTAGAATGTAAGCCCCCTGTCATAAATATAAAGGGAAGAGTAACCACCTTTCTGTATACAGAACTATAAAATCTCTCCTGAACAGAGGCAAAACCCTTTCACCTGTAAAGGGTTAACAAGCTAGGATAACCTCACTGGCACCTGAACAAAATGACCAATGAGGAGACAAGATGCTTCCAAAGCTGGAGGGGGGGACGGACAAAGGGTCTGACTATCTGTGTGATGCTTTTGCTGGGAACAGAACAGGAATGGAGTATTAGAACTTGTCAGTAAGTAATCTAGCTAGAAATGTGTTACATTTCCTTTTGTTTAAATGGCTGGTAAATAAGCTGTGTTGAAAGGAATGTATATTCCTGTTTTTGTGTCTTTTTGTAACTTAAGGTTTTGCCTAGAGGGATTCTCTATGTTTTGAATCTGATTACCCTCTAAGGTATTTACCATCCTGATTTTACAGAGGTGATTCTTTTACTTTTTCTTTAATTAAAATTCTTCTTTTAAGATCCTGATTGCTTTTTCATTGTTCTTAAGATCCAGGGGTTTGGGTCTGTGTTCACCTGTACAAATTGGTGAGGATTTTTATCAAGCCTTCCCCAGGAAAGGGGCTGTAAGGCTTGGGGGGATATTTTGGGGGAAGACGTCTCCAAGTGGGCTCTTTCCCTGTTCTTTGTTTAACATGCTTGGTGGTGGCAACATAGGGTTCAAGGACAAGGCAAAGTCTGTACCTTGAGGAAGTTTTTAACCTAAGCTGGTAAGAATAAACTTAGGGGTCTTTCATGCAGGTCCCCACATCTTTACCCTAGAGTTCAGAGTGAGGAAGGAACCTTGACATGGTGGGAGCGATGGGATCATTTTGAGATTTTTTGGGGGGATCATTTTGAACCAGAAGCACAGTAGGATTTTAAAAGGACATTTTTTTTCCGTTTGGGCTGCTTGGAAGCAGGTTTTAAGCTGAAAGCAGTTAGAGTTTTTCTGTCTCTTCCTGGGGACCAAAGCAGAAGGCATAACAAAGGGATCTTCCTTTTGTGAGCTGGAGTTTTCTCTACCTAAAGGCAGGGTAGTTTTTCCCTGCAGGGAAATTCACAAGTTTTTCACAGATCTAGAGCGTTTTTCTGTTTTTTGCCTGGAGACAGAGGTGTTAGCTATTTTTTCCCCCTGTAGGCTGAGAATAGCTATCACAGAACATAGGTATCAGGTTACAGCGACAACAAAAATTTACAAGCCAGTTTTTGGGGTTTTTTTTTTACTCTCGGGTGTAAAGTTAGTTAAAAACAGAGAGGCTAAGATGACAGAACCCAAGGCAGAAAAAGCCATAGAGGCTTCCCACAGGAGAGAAATGGAGGTAAAGGAAAAAGAATGGAAGCATGCTGAGGAGGAAAAAGAGGCTGCCCACAGGAGAGAAATGGAGGCAATGGAAAAAGAGTGGAAGCATGCACTGAGATGGAGAAAGCAAAGGCTCAGCAGAATATACCGGATAACCCTAACAATCCTTACCCAACAATCCACAAATGGGAGCGACTATGTCCACAATATGATGAATCCAGTGATATTGCTGAATATTTTCTCACCTTTGAGAGATTGTGCACACTCCATCAAATTCCTGAAGCTCACAAGATGACCACATTGGTCGCAAAATTGACTGGAATAGCTCTGGACATATTCAATAAGATGCCTATCGATGAGGCTTCTGACTATAATAAATTCAAGAATTTGGTTTTAAAGCAATTTCAAGTTACACCTGAAACTTACAGAGTAAAATTTAGAGCCCTTAAGAGAGGACCTGGACTAAGTAACGTGGCTATCTAAACTAGATAAAGGATCTGTTCGATAAATGCATCACCGGAAGGGGTGTAACTAGCTTTGAAGGAATGTGTGATTTGATGGCTCAGGAGCAATTCCTGAATATGTCCAAGGAGGAAATAAAACAGTGTTTATGGGATAAAAGAAATGGACTCAGCAGAAAGTCTTGCTTCTTATGCTGATCAATATGAGCAGTACCAGACCGCCAGAGAGGCGGGGCAAACTGGAACAAAATGGGTGGAGGGAAGAGAGAGAAACAACCCTGCTCACAGTTGGAGCGGATACCAGAAGGGACAACCTCAGACCACACCCTGCTACTAGGGGCAGCCCAAGGCCCCAACTACACTCCAAGGAACACTCCAGACACCTTATCATCCCGCCACACCATTCTCCAGCAACCCACCTCGCTCCAGTGACCCGTCAGCTGGACGATGTTTTAAATGTAACGAGCCGGGGCATGTAAAGGCCAACTGCCCCAAGAACCCCAACAGATTACAAGTCATTGCACCGGAATCACACCCAGAGGTCCTCAGGCCCAGATACCTCCCAGATACCCTCAGAGCAGAGGGAAACTGTGGGTGTGGGTGGGAAGAAGGTCACCGCGTGGAGGGACACCGGAGCACAGGTGTCAGCTATCCATGCTTCCATGCAACCCAGAGGCCCAAGTGACGATTCAACCCTTCAAGTCAAACTCTTTTGACTTGCTTACAGCCTAGTTGCCTGTCCAGTACAAGGGCTGGTCAGGAACGTGGACTTTCACAGTCTATGATGATTATCAAATCCCCATGCTGTTGGGGAAGACTTGGCCAATCATGTGAACCTAGCCAAGAGGGTGGGAATGGTCATCCACAGCCAGCCTAAGCATGCCGTCACGCCTAGCTCTGTTCCGGAAACTTCTACCAGGACCTGGTCAGAGGTAATGGAACCGGACCCCATGCCAACGTCTGCAACAGCAGTAGTAGATCCCGTCACAGAGACCCAGACAGAGCCAGTCTCAGAACCAGAACCGGTGGAACAACCAGCACCAGAACCATTGCCAGCACTGAATCCAGTACTTGCAACCCCAACACCAGCGGGTCCCACCAAACCTGCACTGGCAGCAGCAGATAACCCTACACAAGAGGCTCAGCCAGAGCCTGAACCCCAACATAGTGCACCAGCGGAGAGCGGGTCACAGTCAACGGAAACAGCCCCATCCCCTACATCGCTTCCAGAGGGACCAACCCCAGATCCACAATCCAATGAGGAACTGATGTCTCCAGCATCAAGGGAACAGTTCTAGACCGAACAGGAAGCACATGAAAGCCTCCAAAGAGCTTGGACGGCGGCACGGAGCAATCCACCGCCTCTCAGCTCTTCTAATCGATCCAGGTTTGTTGTAGAAAGAGGACTTTTATACAAGGAAACTCTTTCTGGTGGACACCAGGAAGACTGGCATCCTCAGAGACAGTTGGTAGTTCCAACTAAGTACCGGGTAAAGCTATTAAGCTTAGCCCACAATCATCCTAGTGGCCATGCCGGGGTGAACAGAACCAAAGACCATTTGGGAAAGCCGTTCCTCTGGGAGGGAATGGGCAAGGATGTTTCTACCTATGTCCGGTCCTGTGAGGTGTGCCAAAGAATGGGAAAACCCCAAGACCAGGTCAAAGCCCCTCTCCAGCCACTCCCCATCATCGAGGTTCCATTTCAGTGAGTAGCTGTGGATATTCTGGGTCCTTTTCCGAAAAAGACACCCAGAGGAAAGCAGTACATACTGACTTTCATGGATTTTGCCACCCGATGGCCGGAAGCAGTAGCTCTAAGAAACACCAGGGCTAAAAGTATGTGCCAGGCACGAGCAGACATTTTTGCCAGGGTAGGCTGGCCCTCCGACATCCTCACAGATGCAGGAACTAATTTCCTGGCAGGAACTATGGAAAACCTTTGGGAAGCTCATGGGGTAAATCACTTGGTTGCTACTCCTTACCACCATCAAACAAATGGCATGGTGGAGAAGTTTAATGGAACTTTGAGGGCCATGATATGTAAATTCGTAAATGAGCAGTCCAATGATTGGGACCTAGTGTTGCAGCAGTTACTCTTTGCCTACAGAGCTGTACCACATCCCAGTTTAGGGTTTTCACCATTTGAACCTGTATATGGCTGAGAGGTTAAGGGGCCGTTACAGTTGGTGAAGCAGCAATGGGAGGGATTTACACCTTCTCCAGGAACTAACATTCTGGACTTTGTAACCAACCTACAAAACACCCTCCGAACCTCTTTAGCCCTTGCTAAAGAAAACCTACAGGATGCTCAAAAAGAGCAAAAAGCCTGGTATGATAAACATGCCAGAGAGTGTTCCTTCAAAGTAGGAGACCAGGTCATGGTCTTAAAGGCACTCCAGGCCCATAAAATGGAAGCATCGTGGAAAGGGCCCTTCACAGTCCAGGAGCGCCTGGGAGCTGTTAATTATCTCATAGCATTCCCCACCTCCAACCGAAAGCCTAAGGTGTACCATATTAATTCTCTAAAGCCCTTTTATTCCAGAGAATTAAAGGTTTGTCAGTTTACAGCCCAGGGAGGAGATGACACTGAGTGGCCTGAAGGTGTGTACTATGAAGGGAAAAGTGCAGGTGGTGTGGAAGAGGTGAACCTCTCCATGACCCTTGGGCGTATGCAGCGACAGCAGATCCAGGAGCTGTGCGCTAGCTACATGTCGATCTTCTCAGCCACCCCAGGACTGACTGAACGGGCATACCACTCCATTGACACAGGTAATGCTCACCCAATTAAAGTCCAACCTTACCGGGTGTCTCCTCAAGCTAAAACTGCTATAGAACGGGAGATGCAGGATATGTTACAGACGGGTGTAATCCGCCCCTCTGGCAGTGCATGGGCATCTCTAGTGGTTCTAGTTCCCAAACCAGATGGGGAGATATGTTTTTGCGTGGACTACCATAAGCTAAATGCTGTAACTCGCCCAGACAACTATCCAATGCCACGCACGGATGAACTATTGGAGAAACTGGGATGGGCCCAGTTCATCTCTTTGGACTTAACAAAGGGGTACTGGCAGTACCGCTAGATGAATCCGCAAAGGAAAGGTCAGCCTTCACCACACGTCGAGCTGTATGAATTTACTTTACTCCCTTTCGGGCTGCGGAATGCACCCGCCTCCTTCCAAAGACTTGTAGATGGTCTCCTAGCAGGATTGGGAGACTACACAGTCGCCTACCTTGACGATATGGCCATATTTTCAGATTCCTGGGCAGAATACCTGGATCATCTACAAAAAGTCATCAAGCGCATAAGGGAGGCAGGACTAACTGTTAAGGCTAAGAAGTGTCAAATAGGCCTAAACAGAGTGACCTGCCTTGGACACCAGGTGGGTCAAGGAAATATCAACCCCCTACAGGCCAAAGTGGATGCTATCCAAAAGTGGCCTGTCCCAAAGTCAAAGAAACAGGTCCAATCCTTCTTAGGCTTGGCCGGATATTACAGGCGATCTGTATCGCAATACAGCCAAATCGCCGCCCCACTGACAGACCTAACCAAAAGGAAACAGCCAAATGCCGTTCAGTCGACCAAAGAGTGTCAGAAGGTCTTTAACCAGCTTAAAGTGACACTCATGTCTGACCCTGTGCTAAGGGCTCCAGACTTTGACAAACCGTTCCTAGTAACCACAGATGCATCCGAGCATGGTGTGGGAGCAGTTTTAATGCAGGAAGGACCGGATCAAGAATTACATTCTGTAGTGTTTCTCAGCAAGAAGCTGTCTGACAGAGAAAGCAACCGGTCAGTCAGTGAAAAAGAATGTTACGCCACCGTCTAAGCTCTGGAAAAGCTACGCCCATTTGTTTGGGGATGGCGTTTCCACCTACAAACTGACCATGCTGTGCTACAGTGGCTTCATACCGCCACGGGAAATAACAAAAAAAAAAACTTATTTGGTGGAGGTTAGCTCTCTAAGATTTTGATTTCGACATCCAACACATCTCAGGAGCTTCTAACAAAGTGCCTGATGCACTCTTCTGTGAAAGTTTCCCAGAATCAACTGGTTAAAATCATCTTTGAGATGTGGAAAATATTGTTAGTCTTTATACACTTGGTAGTATATTTAGAGGTGCATGTGTTTTATTAACTCTGTTTTCTCCTAGAGCTCCAGGAAGAAATCACAGCCAGTGTTTCACCCTATCTGTGATTTGGGGGGCGTGTCATAAATATAAAGGGAAGGGTAACCATCTTTCTGTATACAAAACTATAAAATCCTTCCTGGCCAGAGGCAAAACCTTTTCACCTGTAAAGGGTTAACAAGCTAGGATAACCTCACTGGCACCTGAACAAAATGACCAATGAGGAGACAAGATGCTTTCAAAGCTGGGGGGGGGGGGAACAAAGGGTCTGACTGTCTGTGTGATGCTTTTGCCGGGAACAGAACAGGAATGGAGTATTAGAACTTGTCAGTAAGTAATCTAGCTAGAAATGTGTTACATTTCCTTTTGCTTAAATGGCTGGTAAATAAGCTGTGCTGAATGGAATGTATATTCCTGTTTTTGTGTCTTTTTGTAACTTAAGGTTTTGCCTAGAGGGATTCTCTATGTTTTGAATCTGATTACCCTCTAAGGTATTTACCATCCTGATTTTACAGAGGTGATTCTTTTACTTTTTCTTTAATTAAAATTCTTCTTTTAAGATCCTGATTGCTTTTTCATTGTTCTTAAGATCCAAGGGTTTGGGTCTGTGTTCACCTATGCAAATTGGTGAGGATTTTTATCAACCTTCCCCAGGAAAGGGGATGTTTGACTTGGGGGGATATTTTGGGGGGAAGACGTCTCCAAGTGGGCTCTTTCTCTGTTCTTTGTTTAACATGCTTGGTGGTGGCAGCATGGGGTTCAAGGACAAGGCAAAGCTTGTACCCTGAGGAAGTTTTTAACCTAACCTGGTAAGAATAAGCTTAGGGGGTCTTTCATGCAGGTCCCCACATCTGTACCCTAGAGTTCAGAGTGGGGAAGGAATCTTGACACCCTCTAACCTAGTTTGGAAATATCTATTATCATTGTTAGAGATGGCTGAAGAAGCACAATGGAAAGCGCACACAAACTTGAGAAGGGTCTAAATCATTAGTGAAGAGATATCAGAACTTGAGGAACAATGACAATCATATTTATGCTTTATGTAGATAAACTGTTGTCTTCAACCATAAATGGAGGACGAAGTCATAGCCTGGCAAGAGTAGTGAGAAACACACATGATGCCATGTGCCTTCCTAGTCTCAGGCACATTCTGACCGTCATTACATAATGTCTTTGTACATGCAGGAGGATATTCACTAGGTTGTCAAATCTGGTTATGAGGAAGATATACGGATACTGTATTGAAATCTATCGAAGTACTGATAATTCTTTCTCAAAAAGCACAACTTGTAGAGGGAACATTGGAGACAGACTGACTTGAGTAACCAGGATCTGAGTCAGTTCTCATGGATGTATTTAGAAATACATTCTGAATTTAATGTCTTTGTTCTGAGACAGTTTGCTGAAAGAACTGCAGCTAGCACATTCATTAGGAATATGTCCTTCACCTAGACAGTAATGACACTTTTTGTAAGTATTTCTGGGCAGTGTAGCAACATTACTTGAGGGGCATGTTTTGAAACCAGGAGATTTAGAAGCTGGCATAGTTGCCTATCACTCAGTACTGGAACCCAACTAAATGTTAAAAATATCTTAAAATACTAACACTAAAATACTAATAAAAAACTAATCTAAAGCTGACTAAAAACATTTACAACAAACTAAACTACTTGAGTTTAAAGTGGTGGTAAGAGACTGCTAAAGTATTCAGTCTCTACCCTAAGCCTGTGGTTGAAGGAACTAAGAGGTAGTTGGTCCACCCTACTCTTTTTTGCCCTCCAGAGGGAGCACACAAGGGCATTCACAAAAAGAAAAGGAGTACTTGTGGCACCTTAGAGACTAACCAATTTATTTGAGCATAAGCTTTTGTGAGCTACAGCTCACTTCATTGGATGCATACTGTGGACACTGCAGAAGACATTATATACACACAGAGACCATGAAACAATACCTCCTCCCACCACACTCTCCTGCTGGTAATAGCTTATCTAAAGTGATCACTCTCCTTACAATGTGTATGATAATCAAGTTGGGCCATTTCCAGCACAAATCCAGGTTTTCTCACCCTCCACCCCCCCACACACAAACTCACTCTCCTGCTGGTAAGTGACCACTCTCTTTACAATGTGTATGATAATCAAGTTGGGCCATTTCCACACAAATCCAGGTTTTCTCACCCCCCCCCCACCCTTTCCAAAAACCACACACACAAACTCACTCTCCTGCTGGTAATAGCTTATCCAAAGTGACCACTCTCCTTACAATGTGTATGAAAATCAAGGTGGGCCATTTCCAGCACAAATCCAGGTTTTCTCACCCCCAAAACACACACACACAAACTCACTCTCCTGCTGGTAATAGCTCATCCAAAGTGACCACTCTCCCTACAATGTGCATGATAATCAAGGTGGGCCATTTCCAGCACAAATCCAGGTTTTCTCATAGGGTAATGGCTTCCCACTGAGAGTTACCAAAAGCAACTACAGCATTTGCTCAAGAAACTTCCTGAAAAAGCACAAGATCAAATCTGCACAGACACACCCCTGGAACCCCGACCTGGGATATTCTATCTACTACCCAAGATCCATAAACCTGGAAATCCTGGGCGCCCCATCATCTCAGGCATTGGCACCCTGACAGCAGGATTGTCTGGCTATGTAGATTCCCTCCTCAGGCCCTACGCTACCACCACTCCCAGCTACCTTCGAGACACCACTGACTTCCTGAGGAAACTACAATCCATCAGTGATCTTCCTGATAACACCATCCTGGCCACTATGGATGTAGAAGCTCTCTACACCAACATTCCACACAAAGATGGACTACAAGCCGTCAAGAACACTATCCCCGATAATGTCACGGCTAACCTGGTGGCTGAACTTTGTGACTTTGTCCTTACCCATAACTATTTTACATTTGGGGACAATGTATACCTTCAGATCAGCGGCACTGCTATGGGTACCCGCATGGCCCCACAGTATGCCAACATTTTTATGGCTGATTTAGAACAACGCTTCCTCAGCTCTCGTCCCCTAACGCCCCTACTCTACTTGCGCTATATTGATGACATCTTCATCATCTGGACCCATGGAAAAGAAGCCCTTGAGGAATTCCACCATGATTTCAACAATTTCCATCCCACCATCAACCTCAGCCTGGTCCAGTCCACACAAGAGATCTACTTCCTGGACACTACAGTGCTAATAAACAATGGTCACAAACACCACCCTATACCGGAAACCTACTGACCGCTATTCCTACCTACATGCCTCCAGCTTTCACTCTGACCACACCACACGATCCATCATCTACAGCCAAGCTCTGCGATACAACCGCATTTGCTCCAACCCCTCAGACAGAGACAAACACCTACAAGATCTCTATCAAGCATTCTTACAACTACAATACCCACCTGCGGAAGTGAAGAAACAGATTGATAGAGCCAGAAGAGTTCCCAGAAGTCACCTACTACAGGACAGGCCTAACAAAGAAAATAACAGAACGCCACTAGCCGTCACCTTCAGCCCCCAACTAAAACCCCTCCAACGCATTATTAAGGATCTACAACCTATCCTGAAGGATGACCCAACACCCTCACAAATCTTGGGAGACAGGCCAGTCCTTGCCTACAGACAGCCCCCCAACCTGAAGCAAATACTCACCAGCAACCACATACCACACAACAGAACCACTAACCCAGGAACCGATCCTTGCAACAAAGCCCGTTGCCAACTGTGCCCACATATCTATTCAGGGGACACCATCACAGGGCCTAATAACATCAGCCACACTATCAGAGGCTCGTTCACCTGCACATCCACCAATGTGATATATGCTATCATGTGCCAGCAATGCCCCTCTGCCATGTACATTGGTCAAACTGGACAGTCTCTATGTAAAAGAATAAATGGACACAAATCAGATGTCAAGAATTATAACATTCATAAACCAGTCGGAGAACACTTCAACCTCTCTGGTCACGCAATTACAGACATGAAGGTCGCTATCTTACAACAAAAAAACTTCAAATCCGGACTCCAGCGAGAAACTGCTGAATTGGAATTCATTTGCAAATTGGATACTATTAATTTAGGCTTAAATAGAGACTGGGAGTGGCTAAGTCATTATGCAAGGTAGCCTATTTCCCCTTGTTTTTTCCTACCCTCCCCCCCAGACGTTCTGGTTAAACTTGGATTTATGCTGGAAATGGCCCACCTTGATTATCATACACATTGTAAGGAGAGTGGTCAGTTTGGATGAGCTATTACCAGCAGGAGAGTGAGTTTGTGTGTGTATGGGGGGGGGGTGAGAAAACCTGGATTTGTGCTGGAAATGGCCCACCTTGATTATCATGCACATTGTAGGGAGAGTGGTCACTTTGGATAAGCTATTACCAGCAGGAGAGTGAGTTTGTGTGTGTGTGTTTTGGGGGGGGTGAGAAAACCTGGATTTGTGCTGGAAATGGCCCAACTTGATTATCATACACATTGTAAGGAGAGTGATCACTTTAGATAAGCTATTACCAGCAGGAGAGTGTGGTGGGAGGAGGTATTGTTTCATGGTCTGTGTGTGTATATAACGTCTTCTGCAGTGTCCACAGTATGCATCCAATGAAGTGAGCTGTAGCTCACAAAAGCTTATGCTCAAATAAATTGGTTAGTCTCTAAGGTGCCACAAGTACTCCTTTTCTTTTTGCGAATACAGACTAACACAGCTGTTACTCTGAAACCTGTCATTATTCAAGGGCATTCAGTGATCATATGCAGACCAACAGGTGATTGCAAACCAAGAAAAAGTTCTGATATCTGGCACTAGGAGGCACACAATACCAAGAGCGGAAGACATGTAAACAACCACTTGATGAAGAATCAAAAGCTTGGAATTATGTAAGGAAACCATAAGAACACAATAAAAGGAATCTACTAAGTTCTTAGGCTTACCAGTCTTTTATATCTTCCCTTCCATATTGATACACTTTTCCCAATTTAACTGCTCATAAAACACATAGCCTAAGTTTTGGCCAAACCAATCCAACTGTGCTAAAAATATATTCTACTGATGCTGAGATGCCTACATAGAAGTCTTTTAAAAATGGACTAAATTCTAAATCCACTGTTCTCTCATCCATAATTTTACTTCCAAAATTTTCTTATGAACAGAACTGATACCTAGACATTTTGACTTCATAGTTTACTGCCCCGATGACCAACATAGCAGAGGAATAAATCTTCTTTGTTTCTTATCTGATGTAGCTGACTGAGAAGCACTAGAAGACGTAGATTTTTCTGAGGCAGTAGAAACCACCAGAGAATTAGCAAGGGAATGCATAAAGAATTCTTCATGAAGAATCTGATAAAGATTGTCCTCATTTTTGGAAATTGCAGACACTTACGCAGGTGATAGACAGATGTCTCTTGCTGCCTCTACAGCAGTTTTCAAACTTTTAGAGCTGAGTTTAGTACCACGCCCTTGAGGTACAGTTTTTGGCCCCCCCCATCCAGACAAAAATAGACACATGCAAAAGTATGCTTGATAGCCCACTCATAAACCTAAGAGGGACCTTAACAGAACTTTAATTAAATTCCCTACACCTGTAAATTTCAAATACACAGATACTTAATGTAAAGGGCATGCCTGTTCCTTTGCAGACAGTTTATCAATTTGTGGTGAGATTTTTTTGAAACCGACACTCTGAGGTTGTCATAGAATCATAGAAGATTAGGGTTGGAAGAGATCTTAGGAGGTCATCTAGTCTAACCCCCTGCTCAATCCCAACTAAATCATCCCAGCCAGGGCTTTGTCAAGCTGGGCCTTAAAAACCGCTAAGGATGGAGAGTCCACCCCCTCCTTAGGTAACCCATTCCAGTGCTTCACCACCCTCCTAGTGAAAAGAATGAGATGAGGCTGGATGCCTAGATCTTTTTCTATGACATCTAAAGTCCTCCACAAGTGGAGCAAGAATCTTCCTCCAGAGGGGATCTAGTCCTTAAAAGTGAAAAAGCCTTCCAGCCTGCCAGACCTATTAGCACAACACTGAAACTGTTAAAGAGCCATTCAAGTGGTAATGAAGCCATTAACAGGCATTTGCCAACCCCCAGGTATATACTGTCAGTTTCTGATTTTACTGACAAAAACAGTTGTGTATTACTGTAATATTTACTCAGAACATGTTAGTCTACAGGACCTTAGTTTAAAATTTGCTTTAAAAATATTTAATTAGTGTGTCTCTAAAAAATCCTTGCATAGATTTTTAAATGCACAATCTGAGTATTCATCTTTAGCCTTAAATGCTTGGATCTTCAGACATACAGTTTTTTAAATAAATCCTTCAAAAGATCACCCTTATCTAAAATACACATGCTAGCCCGGGCTGCCATTGGGCATAGGGGCATCAGTTTAATAATACTGCATAGGGTCCCATAAATCCTAAGAACGGCCCTGCCTGGGCTGGTGGGGGGCTCCAGCTCTCAGCCTCGGGGGCTTCCACTCTTAGCCACAGGGGCTCCTGCTGAGAGCCCTGGGGCAGCGGTGGCTCCTCCTGAGAGCCCCAAGGTAGTGGTGGCTATAGCTGTGAACCCCAGGGTGGCTTGTGCCTGGGGCTCTTGGTGTTAGTCCTGGGGCAGCTGGTAGCTGAGGTTCCTGCTGTTAGACCCCAGGACGGCTCGCAGCTGGGGTCCTGCACTTCAGAACATTCCTCCATGCCCCGCAGGGGGCACCCCCACACTTTGGAAACCTCTGCTCTACAGACTCACAATAGTAAGCAGCATAGGTCTTTCATTATCTTTAGCCTTTATAACATCCAAAACACATTTTTTCTCACTTGCCATTGATACCAGGTTCAGGGCATCTACGGTCCAGTGCACCATGTTTTGGAATTGTATTAGGTTGTTCGGTGATGATACTCAATAACAGTCCACACTGTCTCACAAAATTCTCTTGAGGAGAGCAGATATCCTGAATATTAACATCATCATCACGGGCCTCAGATTATTAGTGATCTTAGCTATCAGTGATGATACTAGTGCTGCTGCCTCAACAATAGGGATATCCACAGAACAGCAAACAAAAGAGAGCGAATGAGCCTTTGACATCTTGAGAGGACAGTGGGAGTGAGATGAGGCTGGACAACTAGATCTCTTTCTATGACATCTAAAGTTCTCCACAAGTGGAGCAAAAAACCACGTGAAAAAGGCCACATCCTTATGCAGGTGTATGACATGTTGGAAATAGCAGAGGATGAATAGTCCCTAGAGTCCAAAGCCCCATTATCCAAGAACTATCTGCAAGTGCCTCAGTGTCTATTCCTGAAGTCACCAAAGTTTATTTGATCCATCCCTGGAACTGAAAGCACAAAGTAGGGGAGCGACTGTGAGTTCTTCGCCTGACTCACCTACAGTACGAACAAAAGCTAGTGTACTGAGACGTCAGCACCAGTCAGTTGAGGTTGGCGTTAAGATAGGAATTTGAAGGTCTCTTTGGAAATTGCACCGGGACACAGAAATAGTAGTCAGGTCTGTAAATTATGGTGCCAAGGACTCTGGGTCTCAATTCCAGTCTCAAGAGTAATTTTTCTTTTTCCTCTCCTTCAAATATTTTCTCTTCTCCCTATGCTTTAGGGAAGAAGGAAACAGTTGTGGGGCCTCCACATACATTGCTGAAAGTGCTAGTGGGGCAATACTAGCTGTGTAATCATGGGGGACTTCAATTTTCTGGATGTCTTGTGCTGCCAGTACTAAAACATCCTTGGAATTTCTTATTATAGATGACAATTTCCTAACTCATAAAGTATTGCATCCAACACAGGGAAATTCTATATTGGACATCAGCTTCACAGATAACAAGGAACTGATCACAGAACTAAAAATTCCTGGTAGCTTAGGTACAAATGATTATAACTTGATCACATTTATAATATGCAAACAGAATAAAGTCAAAACCAGTAATATAGATATACCTGGTGTCTTAAAAGAGCCACTTTCACAAAGCTGAAAACAATTATGAGCGAAATCATCTGGGAGGATGAATTTATTTAGAAAAATGTGACTGACAATTGGGAATGGTTTAAGAACACTTTACTAGATGACCAAAAAGCCACACTCCCACAACTGAAGTAGAATGGTGTATTGGTTAATAAACCAATGTGGTTTAGAGAGGAAGTGACGGTAGCTATAAAAAATAAATAATGAACATAAAAATGTAAGAAAACACAATGAGGAGTCCTTGTGGCACCTTAGAGACTAACAAATTTATTTGGGCATAAGCTTTTGTGGGCTTAAACCCACTTCATCAGATGCATGGAGTGGAAAATACACAGCACATGAAAAGATGGGAGTTGCCTTACCAAGTTGTGGGGAGGGGAGGGTCAGTGCTAACGAGCCAATTCAATTAAGGTGGAAGTGGGCTATTCTCAGTTGACAAGAAGGGGTGAATACCAAGGAAGGGGAAAAATCACTTTTGTAGTGCTAATGAGGCCAATGTAATCAAGGTGGACCATTTCAAACAGTTGAAAAGAAGGTGGGAGTATAAGCAGGGGAAAATTAGTTTTTGTAGTGACCCATCCACTCCCAGTCTTTATTCAGGCCTAATTTGATGGTGCCCATTTCAGCAAATCTGATCAACTTGACATTAACACTGGTCCAATAGAATTCTCAGAAGTTCAGGCTGTAAGTAAGAAGCTGAAAAAAAAATGGTTACTCACCTTTGTAACTGTTGTTCTTTGAGATGTGTTGCTCATATCCATTCCAATTAGGTGTGCGTGTGCTACGTGCACGGCCGTCGGATAATTTTTACCCTAGCAACACCCGGTGGGTCAGCTGTGGAGCCCCGTGGAGTGGCGTCTCCATGGCGCTTGATATATACCTCAGCTGACCCAGCGCCTCCTCAGTTCCTTCTTGCCGGCTACTCTGACAGAGGGGAAGGGGGGCGGGTTTGGAATGGATATGAGCAACACATTTTGAAGAACAACAGTTACAAAGGTGAGTAACCGTTTTTTCTTCTTCGAGTGCTTGCTCATATAGATTCCAATTAGGTGACTCCCAAGCCTTACCTAGGCAGTGGGGTTGGAGTGAAACAACGTGGATTGTAGGACCGCTCTACCAAACGCCATGTCATCTCTGATGCGAAGTGAAAGTATGTACTGAGGACAAAGTCGCAGCTCTGCAGATCTCATGGATTGGCACCTGGGTCAGGAACGCCGCTGCCGAAGCCTGGGCCCTTGTGGAGTGAGCAGTGAGGGGCGGGGTCAGTACACCACCCAGATCATAGCAAGCGCGGATGCAGGACATGACCCATGAAGAGATCCATTGAGAGAGGACCAGGAGGCCTTTCATCCGGTCCGCCAGAGCGTCAGCCTGAACAGCTTAGTACGCTCAATGTAGAAGGCAAGGGCCCTAAGGACATCGAGGGAGTGCAGCCACTGTTCCTGGTGACTGGGGTGCGGTTTTGGATACAAGAATCGGAAGAAAAAGGTCCTGGCTGATATGGAAGGCCGATACAACCTTGGGAAGAAAGGCCGGGTGAGGCCGAAGCTGCACCTTATCTTTATGGAAGATCATGTAAAGTGGTTCCGAGGTAAGGGCTCTCAGTTCAGAGACCCGCTGCTGACGTGATAGCGAACAGGAAAGCTGTTTTCCAGGAGAGGTAGAGAAGGGAGCAGGTGGCCAGCGGCTCGAATGGGGGCCCCATGAGTCTGGAGCGGACCAGGTTAAGGTCCCATGTGGGGACTGGCTGTCGAATTTGTGGGTAGAGACGGTCCAGGCCCTTGAGGAACCTGCCAACCATGGGATTGGCGAAGACAAAGTGGCCATTTGTACCAGGATGAAAAGCCGAGATAGCAGCCAGGTGAACTCTGATGGAGGATGCCGCCAGACCCTGCTGTTTTAGGTCCAGGAGATATTCCAAAATGAGAGGCACGGACGCCCGGAGAGGGGCGTGTTGTGCTGAGTGCACCAGCACGAAAACCGCTTCCACTTAGCCGTATATGTGGCCTGAGTGGAGGGCTTCCTGCTGCCCATCAGTACTTGCTGCACAGATTCTGAACAGAGAAGTTCTGAAGGGTTTAGCCACACAGCATCCATGCCGTGAGGTGGAGAGATCGTAGGTCAGAATGGCAGAGGCGACCGTGATCCTGAGTGAGCAGGTCCGGAAGAGGAGGCAATGGGACTGGGGCGTCTACAGAGAGCTCCAACAGCATGGTGTACCAGTGCTGCCTGGGCCACGCTGGAGCTACCAGAATCACTTGCACCCTGACCCTGCGCACTTTGAACAAGACCCTGTACACAAGGGGGAAAGGTGTAAAATAGTTGACTCGTCCATGGGAGTAGGAAGGTGTCTGTGAGAGAGCCCGGAGAGCAGCCTTGGAGGGAGCAGAAAGCTGGGTATTTCCGATGCTGCGGGAGGCAAACAGGTTGACCTGGGGAAACTGCCGCCTTTGGAAGATGCATACAGCCCGGGGATCTAGCCACCAGTGGAGGGAGGCTAGGATCCGCTCCGGGATGGTGACCACCAAGTTCAGGCTGTCCCGATCCGGGCGATAGACTGATGCCAGCCAAGCTTGTAACGGGTGGAGTCGAAGTCTGGCGTACCTGGTCACTTATGTGCAGGAAGCCATGTGGCCGAGAAGACTCAAGCAGCTTCTTGATGACGAGGTTGGGAAGCTCTGAAGGCTCCGGATGAGGGCCACAATAGACTGGAAACAAGTGTCCGGCAGGTGGGCTCGTGCCTGCACGGAGTCTAGAACCACCCCGATGAATTCTATTCTCTGGGTCGATTTTCCCACATTGAAAAGGAGGACTAACCAACGAAAGGTGTCCGTGACCAAGCAGAAGTGGGACTGCACCTGTTCTCTGGTGCGCCCATGGATAAGCCAGTCGTCAAGGTAAGGGTATACCTGCACACGCCCTCGACGAAGGAAGGCCGCCACGACCGCCATACATTTGGTGAACACTCGGGGGACCGTGGCTAGACCGAAGGACAGGGCCGTGAACTGATAGTGTTCGCAGTTGACCACAAAGTGGAGGAAGTGTCTGTGCACCGGATGAATCGTTATGTGGAAATACGCGTCCTTCATGTCAAGGGCGGTGTACCAGTCTCCAGGGAAGGTATAATGGTGCCCAAGGAGACCATGCAGAACTTCAACTTTACCATGAACTTTTGAGTCCACGCAGGTCCAGAATGGGGCAAAGCTCGCCCTTTGCCTTGGGGATTAGGAAATATCGGGAGTAAAACCCCCTGCCCCTTAGCTCCCTTGGGACCTCCTTGATCGACCCCATGGCGAGGAGCGTTTGAACCTCCTGAATAAGGAGTTGCTCGTGAGATGGATTTCTGAAGAGGGACGGGGAAGGAGGGGTGGGAGGACGGGGAGGAAGAGAATTGGAGAGAGTATCCCACTTCCACCCTGTGGAGGACCCAGCGGTCCGGGGTCATCCAAGACCAAGCACGGTGGAAATGGGATAAACAATTCAAGAAAGGGAGGCAGGATTCTGAATGAGGTCTGGTATGCCATCCTCGGGTGTCCCTTCAAAAAGCCTCTTTTGAGCCAGATGAAGGCTTGGTCGGGCCCTGGCCTTGTCCTGACGGGGGGTTGGAGGACTTCCTCTGCCATTACGTCCCCGCTGCCTATAGAAATCCTGCCTTGGCTGAGGAGGATACAGGCGCTGTGGCTGCTGAGGCTTGAAGGGTTTCCGCTGGGCAGGCGGTGTGTGCATGCCCAGGGACTTCATTATTGCCCTTGAGTCTAAGGCTTTGTAGCCTTGAATCTGTCTTTCCCGAAAACAGCCCTCTCCATTAAAGGGGAGCTCCTGCAGTGTCTGCTGAAGTTCTGGTGGTAGGCCAGATGCTTGCAGCCAGGAGATACGCCTCCTGAGGACAAAGTACGTGCAGCAGAGTCTGCAGCGTCCAGTGAGGCCTGCAGCGAGGTCCGTGCCACTGTTTTGCCCTCTTCCGCCAAAGCCCCAAACTCCTCTCTGGACTCAGGAGGTACTAACTCCTTACATTTCAGCATGGAGTTCCAGATTTAAAATTGTAACGGCTCAGGAGCGCCTGCTGATAAGCGTTCCTGAGCACAAGTCGCCCCAAGGAATAAACTTTGTGCCCAAACAAATCAAGGTGCTTGGCATCCTTCGATTTGGGTGTTGGGGCTTGCTGGCCATGCCGGTTCTCTCTCATTCACTCATGCCACCACAAGCGAACAGGGCTGTGGGTGGGTGAACACATAGTTATAACCCTGTAGGGGACAAAGTATTTTCGCTCCACTCCCTTAGCAGTCAGGGGGATGGATGCAGGTGTCTGCCAGATTGTTCTGGCGGTGGTTTGGATGGTCTGAATAAGGGGTAGAGTGACTCTTGATGGAACTTCTGCGGACAGAATATCCACCACTGGGTCCTCCACCTATACCACCTCCTCCGCCTGCAGGTTCATGTTCCACGCCACCCTGTGCAGGAGGTCCTGGTGGGCATGGAGGTCTATCGGAGGGGGACCTGAGATTGCAGTGCCTGCCACCTCCTCGTCAGGGGAGCAGGAGGAGGAGGCCGCAGGGGGAAGAGGGTCATCCAGGGCCTCTTGCGGGACTGGGCCCGGCTGTCCTGTGCCAGCTATCTCAGGGCCTGGACCAGGAACTGGCGTTGGGGGAGGTCCTGAAGTGGGGAGGGAAGCCGCCACCGTCTCCATGCCTCCCAGGGCGGGCCGACTGGCAGCAGCCTCTGGCACTTGTGGCTTGGATGGGGCTGATCGAGAAGCCCCAGACGGAGCACCCTGGGCCTGGTGGTACACCCAGGGCATCCAGAACGGCCACTGAGGGGGCCCTGGAACGGGACCCTGCTCCTGCGCTTGCCAATGCCCAGCCCCTGAGTCCAGGCAGCTATGGTCAAAATGACAGCGTTCGGAGAAACGCAACCCTGCTTCCGATCCCGAAGAACGAGAAGTGGAACGTGAGGGCCACGGTGGTGCAGAGCGGATCTGCGTCGGGTCACATCTGTGAGGCGAAGGGGAACGATGCTGCAACGCTGGGGAGTGGTGCTGGGACCTGGACCGGTACTAGGACCTGGAATGGCGCCTGGATCTGGACCTGGGTTGAGATGACGACCGGCGGCGAGAGCAGTGTCGGGTCCGGGATCTGCTCCTCGATGGCGATCAGCAGGCAGATCGGCGCCACGACCGGGACTGGTGCTAGGAGTCAGAGCGGTGCCACGAGTACGACCGGCGCCACGAATGAGAACGGTGGTGGGACTACGAGCGGCAGCAGAAGTGGGAATGGTGCCAAGAACGGGATCAGTGCCATGGCTCAACTGACGGATGGATTAGGGGCGGCTTGCCTCGGACGGTGCTGCACGTACAGGAACCAGTGCCTTGGCATGAGGCTGAGGGGATGCCGATGCTGTCATGGCAATAAGATCCCTTGCAGCAACAAAGGTATCCGGGGTGCACGGCAACTGGACCTCAACCACGCTGCGTGTTGGGAAGTCTAGAGGCACCGGACTCAATGGCTCTCCCCTCAGGGCCAGTGTCAACAGTGCCAAAGCCATAAGCTGTGCCCCTAGATGTTCCCCTGCGGGATGAGTCTCCATGGGTGGTTCCAGGGAGGCTGGTCTCTGAGGAGGCAGGCCACCCTTTTACGGCTTCCAGTGCCGCTTCTGGCCAGGAGAATGGGAGCAGCGCCAGGCCGATGAAGTCAGTTGTGGTGCCGAGGAGCGTCGGTGCCGCGGTTCTCGTTCAGAGTCGAACCACGGTGCAGCTCCTACTGCTGCCATTGGGGTGCTGCGCACCGAGGCACTCGGTGCTGGATCTTGGCATGCCACAGGAGGCTGAGGACTAAGAGCCGCCTCCATGAGGAGCTGTTTTAAATGAAAGTCCCACTCCTTCTTAGTCCGGGGATGAAACCCTTTGCAGTTCCTGCACTTGTCTGCTTGATGAGACTCCACCAGACCCTTCAGGCAAGAGTCATGGGGGTTGCCTGTTGGCTTAGGCTTAGAGCAGGAACCGCAGGGCTTGAATCCTGGAGCCTTGGGCATGAGCCCAAGAGAAAAATCAGGCAGGAGGGGAAACCCCCCACACCCTCACTAATACTAACTATAACTATCAAGAACTATAACTATTAACTGAAAACTATTAACAATAAACTATGCTAGGGAGAGTGGAGAGCAGCGAAGCAGAACTCCACAGTTCCAATGATCGTCATGGGCAGTAAGAAGGAACTGAGGAGGTGCTGGGTTGGCTGAGGTACATTTCAAGAGCCATGAAGGCGTCACTCCAGGGGGCTCCACAGCCGACCCACTGGGCGTTGCTAGGGTAAAAATTCTCTGACGGCCATGCACGCAGTGCATGCACACCTAATTGGAATCGATATGAGCAAGCACTTGAAGAACAAAGTGGCAGGAGACAATCAAATTACAGCAGAAATGCTAAAAGCACTTGATACCATCAACCTAACAAAACTGACAGAACTGTTTAATGAATTCTGAGAAAAAAGGGACGACTCTGACCAGTAGAAACATGGAGTCATTGTCAGAATATCCCCAAAGGGTGATCTCACTGACTGTAACATCTGGAGAGGAGTTTCCCTACAACAAAGAGTAGTAGAGTAAGTCTTCTGTGGTGTGATACCACACAGGATGAAAGAGACAGTGGATCCAAAGCTTAGAAAAGGACAAGCTGGATTCAGGTCCAAGAGATCCTGTGTGCATCATATATTCACGTTAAGGACCATCATAAGAGAAGTTGATAGTAATGAATATAAATCAGAAGATATCAATTTTCTACAATTCCTAAGGGAAGCAGAGGGACACCAGGAGAAATCTATGGCCAGCAACAAGGAGTTTTTAAGCTATACTAGAAACAAAAAGAATCCTAGTAGCGGTACTTGTCCATTACTAAATAGAAAGGGTAGAATTATCAATAATAATGCAGAAAAGGTAGAAGTGTTCAATAAATATTTGTTTTGTATTTGTGAAAAAACAGATGATGTAGTCATAACATATGATGATGATAACACTCTTTCCATTCCACTAGTATCTCAGGAGGATGTTTAATAGCAAGTACTAGAGACTTTTTTTAAATCTGCAGGTCCAGATAACTTGCATCCAAGAGTTTTAAAAGAGCTGGTTGGGGAGCTTGTTGGACCGTTAATGTTGATTTCCAATAAGGCTTGGAATACTGGGAAAGTTCCAGAAGATGAGAATAAAGCTAATGTGCCAATATTTAATAAAGGCAAATGGGATCACCTGAGTAATTTTAAGCCTGTCAGTTTTACATAAGAACATAACATAAGAACATAAGTGATATCTCTCCTGCCATTAATACATCAATCCCAGGCTACAGAATGGTGTGGATGACATGGGACTAGATTAATAAAGAATTAAAGGGAGGTTAATACAATGAATGCCAATCAAAATGGGTTCGCAGAAAATAGATTCTGTGACACTAACTTGATATCTTTTTTTGATGAGATTACAAGTTTGGTTGAGAAAGGTAATAGTGTTGATATAATATACTTAGGCTTCTGTAAGGCATTAGACAATTTATTTAAAAACTAGAATATAAAATTAACATAGCACACATTAAATGGATTAAGAGCTGAGTAACTGATAGGTCTCAAAATGTAACAGCAAACAAGGAATCATCATCAAACAGGTGTGTTTCTAGTGGGTTCCCACAGGAACTGGTTCTTTGACCTATGCTCATCAACATTTTTATCAATGACCTGGAAGAAAATATATCATCACTGATAAAGTTTGCAGATGACACAAAAACCGGGGAGCAGTAAATAATAGCAGTAAAGAGGATAGATGTAACAAGAACCTTTTAATGTTCACATCACTTAACTTTTAACTTTATTCGAAATTTGCATTCATAGACCAGGATTAGAGTGTAAAGTTTCTAATATAAAAACATTCTAATATGTGTTTTATTAATGTAAATATTTCAGAGTGACACAGAAATTCAACTAAAATCTGAAAAAAAAAACCCCAATAAACTTCAGGTTTTTCACAATTCAGGCTGGATAACTACTTACTTCTTAATCTCACACTTATTTGATATCCACATCTTTCATCAGCTGTCCCACAAGCCTGAAAAAGCCTGTGTGGTCTGGGGCTGCCCAGCCCCTGTTAGGGAGAACCAGAGCAGGAAAAGTTCCTGGCCTTACTGAAGCATCAGAGGGGCCTAAAAGACACCGCAGACACCCCCACATATGTACAAAGTGCTGTATAGGAAGTGGGAGGCTTTTGTGCCCTGCTATTGCCCAATAGGGGGACTGGTAGCTTCCAGCTGCTGCCTCCACAAAGTTCTTTACAGATGTGGGGGGAAATAATATAAGATTGGAGGAATGGCTACTTGATTCTTCCAGAAGCTTACAGGAGAAGGAGGCTACTGCCTCCAGCAAAGACTTCTCAAGGTAAAGGATTCCTGGAGACTTTTGGGGTGATATGGGCATACAGGGAACACGGATGGATGGATAACATATTCGGTGCCAGAATAATTTATTTTAAAATATAATACAAAGATCATCTTATTATCCTAAAGATGGTAACCTCAAAAGATACAAGTGCTAGCTCTGATTTTATCTTACATTATATCAGGCAGAACATGGAAAGATGCTAGAAAGTAATATGGTTTAGGTCAGAGGTGGGCAAACTACAGCCCGTGGGCCACATCTGGCCCATGGGACTGTCCTGCTCAGCTCCTGAGCTCCCGGCCGGGGAAGCTAATCCCCGGCTCCTCCCCTGCAGCGCTGCTGCCGCGCCGCCAGTGCTCTGGCCTGCTGCTCCTTCTGGGCAGCGCGGGTGGCGTGGCTGGCTCAAGTGGGGCTGCGAGCTCCTGCTGCTCAGAGCAGCATGGTAAGGAGGCGGGGAGTGGGGGGGAGTTGGATAAGGGGCAGGGGTACCGGGGGACGGGGGACAGGGAGTGGTTGGATGGGGCGGAGGTTGGATAGGCGTGGAAGTCCCAGGGGGCTGTCAGGGGGCGGGGGTGTGGACAGGGGTTGGGGCAGTCAGTGGACAGGGAGGGGGGGTTGAATAGGGGGTGGAGTTCTGGGGGCTGGTTGGGGTGGGGGGTCCCAAGAGGAGGCAGTCAGGGGACAAGAAGCAGGGGGGTTGGATGGGTCAGGGGTTCTGAGGGGGCCAGCCAGGGGGCAGGAAGTGGGAGGGGGTTGAGAGGGGGTGGGGGCCAGGCCATTTGGGGAGACACAGCCTTCCCTACTCAGCCCTCCATACAGTTTCGCAACCCCGATGTGGCCCTCGGGTCAAAAAGTTTGCCCATCCCTGGCTTAGGTGAATCTTCTTAGTAAGTACAGCAAATGGACATTCTGCATAAAAATCCACTTCCATTGGGATTCTTACATTTTTTAAATTTAGAATTATGTAAATGTTAAAAAATGAATTTTCTTACTAGCATCATGTGGCCGCCTGGTTGCCGAAAGACTCTAGCAGCCCTTGTAGTGTGTTCTACAGCTTCCTTAAAGAACACCATTGAAGTCTGGGGAAGCAAAAAAGACAAGCTCACTTTAATAAGAAAGCAGCTGCACGTGGCAAGTGATATTTACAGTAGGTAAGTAAGGGGAAGGGGCTATCCCTGGGAAACATACCAACAAGAACTGGGAGAGAGAGCTCAATTCCCATAACTAGAAAAGTTATAATAGATATTTATTTCTTTTCCTTCCTATCCTCTTGACTGCCTCTCTCCAAATCACTTACAGAGATCCTCATGCTCCTACCCATATTGCCACTAATGCGCTCTGTCCATTCTACCCAACAATACCCTACTCAGTTTGCAAAAACAAGTGCTATAAATTACAATCTGCTCTCTGTTACAGTGGTGCAGCCCCAATGAAGTTAATTAGCATTATAACCATGTATGTGAGAGCAGGATTTAGTGTCATGTGGGACAGAGTGGATTTACAGTAGTGCAGAAGAAGATGGACTATCTGCAGTGGGGACAACCAAAATGACCAAAAATCTCTTGCTCCTTGACTCTCCTCAGTGAGCTTCGTGGTCAGCAGAGGGGATTACTTTTTGGGAAATGGAGGGAGATGAGGTGGGGAGGGAAGTTTATGGAAGTATCACTATATGAACCAGTGAGGTAGTCACTAAAAACAAATTGTTAGAACTCCAGAAGATCTTAGGCAGAGATAGTTAACTAGTTTATATAAGGCACCAAACCTTTGCCCCAAATTTTTATGATTTAGTAAAGCTTTTCTCCTCATTATTTTTCAATTTTGTGCAGCATCAGGGCACAATCCTGACCTCACTGATGTCAGTGGTAAAATTCCTATTAACTGAAATGGGGCCAGGATGTCACCCCTGAGCTTCGGACAGGAAGCAAATTAACTGAAATACTTTGTGAAAGACTGTAATTCTAGCCTGATCAGAAGCAAAAAATAGACTTGCTTAACTTTTAGTTAATGAAGATGTTTGTGTGGAAATTTCCTTGGTTTTTGTTTTTTTTTTTAAAATGCGTTGAAACTATTGTGGGGATAGCAATGGTCTATGGGGAACAGGGAGGCAACATCTGAAAATAGGAGCACATAGCAGAGTTAGACATATCTGCTGACTTCTTTGGGCAGAAATAAAACTTGTGATGATGATTAGCCAAATAACTTGTCTTCTGATTAATTTTTAAATTTAAAAAAGAAGCCTGTGGCTGAGATGTGATGCTAATATAGTGTTTATTATTTTGAAAAAATATATACTTCAATATATTGTATATACTTCTGTCCGTACCAGTATGCGTACGGACAGAAGTATATACAATATATATTGTATATACTTATGCAAGTATAGTATGCAACTATTAATTTCAACTTGAGCATATCTGCAGGCAGAATTTGGTCTGTATACCATATAACAGCCATGACGCAAGCTGATGTCAAATAAGTTGATGTTTACCCCTTTGCCTGTTCTCACTAAAAAACTCTGGTCTGCACCCAGCTATCTCTTGCAAGTAATATAGCAACCTCCTCCTATCTAGCTCTAAGCCTTGCTCTTTTCCCTTCTCCAATCAAAATTCAATATGCTACAGCTCAATTATTCTTCCTTGCTGTCCATGTCAATTGTCTCTATCATTCAATTTATTCTAGTTCCTTATCCTCACTTTCAAGACTCTACATGTTGCCATCCTACCCTACATCTCAGCACTTATTTCTCCCTATTCCTCTTTTTATATGGCACTCTGCCAACCCCACTCTCTTTAATGGCCTCAGCACTGCTTCTCCCCTAACAGCATGCTGGGAGCTTGTGGGAAGCTGTGCTCTACAGCATACAGGAGACACGAACACCATATACAAGTCTGACAAATCAACTCCAACTATGGTGTAACTATATCAGTGTATCTCTGAATTTGGGGAACTCTGCACTGACATGTACAGAGATGTGAAGGCAGACTTTGTGCTATGGATCATTGGCAACAATTCAGTCAGTGAAATTCTCTGGTAACACTTTTAAAGTGTATTATTACTTATTAAATTAATAAGAAAAGAGGTCCTATTTTAAGGCTTTAAGAGACATTTCATTAATAGTGAGAATAGGAAAGTAAAGATAACTCCTTTACGACACTGTAAAACTATTCTGGTGACAAAAATAATGAAATGTTGTCATGCATTTTTCATATAATGTTGTCCTTTGGCAACATTAAACATTTATTTAACATTAAAAATGTTAAATTAAGAAAGGCTAGCATTGTTTAACTTTCAATTGGGGAAAAGGAGGGATTTTTTTTAAAAAATACTGTTTTAATTTAAAATCTAGTTTTGACATTATTTCTCGTCTCACTGAGTTGATTCATAACGAGTGGTTGGTAGAAAGAAGGATAAGACCACATGCCATATGGTAAGTAGTCTTTGAAATTGGAGACTAAACTAATGGAATACTTTTTCTTATGATAGCTTCTATGATTTAGTGGATTTCATATTATTCTTTTTGAGTAGGGAGAGTTTAACTTTGTCTAGTGATGGTCAGTAACACACATTTCAGAGTAGCAGCTGTGTTAGTCTGAAGCTTTTCTGTTGCAAAATTGCCACCCTTAAATCTTTTACTGAGTGGCCGGAGAGGTTGAAGTGTTCTCCTACCGGTTTTTGAATGTTATGATTCCTGATGTCAGATTTGTGTCCATTTATTCTTTTGTGTAGAGACTGTTCGGTCTGGCCAATGTACATGGCAGAGGGGCATTGCTGGCACATATCACATTGGTAGATGTGCAGTGAACGAGCCCCTGATGGCGTGGCTAATGTGATTAGTGATGGTGTCACTTGAATAAATATGTGGACAGAGTTGAATCAGGCTTTGTTGCAAGGATAGGTTCCTGGGTTAGTGTTTTTGTTGTGTGGTTGCTGGTGAGTATTTGCCTCAGGTTGGGGGGCTGTCTGTAAGCGGGGACTGGTCTGTCTCCCAAGATCTGTGAGAGTGAGGGATCATTTTTCAGGATAGGTTGTAAATCTTTGATGATGGGTCAGTAACACAGTTACTATAACAGATTCGTTGGTGAGAGACTATTTATTTATAGGCTTATATTGGTGCTCATCATATAGTACCTGTGTGTGTCCCATACTTTAATGAATTTATTTGCACAGAATCCTTGTGCCATGTTCCAGAAGGGAAACTGAGACCAGAGAGAATAAGTGATCTGTCTAAAGTCATCATGGAAGTCTGTACCAGAGCTAGAAATAGAACCCAGATCTCCTGAGTCTCAGTCCAGTGCATTAACCATAAGATCATCCTTCTACTCTTACCAACTGAAACCAATGATCCCAATGAAAATAATAAAACACCAATAAGTAGCTCTCCTGGACGACATTTTCAAATAAAACACATCTGTGCACCCGCCATGCTTGCAAAACTCACACTTGTGTACTTAAATACTCACCGCTCGCAGAAATCAAGTAACTGGGTACTATAATCATTATCCAGATGCATGTACAAATGTAAACTAGGTATATTATTTTTTTATCACAACTTACATGTCTATACTTGAAAAAACAGCATTTTGGCATGCTCAAAATATTTCTAAAATGTTCTCTTCAGAATTTTAGTTTAATAGCTACAGATAACAAGCCATCTGTTTTCTATACCTTAGTATTCATTGAATTCATTTTCATTTGGAATTCTTCCAAGACAGAAACAAGTTTTTTATAGTTAGTGATATTTTGATAGATTTCACTTCCAAGAGACATGTTCATATCCAGAAAATCCACAAATATGGTAGACTCCTCCATCAATTTTTCTTTGGTCCATGTGATCTATTAAAAATACAGTTCAACCTATTAATCTCACTATTTTATATGTTAGAAAGCAATGTTCCCTGCTGCTCATAAATCAAATGGTAGTTCTGCCTATTATTGTTTCCCCACAGTTCTCATTATTAGACCCGCATTTCAGTTGCTCATAACTTTGCCATATTTAACTGTTTGGATTGAAATTGTCCATACTGGATATCTGTCTAATGATGATTTTTTTTTTTTAATTTTCAGCTAGAAGGGTCCAGCCATTTCTGTGAATGAAATTAGGGAAAGTACATTATTTTTGTCATGTTAAATTGGTGACCTTTTCTTCTCAAAGATCTAGCGCCTCCATGCTTTGGAGCAGGAACTTTAAATTTTGCAGGTGGTGTTTTGTGTCAAGGATTTACCTTTTCCTGTTACTTTAAAAATCCATCCAAATTTGGCAGAGTTATAAATCTCTGAAAAATCTCAGGTTGCACTTGCTCAGTAGAATTTAGAAGATAAAATCTCTGAAGATTCCATCCTCAGTGAACATGCTCCAGCCCCTCAAAGCTCCTAGCACTGACAAGAGTGTGCACATGATATCCTCACAGAGTGAAGGAGCATGCCTGTAAATGCTGCTCTCAGCTTTTCTGTGATAGAGTAGGGTGAGACACTAGAACTGAGAGCATGAAGACTGTCTCTTGTGTGCTCTCAATGAGGCCCTTTCTGGCTGCCACGCAGTGTTGAGAAAGAAGAGGCCTGACTGGACTGTAGAAGAGACTAAAGTCAGACCAGGGAAGATGGAAAGAAATAGGTTAGGACAAGGATCCTAGTGAGACTGGGACTGGGCGGGGGGTGTGGGAGGAGGGAATGTAACTCCCTGGGGGAACCAGGTGAGGAAGTTTGAGACTGGAACTGATTGGACAAAGACTGGGACAAAGAGCTTGTGGGGAGAGGGAAAACTATGACTGGCTGTGCAAGCAGATTAGGAGCTGGGGTGGAGACTGACATTGGAAGCTGGTGAGGAAAATATGGGTGGATGACTGGGAACCAGTTGGCAGTGGGAAGAGGGCACTAGGATCAGACAAGATAATGGAGGAGAGATGGGGGCTGGCTGGACAATAAGACCAGGAGCCTTTGTATGTGTTTGTGTGTGGGGGTGTGTGAAACAAGGGTGGTAGGAAGACGGGACACAGATGAGAATCCAGGTTATGGGGAGAAGAACTGAGGCTGACTGGGCAAAGGGCCTGGGACAGGTTGCTGTGGGGGATGGGAGACTGAGATTAGATGAGGACCTCATGGAAGCAGACTGGGAACCAGTGGGGGGAGGAACAGAGTAAAGACTGGAGGCTGGTTCAGGAGAGGGGAGAGATCAGATGAGGACCCCAGAGGACTGAACTGGGCAAGGATACTGGGACTAGGATGAGATGACTGAGGAGTGGACAGTAGGACCAGGCAGCCAAGGAGAATGGGACTTGGAGAAAAAGCTTTGGGTGGGTAAGTCATAGGATTGTGAGAGGGTCAGCTTGGAAGAGAGGGGCAGAAAGGGTCAAGCAAGAGGGAAACAGGCAAAAATTTCTCTATTAGAGCACATTTCACTCCACAGCCCTGAACAGAACTCAAGATTCTGGAGTCTCTCACCATTCCTTTGCTGTCAGCAAATATATGTGAAACCAACTGACGAAGTGCATCTCACTCCCTTCTAGAGCTAGTCCATATATAGCATGATGAGATACTATTGCTATTAGTTACTCAGTTAGCTCAAGAGGCAGAGGTCTGTATAGTGGATATGAAGCTTCCAACCCTGATGATGCAGCATGTGGGTGTCACTATGAAGCTATATGACGAAACGTCTGTTTTTTTCAGGTTTTTTTAAACAAAGGAAATGACACAAAAACTACATTAAAAGAACATTATTAAGGTTGCAAAATTAAGCACTAAGAGCTAGGAATGATAGAAATAAGGCTGACTGCATCATAATGCAGGTTCAATGAGTAGTGATCAATGGCTCCATGTCTAGTTAGCAGCTGGTATCAAGCAGAGTGCCCCATGGGTCGGTCCTGGGGCTGGTTTTGTTCAATATCTTCATTAATGATCTGGAGGATGGCGTGGATTGCACCCTCAGCAAGTTTGCAGATGACACTAAATTGGGAGGAGTGGTAGATACGCTGGAGGATAGGGATAGGATACAGAGGGACCTAGACAAATTAGAGGATTGAGCCAAAAGAAATCTGATGAGGTTCAACAAGGACAAGTGCAGACTCCTACACTTAGGACGGAAGAATCCCATGCACTGCTACAGCCTAGGGACCGAGCGGCTAGGCAGCAGTTCTGCAGAAAAGAACGTAGGGGTTACAGTGGATGAGAAGCTGGATATGAGTCAGCAGTGTGCCCTTGTTGCCAAGAAGGCTAACGGCATTTTGGGCTGTATAAGTAGGAGCATTGCCATCAGATCGAGGGACATAATCATTCCCCTCTATTAGGCATTGGTGAGGACTCATCTGGAGTACTGTGTCCAGTTTTGGGCCCCACACTACAAGAAGGATGTGGAAAAATTGGAAAGAGTCCAGCGGAGGGCAACAAAAATGATTAGGGGGCTGGAGCACATGATTTATAAGGAGAGGCTGAGGGAACTGGGATTATTTAGTCTGCAGAGGAGAAGAATGAGGGGGGATTTGATAGCTGCTTACAACTACTTGAAAGGGGGTTCCAAAGAGGATGGATCTAGACTGTTCTCAGTGGTAGCAGATGACAGAACAAAGAGTAATGGTCTCAAGTTGCAGTGAAGGAGGTTTAGGTTGGATATTAGGAAAAACTTTTTCACTAGGAAGGTGGTGAAGCACTGGAATGCGTTACCTAGGGAGGTGGTGGAATCTCCTTCCTTAGAGGTTTTTAAGGCCCGGCTTGACAAAGCCCTGGCTGGGATGATTTAGTTGCTTTGAGCAGGAGGTTGGACTTGATGACCTCCTGAGGTCCCTTTCATTCCTGATATTCTATGATTCTATAACTCACTATACCAATGAGACTATACCAATGAAACAGACACAGCACGTTAGAATTGTGAAGCCTTTAGCCTATTTTGCTGGTACTGGAGATGGTGAAAAGTGCTGAGCCCCATCCGAAGATCTCTACTCCCCCCTACTTCAGGCAGCAGCCGTCAGTGACTGATCTGAACAGGATTGATGGGAAGGCTCAGATTTTTTCAGGGAAGCCTGAGGTCTTTCAGAGCCAGAAGACCTTTTAGTTCCTGGAGTAGTGTCTCTCATAATCAAAGCACTAGTTGAAACCAAGAAGACTGCTTATCAGGAGAGAGCTCAGAGTCCAAGATACAGACATGGACTTCTCCATGAAAAATAATTTAAAATGGCATCACATATCTTTTCAACATGCTTAGAAAGACAGTTTTAAATAGTACACTTACTAGGTATATGGGTTACTCTGAAATAAGAAGGCATATCGAATGTGCATCATTAGCAAGCACAGCTGTCTTGCATCCTGGGCATATTTTAAGCCTAGGGATTTGCATTCTGCCGTCAGACCTACCCTTGTTATTTAGGCAAGACAAAGAAGAAGAGACTCCCAACCCCACCCTTTTTTTTAAAAACTCAAAGGGCTTAAATGAAACTTAACAACAAACTAATGAACTGATAACTCTTTTTTTTAGACAAAGAAAATGCAGTAGATCTAATCTACCTGGATTTCAGTAGGCATTTCATACAGTTCCACATGGGAAATTATTAGTTAATTTGAAAAGACGGTGTCATAAATATAAAGGGAAGGGTAAACACCTTTAAAATCCCTCCTGGCCAGAGGAAAAACCCTTTCACCTGTAAAGGGTTAAGAAGCTAGGATAACCTCGCTGGCACCTGACCAAAATGACCAATGAGGAGACAAGATACTTTCAAAGCTGGAGGGGAGGAGAAACAAAGGTTCTCTCTGTCTGTGTGATGCTTTTGCCGGAACAGAACAGGAATGGAGTATTAGAACTTAGTAAGTAATCTAGCTAGATATACATTAGATTCTGTTTTGTTTAAATGGCTGAGAAAATAAGCTGTGCTGAATGGAATGTAGATTCCTGTTTTTGTGTCTTTTTGCAACTTACGGTTTTGCCTAGAGGGATTCCCTGTGTTTTGAATCTGATTACCCTGTAAGGTATTTACCATCCTGATTTTACAGAGGTGATTCTTTTACTTTTTCTTCTATTAAAATTCTTCTTTTAAGAACCTGATTGCTTTTTCATTGTTCTTAAGATCCAAGGCTTTGGGTCTGTGTTCACCTATGCAAATTGGTGAGGATTTTTATCAAGCCTTCCCCAGGAAAGGGAGTGTAGGGTTTGGGGAGGATTTTGGGGGGAAAGACGTTTCCAAGCGGGCTCTTTCCCGGTTATATATCAGTTAGACGCTTGGTGGTGGCAGCAATAAAGTCCAAGGTAAAAAGGAAAATAGTTTGTACCTTGGGGAAGTTTTAACCTAAGCTGGTAAAAATAAGCTTAGGGGGTTTTCATGCAGGTCCCCACATCTGTACCCTAGAGTTCAGAGTGGGGAAGGAACCTTGAAAGATGGGGATTAATACAAGAATTGAAAAGTGAGTAAGGAACTGGTTAAAGACTACAACAGTTCATACTGAAAGGTAAACTGCTAGGCTTGAGGGAGGTTACTAAGGGAGTTCTTCAGGGAATAGGGTTATGGGAATATCATATAAGATGATCTGGAGGACCTTGAAAACTGGAGTAATAGAAACGGGATGAAATTTAATAGTGCAAAGTCATGCACTAAGGGACTAAGAATTTTTGCTATAAACTGGGGACATATCAATTGGAAGCAACAGAGGAGGAGAAAGACCTGGTTCTACTGGTCGATCACAGGATGACTATGAGCCACAATGTGATTTGGCTGTGAAAAAGGTTAATGCAATTCTACGATGTATGAGATGAGGTATTTCCAGTAGCAATAGGGATGTGTTATTACCATTATATAGTCATTGGTTCTTCTTTTGTATGACATTTGAAAAGCAACAGGCTGGGCTTATAATTGAATTTTAAGATTTGAAAGCCATTCTAATGTTTCTGGGATAAGCTAGGTGGATCCTCCTACTACCACCACTGTAAGCGTAAATGGGACAGTTGTTTGTGATGTCACATGATTTGTACCTCACCAGAGTCCCAATTTGGTGATTCTTTGATTTTCCATTTGTGGAGGAAATATTCTGACCTGGCGATGAGACCTCATCTGGAATACTGTGTAATTCTGGTCTCCTGTGTTTGAAAAAGATGATTTCAAACTGGAAAAGGTGCAGAGAAGTGCTACTAGGATGATCAGAGGAGACTTAAGGAGCTTTGTTTAGCCTAACAAAATGAAGGCCGAGGGGATATATGATTACTCTCTACAAATACATCAGAGGGATAAGGCAAGGAGAGAAGTTATTTAAGTTAAGCGCCAATGTTGGCACAAGAACAAATGGATCTAAACTGGCCATCAACAAGTTTCGGCTTGAAATTAGACAAAAGTTTCCAACCACCAGAGAAGTGAAGTTTTGGAACAGTCTTCCAAGGGGAGCAGTGGGGGCAAAAAACCTAAATGGGTTCAAGACTGAGCTTGGCATGTTTATGGAGTGGATGGTATGATGAGATTGCCTACAATGGCATGTGGCCCACCTGTGACTGATAGTAGCATATATTCCTAATGGCTGGAAATGGGACACTAGATGGGAAGGACTCTAAGTTATTACAGTGAATTCATTCCCAGGTGTCTGGCCGGTGGGTCTTGCCGATATGCTCAGGGTCTAATTGATGGCCATATTTGGGATTGGAAGGGAATTTTACCCCAGTGCAGATTGGCAGAGACCCGGGATGGTGAGTTGTTTTCCTTCCTCTGAAGCATGGGTCATGGGTCACTTGTTGGTTTAAATGAGAGTAAATGGTAACTTGAAGTCTTAATCATGATTTGAGGACTTCAGTAACTCAGCCAGAGGTTATGGGTCTATTACAGGAGCTGGTGGGTGAGGTTCTGTGACCTACGATGTGCAGGAGATCAGACTAGATGATCACGATTGTCCCTTTTGGCTTTAAAGTCTGTGACTCTATCTATTACCCTAATTCTAAGCAAGGCGGCAGTAGGACACTGTAGTTCTGACTTGCTGCCATGGGAGGTCAGAAGGAACTGAGTGGCAGGTTGGGGCTTCTCCACTCTTTATAATCTCGCTGTAGGTGGCATGAGGGTGTACAAGGTGCATGGACACCCCTAATGGACACTGCGGACTAAAAGATGCACAAGATGCATACACCTTCAGTGGGATCTGTGTAGACAGTTGCTTGAAGAAGAACTTGCTCTTTGCTGCTTACAGGACTAGTTTAATCCATTCAGCTCTCATGTTTAGATTCAATAAGTGTTCAACCATTAAGACCATTTCAAATAAAGAAAGTATTTTTGTCATTCAAGAGTGCCTTTGACAAGAAATAGTGTATTCTAAGGAGAGCATCTTTATCATTTTGCAGCAAAATACCGAAATTTAGCATGGCTGGCTGTAACTTGTAATGCTGTTTTTCTCTTGAGCATTACGGTTTTTTTCACTAACATCTTTAAAAAAGGATTTTAAGTAAAGGGTATACAAATCAACAATGTATTGTATGTTCTCTAGCATTTAAAATGAAATCTTTACTTTGTAAATGACAATCACTTCTCACCAATAATCAATACCAATTTATTATAGATGTATGGCAAACAGATGACTACTCTATTTTGCATTTATATCTCTATCAATTGATCAGTATTTTTTTTAAATGTTCACTGTATTTATTAAAATGTTCACTATTCTATTTTAGGAGATTTGTAACTCCCAAACCATACATATTAAAATAAAAACGTTCCTGTATTTGGTTTACAAAACCTGATGCAATTGTAGGCATATATTTTGTTCTGTGTGTAACCCACCTACTTGGTACAGCTAACACAAGTTCTAGACATAAGATCGGTCTCCTTCCAGGGAAAAACAAACATATTGTAATCCATCACAGCCTATTTGAAGGGACATGGTGAAGCCTGATAGGCCATGAAATTGATTTACCTTGGTAATAATCCTATCAAAAATGACTGATCTTCCAGATGTTTTCTGTGCATTTCAATTTCCAATTAACTTTTGCAAATGCAAGAAAACATTTAAAAATACCGTAGCATGCAACTTTTCAGACACACACACACAACATAACAAGCAGTCTATTAGAGAAAAACTACAAGAGAAATATTTCAATGATTAGTTGTGTATCATTAATTCCCTGGTGACTTACATATTACTAATTACATTTGATTCTTCCTGTAAAACTGCTTTCTTCAACTTGCCACGTTCAAAACATGGTACAACCTTAGAAGCTGACAATCTGCCTAATGTTGAACATGGTTAAATATAAAACAGTGAAATGTGTCTTGCAGCTGGAGTTGTTTTTGTTCTTGCAAACTGTTATTGGATAGCTAGTTAAACTCCAATGGCCAGTTCTTCAGCTGGTGTAAATTGATGTAGCTCTACCGAGGTCAATGGGGCTGCGCCAATTTAAGGCAGCCAATGTTAATCTGGCACCAGATGCTAAAGGCATGTTAATGCCTTTGAAGGCTACATTTAGCACTGTGCTAATAATTGGTCAAATTGTGAAGTTATTTGAAAAATACAGCATTTCATCTTGGATTATGATCTTGTCAAATCTCATAGACTAAGCAAGGTTAAGCCAAGTTGATATCTGTAAGGCCTGGTCTACACTGGGGGGTGGTGGATCGATCTAAATTACGCAACTTCAGCTACGAGAATAGCATAGCTGAAGTCAACGTATCTTAGATGGACTTAGAATTATTTACTTTGCGTCCTCGTGGCGCGGGATCGATGGCTGCCGCTCCCCGTCGACTCCGCTTCCACCTCTTGCCGTGGTGGAGTTCCGGAGTCGACGGCAGGGCGATCGGGGATCGATTTATCGTGTCTACACTAGACACGATAAATCGATCCCCGATAGATCGATCACTACCCGCCGATCCAGCGGGTAGTGTAGACGTGGCCTAAGAGAGTACACCATGGAAAACTGAGTGACATAGGAAGCAGTGTTGGTGTTTTTTATAAAATAATTCCTCTTTGACTAAATTCACAACAAAAAATGCGTTGTACAATATTTTAAACATTCCTAAATTGCTACAGACTGAAAACATTCATACTTTGCTTCAAATTCATATTTCCTGACAGCAAGTTAAACAGATATAAATACACTACAATACAGTACATAAATGGGAGAGTGTATATTATTGTCATTCCTGGCTTCATTTTTTAATTTTTAGCACCTAAAGCAAAGTATGGTGAGATATTTCCTTATTTTTCCAGATAAATTTCAGCGGAAAATTATCTTCTCACCTGGATGTAGAGAAATATTTCTTCTTTATCAACAGAAAGCTTTACATGTTATCAAATTCCAGTATGCTTGCTTCTGCTCATCTCCAACTGTGGTAAAAGGTGGAGAAAGCCCTCTCTCCCCCCTCCCTTTGTTTACCCACACAGGGTCAGATAGAATCAGTCATCTAATAATTAAGTGCCCAATCCTGCAAGCCTCTTCACATGGAACTCCCTCTGAAATCAGCCGGAGTTCTGTATATGCGGGATTGTGGACCAGACTAACTTTTTTAACTTCACGCCAAATTCTGCTCTTAGTCACACAGGATTTATACTGGTGTGAATGAGAGCAGATCATGGCCCTTAATTTATACATCTATGATAACTATTCTTTTTTATAACTAAGGAAGTTTTCCAAAAGGGCCTAAAACAAATGCACAAAATATTCTTCTTCTTAAAAATGTCTAAAGAAAAATACACATATTTACCTTAAAATAGTTATTGAGTTCATTTGAGAGAAACTGATAAAAAATCTCTCTTTCAGCAGATTCAATCAGGCGATCATGGAATACTCGGGTTGTTTCATGCACAAAGAGAAGAGCTGCAGTTTCTTTTGAGACAATAACAGACCTGTGGGCTTGCAACAACCCCTGGAGCACCTGTTAGCAATTTTAGTATACAACGTTTATATGAAGTTTTAAATTAATTGGATTACTAAAAGAGATCCTGTTATATTTATTTTGAAACTACCATATATTGTATTAAGCTTTATCAACAGTAGTATCATACATTTTAATCAGAACTAAAGCATTCAAATATCTCTTACTTAAGCTATGTATTTTCTTCCCCTGCACATGCATTCAAGGGAGCAGGAAGGCACAAGAAGCCTACCTTGTACCTCCCACACAGAGGATGGTAACATGACAGTTCCTGGCCCATGACCATGCTTACAACATCATGCTATCCGGGGAAGGTGGGAGGACATGAAACAAAGTGCACATTGCATCCTCTATAAGATGTAGCAGCAGGTGTATCTTCCCTAGGCATCAGGAACTATAGAAAATATTGTGCCTCTTGAGGCACAGTGGGTCCAGGAGTCTTAATGGGGTGGCAAAGCTCAACACAAGACCTACCACAGCGCTGTTGGTATAAGCCAGATGACCGCCCATATTTGGTCAGCCATAAGCATAAGCAATGCAAGTGGCTGCCTGGGGTACCTTTTGCAATGTTGAATAATTTGCGACACACAGAGCTTACATGATCCAACTTTCCGTACATACTAGGAATAGAAGCAACTCCTGACCTAATAATTTCCCCTTCCCCAGCTTCCCTGGAAGCATGAGGCCCTGAAAATACCTTAAATATCTCTTGTTTGAGTTTCATTACTGTAGGATACTGTAGTATTTTATTTTATAAGAAATACCACACTTGCTGAAATCACAATTTATTGAAATTTTTAATAGTACACGAAAATGTTTTTATATTTGTAGATCATGCACAACAGGGACTGATGTATATGCTCAGCCTTGATTCAAACTTTAATCTTTTCAGTAAATGAATATACTTAAAGGGTTAATTGAGCCCTGGTATAAGTGGAAGCTCAACTTAATTGAAGTCAACAGAGTTGTGCCGACGTGTAGCAGGGCTGAAAATGGCCAAAATTATTTAGTTACTAGATATTTGTTTCTAATGTTAACACATCTTTTTATGGAAGGAAATAAAGATAAGATACAAGAGAATATACCAGTGCACAAGTAAGTGAGATATAGATTAGTATATAGTGCTCATGGTATGGCCACTCTGGTAGGCAGCAACAAATACTTTTAAAACGAACAATTTGTAGTCTGAATCCCATCCCATTCCGCCCTCTGTTTTCTTCTTTTTATTAATAATTATTTCTGAGTGATCTTGGCAATTCTAAAAGCAAAGACTGGATTATATGGAAATCTCCAAATTTATTTTCCTTGTTTGTCATAAACCAAATTGAAACTATCATAGGACTCCAGATGGCAAGACTAATTTAATAAATCTAACTCCAAGAACCAGGCTCAATTCAATAGACAAAATTATATATGCTCTTGCTTGTTCACTCTGCACAAAAATTGAGAATACTTTTGAATCTGAAAATCTGAAATGTCTAGTGCAGTATAACACACCTTGAAGAGATCTCGTAGATTAAATGTATAGTGGCACTTAGCTGGCGTTGGGAGCATGCTGCGGCACATATTATGGTATACAGCTATGGAAGAGGAAGTTAGAAAGTCATTGCATTTCCGAACCTCAGATAAGAATCTGTTGTTATACAGGTATGTTCCCAGATGAACCTAAAGAAGAAAAATGTATATGATTTAGTTACCACTTCCTAAGAAAAGTTTAAGCATATTGCTAACTGCTGAAATATAACAAAATTTATAAGACAAAAAGCACCAATTTTCATTATTATTTTAACAGGAAAAGACACCCTTACTTACCTCCACAGTAACTTTGGTTCTTCAAGATGTGTTGCCCACTGCTGGTCTATGTGTCCAGTGCATTTGAGCAAGAGACTTTTGGTCAGCAGTACCTGTTTGGGTGAGAGATGTGCCCTAGGGGTCCTCATGCCTCCAACTGAGGGCATAAAACACTGGGCCACTCAAAGTGCCCCCCAGTTCCTTCATCACTGAAATCCTTATGAAAATAGACTCCACAGTAGCAGGGATGTAGGGCATGTTGTGGAATGTGTGTGTACAGGCAAGTAACTGTTTCTTCTTTGAGTGCATGTCCACATATATATTCCACTGTTGATGACACCCAAGCAGTAGACATGTTGGAAGTGGGAACCAGGAGTCTTTTAAAACAAAGACTATAGAACTTCTTTCCCAAAGTTCACATCACCTCTAGATACAGCCCCACATTCACTCAGCATTACACCATTGTGGAAGCAATGTCCACAGTAGGAACATTCCTTAGAGAGAGTGAGCAGCTTGAGCTATAGTAGAACAGGCAGTAATCCTAAGGAGTGGACTTGCATTAGCCAGTTTGTAACAAATTTTGTTGCACAGTGAGATCCAGTTATAGATTCTGTGAGCCACAACAGTCTAACCGTTCATTGTCTCTGCATATATAACAAAGAGCCTGAGAGACATTCTGAACGGTTTCATCCTATCTATGTAAAAGGAAAGTGCCCTATAGATCTCTAAAGAATGCCGTTTCTTGTCACCCTTGTGAGTTTGGGATTTCGGGAAAAAACATCAGCAGATGAATGACCTGATTTCAAATGAAAATCAAAAACCACCTTCAGTAAGAATTTGGAACAGACCTTTAATGAGACATTATCTTTATGGAAGACACTATACAGATGTCCTGCCATCAGGTACAGTAACTCCTCTAATCTCCTTGCTAATGCTATTGCCAACAAAAATGCTGTCTTTGCTGGTAAGTGAAATAGACCAAGGTGGAATCATGAGACCTGCCAGGACTAAATTAAGCTCCCAGGAAGGGACTGGTTTTCCTACTGGGGGATAAACCCCTATCAGACCTTTTAAAAATCTTGCTACCATAGGGTGGGAAAAAAACCAAATGTTTAATGAATGAGAGAGTGAATAGCAAAGATGGCTGCTAAGTGAACCTTCATCAAACTAATTTACAGGACTGAATTTTTTGAATTCCAGGAATTATTCTAATATGTCTAGGACCTGAGCTGTGGAAGGAGATAATTGATGATGATGAACCCATATCGAACATCTCTTCCATTTAGCCAGGTAAGTATTCCTAGTAGAGTCTTTCCTACTTTCACTGAGAATGTTCCGTACATAGCCGGACAGACTTTCTGATGAATTAAGCATTCAACCATTCAATGCTGTGAGGTGCAGAGTGCAAGGAAACTTGACCATGACTCAGAGATTATGCCTCAGAGTAACAGTAAGGTGTTGGAAGGTTGAATGGATGAGGTTTGAAGGTCTAAGTACCAAAATTGTGTTGGCCACACCTGGGCTATTAATATGATACTGGCTACTTCCTGTTTGAATTTTCTTATGGTTCTAGAATCAGCAGGATCGGAGAAAATACCTACAGATGTTCCAAAGACCATGAAATCAGGAATGCGTTGGAAATTGACCCTGAACTCTGTCTTCTTTTGCAACAGAAACAATGACACTTCTTGTTTTCTTTGATAACAAACCGATCTATGGTGGGAAAACCATATTTGCTGAAAATCGCTTGAAACGCCTCATCTTTTAGAGTCCATTTGTGATTGTTGATTAATTTTATGCTGAGGTTATCTGTCAGAACATTCTGCACTCTGGGGAGATCAGATGCCTTGAAAGTGACCCGATGACGAATGCAGAAGTTCCAGACGTACCTCCTCCTGACTCAACTGAGTGGATTCTGACCTGCCTTGTTAGTTCAGGTAAAACATTGAAGCCGTACTGTATGTTCTAATCTTTATGGTACCCTTGATGGAGACCCTTGATGAATGGTAGGAAGACTTTGCAAGCTCATTAAATGGCTCCCAGCTTTAGGATGTGTAAATGAAGAGCTGATTCCTGAGGTGTCCACAAGCCTTGTGTTTGCACATCATCCAGGTGTGCTCCCCAGCTCAGAGCGGATGTATCTGTTACTAGCATCTTCAATGGAACTGGAGGAGAGAAAGGGATCATCTTGCAGCATACATTACTGGATCCATCCATCAACTTAATGAGGCCAGGACTCAAGATGCAGTGTGAACTAACATGTCCATGTGATGTTTTCTTGGCTGATACACAAACTTCAACCATCTTTGCATGCAACACAGGTGAAGTCTGGCATGCTGAGTCACGTAAGTGAGGCCAGGTGGTTGAGCAAACTGAGGCAAGATCCTCCAATTGTTCTTAGATAAACCTGCAGATTATTGCATAGGTTGAGCATAGTTGGACATTTTTTTCTGGAGGCCGATAGGCAATCTGCTATTGTGAAGTCCAGAATGGCCCCAATGCACTCTATTCTTTACACAGGACACAGAACTGACTAGTCATTGTTTATTTTCAGGTCAAATCGAGCAAAGAAAAACTGAATTTGAAGGGTATTGTCCAAAACTTGCTGACTGGATTGACCCTCGATTAACCAGTCATCCAGATATGGAAACACATGGATATACAGCCTTCTTAGATCAGCAACTATTACTGATTTAAAGGTGATCTAGATGAGCCCTCCCCATCCCTGAGTGGAGTTGTCTGTCACTAGAGTCTTAGTATGTAGAGGTATAGAGAAGGGTACTGCACTGCACACCTGAGGAGAGTCTTTCCACTAGTTTAATGATGACTTCTTGTGGGATCATAACCATCTAGTCCATAAAGTGTCTGCTGGGTAGACATAGTGATTTCAACCATTCTTACAGAGAGTATAGGTGAAATTTGCCATGCTAGGTGACGTAAGTATATGAGGTCAAGTGTGTTAGAAGTCTGAGACATGCTTTCACTGATGTTCTTGGGTGAACTTGAAGTTGACTGATAAGCCCTGCTATAGTCTGGATTCTCTCTTGTGGAATGTAAGCTATCACTATCTGGAGTCTAATAGGATTCCTACGAATTCTGTGCTACGCATCAGTCCGTGTGGATTTTTGTCTATTAACTTTGAGACGTAACAAGGCAAAGAACTTTAGAGTTATTTGAACTGAGTCAGTCACCTGTTGTGAAACTCTTCCTCAAATCAGTCAGTTGTCGAGGTAAGGATAGGTCTGGATTCCTTATTTATCTGGATGAGTTGCCTGTACTTCAAGGCACTTGGTGAAAACTCTTGGTGCTGTACATAGACCAAAGGACAGAGCCCTATTCTGATAGTGGAATGTTCCTAAAGGAAATTGAGGTATTTCTGTGGGTTGGGTGGATAGATATATGGAAGCAGGCATTTTATAGGCGAAGAGCACCAAACCAGTCCTGATGATCTAATGCAGGAATTTATGGAGGCTAGAGTCACCATCCTGAATTTGAAACAATGGATGAACATTTTGAGGCACTGAAGGTCCAGGATAAGCCACCAACCCCTTGTTCTTCTTTGGGATCAGAAAATAATGTGAATAAAAGCATCTTCCCCTGAAATGTAAGGGCACCTCCTCCTCCACAGTTCCCAGCTATAGAAAGGAGTTTACTTGTTTTAACAGTCTCTTGTGAGAAGGGTCTCTGAAAAAGAACAGGGAAGGCATTGCTTATGATCTCTAGGACCCACTAGTCTAAGGTAATGCTTGACCAAACTTCTCAAAAACAAAAATGGTTGTTGCCAAGGGATGGTGTGAGGGTAGAAAAGAAAAGATCCTCAAGTGGTTCTATCAGGATCTCAATGCTGGAGTCAACCCTGGGGCAGCAAAGGAGGTAGAGGGTCATTTACACTGGAATCTCTGTCTCTTCCTCAGTGGCTCTTAGGTCCTCTGTGGCTGATTGTAATATTTGACAGAGGAGTGCTGTCGAAAGTATGTTGGCATGGCTGCTTCCTCTTTAGAGTTGGGATGTAGAGTCTCAAAGAATACAGAGCTGCCCTTGAATCCTTTAGACTCTAAAGTTTAGAGGGTGCTTCCTCTGTCCTGTTGTTGAAAAGTTCATTATTCTAAAATGTGAGGACCTTGATTGTTGCCTGGGGATCCCTGAGGACTGAAGCTATGACAATAGAGAAGTATACAAAGTCAGATGTCCTTCTGCCATTCTATATTTCATCTCCGCTTGCTACTCTTTGGATAGTTTTCTAAAAATCGAGACATTGTCTCAATTTAAAAAAAAATCTTATTTTGAGAGGAGGGCCTAACAGTTAGCCATACCTCTGGATCACAGTTGATGAATAAAGCTTAAGGCTAAAGAGTTCCAATTTCTCTGGGTCCTTTTTGCTCAGTGTGGACTTAGGAGGGCCCAATGTTTTGATCTCTCTCGTACTGCTACCACTATGAGAGAACTTGCTCTTGAATGTCTAGAAATACTTAGATCATTTAGTAGGGACTCAGTACCTCCTGTCAGCTCTTTTTGACATGACAGGGATGTATGGCTAAGATTTCTACCATGTGTTTCATTAGGTCCTGGAATTCCTTAAACTCACCAGCTGAGGGAGGTGGATTCACTGCCTTGTCAGGGTACAGTGAGGAAATCATAGCAGAGATAGGATGCTTTTCCCCTGGTAGCTGATGTTCTTCTTCACTCTTCTCCTGCCTTTCAAGTATCTGTGGCTGTAATGAGTTACCTGATTTGTCTCTTTGGGGAGGATGATTTAGCCATAGAGAGAGTGGATGAAGCAGGCTTCTTGAAGTCTGGCTGTACATCTGAAGATGCCAAATAAAGCCATGACTGGAATGGGCAGAAGTATTGTGTTGGAGGGCACCTGGGAGGTACCAGATAGGGTGACACCCCCATGAAGCCCAGACCTCTTATTACTACACCTAGTCCAATGTCCCCACTGGAGTATTAAGGTCTGGTGCTAAGGCAACAATTTTTCTGCTGCAGCTGTGGTGATAGTAAAAAGTTCTCCCTCTTCTTCCCCAAAGTCACTTTTAAAGGGCCCCAAAAAAGGCGATGAGTGGAATAATCTATCCTCTCATTATTTTGTCCATCATTTAGGCCTAATTTTGATACACCAATATTGACTTATTGATTTTTTACTTCTCTTATTTACCAGTCATAATTTTAACACAATCCTTGAGTGGTAACAGTCAACCCTTTTTGTTTAAATTAAATTTAGGGTTTTTGTATTCTTTTTAACAAGGTTGTTAAAAATAGTTTTATATAACAAATTACTGTAACAATTTTTGACTCTTAACCCACTTTTTATCAGTTAGACTAACAATTAAAGTAGGCCTGCTAGGAACCAATTATTACACCACCTCCTCTAAGAGAGGGACAGGTCTCTCATGTGTACCGTATAGGAAAGGTTGGTACCAGGGATATCTCTCTAACCTGCAGTACCAGTGGCTACAAAGTTGGTGGGTTAGCTATCACTCCTCTTTATTTTTTTGAAGAGAGAGGACTCCAGTACAGAGCCCACCAATAAGTTACTCAGCACTGGAATAGGGGGTACCATGGATGTAGTTGGTACTGAGGTGGAAGATACTGGGGCTACAATCACAGAGGCACTTGTAATGAGAATCTGAGTACCAATGCAGTTAGCACCATGGTCTGTACCAAAGGGTTGGTACTGAGGGCAGCAGTTTGCTGATTTAGAGAGTACCACATGTGCTGTCTTGGAAGTCGGTACTGGGTCACTGGCATGGGTCTTGTCAGGCTTATGGCTGTTGGATAAATGAGCCCAAGAGAAGTCATGCAGCTGATGACTCTTCTGTTTCTTGCCAGGTATTGGGAACGGCAACCTGTGCCTGAGGTTCATTTTGGATTGGTGCTTCTTTCTGCCCATCAGACACTGATGCCAGTGAAGTGTGACTGAATGGTTGTTGTGAGTGGATGTAGTTCAAGAGCTCAAAATGGAATCACAGCTCACCACCCCACTGTCTGAAGCCTGGCTGTAGCTCTTCTCTCAAAGTCTGAGAAGGCTTGGATCAATTCTCTAGGAGGAAAAATTTCATTTGCGCCTCCATCTTTCTCTGAGTATACTTGGTGAAAGAGCAACAGACAAAACACCTCTCGTGGATGTATACTTCTTCAAGAAAAAGAAGGTATTGGAAGGATCCACACTTAATGGGCATCCAAGCATCATACGGGTGACATTAAACCGTGGTCACTTACCTTCTGCCATAATGTTAGTACCCCTGTATGGCTGGGCGTGGTAGAGGTGGTGGGGAGGAAGAAAGATGTCTAGGCTAATTCAAATGTATCTAATTTCCCGCCCCCGGAAACATGAAAAAGAGAAACTACACAAATTACACTATACTATTGCATACAAGGCTAAGTAAATTGCACAGTGTGCAGAATATGTGAAGACTGCAGGGCTTCCACGTCACTGCCATGAGTGGTAAGAAGGAACTGAGAGAAATTAGGACCAGCTTTGCCCTTTATTCCCCAGGTGTGGGAGGGAAGGGATGTGATGGCACCTAAGCTGGAGGAGGAGCTCCAAAGAGCAGCTGGCTAAAAGAATCCCATCTTGCATACATAGGGTCCATGTGCTCCAAGAGCGGAATCTGTGTAGACAATCATTTTAAGAAGAAACTTAGTGACTTCAGCACTTTAGTGGGGATGTGAACAAATCCTTGGACTCCTTCCAAGATGCTATCCTTGATAAATCAATATTCCAGACAAAGGGAACATTATGTATTCCCAATCTGGAGATGGACATTTATTACTGTTAAGTTCTTGGCAAATTTATGGTGCGCCTATGTCAGCTCAAAAGACAACACTTTGAATTGAAAATGGTGGTCCTGTTAAAAATCTGATACCTTTTAACACTTGGATATGCCTCTATGAGCAAGTAAATGGCCATCAAGCCCAGAGCACATAACTAGTTTTGCTATTTGCAGGTGGATTCAAGCCACAAGCTGTACCACCATCCTTTTGAAAAAGTAGTGTAAGATGGGTCTGATATCAGAGCTTGCAATTCTCCTATCCTAAGTGCAGAGGTGATTGCCCCTAAGAAAGCTGTTTTCATGAAAAGGTGATGTAAGGAACACGATGCTATTGATCTGAATGGGAGTCCAATCAACCCAGCCAACACTACATTGAGATCCTATCAGGGAGGGGGCTCCCTGACTGGACGGCATATGTATATCAACACTTTGAGGAATCTAGACACTGTAGGGTATAATAATACAGTGTGGTTATGTATTGGAGGATGATAAGCTGATATAGCCACTACATGTACTCTTGTAGAGCTAACCGAAAGTCCAAAGCACTGTAAGAGATAAAGTAATCCAAAATAAAGGGAATGTCAGCTTAAAATGGAGAGAAATGCTATTCCACCTAAACAGTGAAATGCTTCCATTTAGAATTGCAAGTGAGTCTTCTGGAATCATTCCTGCTATGGACCAGGATGTTTTGGACGTCTTTGGAACATGACTTCTCAATATCAGTTAGCCTGCTGGCATCCAGGCTGTATGGTACAGAGACTCTGGAACTGGATGACTTCCTCATTGTTTAGGGAGATTATGTCCGATCCAGAGGCCATGTTTTTGGGGGCTGTACCAAGAGTCTTAACAGATCTTTGAATCAAAACTGCCTGGTACTCACTGTGCTATCAATAGCAACTTTGCTGCATCCTGTCTGAACTTTCTCAATGTTCTCAGAATTAAAGGAACTGGTCATAGGTATACATCTGAACCTGGGAATATGAGATAAGGAAAACATCAGATAGGAATCCTGGGCTCAGACTCCCTCTAAAGCAAAAGATGCAGCATTTTCTGTTTGATTTTGTGGCAAACAAGTCTATAATTGAGTCCTTTATAGACCATTTATGGTCAAAAGAAAAGTGTCTGCTCAACTGATCCTCTAAGATGTTCACTGATCCTGGTAGATGAATGGCTGTCAAGGTAATCTGAAACCTGATGCACCAGCTCCGTAGGTTGGACTTGGTACAGTTGAGAAGATCTAGCTCCTCCTCAGGAGTTAATATAGAACATCACTATAGTGTCATCTATCATCACTTGTATTGTTTTGCCTCGAATTAAAGGTGGGAACATCACACATGCTACACAGATTGCTCTCAGTTCTAAGGCATTTATGAAGCTGAGATCTGTTTCTTGACCATAGTTCCTGGGTCTAAGGGTGATTCTAGTATGCTCCCTATGAGAGGTTGGAAGCATCCATTACTAACATCACTGTGGGCAGAGGGGGAGAAAATGGAACACCTCTGCATACTTGGACTGGTTACTTCCAGTGGTTTAATGATGATAGGACCTGCTGTGGAATCTGCACTGCCATATCTATATAGTGTTTGCTTGGTAGGTAGATGACTTCAACCAGCCTTGCACAAAACAAATGTGATGTATAGCATGAGGAGTGATGAATGTGCATGAAGTGACCTAGTATGTTTAGACACATTCTTACTGTTGTCTGAGAATTATTAGTAAATTATTTATAAGCTCTTCCATGACTTTGAACCTACTACCTAAGCTGTTGTGGAGTCCAGAAGTGCTCCTATAAATTCTATTATCTGGGATGGTACTAAGGATGAATTCTCTTTGTTTACCTGGAGACCCAACTTAGTAAAGATTTGAAGGATGTACTATATATTATCTGTGAATTTGTGAGAGGATCCTCAAATGAGCCAGCCACTGAGGTAAGGGTAAAGGATAATGCTTTGTCTTCTTAAGCCTGGTCTACACCACGCAGTTAGGTTGACATAATGTGCCTTACGTGACCTAATTATGTCAGTGTACGCACTACAGCCTTGTCCCACTGATGTAAGGCCTGGTCTACACTGGGGGAGGGGGCGTACTAAGTTGGTCTAAGTTACGCAACTTCAGCTACGAAAATAGCATAGCTGAAGTCAACGTACTTAGAGCTACTTACCGGGTGTCTTCACTGTGGTAGGTCGACTGCTGCTGCTCCCACTTCAACTCCACCTACGCTTCTCGCTCCGGTGGAGTACTGGAGTTAATGGGAGAGTGCTTGGCGATCAATTTATTGCGTCTTCACTAGGCAGTCGATTTATTGCATCTTCACTAGATGCGATAAATCAACCCGCGCTTGATTGATTGCTCTGGAGGTAAGTGTAGACATGCCCTAAGTCCCCTACTAGATCAGCATAACAACTCTACCCCACAAGAGGCAAAGGGTTTATGTTGATGTAGCTAGGGAGACACAGTATCTGTACAGACACTGAGTTACTTACATTGACTGTTAGCTGTCTTGTCAATTTCTTGTCAATTATGTCTTGTCCATGCTGGAGCCCTGAAATTGACAAGAAAGCTAGGCAGCTAGAGTCTGGCAGCACCCACCCAGCTCTCCAGTCCCTGATCAGGGAGCCAAGCAGCCCAGGTAGCTGCCCCCACTCCCAGTGGGGAGGCGAGAAGCCCAGGCAGCTGCTCCCTGCGGGAAATGGGGAGGCGAGAGACTTGGGCGGCTGCTGGGCCCCCAGTGAGGAGCTTCACAGGGCTAAGAGTTCTGGCTCTGAGCCCTCCACACTGCCCCTCTTCAGCTGGTGGAAGCACTCCTGGTGAGGACACACACCACTGACAGAAGGAGGATAGCGTGGACATCAGTCACTGCAATGTGCCAAGTATCTACTTTTTCCCCAGGGATAAATTCCCATTTCTGGCATAGCTGCTTCCTTTGTCCCTGGAGAGATGTGTAAATGGCAATCCCTGAAAACACTAGGATGAATTATAACCAATATCTACTGTTTGTAGTTAGAACAGACTCACAAATGAGTCTTTTGATAATGCATCTCGATTTGTCTCTTTTACTTTTCCCTTAGTAATCTGTGAGTGAATTCAGTGTTCCTGAAAAGTAGGTATTAATGCACAGTATCTTGAGCCAGGCATAATCTAGGAAAGTAAAATGCTATGCAAGCTTCCCAACACATCTCTTCCATTGTACTTCACTCTTGAACAGAGAATGCCAATCATGTTACACAGAGAGTGGTTTCATAATGTTTACAAATGGGTGCATCCATCTGTTTTTGCAGTAACAGGATGAGATCCTAATATAGTATAACCCTATGAGAGAAAACAAATCCAAGTTTCCTACAGTTAGATTAGGATACAATTGAATTTACATAATGGATTTGTTATGCACAGCGATAGATAACATTTCTGGTACACATGTATCATTGGGTATTTTGTCAGAGACATTGGCAGGATCACACTGGCATGTAAGTCAGTGGGAACAATTAGGGAAGATGAATAACACTCACGAGCAGTAGTTTCAATCCCCTTCCTCAAGGCTTTCTTTTGTTGATTTATAAACAAAGGATTCCAAATAAAATAAAAATAATCCATTCAGAACAACGAATCTCAGTGCTTGTCAGAGATGTTTCCAGCTTCTTTCACACCCTTCTCTTAGGTAGCCACCACCACAGTCACTTCCTCGTTAACTTAATGTACCCCACCTTTGATTACCCATGTTACAGGGAGGAGTCTGCATTAACACTTCATACACTGGGACTTATAGAGTGCCTTTCTACCTTATCACAGGTGTTTCCAATCCAGAAATATGCAGTATGTGCATCTTAATCCTTAGACAACTACTGGGGACTGGTAGGCAAAGGGCACTATTTGAAGGAGGGTTGCTCGCAGGTGGGCAGAAATGGTAATCCTGTATTCCAAGGATCAGAAAAGGTATCCAAGCAGCTGAGAAATGGAACAGGTTGGATGAAGATTCCTGCTCGAATGATAGGAAACCCTCCTCAATCCTTGGTTTATTTTCTTCAAGTGACACACACCTTACTGCTTCAATTTCCCAGCCCCAACAACAGCTGGCAGCAAGATGCTTTTTTTATCAGGAGAAAGAAGGGTACAGCAGTTGATGGGAGACTTTGGTGCAGCTGTTTGGCAGGAGAAGTGGGAGAAGGAACAATGAAAAACTGAAGATGAGCTCAATCTCTTATTGTTCCTCCAATGCAATTTATTCATATAAACTAAAAATCTTCCTCAGTGCTTTAAGGGTTATTTTAATAAAAATCTCACAACAGTGAATTCTCATAAGAACCAGGAATTCTTTATTAAACATTGTTTCAATGAACTCAAGATCATAAAACTTTAAGTGTTTCTGAAGTAGAGAACTAAAATCTATGTTTAGGACATACCTGGTTTGAAATCCCACACAAATGAGGGTTTCTTAGATGCCTAAAGCCACCTCTTTCCTTATACAATACTACATACAATTTTGTGATTAATATGAAAAAAATTGTTTGAGGTATTTTAAGAACTTCCATTTGCTGATATAATTTTCCCCAACTATCTGACCTATTACCTGAAAAATACGTTGTAAGGATTGTAAGGAAGGTTGAGGCAGAACCAACAGGCAAAAATGTGTGAGAAGACGTGGGCTAATCTCATTTCTTCCACCACTTGGAGGGGCACAGTCTGCAACCAATGAGACATCCTGGATATTCTGTGAGAAACAGAATGGGAGAAACTTGAAAGGCAGGAACTGAATCAGCATTTGAAAACAAAATACAATTTTAGAGCTCCAATGCTATTGCAAGGATTTCCACTTCAAAGTCTCCATCTTGCTCCAAATGTAAATGTAGTTAGAAAATGGGCCAAATTAATCCCCAATATAAATATATAAATCCAGTGACTAGAACAATGATAGCAGGCAGAGCTACAATTTATATATACTAGGGCTGTTGATTAATCACAGTTAACTCACGCAATTAACTAAAAAAAATTAATAGTGATTAAAAAAATTAATCACACTGTTAAGTAATAGAAAACCAATTGAAATGTATTAAATATTTTGGATGGTTTTCTACATTTTCAAATATATTAATTTAAATTACAACACAGAATACAAAGTGTACAGTGCTCACTTTATATTTATTTTTATTACAAGTGTTTGCACTGTAAAAATGATAAAAGAAATAATATTTTTCAATTCACCTCACATAAGTCGATTAATGCAATCTCTTTATCGTGAAAGTGCAACTTAGAAATGTAGATTTTTTTGTTACATAACTGCACTCAAAAACAAAACAATGTAAAACGTTAGCGTCTACAAGTCCACTCAGTTCTACTTCTTGTGCAGCCAATCACGAAGAGAAACAAGTTCATTTACATTTACGGGCGATAATGCTGCCCGCTTCTTATTTATGTCACCTGAAAGAGAGAACAGTCGTTCGCATGGCACTTTTGTAGCCGGCATTGCAAGGTATTTTCATGCCGCATATGCTAAACATTTGTATGTCCCTTCATGCTTTGGCCATCATTCCAGAGGACATGCTTACATACTGATGACGTGCATTAAAAAATAACGCGTTAATTAAATTTGTGACTGAACTCTTTGGGGGAGAATTGTATGTCTCCTGCTCTGGGTTTTACCCATATTCTTCCATATATTTCATGTTACAGCAGTCTCAGATGATGACCCAGCATGTTCTTCATTTTAAGAACACTTTCACTGCAGATTTGACAAAACGCAAAGAAGGTACCAATGTGAGATTTCTAAAGATAGCTACAGCACTCGACCCATGATTTAAGAATCTGAAGTGCCTTCCAAAATCTGAGAGGGATGGGATGTGGAGCATGCTTTCAGAAGTCTTAAAAGAGCAACACTTGGATGTGGAAGCTACAGAACCTGAACAATCAAAAAAGAAAATGAACCTTCTGCCGGTGACATCTGACTCAGATGATGAAAATGAACGTGCACTGGTCTGCACTGCTTTGGATTGTTATCGAGCAGAACCTGCCATCAGCATGGACGTATGTCCTCTGGAATGGTGGCTGAAGCATGAAGGGACATATGAATCTTTAGCGCAAAGAATAGCTATTAATGGTTAGTTGTCAAACTGGGAGGGCAATTCTAGTGGGGTCCAACAGAGGTCAGTCCTTGGTCTGGTACTATGGAGAATATGCTTATAAAATTTGCAGACAACACCAAACTGGGCGAGGTTGCGAGCGCTTTGGATTAGATTAGAATTCAAAACGACCTTGACAATTTGGAAAATTGGTCTGAAATCAACAAGATGAAATTCAATAAAGACAAGTGCAAAGTACTTCACTTCGGAAGGAAAAATCAAATGCACAACTACAAAATGCAGAAAACAGACTAGGTGGTAGTTTTGCACTGGAAAAGCCTTCCTAGGGAAATTGTGGAGTCTGTATCATTGGAGGTTTTAAAGAACACCTTGGACAAACACCTGTCAGCGATAGTTTTGGTTTACTTAGTCCTGCCTTAGTGGAGGGGGCTGGACTCGATGATTTCTTGAGGTCTTTTACAGCCCTACATTTTATGATTGTTTGAAGGAATTTTGAAAATGGGATGATGAAATAAAAATCTGGCAGTAACAAAACTTCAAGGTTCAGCACTGAACAAAAGCACTACCTGAACTAAGCCAGGGAACAAAGTTTGGCTCAAAAGCTCTCAGACATTTGGAACTGTTCAAATTGTAGCAGAAACACTCAGATCCTAACTAGTGGAGACTCCAAAAGGGCTTACCTGGGGGACCTGAATTCATCTTCAATACTTCCCAGAACAACAGGGAATCTGGGACCTGAGCCCACACCTTCACAGAGAAGTTCATACACATGGGCTGGAAGACTGATCAGGCCCCCTAGAAGACTTGACCTTTAGAATATTGCTCAGGACTATTTAAACTGAATTGATAAGGGACATATTAGTGCAAATAATTTTAAGGAATTCAATGTTTATTTTGAATTCTTAGATAGACAGACAGACAGAGACAGACAGGTTGGTTTATAATTTAAGTTTCAATCTTTTATTATAAAGAAAGGAAAATGTTGAGTGGTTATGGAGTTCCTGGTCCTCCACAGTTCCAGAGTAGACCATGATGAGTTGCATCGGGAGCTTAATAAAGAGAAGGACTTCTTGGGTCAGGGAGTTCTCTAGTTATTGCTTAATGCATGGCACCCTAAGTGTATGTCCTGACGCTACAGAAAGAAGAGACCATAAGACCTGAAAGCAGTGGTAATGAAACAAGGTTCTGAAAAGAGAAAAAGATCCTCAGGAGCAAGGGCAAGGCCAAAAGGCATTCTGTAAGGATACTGGGAGAGGAGTTCTATCCAGCTGAAGCAAGGTATGAGATGAATATGAGATTTTTAAAAATTGTATATGTATTTTTAATTTCATAAAATGTAATGTGATCTACTTAACTAGAATACAATAAAACTGTATTTTCTAAATAAATTCTAGTTAAAATATTCTTCTTTTAAAAATTTTCTTGCTTCTCAAATCAGAATTTAAAAAAAATTCTAGTCTTTTAGATCAGTAAGACACATTTAAGGCTCTCCCCATCCCTCCTGGAAAATTCATTTAAAATATACTCCATTGTTATCAGTAATTTATTAAATATGATCATAATATTAATATGAAATGGTTAGTAGCCCTTAGATTTAATCTTCTGCAAAGAGCAAGTTATTAGAACTGATAAAAAATCAGAAATCCATACTGTACCTTCCATGCAAGTTGCTTAGTGTCATAAAAACCTCCTAAATCTAAAAACTGTCTGATTGATTCAAGTGGTGGCTGGGCACCATACTCCTCTGGTAATGGCATATTCAGATCATCAATAAACACTATCACCTGTGAATAAACATAACCACATTAGAAATCATATCAGTTATGTTAAGCTTAGCTTTACTTATTATTACAGAGTATTAACATGAAGTGACTATTTTGCACACATAATTATGAACCAGCTATATTGTTCTTTATCTAAACCACACATTAATTAGTGTACTTGCACAAATGACCTAGTATATGTCATTATATGAGTAGCTCAGATGTAAACTGCAAGGTACAGGAAGCTGTTATATCTCATCCAAATGGAAACAACGACAACGCTTTAATATTAAGAAACATAAAAAACATAAGAATGATCATACTGCATCAGATCAGTGGTCCATCTAGCGCAGTATCCTGTCTTTTGACAGTGGACAGTGCCAGATGTTTCAGAAGGAATGAACAGAAAAGGGCAATTTATCAAGTGATCTGTCCCCTGTTGTCCAGACCCAGCTTCTGACTGTCAGAGGTTTAGGGCCACCCAAAGGACAGGATTTCATCCCAGATCATCTTCCTAATAGCCATCGATGGACCTGTCACCCATGAATTTATCTCATTCTTTTAACCCAGTTATACTTTTGACCTTCACAACATCCCCTGGCAACGAGTTTCACAGGTTGACTGTGCATTGTGTGAAGTATTTCCCCTCAGACAGACACAAACACCTACAAGATCTCTATCAAGCATTCTTACAACTACAATACCCACCTGCTGAAGTGAAGGAACAGATTGACAGAGCCAGAAGAGTACCCAGAAGTTACCGACTACAGGACAGACCCAACAAAGAAAACAACAGAACACCACTAGCCATCATCTTCAGCCCCCAACTAAAACCTCTCCAATGCATCATCAAGGATCTACAACCTATCCTGAAGGACAACCCATCACTCTCACAGATCTTGGGAGACAGGCCAGTCCTTGTTTACAGACAGACCCCGAACCTGAAGCGAATACTCACCTGCAACCACACAACAGAACCACTAACCCAGGAACCTATCCTTGCAACAAAGCCCATTGCCAACTGTGTCCACAGATCTATTCAGGGGACACCATCACAGGACGTAATCACATCAGCCACACTATCCGAGGCTCGTTCACCTGCACATCTACCAATGTGATATATGCCATCATGTGCCAGCAATGCCCCTTTGCCATGTACATGGGCCAAACTGGACAATCTCTACGTAAAAGAATAAATGGACACAAATCAGACATCAAGAATTATAACATTCAAAAACCATTCAGAGAACACTTCATCTCTTTGGTCACTCGATTACAGACCTAAAAGTTGCAATTCTTCAACAAAAAAACTGGAAAAACAGACTCCAACGAGAGACTGCTGAATTGGAATTAATTTGCAAACTGGATACAATTAACTTAGGCTTGAAAAAAGACTGGGAGTGGATGGGTCATTACACAAAGTAAAACTATTTCCCCATGTTTATTCCCTCCCCTCCCTGCTGTTCCTCAGACGTTCTTGTCAACTGCTGGAAGTGGCCCACCTTGATTATAACTACAAAAGGTTCCCCCCCCTCCCGCTCTCCTGCTGGTAATAGCTCACCTTACCTGATCACTCTCCTTACAGTGTGCATGGTAACACCCATTGTTTCATGTTCTCTGTGTATATAAATCTCCCCACTGTATTTTCCACTGAATGCATCCGATGAAGTGAGCTGTAGCTCACGAAAGCTTATGCTCAAATAAATTTGTTAGTCTCTAAGGTGCCACAAGTCCTCCTTTTCTTTATACCACAGTTAGCTGTTCTGCAATTTCATAAGTGAGTTCCTTCAGAACTCTTGGGTGAATACCATGTGGTCTTGGTGATTTACTACGGTTTGATTTATTAATTTGTTCCAAAACTTCCTCTACTGACACCTCAATCTGAGACAGTTCCTCAGATTTGTCATCTAAAAAGAATGGCTTGGGTATGGGAATCTCCTCATATCCTTTGCAGTGAAAACCAATGCAAAGAATTAATTTAGATTCCCTGCAACAGCCTTGTCTTCTTTGAGTGCTCCTTTAGCCCCTCAGTTGTCCAGTAGCCCCACTGACAGGCTTTGGCAGGCTTCCTGCTTCTGACGCATTTAAATAAAATTGCTGGTTTTTTTGTGTCTTTTGCTAGTTGTTCTTCAAATTCTTTTTTGGCCTAACTATACTTTTATACTTCCCAGAGTTTCTGCTCCTTTCTATTTTCCTCAGTAAGATTTAGCTTCCAATTTTCAAAAGGTATCTTTTTGTCTCTAACTGCCTCTTTTACTCTGTTTAGCCCTGGTGGCATTTTTTGGTCTTCTGTTTTTTGTTTTGTTTTTTAAATCCGGGGTATACATATAGTTTGAGCCTCTATTATGTTTTTTTAAAATTTCCATGAAGCTTGCAGGCATTTCACACTTGTAACTTTCCTTTTAATTTCAATTTAACTAGCCTCCTGTGGAGTTCTTTTTTTTTTTAAAAGTTAAATGCTATTGTGCTGGTTTCTTTGATATCCCGCCCAAGGATGTTAAATTTAATTACATTATGGTTGCTATTACCTAGTGGTTTAGCTATATTCACCTTTGGGACCAAATCCTGTGCTCCACTTAGGACTAAGTCAAGAACTGCCTTTTCCCTTTTGAGTTCCAGGACTAGCTGCTTCAATAAATAGTCTTACTGAGTGAGATCATTCCCTCCCACAATAAAACCTGCAGGAAGCAGTTTTGGGAAAGGAAGTCACTCTTCCTTGCACAACTGCACAGGGCCAGGCAAACTACATTTGACTTTACAAACAATGAGAGGTTTCACAGCTATGGAAGAACATGCAAGGAGATTAATACTATGTATTTTCTTAGTTCCTATTTGGATTTTTAAAACAGTTATTGTAATGTATTAGATTTGTGAATGGTGTCCAGAGTGGAGGCCAGGGTGGTAGCCAGCAATGGAAACAGCAACAGCTCATTGTCAGAGATTCATTGACTTAGTCAGCTAATTTAGTAGGCTGGCTAGCTGGCTGAAATATCTAGGAAGCTTTGTATTTATTTTTGTAGTGACTATAAGGTTCATAAATGAATGGGACTGAATAAATAAGGTTAACAATACATTACTTATTAAGAACATCTTATCCCCGAAATCCTGCCATTACTTATGAAAAATTACATTAGTAATTGAAAAGAAGTACAACAGTAACAGATACAAACAATAATCCAAACAGCCTAATACACACAACAGTAGTTAGAGAGACAAGGGGGATGAGGTAATATCTTTTATTGGGCCAACTTCTGTTGTTGAGAGAGACCAACAAGGCTACAACAACACTGTATTTAACAGTAGTTAAACAGACACACTTTTGAAATAAGTCAAATAGTTCTGTCAATCTTTTTAGTGTTTCTTTTAAGCATTGCCAGCATTTTTAAGCATTGGTAGAGTACAGCACGGTTTTACCTGTTTGGATTTTGGTGCACCAAGAGCATCTTTACTTTTTAGTATTAACTTCTGACAAATCCATGCCTGTATTTGGGCAGCACTGGTGTGGGCACCACACTGTATTTTGGAAACTATCACACCCTTGATTCTTTCAGATGATGGAGCAATGTCATCAGTTTCACTTGCAGAATACGACCCCTTTGTTGACTTCAGATCTGTGTCATATACAAAATTAAGGGTCAGAATGATATCTGATCAACAGTGGATCTACTCTCCTCACCATTCTAAGGGCATGTCTACACTACGAAATTAGGTGGATTTTATAGAAGTCAATCTTTAGAAAACAATTTTATATAGTTGATCGTGTATGCCCCCACTAAGCACAGTAGTTCGGCGGAGTGTGCCTTCAATACTGTGGCGAGCATTGACTCACAGAGTGGTGCACTGTGGGTAGCTATCCCACAGTCCCAGCTGCCCACTGGAATTATGGGTTAAGCTCCCAATGCCTGATGGGGCAAAAACATTCTCGCGGGTGGTTTTGGGTACATGTTGTCAGTCTCCCCTCCCTCCCGCCTTCAAAGCAACAGCAAACAATCATTTTGCACCTTTTTTCCTGGGTTATCCGCACAGACCACAGCACGGCAAGCATGGAGCCCGCTCAGCTGTGCACTGCTTTTGTGAACATTTTAAACACCTCGTGCATTAACCTCCAGTATGTGCAGAGCCTGGCTAGGAGTCACAAGAACAAGGACGATTGTGAGGAGGACATGGACACAGATGTTCCTGAAAGCACAGGATGTGGCAATTGGGACATCATGGTGGCATTGGGGCAGGCAGATACAGTGGAAAGCCAATTCTGGGCCTGGCAAACAAGCACAGACTGGTGGGACCCCATAGCATTGCAGGTATGGGATGATTCCCAGTGGTGAAACTTTCGCATGCGTAAGGCCACTTTCATGAAACTTTGTGAGTTGCTTTCCCCCGCCCTGAAGCACAGGAATACCAAGATGAGACCTGTCCTGACAGGTGAGAAGCGAGTGGTGAGAGCCCTGTGGAAGCTTGCAAGGCCTGACTGCTACCAGTCAGTCGGGAATCAATTTGGAGTGGGCAAATCTACTGTGGGGGCTGCTGTGATCCAAGTACCCAAGGCAATCAATAACCTTCTGCTAACAAGGGTAGTGACTCTGGGAAATGTGCAGGTCATAGTGGATGGCTTTGCTGCAATGGGGTTCCCTAACTGTGGTGGGGCCACAGACAGAATGCATATCCCTATCGTGGCACCGGGCCACCTTGCCAAACAGTACATAAACTGCAGGGGGTACTTCTCAATGGTGTTGCAAGCACTGGTGGATCACAAGGGCCGTTTCACCGACATCAATGCGGGATGGTCGGGAAAGGTGCATGATGCTCGCATCTTTCGGAACTTCGGGCTGTTCGAAAAGCTGCAAGAAGGGACTTTCTTTCCAGACCAGAAAATTACGGTTGGGGATGTTGAAATGCCCATAGTTATCCTTGGGGACCCAGCCTACCCCTTGCTCCCATGGCTCATGAAGCCGTACACAGGCAGCCTGGACAGTAGTAAGGAGCAGTTCAACTATAGGCTGAGCAAGTGCAGAATGGTGGTAGACTGTGCCTTTGGACATTTAAAAGCCTGCTGGCGCTGTTTGCTGAGTAGGTTAGACCTCAGCGCAACCAATATTTCCATTGTTATAGCTGCTTGCTGTGTGCTCCATAATATCTGTGAGAGTAAGGGGGAGACGTTTATGGCAGGGTGGGAGGTTGAGGCAAATTGCCTGGCGGCCAATTTTGAACAGCCAGACACCAGCGCAATTAGAAGAGCACAGCTAGGCGCGCTGCACATCAGAGAGGCTTTGAAAAACAGTTTCATGACTGGCCAACTGGTGTGACAGTTGTGTGTGTTTGTCCTTGATGCAAAACCACCCCCTTTGTTGAATGTACTTCCCTGTAAGCCAATCCCCCTCCCACCTTTGACCACAGCTGGCAAAGGAAATAAAGTCCCTATTGTTTTGAATCCATTCATTCTTTATTTATTAAAAAAAATTGAGATCACTGACAATGCTGACTAGTAAAAGGTAGCCCGGGTAGGGTGAGGGAGGAGGGAAGGACAAGGCCACATTGCTTATTGTAGCCACATTACAAATCAAAGCTGTTTGAATGACAGCCTTCTGTTGCTTGGGCCATCCTCTGGAGTTGAGTGGCTGGGTGCCTGGAGCCTGCGTTCTTGGGCATCTGGGTGAGGAGGATATGGAACTTGGCAAGGAGGGCAGGCAGTTACACAATGGATGCAGTGGAGGTCTGTACTCTAGCTGCCTTTCCTGCAGCTCCACCAGATGCCTCATCATGTCCGTTTGCTCTTCCATTAGCCTCTGCATCTCCTCCTGCGTGTTCTGATCACGCTCACTGTATGCTTTCCTGGCCTCTGCCACCGAATGCCTCCATGCATTCAGCTGTGCCCTATCAATGCAGGAGGATTGCATGAGCTCTGAAAACATGTCATCGCGAGTGCGTTTTTTTCACCTTCTAATCTGCGATAACCTCAGGGACGGAGTTGGTAAGGGGAGCATAGAAACATTTGCACCTGCAAGGGGGATAAAAAGGGAGAGTACAATTTAAGAAAATACATTTCTGAGAACAAAAGGGAGACTCTTTCACAGTGAATCAAGCAATTTACAGCAGCCAGCACATGTGTTTTAGGTACAAGGTCTCATTTTGCATTTTATATTGAGCGCCTGCCGGTATGGTGACACATCACACATGGCTGGGCAACAGAATTCAGTTTCCAGGCAGCCGTGGTAAATCAAAGGGTACGTGGGGTTGGCTTCTTCCATGTTCATAACATGGGGGAATGGTTTCAAACTACAGCATCCTCCTTTCCCATAGCAAGCAATGCTGGTTGGGTTTGCCATTTAACAGGAGGGGCTGCGGTTTTGGGGTGGATGTGCAGCACACCCTTCCACCCCCCCCCCCCGTGTGGCTATTCTCTGGGATGATCCCTTTTAGCCAAGTGCAAACAGCTCAGCATGAACTCGGTCCTTTTACTGTTCCCTTACAAAACTTCCCCTATTTCAACCACGAATGACCATGAATGATATCACTCTCCTGAGGCTGACACAGAAAGATAAAGACCGAATGTTGCATGAATGTGACCAAAACCCAGGACCCATTTGCTGCCATGCTTTGTGCTGCAATGATTCCAGACTACTGGCTTGGTGTGGTAAAGTGTCCTACCGTGGAGTATGAAATAAGGCAGCCCTCCCCAGAAACCTTCTGCAAAGGCTTTCAGAATACCTGCAGGAGAGCTTCATGGAGATGTCCCTGGAGGATTCCCGCTCCATCACCAGACACATTAACAGACTTTTCCAGTAGCTGTACTGGCCGTAAATGCATTCCAATTCTTCAGGGCAAATCAAACATCAAACACAATTGCTTTTAACCCCTGTAGTGTAGTTACAAATGTGCACTCACCAGAGGTGCCTTCTCCGCCTTCAGGGTCTGGGAACAATACGCCTTGGGAGGGTATTGGCTCCAGGGTGAGGAAAAGGTCCTAGCTGCCGGAGAGAACAGATTCTCTGCTTGCCTGCTGCGCATTCTCCTCCTCTTCCTCATCTACAAAATCCTCCTCCGTGTTGCATGAGACTCCACCCTTGTAGGTGTCCACGGACAGTGGTGGGCTAGTGGTAGGGCTCCCCCCTAGAATGGCATGAAGCTGATCATAGAAGCAGCATGTATGGGGCTCTGACCCAGAGTGACTGTTTGCCTCCTTTGTCTTTTGGTAGGCTTGCCTGAGCTCCTTATCTTTCACGTGGCACTGCTGTGTGCCCCTGGTGAAGCCTCTGTCCACCATGCCCTGTATGATTTTGGTATAGATATATCAGCATGTTTTCTGCTGGTTCAGAGTTCTGCCTGCACAGATTCTTCTCCCCATTCAGCAATCAGATCCAGTGTCCCCCACTCGCTCCATGCTGGAGCTCATTTGTGATTCTGGGACTGCATGGTCACCTGTTCTGCTGAGCTCATCATGCTGACCAAACAGGAAATGAAATTCAAAAGTTCCTAGGGCTTTTCCTGTGTACCTGGCTAGGGCATTGGAGTTGAAAGTGCTGTCCAGAGCGGTCACGTTGGAGCACTCTGGGATAGCTCCCGGAGACCAATAACATCAAATTGCACAATGCTGCATCTGCACTACCCCAAATTCGACCCAGGAAGGTCGATTTTAGCACTACTCCCCTCGTCGGGGAGGAGTACAGCAGTCAATTTTAAGAGCCCTTTAGGTCAGCGAAATGGGGTTGGTTGTACAGCTGCATTGCTTATAAAATCAACCTAACGTGGCTAAATTAGACCTAACCTCATAGTGTAGACCAGACCTAAGATGCTATTAATATTGCACACTGTTATTACAGCTAATATTTTCTTTTAATATCACTACCAAAAATGTAATTCAAGTCAAAGTGCGTACTGTCTTCATATTAGTGTGGTATTTTAAGCATTGCCAATGTTTTTAAGCATGGTAGAATAGAACACTGTTTTACTTGTTTGGATTTTGGTACAATTCAAATTTACTTCTATGATTTAACCGTAATTTTATAGTTTGAATTCAAAGCATCTCATTGCCTGTGTATCTTAAAAAAGCATATTTAAAACATAAGTTAAAAATGTTTTCTTCTCCTGAAAGAGATAAACGAAGTTTACTACTAAGCTACTGTGTAAAATATATATATTATTCATTCAAAAATTGTTTTTCCAAATATAGAGATTACATTAAAAAGTTTAAAAAAATTCTTAACAGTGGAAGACGACCAAAAAACCAGCTAATTCTCCACCAGAATTACTTATGACAGTGGTTCTCAAACTTCAGCAAACCAAGGACCCTCATTTTGATTTAAAATTTTTTGGGGACTTCCCAAGCCCTCCCACTCAGCCCCAGGCTCCGCCCCCACTCCACCAAAGCCCCACCCCTGCTCCACCTCTTCCTCCTCCCACTCATAGAATCATAGAATATCAGGGTTGGAAGGGACCTCAGGAGGTCATCTAGTCCAACCCCCTGCTCAAAGCAGGACCAATCCCCAATTAAATCATCCCAGCCAGGGCTTTGTCAAGCCTGACCTTAAAAACTTCTAAGGAAGGAGATTCTACCACCTCCCTAGGTAACGCATTCCAGTGTTTCACCACCCTCCTAGTGAAAAAGTTTTTCCTAATATCCAACCTAAACCTCCCCCACTGCAACTTGAGACCATTACTCCTTGTCCTGTCCTCTTCTACCACTGAGAATAGTCTAGAACCATCCTCTTTGGAACCACCTCTCAGGTAGTTGAAAGCAGCTATCAAATCCCCCCTCATTCTTCTCTTCTGCAGACTAAACAATCCCAGTTCCCTCAGCCTCTCCTCATAAGTCATGTGTTCCAGACCCCTAATCATTTTTGTTGCCCTTTGCTGGACTCTCTCCAATTTATCCACATCCTTCTTGTAGTGTGGGGCCCAAAACTGGACACAGTATTCCAGATGAGGCCTCACCAATGTCGAATAGAGGGGAACGATCACGTCCCTCGATCTGCTCGCTATGCCCCTACTTATACATCCCAAAATGCCATTGGCCTTCTTGGCAACAAGGGCACACTGCTGACTCATATCCAGCTTCTCGTCCACTGTAACCCCTAGGTCCTTTTCCGCAGAACTGCTGCCTAGCCATTCGGTCCCTAGTCTGTAGCGGTGCATTGGGTTCTTCCGTCCTAAGTGCAGGACCCTGCATTTATCCTTATTGAACCTCTTCAGGTTTCTTTTGGCCCAATCCTCCAATTTGTCCAGGTCCCTCTGTATCCTATCTCTGCCCTCCAATGTATCTACCACTCCTCCCAGTTTAGTATCATCCGCACATTTGCTAAGAGTGCAATCCACACCATCCTCCAGATCATTTATGAAGATATTGAACAAAACCGGCCCCAGGACCGACCCCTGGGGCACTCCACTTGACACCGGCTGCCAACTAGACATGGAGCCATTGATCACTACCCGTTGAGCCCGACAATCTAGCCAACTTTCTACCCACCTTATAGTACATTCATCCAGCCCATACTTCTTTAACTTGCTGACAAGAATACTGTGGGAGACCGTGTCAAAAGCTTTGCTAAAGTCAAGAAACAATACATCCACTGCTTTCCCTTCATCCACAGAATCAGTAATCTCATCATAGAAGGCGATTAGATTAGTCAGGCATGACCTTCCCTTGGTGAATCCATGCTGACTGTTCCTGATTACTTTACTCTCGTCTAAGTGCTTCAGGATTGATTCCTTGAGGACCTGCTCCATGATTTTTCCGGGGACTGAGGTGAGGCTGACCGGCCTGTAGTTCCCAGGATCCTCCTTCTTCCCTTTTTTAAAGATTGGCACTACATTAGCCTTTTTCCAGTCATCTGGGACTTCACCCGTTCGCCACGAGTTTTCAAAGATAATGGCCAATGGCTCTGCAATCACATCCGCCAATTCCTTTAGCACTCTCGGATGCAACTCGTCCGGCCCCATGGACTTGTGCACGTCCAGCTTTTCTAAATAGTCCCTAACCACCTCTTTCTCCACAGAGGGCTGGCCATCTACTCCCCATGTTGCGATGCCCAGCGCAGCAGTCTGGGAGCTGTCCTTGTTAGTGAAGACAGAGGCAAAAAAAGCATTGAGCACATTAGCTTTTTCCACATCCTCTGTCACTAGGTTGCCTCCCTCATTCAGTAAGGGGCCCACACTTTCCTTGGCTTTCTTCTTGTTGCCAACATACCTGAAGAAATCTTTCTTGTTACTCTTGACATCTCTTGCTAGCTGCAGCTCCAGGTGCGATTTGGCCCTCCTGATTTCATTCCTACATGCCCGAGCAATATTTTTATACTCTTCCCTGGTCATATGTCCAACCTTCCACTTTTTGTAAGCTTCCTTTTTTATGTTTAAGATCTGCTAGGATTTCACCATTAAGCCAAGCTGGTCGCCTGCCATATTTACTATTCTTTCGACTCATCGGGATGGTTTGTCCCTGTAACCTCAACAGGGATTCCTTGAAATACAGCCAGCTCTCCTGGACTCCTTTCCCCTTCATGTTAGTCCCCCAGGGGATCTTACCCATGTGCTCCCTGAGGGAGTCAAAGTCTGCTTTCCTGAAGTCCACTCACTCCATCCCCTCCCTCCATCGCTCGCTCTCCCCCACCCTCACTCACTTTCACCAGGCTGGGGCATAGGGTGACCAGGTGTCCGGTTTTCGACTGGAACACCGGGTTGAAAAGGGACCCTGGTGGCTCTGGTCAGCACCACCGACCGGGCCATTAAAGGTTCAGTTGGCGGAGCTGTGGCGCTAAGGCAGGCGGCTAGTCCTTACCTGTCCTGGCATCACGCTGTGCCCCAGAAGTGGCCAGCAGGTCTGGCTCTGCCCCCACCCTGAGCACCAGCCAATGGGAGCTGGGGGGCGGTGCCTGCGGGCGAGAGCAGCGCACGGAACCTCCTGCCCGCCCAACCTACTAGAGCCAGACCTGCTGCTGGCCGCTTCCAGGGCATGTACAACGCGGTGAAAGGCCAGGCAGGCAGCCTGCCTTAGCCCTGCTGCACCACTGACCGGGAGCCATCCAAGGTAAGCCTGCGCCTCAACCCCAATCCCCAACCCTCTGCCCCCGCAAACCCGGAGCCCCCTCCTATACCCCAAACCCCTGGACCCCCAGCCCAGATCCACACCCTCTCTGCACCCCAAACCCCTGGACCCCCAGCCCAGATCCCCCTCCCACACCGTGAACCCCTCATCCCTGAGCTCTCACCCTGTCCTCACCCCAACCCGCTGACTCAATCCCCAGCCCCCTCCCGTATTCCGAATCCCTCGGCCCCATCCCCCAGCCTGGAGCCCCCTCCTGCACCCTAAACCCCTCACCCCAGAGCCTGACCCCACAGCCAGAGCCCTCACCTGAAGCCCCTGCCCCAGCCCAGTGAAAATGAGTGAGGGTGGCGGAGAGTGAGCCACCGAGGGAGGGGGAATGTAGTGAGTGGGGGCGGGGCCTAGGGGCGGCACTAGGGTGTTTGGTTTTGTGCAATTAGAAAGTTGGCAACCCTACTGGGGTAGGGGGTTGGGGTGCAGGAGGGGGTGCGGGCTCTGGGAGGGAGTTTGGGTGTGGGCTTTGGGCTGAGGCCAGGGGTTGGGATGCAGGAGGGAGTTTGGGTATGGGGTGCAGGCTCTGGGCTGGGGCAGCGGGTTGGGTGTGGGAGGAAGTTTGGGTTCAGGGTGTGGGCTCTGGGCTGTTCCCCGGTGTGCAGGTGCTGGGAGGGAGGGGGAGGAGTTGATCAGTGGGGCTCACAGACCACCTGGAGTATCCTCAGGGACCCCCAGCCGTCCGTGGACCCCAATTTGAGAAACGCTAACTGATGACATTGTAATCTCAGTTGTATATGAAGAATGAAAAGCTGTGAATAGCAACTCTACTGAATTGTGACAGAGGACACTGAAACTGGATGTCCATTCTAGCCTGTATGCACCAACCTTCAGATGGCAGCCATGCAAATTTCTGGAATTAGAACTTGATGACCAAAAAGAAATTGCAAAAGAGGTACCAGTTTTAGTACAAGAGACATTCCAGGACCCTACAGGAAATGTGCTGCAACATCACTTAAAACTGAGGGACGTGAGTGACTTTGCCAAATGCGGCATTTTGTGGTGCATACTTTTAAGGTGGTGGCATTTTACATCCTCAGAACTCCATAACCATACTGTCTCTAACCTTCCACTTCAGGTAAGGTTATTGGGAAAGTTGTAGTGAAGCACCTCCTGTGTCATCTGGAGTTCTCAGATTTATTTGTTCTGTAATAATAATCCTTAAGTCCAGAGAACAGTATGAAAAATGAACCAATCTTACTGGCTGATAATTTCCTTCTAGCAATGGACAACAGTCATAGAGATTCTTTTAGATCTTTCAGTAACATTTGACATTGTTAGCCATAAGGTTGTATTGACTTGTCTGTGAATTGTGCTGGGATGGATGAAATTACACGTAAGTGGTTCCATTCTTTTTTTGTTCCTTCACAGTGGTCCAAAAACATGTTGTTGGGCAATTGCCCAGTTAACTGCAGGGCTTTCTAATGCATGGCTGCTCAGGATTATTTTCTGTCATCCCTTCTGTTCAACATTTATGTGAAGTCATAAGGGGAGACAGCGAAGCAGTTTACATTGTAGTGCACTCAGTCTGGAGATGACATGCAGCTTGACATCTCTCTCTCAAAAAAAGAAGCAACCAGTGCATTACATGGGCTTGATGACCAGTTGGAAGTTACAGCTAGTGCAGCAGTGCTTAGCAATGTGCGGCACTAGAAAAATACCGCATGAACTGTCCAAACACTGCACTAAGTTCTTCTTCACTTGTAGATGTAATTTAAGGTGTATAATTCCCTAGAAGATTTATTTCTTAGCTATCTCCCTGTGCTATGTCATGACACCTGACATCAACCAGCATGCTCTCACTGTGATTCCCCATATATATTTGAATATCCAAGGGACTTGAGCAGGGGTTCTCAAACTGGGGATCGTGACCCCTCAGGGAGTCACAAGGTTATTATATGGGGGGTTGTGAGCTGTCAGCCTCCATCCCCAAACCCTGCTTTGCCTCCAGCATTTATAATAGTGTTAAATACAAAAAAAGTGTTTTTAATTTATAAGGGGTGTCGCACTCATAGGTTCATTGTGTGAAAGGGGCCAATACAAAAGTTTGAGAAACACAGGACTAGAGGCAAGAATTCCAATGCTAGATTTTACTTCTTCTGTTAGTCCTAAAGAAAGTAAGCTCGTTGACTTTCAGCTCAGATGGAGCATGGCTGATCTATTTACCCTGGCTTTTGTCTGAACGAATGATGTTTTTATTTTATCCCTGGGGGTGAATCTACTACTGCATACTTAAATAATTTTTAAATAAATACATTTTTGTGCTGTATATTTCTTAGAAATTTTGTATAAGTGCCCGGAAATTTCTTTATAGATGCACTTAGATGAAAAATCAAAAAGACTTTGCTGAAGTACACTTGCATTTTTCAAACACAGTTTCACACCAATAAAATGTAACAACCACACACACATACAAGCTTTGTCCTTCCAATCAAATTGAAATACAATAATGATGAAAAGCTTGGTTTATTTTGGTGTCACTCTTATAGAAGCTTGTCATGATTTGAGTTCTTGAGCTAATTTTGATGCCTGTATTCTCAGTTCTCCTACCAATGTCACATAAATATTCAAATGTTTATAAAAAAAAGTATAGTACTAGGATACTTGTATGCTTGTTACTAATTAATACAACTTTACAGTCATTTTTAGATGTGAAGTCCAGATTATCAGACAGACTTCAGCTCAGCCTCTTTTTCTGCAGGTATAGTTTGTACCTACAGTTCAAATGGTTAGACATCTAATCAGGATCAGATGTTGGTGTAATTAACTGCCCCCAACATTTTGCTCCAAAGTTTAATTAGAGATGCAAAATTTTTCTGATAAAATCAAAGCTTTACTGAAAATCTGGTCCTAAAACCTTTTAGAAATGAATGCCATCTCATACCTGAGTCTCCAGTTGAGGGCCACACTCTCTTCTGAGCACCTCGGAGCGTATCAACCGTTAGGTAACTGGAAATCTTTAACATACTGATCAGGAAGACACAAGTAGGAAAAAACACCAAAGATTTTTCTAACTTAAGTGCCAAGAAGAAATAATACAATCATGAAATAAAGTAATAAAGTAATGAAATAAATCTTTTTTCTACGGGATGAGAATTTATACATTGTTATTCACAGCGCCATTGTTAGAACTATGTCAACATTTTTCAGGTACTTCTTCCTTTGGTATTGAAAATAGTTTGCTCTCAGTGAAGACTATTATTACTTTTTAAAAAAAGTTTAATTTAAATTTTAACACATTTTCCAATATGGCCACATACAAAATCTGAAAAATTTCTCATTACATGAAAAACAGGTTTTTTTTAAAATGTAAACTAATGGAATCTCACAAAACTCAAACAAATTCATCTTTGAGCTAAGAACAAGCATAAGTTATTTTAGCTAAAATATTACTTTTTTCCAGAAAGTTAAAGCACTTGAAAATGGGGGTTTAAAATAAAACTGCTGCCTCAACCGCACTATAAGTATAGTATAATGCTATTATTAATGCCTATTATTTATTCATTATCAATCCTAAGGAAAGTTTGATTGTATTACTTCCTATGATATTAAATACTGATGGAAAATGTAAAACTGGACAGCCATCTACAACCTTGCTTTTTTAACTTCATTATGTAAGATGACATCTCCTAAAATTGTTCCTGATTTTACAAATAATCCTCCTTGTTTCTGAAGTCTTTCAAGCATATTTTGAATCATGGCAGTCTTCCCAATACCAGAGTCTCCTAAAAAAACCCCAAAGACACAGAGAATTGAGACACTTAAGATCAAATTTTCAGTAATATGCATGGCAAAACTGTGTGCCAAAACATGAATTCATAATCTGCACACTATTACTGATATTGCACATGTTAAATCTTTGCTTATTTTATACCTTTCAATATTTTCTTAAATGTACAAAGGAGAAAAATTGATAAGAATATTATGTTTTGGAAAATGCTGCCACAGGGGAGCTGTGATGTTCAAGCTGGAAAGTTTTCATACTGTGCATGAGAGTACTCCTACCCAAGCTACAGCTGTTTTCATCTCTCTCTTAATGGACAATTTAAGACCTGAAAGTCGAAGATTACATAAAAGTGAAGATTTAGATTATATACTGTCCCTTACACATAAGGAAAAAGGAGCTGGGAAAGCAACAGCAGATACTGCAGATTCAGGAGTCAGTTTAGGGCTCATCCTCACAGTTTTTCTGGAAGTCAATTTATCAAAAGCTGTTTGAACGTTCAATTCAGATTGCTATTCATCCACCATTTTGCTAAACGCTTTTTTTTTTTTTTGAGAACGGTTTAAATCCCATCATCTTGCTGTGGGACAGATTCTGTTACCATCACTGACATTGAGTAATACCTTTTGTGAGTATTCCCACTGATTCTAACGAGGTATTTTCTGGAGTAAGTTACTACTCGACATGAATAAGAACGACAGAATTGGATACTGCAAGATTCAGCACCATCAGTCCTTTGTTATGCATATGCTATATATTAGATGTTAACTAATACTATATTCGGCTTTTCCTATGTGGAGAAGGGGTTAATAAAGTATTAAATAAAACTTATCAAACAAAGAACACTAGGCTAAAGGGAGTCAAGGGAATTCCTATGTCTGTATTTTATTTAAAATCTATTTGGACATGAATAATTTATTTAACAAACTACAGTATTTGCTTTGTTTTTAGAAGTTAAGAGTTTCTATTACCTGTGATAAGTACTGGATGTTTATTCATTAAAAGAAGGCTTGTTAAAAAAGAATAGCAAATTGTATCCATATTGGGTATAAGCTTTAGAGTATCTCCTCTTCCAGAGTTCACGTCTTTATTACTCCCAGATCCCAGGGAATCAGAAAATGATGTAGTCTCTGAATTAAAAAATAGATTGTTTACTTATAATTTCTGTTTTTTTAATCATTGTATTGATTAAGGAACTCATAAAATTATGTTGTTTTCCGCCCATGCTGCCTCCATATTGAACACATTCTTTTCATTCCTCCTTCCCAATACAATTCAGATAATGCTGCCTTCTTCCTGCTACTGAATTAATATACACTGGGCTCTACATCTCTGCAGGGGTCCATTATTGCTGCCACCCAAAAGGTCCTCAGCTGTGCCCCCTCTAAGGGAGGGAACTGAACTGCTCAAGAGCTGATGGTTACTTTTGGGGGTAAGAAGGAGAAGGAGAGAGGAGGAGGGGCTGCTCTTCACAAACTGGGAGGGAGAAAGAGAAGCAGCTGAGCTTGAAGCCTGCTGTGCTTCCTTCTGCTCTTCCTGTGAGAAATGTAGTTGGCCCAGCTGTTCAAGGATGTGTCAAGTAAGTGACAAGAGAATTTGCCTCATTTTCTTTTAATGCTCTGCTTGACTGGCCAGTTGGTGTCTTGCTATGAATTAGTCTTTGAAAGAAATCCCTTGCTATGGATGTCAGTGTGTCTGATCCTAAACAATATAAATACTGGCAATCATGTCACCATGTTGGGGAAGCAGGTCTATAGGTTCCATGTGAGTGTCATTCATTGTCATTGTCAGAGTTATTGTCGGAAGTCTTGCAGCACACTCTGAAAATGGTCTGGCTTGAACCAGTCTCATCTCCTTTGATGGGTCATTCCACAGTTCAAGCACTTTCACATAAAAAAACACCTTATCTATAAAACTCAAGAATGTCCCTGGGATTTTGTCAGTTGTGTTGTTCTACAGGATAACAGCTGCCTCAGTGGGTCAAGAATGGAGAAACAGAAGTTACTTGTAACCAGTTTTTTGAGACAGACTGCATATTCATACTCTGTGGGGACAGCCTAGATCAGGGGTTGGCAACCTTTCAGAAGTGGTGTGCCGAGTCTTCATTTATTCACTTTAATTTAAGGTTTCACGTGCCAGTAATACATTTTAACGTTTTTTAGAAGGTCTCTCTCTATAAGTCTATATATTATATAACTAAGCTATTGTTGTATGTAAAGTAAACAAGGTTTTCAAAATGTTTAAGAAGCTTCATTTAAAATTAAATTAAAATGCTGATCTTACACCACCGGCCCGCTCAGCCCGCTGCCAGCCTGGGGTTCCGTTCACCTAGGCCGGCAGCAGGCTGAGCGGGGCCCACGGCTGGGACCCTGGCTGGCAAGGGGCTGGCAGCCAGAACTCCAGACCGGCAGCGGGCTGAGCGGTGCTGATGGCTGGGACCCCAGACCAGCAGTGGGCTGAGCAGCTCAGCCCACTGCCACTCAGCCCACTGCCGCTCTGGGGTTCTGTCCTCCGGCTCCTGCCAGCCAGGGTTCTGGCTGCCGGCCCCGCTCAGCCCGCTGCCAGTCTGGGATCCCGGCCCTGTCCATGTAGAGCGGGTACCTACCTTCTCCCTGGTTCTAGCCCATTGTCTTCCTCTCTCTCTGCACTGAGCTGAGGGTGGGAGTGCACTGAGCACAGGCCTGGGGGTGAAAGAGCAGGCTGGGGGTTGGGGTGTAGGGTCTGGCCAGGAGCTAGAATGAGGGAGGGGGCTCAGGGTTGGGGCAGGAGGTTTGGGTGTGGAGTGCTTAGCTGGGCAGCTCCCATTTGGTGCGAGACATGCAGGTAGGAATGTGGGGGGGGGGTATAGGAGCTCCCGTTTGGCGCTCACAGTGGGGGTGAGAATGTGGGGGGTGCAAGAGTCAGGGCATGGGGTATGGGGTGTGGGGCTGGGTATGTGTGGGGGGTGCTGGAGTCAAGGCTGGGGTCATGGAGGGATGCAGGGGTCAGGGCAGAGGGCTGGTAGTGTGTGAGGAGCATGCAGGAGTCAGGGCACAGGGGGGCTGGGTATATGTGGGGTGTGCTGGAGTCAGGGCTGGGTGTGTGGGGGGTGCTGGAGTCAGGGCAGAGGTCTGGGGGCATGTGTGGGGGGTGCTGGAGTCAGGGCTGGGGTCGTGAGGGGGTGCAGGGGTCAGGGAAGGAGGCTGGGGGGTATGAGGGGTGCAGAGATCAGGGCAGAGGGCTGGGTGTGTGTGAGGGGGTGCAGGGATCAGGGCAGAGGGCTAGGGGTATGGGCTGGGGTCATGGGGGTGCTCCCAGCCACCTGCCCAGAGCGGCTCACGGCAGGGGGCTGGAGGGGATATGCCCTGATTCCACCCCCCTTCCCCAAGGCCCAGTCCCCACGTCTTCTCCGCCTCCTCCCTGGAGCAGCAAGCGCGCTGTGGCTCCGCTTCTGCCCCTCCCTAGCAAGGGCCATCAGCTGATCAGCAGCAGGGAGGGAGAGGAAGGGCAGGCACCCAGCACAGTGTGGGGAGCAGGGAGCTTGCCTGTCCTGCAGCAGCAGCCGGCAGGACCAAGCTTCTTCATCTTACCCCCGCAAGGGGCCGGGGGAAGAAGAGCAGGCCAGGGCGGGCAGGATTTTTAATGGCACGCTGCTGCCTGCCGGGGTCCCGGCCTGGGTTCGGCAGCGGGTGCTGAGTGGGGCCAGCGGCTGGGACCCGGCAGGCAGCCACGTGCCATTAAAAATTGGCTGGCGTGCCGTCTTTGGCATGCGCGCCATAGATTGCCAACCCCTGGCCTAGATGATTAAAACTTCTCATAGCAATGTCATTAGAGTGCTCATGTGCCCCCTCCTGCTCTTCCCCTTAGAGTTCCTGAATGTTCTGAGGATAAAGCTATAAAAAGGGGCATAGCACCTGCTATTCCCTGAGTTTCTTCCACTGCCACTGCAGTGATTATATTAGGACTCGGAGGAAGAGAGAAAGGTGGGTGGGGAGTGCGTATATGCAGAGTCAACCCTGAAAAACTCATCACAAGTAAGAAGTCTTCACCTCTTTTTGAGTGTCCTCTGCATATTCCCTCTCTTTGGCTAGTTTGGAAAGTAGTACCCCATCAATGGGTGGTGGGACTTGGTGTCCTAATTAAATATAGATTCAAGCACTGCCCTACCAAACTGAGCATCTGATTTGAACAGTAGGGCCCAGATTTTTAAAGGTATTTAAGCGTTGCTGCACTTCTGTAGGTAGAAGGCCAAGGCTCAACAGATAATCCAGAAAGTAGAGCTTCCTGTTCTCTCTGGATACATGGGGCTTCTGACAGAAGACAGATAAGTGGATGACCTGGTTCAGATGGAATCCTAAGATTACTTTTGGAATGAATTTAGGATGTTACCTGAAGGAAACCGTATCCTTATGAAACACCACACAGGGAGGGTTCGCCATAAGGGGCTCTGCTTACCTACTCTTCGACTGAGGTGATTGCAACCAGAAAAGCAACTTTCATTGGTAGATGAGTGAAATAACATGAGGCTAAAGGTTTGAATGGGGAATTCATTAATGCTGACAGGATGAGAACTGAGGTTACATATTGGGGTAGGTTTCAGCATCAGAAGAAAGATTCGGACAAGTCCCTTCAGAAACCTTCCTGTAGTTAGATGAGCAAAGTCTCATTGTTTTCCAGAAGATGAAAGACACTCATAGCCACCACATGCTCTTGCAAGGAGCTGAGAGACAACCCCAGTGTTTTCCAGGGAGAGGAGGTAGTCCAGAATAATAGGGATCTAGAACTGTCTGGGGATAGCCTATGATGCTAATCGTGTGGAGAATTTCTTCCATTTTCCTTTATAGCATTTTCTCATGGAGTCTTTTCCACTATTCTTAAGGATGGATTGTACAATCTCTGAGTATGACCTCTCTAAATTTGTCATCCATCCAAATACCAAGACACTATATGGAGAAATGCTGAATTGGGAGGGGTGATCTTGCCTCTGGCCTGGGTCAATAGGTCTGGTAAGAGCTGAATGAAGATGCACAGATGCAAGGCCTTCTGGAGAATGCTGGTGAACCTGAAGTGCCTCGGCCACACAGGAGCCAGTGACACTTTGTCTTGCTTGATCTTCCTTAGTAAGAGAGGTATAGGCAGGAATGTGTACTTTAGTGGTTCCAACCATTGTACTAGAAATGTACACAAAAGTGGAGTTTTGGCCCCAGGCTGCTTAGGAGCAGTAGGCTGGGCATTTCTTGCTCTTGTGAGATGCAAAGAGAACTCATGGTAGGAGTCCTCATTGAATAATGCTCCAAACCGCTGAGTCACATACTTCCCACTCATTGTCTTTGGAGAAATGTCTGCTGAGGCTGTCTGCCAGAGCGCTCTGCATCTCTAGAAGGTGCACTACCAAGGTGGTCGCCTAGGGGGAGATACAACAATTCCATAGATTGACAGCCTTTATGTAAAGAAGGGTGGACCTTGCTCCTTCCTGTTTGTTGATATAATAAACAGTTTGCCACATTGTCCAACATAACCTAAACATGCAGGGATGGATGGATAGAACCATTGCAAGCTTTGGGCACTTTGTGCAACCTAGTAGGGAGGAGTCTGTAATTAACCTTTTTGTGGGTGGTGGATGATGAAGAGAACCACTACACACACACTATCTTCATGTTTTCCCGCCTAGGTGAGTGCTGTCAAAAGCCTGTGGAGAAGCAAGAACAACTTATCCAGATTGCGCTTGCTTGGCAAATAGATTGTCTGCAACCATGTATGTAGACATCACAGACAAAATCTCGCAAAAGGAGTCACATATATAATGAAGCCATGTGGCCTATGACAACAAGACAGGATCGTACTGTTATCTGAGGGCTCAATCCAAGTTGAGAGATGAGATCCTTCATTGCTTGGAACTGGACCTGAGGTAGGAATGCTTTGGCCATGTTTGAATCCAAAGTCACTCCAATAAAGTCTATAGTCTGTGTGGGAGCTAAAGTGGACTTTTCTGCTTTTACTTTTTATTTTTCTGCCTTCACTCCTACAATTGTAGGGATCAGATTAGGGACACAGTTGCCACATGTACTTCCTGGCATGACTTTCTCACAACCAGTCAGTCGTCTAGGTATAGGAACGTTGATGTGTCCTGATGACGCTGCCACTACTGACAAGTCCTTTGTGAAGACTTGCTGAGCTGTCAAGAGGTGGAAGGGGAGCACTCTGTATTGGTAATGATGATAAACTACAGGAATTTCCTGTGTGCAGGGTGGAGATCTATGTGAAAATAAATATCCTTTAAATTGAGAGCTGTAAACCAATTACTCCAGTTTAGTGAGGGGATTACAGAGGCCAGAGTGATCATTCCGAATCTCAGGCGAAGGATGAAGACATTAAACTGTTTGAAATCTAGTATGGGCCTCCAGCCTCCTTCTTCTTGGGGATACGGAAATACCTTGAGTAAGATTCTTTTCCCTGGTGTTGGGGTAGTACTGGCTCTATGGCTCCCAGATGGAGCAGGGAGTCTGTCTTAGCATCTCTTGTGAGAGGAGTCCCTAGAGTGGGATAGGGGAGAGGTTTTTAAAGGGGGAATGGACAGGAACTTTATTGTATAACTAGTGGTGATTGTTTCCAGAACCCATTTGTTTGATGCTTTATGGTGCCATGCAGAGGATAAGGTGGCTCTCACCCGGGGTATGGGAATCCGATACAAGTAGATTTGGCAGGCGGACTGGTTTACAGCTCTTGACAGTGCTGTCAAAAGGCTTACTCAGTGAGAGACTGGGCCCAGAAGGAGAAAAAAGGGGAAAAGTTCTGTTTACTGTGCTGTATTCTTTCGTGTTTTCTAGGAGGCTCATTAGCTTTCTGCTGGTAAAAGGGTTAAGTAGCTGCTGTTGTCAGTGAGACTGAGGCTTAGGGCATTTCATCTGTGGTGCAGGAGGATAGGTACTCAGAGAATTTCCTTTGAAGGACCTCCACAGTTAACTGGACGTTTTGGGAAATCCAGAGGATCAGAGCCACAAAGCCCGTCTCATGACTACAGATGTTGCCACCAAGCACGAGGCTGTATCAGCTGCATCTACTGAAGCCTGGAAGGCAGACCTGGCTATCAATATACCCTCTTCAATGACTATTTGACACTGAAGTTTATGTTCTGGAGGCAGCTAGCTGATGAATTCAGAGACCCTATTATAATTAATAAAAGCATACTTTGCCATTAAAGCCTGGTAATTTACTGTGCAGAACTGTAAAGTGTCAGAAATGAAGTTCTTTTTCCTAAAGAGGCCTAGATGTTTGGTATCCCTATCTGTGAGTGCAGATCTGTGTTGGTGTTACTTGTTCGTTTTGGTGACAGGCTACACCACTAAAGAGTCTGGAGCAGGGTGTGAGAAACAGTATTATGCCCTTTTAGGGCATGGCTACACTTGCGGATATAGAGCGCTTTGAGTTAAACCAGCCTTCATAGAGCGCAGTAGGGAAAGCGCTGCAATCTGTCCACACTGACAGCTACAAGCACACTGGTGTGGCCACATTAGCAGCTCTTGCAATGGCCACAGAGAGCAGTGCATTGTGGTAGCTATCCCAGCATGCAAGTGGCTGCAACATGGTTTTCAAATGGGGGGTGGGGTGGAGTGTGACAGGGAGTGTGTTGTGTGCATGTGGGGGGAGAGAGAGTGGGTTTTTGGTGGGGCTGAGAGTATGTCAGCATGCTGTCTCGTAAGTTCAGACAGCAGCAGGCCCCCTTCTCCTCCCGCCTCTCTCTCTCACACACAGCATTCCACAGTAATGGTTGCTTTACTGTCCTTGGTGCAAAGTCACCAGTTTGTAAATGGTCACCAGTTTGTCTTGGAGCAGATAAGCATGCCAGCTTTGGAGTTTTCAAAGGGCATATCTGCATTCCTACAGCAAGTTCAAAACAATGAGAAGAGTGGCCATTTGACTTAAGGGGATTATGGGATGTTTCCAGAGGCTGATCAGAGTGCAGTAATGCAACACCTCGTTCACACTGACGCCCAGGTGTTTCAGCCAAGGCTCAACAAGTGTTAATCTTCTCGCCAAGGTGGAGTACCAGAAGCGCTCTAGCCGTGGAGTCAGAGCGCTCTACGTGCCTTGCCAGTGTTGACAGGTAGTGAGCTAGGGCGCTTTAATGTGCTCTAACTCACAAGTGTAGCCAAGCCCTTAGACAGTACAAAATACTTCTTCTCCATTCCTTTTGGAGTGGGAGCATGGGTGGATGGAGTATGCCAGACCATTTTGGCTGGTTCTAAGATAGCCTCATAGATTGGCAATGCCACCTTACTACGATCTAAGCTCTGGAGAATATCCAGTAATTTATGATATCCTGTATTTCTTCCATGGGGATCTAGAGTGATTTTTCTAAGATGATCTTGGTGTTGTCTATAGTTGTCTGCTGGTGACAGTGAGGCTGATGAGACCTATTCACTTGGTGAGGTTGATAATAACTCTGCCGTCAGATTCTCTCTCTTCCTTGGAGTGTTCCTGAGTGGGTTGGGGTTCTTCCCCAGGTGGGGATATATGCCTTGACTCTTGTTCTGTATTCAGGATATCTCATATAAGGATCCCAGGAACTCCAATAAATCTACTGAGAGGGATCACAGAGGTAATGATAGGAGATAACGGTCCCTCCGAGGAACTGGGTAGCCTCTCCTGTGGGAGTGGGAAGGTGCCCATTAAATCTTAGAGCCTCTGTTGGGGCCGACTTCCCATCTTGATAAAACCCGTGAAGCTCTCCCACTGACCCCAGATTCATTAGAGGAGTACAAATCCTCTGTGTGGATGGGCAGGACCATCAGTACTGGTGGTGGTCTTATTATGGCTCAGCTAGTAGATGGCATTAGTGAATGACGAACCAATGGTGTGGGCAAGGACCAGATCTGACAGTACTGGCAACTCTGAGTCTGCACAGATTGTAGGGTCCTCTGGGATAGTGTATCTGACCCTTATTGCTGGGGGACAAACAGGACAAATCCTTGGCGGTGCTGGTGGTGCCAGTTTTGGGTGAATGGCAGTTCTTGGTATCAACAACTTCTCCTCCATGCAAGTTGGTACCATTGGTGGAGGAGGCATCCACTTGCTCCTTTCCCTTACTGGTATGGAGAATAGTTTCACTCCTTCAGCGGTTGAAATTCCTCAGGGAATTTTTGGTTCTCAGAGCTGAGAAACTGGTACCCTGGCTCCTTGTGAGCTCCTGACACACATGTAACAGAGCATAGAGTATCACCTGAGTCAGAAGGGGTCTGGGAAGAAGTCCTTTTCTTAAATGAGGACTTAGAGAGGGATTTCTCACATTTATTCTTGTGAGAGAGTTTACCCTTACCCTAGTCATGTTTGCTTTGTTTGCTAGTGTCCTTAACTTTGCTCTCAGCAGTTCTGGAGCTGGAGACAACCGTGCTCTAATGGGGCACTTCTTGACACTTCTGCCTGATGTATGAGGGGGTCTGATGGGTTGGATCAAGGCCTCATTGAGCAACCCATCAGGAATCTTCTAAATCTGAAATTATGGGATTTATCGGTTCAGTGAAGGAAGGAGCAGCAGATATTATACATAGAGGAGATGTGAGCTTCCCCAAGGCAATACAGTCAAGTGGTTGTCACTGACCAGGAAGGTCTGGGGGCAGATTACACAGATCTTGAATCCTGGGGTCTTAGGCATACTAGGTACTCTGTACAGGGGAGTGAGAGAGAGGGCAGGGATCCCAGACCTCTGGCTCCTAAACGTATCTCTAACCCTAGAATAAACTTATATAAAAGAGCAGGCCAAATTATTTACAACTGCTTACACTAAGATAAAGAATGCTAGCTAAAGCTGTGGATACTAGACAAGTTCTGTCTCAGGCCACAGGTGGTAAAAAGGAAATAGAGAGGTCATAGGTCTGCACCACTCCTTATATCCTTGGTTTGGAACATGAGGAGTAGAAGAGCACAGGTGCAGACCAAAGGACTCTGCTAGTGAACAATCTTCAGGTCTCAGGCATATGAAGTGCATGTGCACCTTGACTGAATACATATAGGGACCATAACTCGAAGGAGAATGCTGTTGGCTATCTCAGCACAGACATTAAGAAATGGATGATTACAAAAAACTGAACTATCCTCTCATCCATGCAGGTGGTATCTCCAAGTCAAATTTGAGATATGGTCAATGAACACCCAGAGGATAGTTTACCCCATCACTCACAATACTGTACTTGTTCTGAGGATAAACAGAGGACTCCAATCTACAGTGGTGTGAATCTTTCATTTTTGTAAGCACTATATTTAAAGGGAAAAAAGATCCTCCCATAATAAAGTAGGTAATACAGTACTAAAGATTTTTGCTGAGGAATCTTACCTTGCTGAATTAGAAACTGAGTGGTAGGAACTAAGTCTGTCCATGGTGCAAAGTCACCAGTTTGTAAATCCACAAAATACTCAAAGATAACCCTGTCTCCAGCTGGGAACTGAATGCCTGTGAAGTTGGAATCAGATACTGAAGCAGATAGACAAATCCTCAGCTGGTGCACATTAGAATTTGATGTCAAAGAGTTATGACAATTTATACCAGCTGAGGATCTTCCCCAGAGAAATTAGAGATTTCATATTGTTCAACTGCCTCTTTAAGTGTGGTGCTGTAAAGCTAAACAACTGAACAGTAGTCAATATAGCTTATTTCTCAAAGAAATGAAATGTGTACATATATTTCTAGATTTTTAAAAAACACTTTAAACATCTCTCCTTCTTATCACTCATTGCAAGGTCAAAAATACATTTTGATTATCAATAAGGGTATGCCACACTGAAAAAAAACCCATGGCACTGAGTCTCAGAGCCTTGTCAACTGCCTTGGGCTCATGCTATGGGACTAAAATACCAGTGTAGACGTGCTTGCTCAAGCTACAGCCTGCACTCTGAAACCGGGCAAGAGAGGTGGGTCTCAGAGCCTGGGCTTCACCCCAAGGGGGCATGTCTACACTGCTATTTTTAGCCCCATAGTGCAAGTCCTGCAAAACAAAGTCACCAGACTGGGGCACTAATGGTATGTTTATACTGTAATTAAAAACCCGTGGCTGGCCCATGCCAGCTGATTCATGCTCACAGGGCTCAGGCCAAGGGGCCTGATGGTCTAGTGATGGTATAGACATTTGGGCTTGGGCTGGAGCCCAGGCTTTAGCACCATGTGAGGTGGGAGGGTCCCAGAGCTTGGGCTGCAGCCTGAGCCCAAATGTCTACACCACCATTAAACAACCCCTTATGCCGAGCCCAAGCCAGCTAGCACAGACCAGCCATGTGGGTTTAATTGCAGTGGAGATGTACCCTGCCACAAGTGTTTCTTTGCAGCGTAGACACACTCTAAATAAATGATCCTTTTAAATTTAAACTGATTAGCAACTCTGGAACTACACGTATTTTCTGCTGCTTTGTGAACAGTTTTTCAGCAATCAGCCAAAGTGGAAATCATGGCTGGCCTACCCTGACAACTTCACCTCTCCCAGTCACAGTATTATTAATGACTGTGACTTTGTCTAAATATGATAATTACACAAATTATTTTTGGGAGAAAATCTGGGACTTTGAAAACAGATAATTATTCAGCTAATTTGATCTTTTTTAGTTTTTAAGTATTATACATTGTAAAAAGTGTACAAAACCATATATATAATATGTGGCTTTTAAGTCCAAACATGAACATTTTTTATTTATAAGATTTGGTTCTAAAAGATGAAAACCTTCAAGCTAATTATAATAGAAACACCATAAAATTAATGAATACGACATATAGAAAACTTACCAATAGGTGATTCTCCTTCAAATATATCACGAACAAAGTTACTGAAACTGCGTGTTACAGTTACAAGAGACTCATCTTGGGTATCTATGCCAATCAGAGACTCTTCCTCATAATCAGCCTCTCGTCTTAAAACTCCTCCAACTACCCAAGTAAATGCAAAGACATACAGTTTCCCTAACAATGATGGCAGTTTGTCAGGATACTTTTCCAAAAACCATTTCTGATCTTCCCTGGAATCAATGAAAAAGAAGTAGGTTCAGTAATATTACAACAGGCTATTACTATTGTAGTCAACTGCTTCATTGCAAGTCATTAACTTATATGTTATAAATTGTTAATATGCAACAAGTAGGTTTATAAACATAAGGACTGGTAGGGTGACATTTTCAAAAGACATGCATGGTTACTAATAGCCAAGTGGCGTGCAACATATTACACAGTTGTTGTGTACCAGATGGTAAATAATTCTGTAGTACTGCTGCCAAGGGTTCCCAAAAAGCCCCAATAAGGCACGATACATTAAGAGCATTACTCCACTTTTCCTAATACAATGGTGCTGTTTCAGTGTGAGACTGTGGTCCCTGGGCCGGAACCTGGAGTAGAGGGTGGGCTAACACAATTCCAAGATACTGTGGCAGAGCGCCAACCTCGTCCCCGTGGGTCCATCCAGGCGGTTTATGCTAGCCTCAGAGGCTCACTGCAACCCTCCACACAGCCCTTCTCTCTCTAGGGCCAGAGTTACAGTCTACTGAGCCCTTTTCCTCATAAGCCAGCAAGGACGTTGGTGAGAGAACTCCCTCAGTCTCTTTTGTCTCTACAGGCTTATTCCAGAACAGTTTAACTTCCTGTCCTGACAGGGGCATGTCTTCCCCTCCCAGGAGGTGTTTCTGTAGTGGCAGGTTGGGGGGAACCCAAGCCCACCCTCTACTCTGGGTTCCGGCCCAGGGACCCTAATGGCAGCAGCTGTTGGCAGCTGACCTCTCACCGCCAGAGTTGCTACATTTCCCTGGGTCACTTCCACACAACTCTCCCGCTTCTCTCTCAACGCCTTTTTCACCCTTACCTTAGGGCTCCCTTTCCTGTGGCTTGAAGGTGTCTTCATTACCCAGCCTTTTGGCTGCACTTCCTCTCCTCTGACTCCCTGGCTCTCCTTGGCCTGACTGGAGTGAGCCCTTTTATAGTATCAGAGGGGCCTTAATTAGAGTCAGGTGTTCACATTAGCTTAATGGTCTCACCTGACTCTTTGCAGGTTAATTGGAGTCAGGTGTTCTCATTAGCCTAACGGTTTCAACTGACTCTTTGCGGGCTAACTGGAGTCATGTGTCCACCCTAGCCTGGAGCAGCCCCTGCTCTGGTCAGTCAGGGAAGAGAAAACTGCTTATCCAGTGGCCAGTATATCTGCCTTCTACTACTCTGCTGTACCGGGGTCCTCTGCTCAGTGTCCCCGTCCGGTTCCCTTTTTTTGACCCTCTGACCGCACTCCCGTTCCTGTTCTTCATTAGTTGTCCCACGTAATCATTTGGTTTCTAGGTCCTGTGGATCCCCCCCTTAGGCTGGGGGGGGATCCTTTAGCAGTGGGCGAGCTTTGCCCGCCCACTTCCTGGATCCCAATAGGACTACTCTGCTGTACCCAACTGGCCTGGGTCTATCACAGTACGGTAGTTTGGCTGGTGGTCATGAATAAGTTGAGGGACGTAGAACACGATCACAAGTTGTGAACTAAATAATTATACTGGAGGAATGCAGTATATATGCAGAGACCAACCTTACTGGGACTCAGGTACAAAATTCAGATCGCTCTCTAAATTCTTGAATTAAAGAAAACTGTAAACAATCATCTAGTTAGTTTCATCCAACATCTCAGTTTGTGCAGTCAGGCAGATATCACTAGCATACACACACTTTGAGGTTGTAGTTTGGAAAAGATTTGACATGCAGACATTAAACAAAGTTAGGGCCAACATAGAACCTTGTGGTAGCCTGGTCTTTAAGATGCAAGGAAGACCAATTTTATTTGCCAACTCCTAATTATCCAATTTGAATTAATACACTGTTTATCAAGGGGTTTCTCTTTTCTTGAAAGAATAATGGCTTATTGTTAACAAATCTAAACCCGTTGGCTGACCTTTTCTTTTCTACTGAGGCCTTTGCAATTAGCGCTTTGGCTTCAACTGTTAGTTGAGAGCTGAGGTGCTGGGTCTGGGGCACTTCTGAAGTACCTGCAACAGAGTTTTGACGTTCAACACCTAAAAAAAAGTCAGAAGACATCATTTGACATATGTATGAAATAAGTTTATAAGATTACACAAACTACAGTTGTACTAATTTTAGTTTTCTAGGCAATCAACTTTGAAACTTCTCATTTGCATTACACATTTTATGGAATGTCAAAAGGCAACTACTTTGAAAATGTTAGATTAACATTGGAACTATGTTTTACCAAAGAATTTTTTATGACTTCGTCATAATTTACTCTAGAAAATAATTCAAATGACTGACTGTAGAGAAAAGTCCTTTTTGCTTCTACCAGCACAGGAATAGAAAAGAATTGTTCTACCTAACAGATGTACACATAAAACATAAACAACATTCTACACACATGAAATCTTTCAGCTTTCTGTTCTTCCTCTGTACCTATAAGTCTGAATGCACTGCTAGGTTACTAGTAACTCCCACAGAATATGCTGCCCTTTGTAGAAAGGGCAGATAAGATGGAGAATCAGAAGACATGGAACATGGGCGACAAGAAGCTCATCTACTTAACTACTTCTGCTTTTAGGAAGCATTACAAGTAGTAACTGTGGAGCTGGTTGTTCCTCTGTAGGAAAACAGGTGGTTAAGATATAGGGGGATGACTGAGCTCATAAATCAGAATCCAGAATGCCAGGCATGAGTTATTCTGAAGATTGCCAATATACTGTGAAGAGTCAGGCCATTAGGAAATCAGAGGTGGTAGCTGAACTTTACCCATTTTAATTTTAGCGGTGTTAGTTACTAGAATAGCATTAACTAGTATCAGATTTTTCTTTACCATACAATTGGTTGTATTATTTTAATTATCTTTTTCTCAGACTGATAAGAGTTCATTTGGATTAACATGAACTGAAGACAAAAAGCTGAATCACAGCATACATAGGTTTCTTTATGAGTAAAATTCACTTAGGAGAGTAAGGGCCAAAAATTGCCCCCAGTGTAGCAGAATTGCAACGGAACTACAGAGAGGACACTGGGGGACTCCACACTCCCTGCATGCACCAAAGCAGGGCTCGGTGCCAGTTCCACATACAGACTTGCCATGTGAGGCAAGATGGTGAATTCACTATCACTTGGAGCATTTAAAATAAGAAAAGATATATTTTAAATATATGCTTTAAAAGATATGCTCTATTTCAACTTGTGCGAGAAATTCTATGACCTGTATGTGCAGGGGCTCAGAGGCCTTGAAATCTGTAAGGCTATAATTCAACCTGTTCATTCTGTTCTTTCATGGGTTATGGGGAGAACGGGATTGCCTGCACTACCCTTAACGTGCTCATAATACTTGCAGTTCTGATTAAGATAATCTGCAGAAAATCCTGCTTCCCCCTCCCCCAAAGCACAGTTGATATATTCTGTCCCCACTTTCTTCTGAGTCATCAGAGGTTGGCCACAGCAGAAGACAGGGTACTGGATGAGGTGGAGCAGTGTTCTGAAATGGTAGTTAATTCTCTTTCTAAATGCCTTACTGGTGTGTCTTCATCAAATGCTTATGAGCATACTGATCACCAGATATGGGACTGGCAAGGAATTTTCTCCCAGGTCAGATTGGCAAGGGCCTTGGGTTTCTTCTACCTTCCTCTGTAGCACATGGCATGGTTTGCCTACTGGGATTATCTTGGCATGTCTCACCTAATCATTTCCCTGCCACTGCAGGCACCTTGGGCACTGGTGGCACCTTGTTCTTTGACGGTGGCACACAAAAGTTTATTTAGACCAAAGCATTTCAGTCCTAGGGAAACTGAAGTCTTTGGTCTTAATAGAGGGGTGTCTCGGTGAAATATGATGGCCTGTGACATACAGAAGGTCTGACTAGATAATCTGATGGTCCCTTCTGGCCTGAAACTCTATAAAACTATGAAATATACTAATATTATTCTCTGTATTTCCTAGGGACTGTAACATCCAACATATTGTATGTTGCACCAAACTTGTATTATTTACCAATTACATATCTGTTAGAATTTTATTAAATTATTGAAATAATATAAAAACCTAATCTTTGGTTTCCAAAAAGATAATAGAACAAAAAAAAATGTCTACATCATTTCAAATACAACATATGTTTTCATATATATTAATCTAAACAGAATTTTAGAAGTATTTATATTTTAACTCTTCACCCAAACCAAACTAAAAAGGAACAATGTGAAATATTTACAGCTTATTAGAAATAAGTATGGAAAGAAAATACTTTAAAACAGAGGAAAGTGGAAATAGGGTCCCAATTCTGTCACCTGTACTCATTCTGAGTGATACTTCACTATATAAATAGTTGCAATGATTTTTGTGTAATTATTTCAAGAATAATATACTTTTCTACATGAGCAAAGGTGGTCGAATCAGGCCTTAAGTGACAAAATTAAGGATGCTTACTTACCTGTTACTACTGGAGGGTCTTCGAGATGTGTGGTCCTTATTTGTATTCCACACATGGGTTTTCATGCACACCATGCCCCTGAATCCAGAGATTTTTAGTAAGCAGCGTCAATTGATCTTCTAATGCTCTGAACCAGGAGTACAAGGGGCAGCGCAGACCAACGCCTCTCCAATTCCTTCTACTGAAAATCTAGTTATCATCTGCAGCAGGGGGGGATGGAAGGTGTGGAATACAGATAGGGACCACATATCTTGAAGAACCTCCAGTAGTAACAAGTAAATAATCTCCACTTCTTCTTCAAGTGATGGTCACTATGTGAATTCCACATGTGGGAAATTAGTAGGCAGTGGTCAAACAGGAGGTGGATGAGAAGATGCAGATGTAATGACTGTCTGTAGTATTGCTGTCCCTACACTTATATCAGCAGTAGAAGACTGCACCAAAGCGTAATGTCTTGTAAAGGTGTGTAAGGAGCTCCAGATAGCTGCAATACATATTTCCAGTAAAGGCAAGTCTTGCAGAGACGCTGTAGAAATTACTTGCATTCTGGTGGAATGGCCCCTCACCCTCTGTGGAGGAAATAAGACCTAATTGGAAACAAACAGTGTTGCAACCCAAGATCCATTTAGAGTCTCTCTGACCTCTTGACTTCTCTGCTATGGCAATAAAAAGGCTAGGTGTCTTTCTAGTTGCTTTTGTTCTCTGTAGATAAAAGGCTAGTGCTCATCAGACGTCTAGAGCGTGAAGCCTCCTTGCCACATCAGAGGCGCATGGTTCTAGAAAAAAAAATGTTGGTAAGTGGATGGTTTGACTGATTTGAAACTCTGAAATTATTTTAGGGATGAATTTTGGGTGTAGTTGAAGAGAGATCTTCTCTTTATGAAAGGCAATCTGTGGTGGATTTGCCATGAGTGCTCCCAGCTTGATCACCTTTCTGGCACCTTTTATCGAGAAATGGGACATAGAGCATGAGGCTAATGATTCGAAAGGAGGTTTGGTGAGAGTCGAAAGAATGAGGTGAAGTTCCTTCACCACTGGTGGAAAGGATCTAATAAGTCCCTTCAAGAATCTAGTCATCGCAGGATGAATGAAGATAGTGTGGTCTTTGGTAGGAGAATGAAAAGCGCTGATTGCTGACAAGTGAACCTGTAGGGAACTGACAGAGACACCCAATGTCTTAAAGGTGAATAGATGTTCTAGAATAGCAGGGATCTCACTGGAATCTAGAGATAATTGGTGTTGTGACCAAGAGGAGAAACACTTTCACTTGGCTGAATAGCATCTCCTGATAGAATTCTTCCTGCTTTGGTTGAGGATGGATTGAACCACCATGGAACATGAGTGCTCTACCTCTGATGCCCGTCCAAATGCCAGGCCTTGAGTTGTTGTGGCCCTGGGTTGGAGTGTCTGATGGTGCCGTTGTATTGCATTAGCAGATCTGGAAATTGTTGGATGTTGATGGACAGGCAGGTTGAAATCCTCAGGTGGTCTGAGAACCAGAACTGCCTCAGCCAGCTGGGTGTGATGAGGATGACCCAAGCCCTGTCACGATGGATTTTCCAAAGGACTGTGGTATCAATGACTTAGGAGGACAGGCATCACTAAGGTGGTCTGTCCATGGAACAGAAGGGAGTTCCCATTGAGAATGGAATTGTGAATCTCGCCCATTCATGGTCTGAGGAAAAATGTCTCCTGAGACTGTCTGCTAGGGAGCTTTGCATATTTGGTAGGCATACTGCTGAAACAGTTATATGATTTCAGATACACCAGTTCCACATGTTGACTGTCTCTATATGCAGAGGAAGGTATCTTGTTCTCCTGTTTGTTTACGTAGAAGACAGTCATCATGTTGCCAATATTATCTGGATATGTCAGGATTGGACGAATGGAAAGAAAGCATCGCAGGCCCAACAGACCTCTTTTAGTTCCAGCAGATTAATATGCATCCTGGACTCCTGAAGGTCCAGGCATCTTTCGCAGTACGATTGCCCATATGAGCTCCCTAACCTAAAATGGAGTCATCTGTGAAGCTAGTCACCTTGCACGTAGCTGTGAGGAAAGGAATTCCCATCCAAACTTTCTCTGGCTTTATCCTTGAGTAAGAGAGGCCAGAACCTTGGTCAGAATTGCTACTTTGGCACCGATCTTGTCTTTTTTCTGGTAAGCAGATAGATTGAAGCCAGGTTTGTAGGCAATGGAGATGGAGCCTAGCAAATGGTATAATGTGGATGCATGAGGCCATGTGGCCAAACATGGAAAGGCAAGTCTTGACTGTAGTCCAAGGTCTGAGGATGACCTCTTTTATTAGATCACCCATGGCACAGAATGTCTTGGTGAGGAGATAGGCTCACTGGAGAGCCATCCATGTCAGAAGGCCAAAAAGCTTAAAAGCTAAGGGATTTTTCTGCATGACTCATTCTGGAGGCACAAGACTCAAGAGTGGTATAAATAGTATCTTTAGAGAAAAACTTATTTTCAAGCAGTTTAAGAGAGTAATGCAAACAGTGGAAAGTATTTTTTAAACTCTATACATCTAAGTGGCTGAGTCATTTTAGTTTTGCCCGGTCTTGAGGAAACAAGTGTGTGAATACAAACTAATTAGATGGGTAATTATATGCTCACCATCAAAGAATCAAACTACTATGAAAGGAAAAAATATTTTAAATTAATTTTAAAATGTATTTACTCACTGTGAAAGAAGAGTCCATTTTTGCTCATTATATCAATAAAAGAACCAAGAATTCTGCAGAGATTCATTACAATTCCGATCTGCTGCACGGGAAATGGCTGCATTTTCTTGTGTTTTTCTAAAAAATGTAGTCCTTTTTTTACACTTTTTTCAAATAAACTTTCAAGACACTCCAAGCCACTTCGTGTAATTATTCTGGAAACTTTTAATAGCCATGTCTTTACATAAGGTTCCCATCCCAGATTAGTTGGGTCCTGTTAATTAAACCAAATTAGTTGTATAGTCTTTACAATAGATCTTGAGAAATGTGTTTGCGCTATAGACTATAAAGCTGGAGGCTTATTTTTGCACTGGCTTCAAAATGAGCAAGATGGGACACAAACAGTGAACCAGACCCCTAACTACTAATAAGCACTGCCTTCCCACTTACTCCCCCAACCACAGAGCAAACAGAAAGGACAGGTAACATGCAGAGACTTGGCTCCAACCACATTACTCACTGGCAACCGTAGCTAGACTGACACTGAGGGTGCAAACACATGCTGCCCATACACAGCAGCAGCAGCAAAATTACTTCCTCACTACAGAGCAAAAAGGAAGCAGGGGAAGAATTTGTGATTCACAGCTGTATCCCTGAGTCATAGTGCCTCCTGGTGCTACTTCTGGGGTAGTGCAATTTATGCACTGCCCTTTATTCATGGCTGTGCCTAAAGTCGCTATCTAGCTCTGTTTCAGAGTAGCAGCCATGTTAGTCTGTATCCACAAAAAAAAAAGGAGTACTTGTGGCACCTTAGAGACTAACAAATTTATCTGAGCATAAGCTGTGAGTGCAAAATTTGTACTTAAAATTGTGACCACAAAAATTGAGGCTATTACTTAAAATAATACTCTACAAATATACAAAAAGAAAAGGAGTACTTGTGGCACCTTTCTTTTTGCAAATACAGACTAACACGGCTGTTACTCTGATACAAATATACAGCCTTTGGCACATGTGTATTGTTCCCTCTAAAATCACTGACAGGATAATACAAATCTGGTGGTTTAACAATGTACTAAACATTAATTTGCTCAGTTTGTTATGTTGGCATTTTTTGCAGATGAAGTCAAATAAATCAATAAGGCAAAAAAATTCTTATCAGAAAATAATCTGTAATTTTTCTTACAGACTTACCACAAAAACCATTGCACATCGACTGACAGTAGCAGGACTGGCCTGAGAGAGACTGTCCGTTTCAAATATCATTCTGATTCCTGATGGTAAGTAGATTCTTTCACTATTTGCAAGACACAGAGTTCTGGTATCATCTAGCACAGTATTTAAGTTTTCTATCCAAACTGTGTCTACTGGTCCATCCAAGATTATCCACTGCCAATCAGTAATAGTTTTACCTACAAGTAAGCATTCATTTTATAGTCTCATTGTTACACATATAAAAAGAAGCTCTTCTGTTGCATTTTCTACCTGACGAGAGTGTTCAGAGGTCATAAAAGTTTGTCTTACTACATGTGGTTGAAATGCAATACAGTAAATAGAATGGAAGGTGTCACTCCAATAATTATCTGAGTGTGCCTGATAAACGAACTCAGCTTTGCCTCATACCATCTCTGTCCGTCAGTAAAAGAAGATTACTGGATCCAAAACTTGCAAACATTTAACATGTTAAATTAATGATTGTTTCTTTCTAATATTAGTATTATTTTTGTTAGTTATAGAGTAAACAGTGCTGTATAATGGATTTAGCAGAGTCCTTGAGCCAAAGAGCTTACAGTCTAAAATTGGAGCAGGTTCAATATAGTGTAAGACAAGACAGAACAAACACAGAATGCTAGACTGTGTCTGACCTTGTTTACATGAACAAAGCTGAGGAAGAAGGCACAAAGACCCTACTGCACCACTATGATATTCCCCAGGGTTCAATCTGGACTGATGGATAGCTGTGTCCCCTCAATTCTCCAAGCTGAGGTGCCTGCCCACAAACTGCCTCCAGCATGTATATCACTCCCAGCTATACTGAGTGCTATAGCCACCTACCCATGAATTACACTGCATGGCAACGCCAGCAAGATCCCAGTCCCATATTTCTCCCCCAGAAATGTGTGTCTTGTACTGGCCAGCACACTCCTGGACAATACAAGCTCATATAAAGTCCATCATTTAATTAACAGAAAATGATATGCACAAATCCTGTTATATCAAATGGAGTTCCCCAAATACTTCAATCCAAACACTCAGTGGTTTGGATAAAACAATAAAACAAGTTGATTAAGTACAGAAAGATAGATTTTAAGTGATTACAAATAATGAGGCATAAAGTCAGAATCGGTTAAAGGTATAACACAACTAACACCTAACTCAACAAGCTAAGTGAATTCAAAGCAAAAGTTTCTCTCACCATATGCTCTAGCAATCTTACTGGCTGGAGTCCTTTCAGCCAGGACCCCTCCCCCCAGTTCAATGTCCTTAAGGTATTGTTGATGCTGTGAGTAGAGATGAGGGGAGAGGTGATTTGAGGCCTCTTTTCCTCATTTTTATCCTTTTCCTCTTCTTTGAGAATCATCTCCGGCTGGAGATCAGGAGACAGAAAGTCTCGAGAGATGGGAACTGCCAGCTGTAAATTTCTCACTCAGACCCTTTTTTCTGCCAAAGAATTGCCACTTAACCAGGTGCTAGTCCATTTGATTTTGTTGACACCTGGCTGAGGCGTCAGTTTGCTTTTTGTCTCTGAGGAACCGGTTTGTGCCCGCTTTTCTAAACTTGGAACATGTCTCAGCTATGTCATACAATAGAATTTTATAACTTTACATACAGTGTTGTCACACATATTTTACCAGGGCAATAATGATCAGTACATTATGAGTTTTCACACAACACCACAAGGCATACTTTGTACACAATCCACAATAGTTTTGTTAAAAGGGTGAACATAGGGATACAGATTGTAACAACTACTAATCGGGACAGCACACAGTCAAATTCCTTGTATTCAGTTAGCATGAGACTAGGACCTAGAGCAGCACTAGCCTCCCCAAAGAGAGAAGAATAATAATTTTGGAAAGCTTAATTGTATAGGCATGTCTTTAGAAGGTTTTACAAGTAGAGGAATAGTGCTCAGCAAACTATGGCAGACTGATCCAGCCATAAGGAGTGGCATAAATACTAAATGCCCAAACGGCATCCATAGTTCTGAAAATTGTCATGAGTATTTATGCCATATTAGATTATTATTATTAGATTATTCCAGAGATATATATTAAATATGTATACCATTCCTGTTTATCAGTCAGCTCTCTAGTAAACTCAAGAACTAATATGGCTCTTTGAAAGAACTTTCATGGAATGGGAGATTTAAATATTTATGTGAAAGAAAAGCTATACACATACAGGGCTTTAACTATGGAGGAATTGGGAAAACCATGTTTTCTTTTTAAGCATAACTTGTACTTAATAATTCTCTCCTGTGGGCCCTGAGGATTCTGTTTTCCTTCCTCTCTCATTCTATTCTTTCTTTCCTGAGAGAGAGAAAAAGAGAAATTTCTTACTTCATCATTTTCTTTCTGTTAGCTGCGTCTCTCCTCATTCATCGCTAATGGGTTAATGCCTCCCACCTATGGAATTTGGAGGCAGCCCAATGGAGGCTCCTGCACTAAGCTCCACCTTACAGTTCAGAATGCTAGAAGAGTTCTTCCACAGCTGTGTACTATCAGTCCAGCAACTGATTAGTAACAGTAAGATAACAACTTGGTATAATGTATTATCCAACCTTAAGACAATTATATGTCTAAGTCTCCCTTTGGAGAAAAACTTCAATTTGTACTCTGTTCATTTACCAGACTACCAACGTGGGCTGAATGAGGAGAGAAGTTGCTAATATAAAGAAAATTATCTAGTTAGAAATTTCTCATTCTGTTGTACCACTCCTCTCCTCATTCATCACTAATGGGAAATAGCAAACAGCGAATCACAGAAGTGGCAGAGTTTTAATTATTAGGATGCCTCTTGCAGAGGAATGACAGCTTAAGCCTTATCTTCATTGCTTAAAAAGATACATATTTTACCTTCGGGTAACTAACACACATGAGGTATCCCACAGTAAAAACCACAGTGAAGGCAACTTTATATTTAACTCAAGGGGAATAGTGCTGACCTTGGCTAGTTGTGGTAAAATTAAGGTACCTTAATATCTCTTCATTGTGTTTTACCTTGGGATAGCTCATGCACGTTAAGTTACCCTGAAGTAAAAAATACACCTATTTAGCACTGAAGACAAGGCTTTACTTTGCAAATCTTCCTCAGGTGAGACTCATACACGTTTCTCCCCAATGCTCCTGGATGCCTGTGAATAGCTTCCCAGATGTCTACCAAGAGAACTGGTACAGGATTTTAACATCTTGTTTGCAGCAACTTTGTGGCTCTAAGGATTTGGCATTTTTGATAGAATGAGATGAACTGATCACAACTGGTATGTGTACTCCATATGCTTGAGATATATCTTTAGAATGCTAGAAATATCCACATATGTGTCATAAGCTTCTAAAGAAGTGCTATGGGTTAGAACAAATTAATGGGAGAACTATTTCTCAGGAATTGTGTAAAGGGTAACTTATTTTAAACAAAAGGATTTCTGGAGCTATCTGAATAACCCTTTTCTTACGGAAACAGTAATGCAATACTTGTATTGATAAGGGAGCTAATTTTAAATTTCAAATTTTAAATTTTAATTTTCAGCAGTAATGACAACTAAAAAGACAGCCACAGGCTTGTATAATCTATCTTTCTGATCAATTTTGGCATCTGATGCTTTGCAAATGGGGAGTTAGATGTTCCAACCTATTGTGCACCACTAGGTTTCTGTGGTGTTTGTTTTTAGAACTCCAATCAACCATTCTGGAGAAACACTAATGTAGCTGAGATCTCCAGAATTTTGTGACTACAAAATTTGTATTACAGTAACATTTAGAGGTCAGGTCCCCACTGACTGAGGAACTGTACAAAGACAGAGGCAATCCCTGCCCAAAAAAGCTTTCTGCTTCCTTTCTCATCAGAAAATGTAAATTTTAATAGAGCAATGAATGACATTTTCGGGTTGACTTCAGTCTGGATACCAAAATGTATCAGAGGCTAATGGAGAATCCATGCTGAACTACCCTTCTATTCTGATGACCGGGTTGTTTACTGTAATTGTTCCTGGTCCAGGTGAAGAAATCTCTACTTCAAGAGGTCTGGTCATTTTTGCATGTGCAAAGTGAGTTCACTGGCTATCTAGCAAGTCCAAAGTGCCTTCTGGGCCAGTGAAATACTTCAACTCTCCCTTTTCCTCTTTTCAGTACCCTTTATGTGAACTGTCTTGAAAGATAATAGATTCTTCTTTGCCCAGGACATTACTACATTGCTCCAGAGAAGCTTCAGTCTCTGGTTTCCCCTTAGTTTGACAAGGTATATAAAACACTTACACCTCAATCAAAAGAAAACCTCTAATAGGAAGTCAGAGAAGATTTCCCTGTAAGCATCATAGTTGCTCACTATGTGATTTATTACATCTTCTTCTGAAGCTGCTGGTACCATGGAACTAGCCAGGGTCAAAGACATGATACTGGACTCTACAGACCATCACTCCAATCACACATGGTCCTGTTTATGGAAGATTTTATTTACTTGTTCTGATGTACCATTAAACAGCTGTCTAAGTGAACTCAGATATACACTTTGAGATTTTGGAAATTTGTCTTCCAAGTATGCTTCTATGAGGCTTGCATTCATAGTGAGTATTCAAGGGTCTAGAGTGAAAAGTGGGTTGGCTTTCAGCATGTTGTTCATACTTATCTGCCCACAAAGGAACATTCCAATGTGATCTGAGAATGATACCTAACTTTTCATTGTATCGGGTGCATGATTCCATGTCTTCAGAAGGAATTTCCACAGGCAATCCAAGCCACTGGAGATAACTGGCTAGAGATGATCACCTCCAGGAAAAGACAGATATAATAAAGTTTTGGACCTTTGCAATTCATTACCAAGTAGGTAAAATTATGACCAGGACCCTGTTTTGACCCCTGGATGAGCAATTATCTGCGCTGAGTTCAAAAGATCTTTTTGATTTTGAACAACTGATGGGTACGAATCCTTTCCAGCAACTGTCCAGTCATGAATGAGTCTTTTTCTCTGGACAGAGCACTGATTGGCATATTGTCTAATTGCATAACTCACAACTTCTGCTTTGCTGTTACTATTACCAGTCATTTCTTAAGACACAGTGTGGAGGACTGTTCAGAAGAGTTTTGTACAGGAATTGTGAGCTGTCATACACAAACTCTCTTTTTGTCTTTGTCATGTTAGGATTTTGTTGGTTTGGAGGAAAATTTATTTGGGTTACCTTGGAAGCTTCTGCTCCAGATTTTTCCCTCTACTGGGGTAACAGTTCTTTCTTGGATACATGGTGTTGTAGTGACCAGTGGATTATTATGCTGGCTTTGATAGTGAGGAATCAGGTCTCTCTCTGCATATCAGCTACTCATTTGTTAACACAGCTACCACTCTGAAACCTGTCATTTGTTAATGTTTACTCAAAAAGCTCCTGATCTGTAAGTTTGGATGCACTAGATATGTGTTTAGGATGACCAATTATTATTCCTGGGTATAACATGGCTTCCTCATAGCCCCAAGTTAGAAGTAATTGCTCTTATCACAAATTACATCAAGGGTTTGACCACAACAGAATCCAAGATGTCACACTCTAAGCAAGGATCATATCCCTAGATGATTAATCGCTTGCTACCAAGGTGGCTTTTCTTACGAAGTATGAAAAACCTTTGGTCTAAATGGAGATGCTGACACTCTGAAATTGCTGTGCAGTGTGTTCTCACTCTTATGTTCTGTGGGGTCTTTTGAAAGGAAGCTACCTTCTGTAGGTCTTATTGCATTTCATCGGTGGAGCTACTGTTACAGCAAACTTAAGCTCCCAAAAATGAAGGTTAGCTCTCTGTAAATACAGTTCTTTGAGATGTCCTCTGCACATTCATACTCATGGGATGTGCTGACCTGGTGCAGCTCAAACAGTGGAAATCTGCTAGCGGTGCCCCTTGGAGTCTTGATGTTCCCTACAGCGTTCATGAATGTTCTGAGGGCGAGGCTACAAAAGGAGCTTGGCACGCTGGTCATCTCAATTCCTTCCACTGTTTCCCATAAATCCCCAAATCATTAGAACTCCTGAGAAGAAGGGAAGGTGGGTGGGGAGTATGAATATGCAGAACCCATCTCAAAGAACTCTGGTTACAGGTAAGTAACCTTAATTTCTTCGAGTGGCCTCTGCATATTCCACTCTTAGGATATTTTAGCAAAATGTAATCCTATAAGCAAAATGTAATCCAAAATGTAATCCTGTAATCCAGATGGTGGGATCTGGAATCCTAATCAATAACAAATGAAGTACTGCTTGACCAAAGGTGGCATGTGACCTTTATACCAATTCTAGAGAATAACATTTTGTAAAGGAGTGCATCGGTTAAAGCACCACATCCCTTTCAGAGCCTTGTCCTAGAATGTTTGCAAAGACTGAGAGAATGGGTTGGATGGGAGAGGTGAGTGAGCACTGCAATAGGCACTGCTAGCGAAGTTCCACAATCTGAGCTGCATCCAGTTGGCAGATTCCATAAATAGGAATATGCCGAGACCACTTGACAAAGAATTTATTAATTTTTGTTACATAATAATTTAGGTTTAATGTTTGGTTTTAATTAGAAGTCCTCATTTGCATCTTATGATGTCCTCAAAGGAGGCATCTACTGGAAACTGTATATCTAATAATGGTTGAAAAAAAGAAGATATTTTATTTACATAAATAAATCCCCAGCAAGTCACTGGCCTCCTACCCTGGAAAAGTCCTGCAGGTTTTTTGGTTAGTTTGTGTGTGTGTGTGTGGTTTTTGACAGAGTGTTTAGAGGGGGAGGATAACAGGATATTCACTCTGACCTCGGGACTGGATAACAGAGGAGGGGTACTTGTACAAATACTTTGATTATGGAATTGGCTGGCTAGATGTCCACAAAAAGAAAAGGAGTACTTGTGGCACCTTAGAGACTAACCAATTTATTTGAGCATAAGCTTTCGTGAGGTACAGCTCACTTCATCGGATGTGAGCTGTAGCTCACGAAAGCTTATGCTCACATAAATTGGTTAGTCTCTAAGGTGCCACAAGTACTCCTTTTCTTTTTGCGAATACAGACTAACACGGCTGTTACTCTGAAACCTGTCATAGATGTCCACAGGAGTCTGAAAGGTTGCCTGTCTCCCTGCTCCCCCAGGCTGTTTTGCACCCAAATAAGTACTGCAGGAACACACTAGTATCACTTGGGGCTTTACTCAATAAATCAGGACTAATTTTGAACATGGGAAGAGATTTCTTACTTCCTCCTCTGTAATCCCACAATGGTGCAATTTTGTGGGGAGTAGTCTTCATGTGCCTCTGTTTGGGTCACAGACTGCCTGAAAGTGCTTCTTATGGTTAAATGTGGAGCCAGCCTGTGGAGTGGAGGAGGGATGAGACCCCTGCCTGCCTTTCAGATTCTGAGCACCTTTCCTTGGCAATGCAAGCACTTATGGCTGATGACTATAAGGCACAATTCCCATTCTGCTGCTGCCTGAAATCTGAGCCCCTTTTCCTGGCAAAGTGAGAGTCCATGGGCTGAAAGCCAGACAGGCACAATTCCCATTACACTGCAGCCTGAGGGAGGGTTTCACAAGAGTGACAGGTTTCTCTGCATGCCCAGACATGCTGCAGAGTGGGGGAAGGACAGCAAGCTTGATAGAGAACACTGTAAGATGCGCTGTGTAGTGTGACAAAGTTCCTCCTCTACCTTGGTGGGTCCTGAACTTATTGGAGGATTTGCTCGCCTCAGAGATTCACAGCAGCCCTGTTTGGCCACTTTCGTGGCTCAAATCTGCCGTTCAGTCAGATAACCTCATCACTGGCCAGCATGGGGAAAAGGAGAACAACCACCCCCACTGTCTCTGCTGATCCACCATGTGGGTCAGGGAACAGCCCAGAGACCTTCCCCTCTGGTGGAACCCACAGTCCAGGTCAATTCCTCCTGTGTCTGATCAGGAGTTGGGAGGTTTGGGGGGAACCCGGGCCCGCCCTCTACTCTGGGTTCCAGCCCAGGGCCCTGTGGACTGTAGCTGTCTAGAGTGCCTCCTGTAACAGCTGTGCGACAGCTACAACTCCCTGGGCTACTTCCCCATAGCCTCCTCCCAACACCTTCTTTATCCTCACCACAGGACCTTCCTCCTGGTGTATGATAACGCTTGTACTCCTCAGTCCTCCAGCAGCACATCCTCACACTCCCAGCTCCTTACATGCCTCTCCCTAACTGAAGTGAGGTCCTTTTTAAACCCAGGTGCCCTGATTAGCCAGCCTGTCCTAATTGATTCTAGCAGCTTCTTCTTAATTGGCTCTAGGTGTCCTAATTAGCCAGCCTGCCTTAACTGGTTCCAGCAAGTTCCTGCTTGTTCTGGAACTGCCTCTGTTACCATACCCAGGGAACAGGGATCTACTTAATCTGGGTCTAATATATCTGCCTCCTATCACTCTTCTGTAACTCCTGCGACTGCGGGGCCTATTTCCGATCCTCAGTCCGTTCACGCCTCCGGGCAGAGTTCCTCTGGGCGGCGTCCACCGACTCCCTTGACGCCTTTGAGGAGCGGTGGGCGCTGTCCGGGGTCCTCTGCTCGGTGTCCCCGTCCGGTTCCCTTTTTTTGACCCTCTGACCGCACTCCCGTTCCTGTTCTTCATTAGTTGTCCCACGTAATCATTTGACTTCCAGGTCCTGTGGATCCCCCCCTTAGGCTGGGGGGGGAACCTTTAGCAGTGGGCGAGCTTTGCCCGCCCACTTCCTGGATCCCAATAGGATCACTCTTCTGTAACCATCTGGCCTGACCCTGTCACACTAGGCAAAAAGCTCCAGCAAACAATCCCTCGAGGGGGAGGCACAAAGGAGAAGGGGCTTAACCCCTGGTTATTAATTGCACTTGTTCATTAACAATATGCATTGCTGTTTTGCAAAGGTGATGCTTCCTTTTGCCTTTCGGGACTGTGGTCTCTGGGGTTTGCAGAACTTACCGTTGAGCATCATAAGAAGCTCCCAATGCATAGTTGGAGGAAGGGGTGCTCTGTACAAACGTTGTTTCTTTCCCCAGGGAGCTGAGGACTCACTTTAGTATCTGGGGGAAAAGGGGATTCTGTATTCTTTCACTGTTTTTTCCCCCTCCCTGGCCTAGGTTTGTTGCAAGACTTATCCCCTGAGCTGGCCAGATAGCATCCTCCTTGTCCTTAGACTGTTCCCAAAATACTCAGAAGCTGCTCAAAAGCTCAGGCTTTTCTGCCTTCGAGTCCTGGCTCTTTGGAACAGGGGCGGAACCCAACATGCTGGTCTGACTCTGAGCCCTGTGCTCTGCCAGAGTGAGGGTCAGCTGGCTGTGAGCAGTCAGGGTATAATTTACCCTCTGTAGAGAGTGTAAATGCTCCTCACTTAGGGAACATCGCTTAAATTTAGCTCTGTGTTTGGGGGGCAATGCCGCCATGCCTGAATTGAGATAGAGGAGTCCAAAACAGGAAGGGCTGCAGCGGATGATCTACATGGCTGAAATCATGCTGTCAAATAGCTAATTCAGGAACAGGAGAAAGATTATAAATCATTACTGCAAAAAAAAAATTCAAGTTATAAAACAAAATGATCAGAAACTGAACTGCCAACATGCTTCACCGCCGGAGGCAGAAAAAGAAATTACTAATCAGTAACTGGAGTTCTTTGAGATGTGTCTGCCTATGGATGCTTCTCTTAAGTTGCGTCTGCAACCTGTGCCTTTGATCAGAAATTTTTGGTAGCAGTGTCCATTTGGCCTACGCATGCGCCCCACAAAGCTATATACCAAGGCTATATGGGGCTGTGCAGGAACTGCACTCAGCTCCTACTTCACCACAAAGTCCCACTACGGAAACTCCGAAGCAGAGCGGAAGGAGGATGAGTAATTAGAGCACCACAGGGACACACATCTTGAATAACTCCAGTTACTGCACAAGATGAGTAATCTTTCCTTCTTCTTTGAGTACTGTCCCTGTGGGTGCTCTGCTTCAGGTGGCTCCCTAACAATACCCCTCTAAGGAGGCAGGAGGTTCAGAGCAGAATCCAGTATAGAGGAGAGAATTGCATTGCCTGCTGCAGCATCTGATCTTGCAGCAGTAACCAGGGCATTATGGTTAGAAAAAGTCTGTACAGAGGACCAAGTTGCCACTCTGAAGATCTCTTCAATTGGAACATCTTTAAGTAAGGCTCTAAGTAAGATGTAGATTGTACTTCTCTAAAATGTGCTATCACTCTTGAAGGATGTAGAACATGAGTCCAGTCATAACAGATCTTAATATATCTCGAGATCCACTTGGATAGTCTGTTTCAAAATTACCGATCCCCTGTTTCTATCTGCACTGGATAAAAAGGTTCTAGAACAGGGGCTCCCAACTTTTTGCTTGCATGATCCCATTTTGAGACTTGCTGTTTCCTATGACTTCAGACAGCAACAAAGCAACAGCGACCAAGGAATCCAAGAAATTTACATATGAAGATGTTATTTAATGGTCTCTAATATAACACGGGCTTATAAAACAGCTTCTCAAAGTCCGGCAGTGTAGTAGCAATTGCACATCTAATCTCTGATGTGACATCAATGGTAGATCAACGCACAGATTTGATGGACACAAGTGCACTGAATCAAGCTTCACACAAATATGTGCTCATGAATGGCAACACCAGTTACAAAATACGTGTTGAGAGTGCAGGATATTCATTCTTAACAGTGAACCAGAACTTCGGGAGAGAAAATTGGGTATATGTAACTTTCAAGAATGGAGCACGGTAAATTTTGATGAGCAGTTCCTTTTGAGCTTCTGGCAAATCTATGGCATAAGGGTTGCATTGAAAGGGGTTTGCACCCAATCATACTTTGTCACGTCCAATTTGGGTATAAAGGATGCAAATGGTTCTTCCAGCCAGCTGAGATGCTCAGCCATCATCCATGTGGGAGGCTGAATAATTTCATTGTCAGCCAGGAACTTGAAAAGCTGTGGGAAGGATACAATATATTATATCGACTTCTTCAATAGATTATTCTTCCAGAAAATAATTTTGTTCGTGAATCCTGTGATTCAATCACTCAGCTGAAAGATGTGGGTGTTCCTTCCTTGCAGCCCTGTATTTCATTCATTCAATTTCCCAAATATGTCTCTAATATAGGCAAGAAGGCATGCCTTCCTTAGGTCACATAGAAAATCAACAAATTCTCTCTTTTTGCAGTTCATTGCATAGGCACGCAGCTCACCAATCAATTCAAAAAATTATCCCAGTACTTTTGCTCTTGAGAGCCAACAAGCTTCAGTGTGAAACAACACATCATGATCAGACACCATTTCTTCACACAGTTTTGCAAACAGATGCACATGAAGAGGCTGAATCTTGATTTAGTTCACAATAGATAAGACTTGCTGCAAAACACCACATAGCTCTGGACTCAGAGCTTTAGATGCCAGTTGTTCTCTGTGAATCACCCAGCAAGTCCACACAACAGTCAGAGGAACTTTCTTTACAAAAGCCCACAATCCAATCTGCTGATGGATGACCCCCATTTGTGGTTGTGACCTCTAGTCTGGGAAACTATGGTCTAGAAGCTCTTCTACATGGTCGGGTCTTCTCTAGATAAAAGGCCAATGCTCTCCAGACATCTAGGGTCTGGAATATAGCTTCCTGACTAGTCTAATGTGGTTTTGGGGGGAAAAAAACCTAGGCGGTGAATAGTTTGATTTCCATAACTGCTGTTCTTCGACATGTGTTGCTCACGTCCATTCCATATTAGGTGTGTGTGCCCACCACATGCACCGGTGCCAGAATGGACATGAGCAAGCACTCGAAGAAGAATACAAAATACTGATCATACAGTAGGTAAAAACCTCAGATGGGGCCATAGCAATATTTTCTCTGTAGTAAATGGGAGGACTACCATTAAAGCCCCCTATTCTCTAAACCTTCAGGCAGAAGTGATGGCCACCAGGAAGGTGGTCTTCATTGATAAATCTAATAAAGAACATGTAGCAAGTAGCTCAAAAGGATGTTTCATGAGGCAATTCAGAACTAGGTTGATGTCCCAGCTTGGAGTAGGGTCTCTTATTTGTGGAGAGAGATTCAAAAGACTGCACAGGAATCTTGCCGTGGGTGGGTGACCAAAGATTTAAAAAACCCTATGGCTGAGTCAACAGCTGTTATTGCAGCTAAGTGGATCTTGATGGAATTAACAGAAAATAACAATGTTTTCAGCTGCAACAAATAATCCAATACCACAGGAACAGAAGAGCAAGTCAGGAAGATCTGACTATTATTACACCAAAGATGATATTCTTTCAATTTCTGGAGGTCAGTATTTCTTGTAGATTTTCTCCTACTATTTAATAAAATGTGTTGTACTTCTGATGAGCAGGATGTCTGTAAGTCTGGAGAATCATTGAGGAACTATGCTTGGAGCATTTATCAGTGTTGATAATGCAAAGTAGTGCACACTTGAAAACATAATCCCAACTATACATATAAAATGATGGGGTCTAAATTAGCTGTTACCATTCAAGAAATATATCTTGGAGTCATTGTGGATAGCTCTCTGAAAACATACACTCAATGTGCAGTGGCAATCAAAAAAGCGAACAGAACGTTGGGAATCATTAAGAAAGGGATTGATAAGAAAGAAAATATCATATTGCCTCTATATAAATCCATGGTACGCCCACATCTTGAATACTGCATGCAGATATGGTCGCCCCATCTCAAAAAAGATATTGTGATAGACCCAGGCCAGTTGGGTACAGCAGAGTAGTAGAAGGCAGATATACTGACCACTGGATAAACAGTTTTCTGTTCCCTGAGTGACCAGAGCAGAGGCTGCACTAGAGCAATCAGGAACCTGCTAGAACCAGTTAAGACAGGCATGCTAATTAAGACACCAGGAGCCAATTAAGAACATACTAGAATCAATTATGGCAGGCAGACTAATCAGGACACCTGGTTTAAAAAGGACCTCCCATCAGTTAGTGAAAGGCATGCAAGGAGCAGGGAGTGAGAAGGCTTGCTGCTGGAGAACTGAGGAATACAAGCGTGATCAAGCTTCAGGAGGAAGATTCAGGAGGAAGATCCTGCTGTGAGGCCTTGGGGAAGTAGCCCAGGGAGTTGTAGCTGTCACGCAGCTGTTACAGGAGACACTGTAGACAGCTGCAACCCACAGGGTCCTGAGCTGGAATCCGGAGTAGAGGGTGGGTCTGGGTTCCCCGCATCTTCCCCAACTTCCTATTTGATATAAGAGGAGCTGACCTGGACTGTGGGTCCCACCAGAGGGGAAGGTCTCTGGCCTGTCCCCCAACCTAGTAGATGGGCCAGCAGAGACTGCGGGGATTGTTCTCCTCCTTTTCCCCATGCTGGCCAGTGATGGGGTTAGCTGAGTGAACAGCAGGTTTGAGCCACCAGCAAAAGGGGCCAAACTGAGGGCTGCCGTGAATCTCTGAGGCGAGCAAATCTGCCAATAAGCACAGGATCCACCAAGGCAGAGGAGGAACTTTGTCACAATATACTGGAATTGGAAAAGGTACAGAAAAGGGCAACAAAATATTTAGGTATATAGAACAGCTTCCATATGAGGAGAGATTAATAAGACTGGAACTTTTTAGCTTGGAAAAGAGACTACTAAGGGGGGGATATGCTAGAGGTCTATAAAATCATGCCTGGTGTGGAGAAAGTAAATAAGGAAGTGTTATTTACTCTGTCATAACACAAAAACTAGGGGATCACCAAATGAAATTTATAGGCAGCAAGTTTAAAACAAACAAAAGCAAGTATTTCTTCATACAATGTACAGTCAACATGTGGAACTCTTTGCCAGAAGGCCAAGACTATAACAGGGTTCAAAAAAGAACTAGAAAAATTCATGGAAGATAGGTCTATCCATGGCTATTAGGCAGGATGGAAGGGGTGGTGTCCCTAGCCTCTGTTTTCCAGAAGCTGGGAATGGGCGACAGGGGATGGATCACTTGATGAGTATCTGTTTTGTTCATTTCTTCTGAAGCACCTGCCATTGGCCACTGTCGGAAGACAGGATACTAGGCTAGATGAACCTTCAGTCTGACCCAGTATGGCCATTCTTATGAGCCTCAGAATCTGCAAGTTGGATGAAGTGTTTGATTGGCATCCTGAGTAAGCAGACAAGCACTGATCAGAAGCCATCATAGAGGGAGAGACATGAGGTTTATTAGATAGAGATACTAGACCTGTCTTGGTCACACTGATACAATCAATATGACCCTGGCTTGATCTTGTTTGATCTTGTTGAGAACCTTCAACAACAATGGTGTTGGTGGATATGGTGTTGGTGTTCTTATAAAAGACAAGCATCTCCAAGGCATTGGGGATGGATACCTCCTCTGGAACAATACTTGAGGCACTTTGTTTTGGCTGCTATGGCAAACAGATCAACCTCTGGGAATCCCTAAGCTAAGAATACTGTATTGAGGACTCATGAGTCTAGTTTCCATTTGTAATTTTGGAAGAAATGTCTGCTGAGGTAGTCTGCCATGCTGTTCTGAACACTGGGAGGTAAGAAGCTGAGATCACTGTGACTGGCTATGCACTAATTCAAGAGTTTTATCACTTTGGCACAGAGTGATAGGGAACAGGCTCCTCCCTGATGCATTATATAATAAATGCATGCCACATTGTCATTATTTGTGTTGACTTGTATCTGATTAGAGGTAGAAAGTGTACATAAGCATTTCTGACCACTCTCCATTCCAGGAGATTGAGGTGGAGAAGCTGCTCTTTTAGTGACCATTTCCCATACACCTTGTGAGGTCCCAGATGTGCCCCCCAACCCAAAATGAAGTATTTCATGTTATCACTATGGTAGGGGGATTCTGAAAGAATGGAACACCTGTGCAGGTTTAGGTCAGCTCCTTCCATCAGCTGAGTGACTGCAGAACTCATCTGAGAACAGACATTAACCTGCCTAGACTGTGCTTGTTTGGTTTGTAAACTGTTCAAAGCCATCCCTGGAGATGTAATCTGGCATGTTCCACTACAAAGATGCAAGATAACATGTGACGCAGCAGTTGAAGGCAATCTATTACTGTGACTTAAGGACTGTCCTGAATCCTTGAGATGACACTCGGTACGGAGAGATATCTTCTAGAAGGCAGGTACACTCTGCCTGTCATTGCATCCACAGACTCTCCTATGAAGTCTATACTCTGTACTGGGGTCAAAACAGACTTCTCAAGGTTGAGTTGAAGGTCCAGGCTGTGGAAGAGAGAACACATTGCCTTTAAGCCACCAACACTTCCTGATAAGATTTACCCTAATCAACCAATTGTTCAGATACAGAAAAACGACTGTACCCAGATGACATTGGTGGGCAGCAACTACCAACGGAATCTCTTAGAATATCCTTAGGACAGAAGATAGATTGAAAGCAAACATCCGGTATTGGTAGTGTTGCTTGTTGTATAGAAAACAAAGAAACACCTTGCATGAAAGGCAAATAGAGACATGAAAATATGTATCTTGTAGGTGGGGAGTCATGAACCAATCTAATGAGGGAATTATCGTTGCAAGGGTCAACACCCTGAATTTCTGCACATATTTGTTTAGAGATCTGTGGTTTAAAATTGTGCTCCACCCTTCATTCCTTTTGGGGATCAGGAAGTACTTTGAATAGAATCCTGTGATGCACAGGAACTGGTTTTATTGTCCCTAAACATAAAAGTTTGCTAAAGTCTGCCTTCTTGAAATCCACTGTCTTTATTTTGCTGTTCTCCCTCCTACCAGTCCTTAGAATCATGAACTCTATAATTTCATGATCGCTTTTACCCATGCTACCTTACACTTTCAAATTTTCAACCAGTTCTTCCCTGTTTGTCAAAATCAAATCTAGAACAGTCTCTCCCCTCATTGCTTTCTCCACCTTCTGAAATAAAAAATTGTCTCCAATACATTCCAAGAACTTGTTGGATAATCTGTGCCCTGCTGTGTTGTTTTCCTAACAGATATCTGAGTAGTTGAAGTCCATCACCACCAAGTCCTGTGCTTTGAATGATTTTGTTAGTTGTTTAAAAAAAGCCTCATTCACCTCTTCTTCCTGGCTTGTCTTGGGAAGCATGACAACTGTAGACAAGATGCTCTTCTCATGATCAGTTCTCATGAGATAGATTATGCTGCAATATTTGCTGCATCCAAGGAGGCCTGGAGCAATGGCTTTTGCCAGGAGCTGACCCTCTTGTATAATGGCTTTAAACTGATCATGATGTTCCTTTGGCAGATTATCAGTAGAGGAATTAAATTTGTTGTAATTCAGATAGTCATATTTGGTCATGAGTGCCTGATGATTGGCTATTCTGAACTCAAGCGACTGAAGAGTAAGATTTGCCACCAAAAAGATGTAGCTTCTTGTGGTCCTTACTGTGTGGGCTGGACATTGATTTATATTAAGTTATGCGGTAGCTGGGTTTTGCCAGATAATTTTAATAGCTTACTCGAGAGCTTCACTGACCAGAATGGCAATACTCATGGATGCTGAAGTATATAAATTATCTTGGAGTTTATGGTAGGATTCCTGAAACTCCTCTAATGGAATCTGAAGCATGTCAGCAATTCTAGATCCTGGCGCTGCCTGAAGTCATCCACCATAGGAGGTGGTAGAGGCATTACACCTTCATTGGGTGATGATGAGGAAATATTAGAAAGGGATGTCATCTCCTTGTATGCCCTTGATTCTTGCTCTTCAAAGATCTCTTCCTCTGGCACAGGTGGTGGTAGAGATGGTTGAGGGGAATAGGCCCTTCTCTGCTTTCTCTGGTGGTGCAAAGACTTTGATGCAAACTCTTGACAACAGAATGTCCATGGGTCCCAAAAAGGCCATTGAGGGGGCCCATATGGCATACGTAGAGGCATCGATCTGTGTTTTTGCCACAAGAATGTTGTTTGAGGTCTACCTTCCTGCAATATGTCAGTGTAGGAAGGGGAGCAGTGTGTTCTAAAGTAAATAGGGGAATTCTGTTCCAATATCTGAGAGTCGAGGAGTCCTCTTCAACATACTCCAAGGAGTAGGATAACTGTTCAGCTTGTAAAGCAGATGACGGTGCGTATGTTACACTAGATGATAGAGAGGTCAGTGATTGAATAAGTCTTTGCATGGATAAATCCTCAATACCCATTAATAGGGGAGACTACAGTGCCAAAGATACTATAAGGTCCTAAGAATATCTCAATCTTTGTGGTACGGATGGCATCAAAGACAGTTCTGAGCGAGAAGCTGTGGAGGATGGCTTTGGTTCCAACGTAGCTGGTACTGAGCACTTGGCATGAGAGAGTCTCAACTCTGATTCCATTGGTACCATAGGTAATCGACCAGTCTTCTGTGTTGCCGATACCAACAGTTGTTCAGGAATGAGTTTAGAATTCTTCTCAGAAGAGTGTCTGCAGCTCTGGGTACAGGTACTCCAGCTTGGTACCAATTCTGTCTTTGATGAATGACTCTTTGAAACTGTCTTCACTGCCGTTGCAATACCAGAATCACTTGCAGCCTGCATGGAATTCTCCTTGGGACCTGCGGTCTCCATAGCCCTTTTATGCAGTGGTGACTGAAACATCCTTGGAGATTTACTCATTACCTCTTTCTGCCTAGAGGCAGATATCAAAGCTATCTTTTGAGGATTTCAGTCCCATAGACACAAACAGTACTGCTATGTCCTATGTCTCTAGCAACCTCCCGTGGCACAGATTTTGAGGTGGACAGGGCACTAGCTGTACTAGGATATCTATGTGGGGCCCTCCATCCCTGGACTCAAAGCCAGTGTTAAGGCTTGCTCCATTGGGATCTACTCATGAAGGAAGTGTAGATCTTGCACTTACTGGGAATGTACACATCTCCCAAACAGCAGAGGCACTGAGAATGCCTGTCACTGCTCAGGATAGCCTTGCAGCATGAGAGGCACCTTCTAAATCCCTGGGACCCTGGCATTCCCGAGCAAAATAACAAAAGCTGACCTTTCAGGGGGAAAAGATTTTAAAATCTATATCTATATTTATCTAAAAATTGCTTTTTAGTTTTTTTAAAGGAAAAAGGAAAAGAAAAAAGAGGAAACAACTTTTCCCACAACACTATGAAATAACTAACTGTATACTAACTAACTGCTAAATTGAATACTAACAAGAACATGCACAGAATACCCCATCTTGGGCAAAAGGCAGCTGAGAGAACTATGGGCAGTTCACCCACGCATCCCCATATAGTCTCAATATAGGGTACAAGGATGTGTGGTGTGTATGACTGAGGTGAACAGACACTGCTATCAAAAATCTCCAATCAAAGGTGCAGGCAAACATGAAATGGAGCACCCACAGGGACACTACTTGAAAAAGAATCTTGTCTCCTTAGCTGAAGTGTGAGGCTTTGCCCTGGAACCTCCAGCTACAAAACTGGACTGCTTTTGAATTTCAGAGGTAGGAGCATTACCCCATTAGTGATGAATGAGGGCAGAAGCTGTGAAACAGAAAGAGATGCTTGGCACATTTTATTCATTGTACAGCACCATGCATATCTTCAGTGCTATCTGAATAAAGATGATAATAAAAAGAAACCTTAGTGAAGACTTCTGTGAATTTCTCAGCAAACTTGACGTATATTCTATGTTAAAACCACCTGGTTATTTGGCACTCCAGTGCAGCAGAGTGGAAATTCTTCCACAGCTCCATTTGAATTGAAAAGAGAGGCTTTTATGGAATTAAATATGAAACAATCATATAATCAGTACTATAACCCATGTAATACTTATTTTGCCATTAAATTCCATCTATTTTACACTGTCCCCATACTTTCACTTTTTGATATGCCATGGATTTTTTTGCACTGATGATTCATAATTACATCATAAATTCTGTTTCTGCTCAAATGATTAGCTGTGAAATAATTAATTTTGGACATTTACATTTAGCATCAATGGTGCATTGAGATGAATGCGGGCAATTCATACCTCTCAGGGTTGTTGTTTCTGGCTCTATACACACTCAAGACTTGTCTTCACTGTATTGTTAGCTCAAGGTGTAACTCGAGTTTTACTCCTAACCTGCCTCTGGTCCACACACAAAAAATCTCTAGCTTCAGCTAGGTGTCTCTTTTAGCTTGAACTAACTGGAACATCAGGGGTTATAGGCTGAAACTCAAGTGCTGCTGAAGCTCAAACTAGTAATGAAGTGGAGATGCAGCAACTTGAGTAACAAGAACTCATCAACTGTTCATCCAGTCACTCTGTACCACTAATCAAATCACTCTGTGTAACAGAGTTTTGTTGTTTCAAAATGTGGTCGCTCTCACTTGATTAAGGTTCCAGTGGAGTAATCTGAGTGTACTAACTCAAGCTAACAGTTACAGTGAAGACAAGCATTCAGGCAGATATCACTGTTTTAGTTTATAATTCAGCTCAAGATTTTAAGGTAATCTACTCATCAATGATGGGTAGCAACTTTTGTGGCTGCAGATTACACGGAGCCTGGACATTAGTTAACTAAGGATAAATTTTAAGACAATGTGTGAATTTGATACAAAAATATAGCACTGACAGATAAATGCCATGAGGCATAGTGAGAAAGTTTATATTAAAAGCAATGACAAACCACTGACATGATACCTGTAACTTTATTCACTGTGGATGAGTTTCTTCTATCCTTACTCATGCTGAATAGTACCGTTACCCCTTTTGAACCACGTGGTTAGCCAAAATTCGTTCTTATGGGTTGTTTGCATTAGAGGAAGAAATTGGTGATGGAGTCAGGTATTTCTTTAATGGAATCCTGTTTTATTTACAAAGAACGTACACAAAGTCCTGTTTACTTGAACACTTTAGGTTTCAAACAGGAGACAGTTTCTATGCTCACAGTTGCAAACCCCTTTCCAGCCAATATGTATTGAGCCCAAAAGCTCGCTCTCTCCACTTTTTCTCAGGATCACACTACCAGGGCTTCTCTGCTCCTTCTCTACTTATGTGGTGTTTCTGTTCCTTATCTCACACATACAGCACAAAACAGCAGTCAAACCAACCCCACCCTTGTGTTCAGGTTTAGGCCATCATGAAACCCCTCCACCTACAGTTCAGATTCCTGAGTGACCTTACATGTGGTTTATCTGTGTTTTAGGTGGTGGCTCCTATTATTTCAGCTCTCTCTAAACAAAGGGACATTTAATTGTTCCTTCATTTATCCTCAGTGGAAAGTGGCTGTTATGCTCATCAGCTCCACTGAGGTTTTACCCAACCCCCAGAATAACAATACCTTAAAGAAGGAATAATCCTACTGAAGTCAATGAGGTCTATTTGTAAAGCAAGATACTACTCACTGTAAGGCTACCACAGTCTGGCTTCTAAGTAGTCCCAGTTGTTTAACTGGGGATATTTAAGAAAATTCTGCTTAAGTGAGTAAGAGTTGCATGTCTATTTTTCCTTTCTTTGGTGAATTCTGAAGTAAAGACAATTTTTAATTGCAGAATTTATATTCTACTATAAGCTTAATTCTACTTCAATTATAAGGCCTTTAGCCTTTACGAGGCAGCAGAAAGAGCAATGGACTTCAGAGAAAGGGGTTTTCTTTGTTAAATGTTTGCCATTTGTTCCACATTTATACAGTCATAGCACTTACTGTGAGAGTACGAAGATTCTGTTACTTCTTTGTTTTTTGCAGTCACAGCAGCATCCATTAGATCCATTACGTTCAACTAAAACAAATGGCAATATTTACAGTGTAAGTTACTGGGTAATATAAAAGCTAGATTCTCTTGCCTAGCGGTGAAGATTTGTCATGGACTTTTTAAAAATAAAAAAATCACAGCGCATTCACAATAAATTTAGTAAAAGTCATGGGATTGGGGAAAAATAGTGTATAAAGTCATGGTATGAAAATTCAATGGTACCTCTTTAAATATAAGATACAGAAATCCCTCCTCTGCCTCCTGTATGCCCCGCTGAAGTGGCACCAACCACCTGCAGCAGCACCCTCTGCCCCAGCACAGTAACACTAATCCAGGCTTGGTGAGTAGGAGAGGTTCCGGGAGGCTGCTGAAGAGTGAGTCTGCCCTGCCCTCCCGTCCTGCAGGGCTATGCCAAGTTCCCCTCTTTGGGAGTCACAGCCCTGCTCCAGTTTGGCCTAATCACCGTCCATAATCACGGAGAAAGGGCTGAGCCAAATTTTAGTGAGTGGTGCTGCGACCCCAGAGCCAGGCCCAGCTCTATGGGACAAAAGCTACCACTGCAGGATGAGCTTGCTCTCCAACCTCTCTGTTTCTCTCTCCAGGGCCTCCCCTCTGCACTGGCTGGCAACCCACCTAGAACCTTACCCCGCAAACCACTAGTGGGTCACAACCCACTATTTGGAAAACATTTCTTTATTAAAATCACAAAGAAAAGTCATGGACAAACAGAAAAATCATATATCCATGATGTTTTTACCACTGCGACAAACCAGCAACCTTACTCATACCAGTTATACAACTGAGGGATATTTAAAAGAAATACAAGTCTTTCCCTTCCATTCTATTATTAAGAAGCTTGTCTGACTGAATTATGGTGATTATCTGACTCAAATGTGTGTAAAATTCAGGGTATCCAAACATTACTAACAAAACAAAGATTAAGGTCAAACATTCTGGATGTTTTGTTTTCTTTAAACAGTCACACAAATAATCGCACAAGTCACTCCCTGCTTGATACTGCCTGTGAACTAGTAGGAGAGGTTACTCACCTTGTGCAGTAACTGGAGTTCTGCGAGATGTGTATTGCTATGGGTGCTCCACTTCAGGTGTGCTTGCATCCGTGCACCTTTGATCAGAGATTTTTTTATAGCAATTCCCAATCGGCCCACGCTTGCACCCCACACATCCTTGTGCTCTGCACTGAAGCTATATTGGGCTGCATGGCCAAACAGTTCTCAGCTCCTTCTCCACCACAAAGACCCACTAGGTAGACTCCAAAGCAGAGGGGAAGGAGAGTGGGTAGTGGAGCACTCACAGGGACACACATCTCAAAGAAATCCAGTTATTGCACAAGGTGAGTAAACTCTCCTTCTTCAAGCAGTGTTCTTGTGGGTGCTCCACTTCAAGTGACTCCTGAACAGTACCCCCTTTATGTAGGTGGAAGATTCAGAGCAGAGTCCAATACAGAAGAGAACTGCATTGCCTAGAGCATCTGCTTTTGCTGAAGGTAACAAAGGATAATTATTAGAAAAAGTATGAAAAGATGACGAAGTTGCCGCTCTACAGATGCCTGCAATTGGTACATCCTTAAGTAAGGCTATAGATATAGATAGTGCTCTTGCGGACCGTGTTATCACTCTCAAAGAGGGCTGAATGTGACTTCTGTCAATCTTAATACAGCCAAAAATCCATTTGGATAACTGCTGTTTAAAAATGACTGAACCTTGTTTCTGTCCTCAATGGATACATGTAGTCTAGGAGATCTTCTAAATGGTTTGGTCCTATCTAGGTAGAAGGATAATGCTCTCCTGATATCTATGGCAGGGGTAGTCAGAAGGTAGACTGCAGGCCAAATGCAGACCGCCAGATGCTTTTGAACAGACCCTGAAATCTTTTTCCTTACTTATTATCATTATTATTTTATTACTTTCTCTGGAGTCTGGATCATGATTATATCTTGACCAAGAAATTTGCACCTTGACAAAAAATAATTGACTACCCCGATCTGGTATGGAATATGGGTTCTTCAGTAGTCAAGTGAGGTTCTGGGGGGAAAAAAACTGGCAGTCGAACAGTTTGATTAATATGAAATTCTAAGGACACCTTGGGTAAAAATCTTGGCTGTGCCCGTAGTGACACTTTCTCTCTGGTAAATACCATAAATGAGGGGTCTGCCATTAAGACCCCCAATCCTTCCCCCCTTAGGGCAGAAGTAATTGCTACCATGAAGATTGTCTAAATTGATAAATCTAATAAAGAACACATTGCTAGTGGCTCAAAATGATGTTTCATAAGGCAATTAAGTAGTAGCTTCAAGTTCCAGCTTGGAGTAAGATCTCTGATTTGTGGGGAGATATTCAATAAACCTCTTAGGAATCTTGTTCAAGCTGGATAAGCAAAGAATGAAAAACCCCCTACAGGTGTGTGAAAAGCTATTGCTATTGCTTAAGGAACCCTAATGGAATTCATAGAAAGACCCAGTATTTTAAGTTCCAATAGGTAATCCAATACCCTGGGAAGAGGAGAGTGAGTTGGCGAAATCTGACGACCATTACACCAAAGATAATATCCTTTCCATTTCTCAGGCTAAGCATTTATTGTTGACTCTTTTCTACTATTTAATAAAACATGTTGTACCTCTGATAAATGGGATATCTCTATTCCCGAGAACTAATTAATCATGTTTTGGAGCCTGAGAATCTGCAGGTTGGGGTGAAGTGTTCAACAATCATCCTGGGTCAGTAGGTGAGAACTGATTGAAACCTCCATGAAGGGCAAGAGGCAAGTAGGATCAAATAGGGATACCAGACTTGTCTTGGCCACATTGGTCCAATCAATATAGACAGAATGTGGCTTAATCGTATTGATAACCTTTAACAGTAACAATGTTGGTGGATAAGCATAAAGTCGTCCTTTAGTCCATGAGATGAGGAACATGACTCCTATGAATGGGGATTGAGCCCCCCTCTGGAGCAATACTTGATCCATTTTGTGTTGGCTACCGCAGCAAACAGATCAACCTCCAGGAACCCTCAGGCTTAAGAATATCTTTCAGAGGACACTGGAGTTCAGTTCCCATTTGTAATTTAGAAAGAAATGTCTGCTGAGGTCATCTGCCATGAATAGTCTGAATAGCGTGAAGGTAAAAATCTGAGATGACTATTTGGTTGGCTATGCACCAATTTCTGAGTTTTATCGCTTCAGCACAGAGAGATGGGGAATGTGCACCTCCCTGACATTTTATATAATACAGCCACATTATCTGTCATTATCTTTAATGACTTTGACTTGATTAGAGACAGAAAAGCATAGCCATGCATTTTTGACAGCTCTCAATTGCAGAAGATTGATGTGGAGAAGCTGCATTTTCCCTGTACCTTGTGATGTCCCAGATGTACCCTCCCAACCCAAAAGTGAAGCATCTGATGTTATCACCATGGTAGGGGGAATCTGCAAGAACACAACATCTGCACAGGTTTTGGTTGGGTCCTTTCACCAGTTGAGTGATTATAGTACCCATTGGGGAACAGCCAGTAACTTGCCTAGACTGTGTTTGCTTGGCTTGTAAACAGTTTGAAGCCACCTCTGCACACCTCAGAGATGTAATGTGGCATGCTGCCCTACACAGATGCAAGATGATGTGTCCCAGCAGTTGAAGACAAATCTCTTATTGTTACTTGAGGACTGCTCTTTGGGATACAAGTCTTTGATACGAGATTCACGTATGAGAAATCTGCTGGACAGTAGGTAAGCTCTGTCTGTCACTGCATCGAGGGAAGTGCCTATGAAATCCTGATGCTGGAGTGAAGTACAAACAGACTTTTTAATGTTCATTTGAAGGCCCAGATTGTGAAACAGGGAACATGTGATCTTTAATTCCTGACAGAATCTGCCAACCAATCATCTAGATATGGGAAAACAATTATACCCAGACAACACGAGTGAGCGGCAACTATTGACAGAATCTTTGAAAATATTGACTCTGAAGATAGGCCGAAAGGGAGCACCCTGTATTGGTAGTGTTCCTTGTTTACTAGAAAACGAAAAAACCTCTTTTGTGAAGTAAAATCGTGACATGAAAATATGTCTGGTTTGCGACTCCTGGACTACAAATCTCCTATTTTTAATGAAGGAATTATTGCTGGAAGAGTCACTATTCTGATTTTTTTGTTGCTTTACATATTTCTTTAGAGACCTGAGGTCTAAAATTGGCCTCCATCCTCCATTCTTTTGGGGATCAGGAAATACTTTGAATAGAATCTCCTTCCCACAAGAACTGGTTCTATTACTCCTAAACTTAGAAGAGAGGTCATCTCTTGCTCTAGCAATTGATGGTAAGGGGTCCCTGAAAAGGGAAGGGGAGGGGAGAAAAGTAGTAGAGATAGATTTGAAATGGATAGCGTAACCAGAAATTATGGCTTCCAAAACCCATATGCTGTCAGGACTCACAGCCTGCAACACAGGTAGTCTACGGGCAGTGTCATCAGTGCAACTGGCCTGAAGGAGGCTGCCTGATTAGCCATGCAACCTGACTGGCTGCAAAGGCCAGCAGTCTGGCTCTTAAGCTAGCAGCAGATCACTGGCTTCTCAATGCACACTATGCTTGCTCTTGCGTTACTCTGTTCCTGCTTTGCCTCCTGCCTTGACTCTGTCTTGCCCCTGCCTTGAACCCCACCTTGTCTGATACCTTGCTTGCTCCAGTTCCTGACCTCTGTTTATGACCCTTGACTCTGGCTCCTGACTACGGACTCTGGCTCAACCCTTGGCTTTGGTACCCAGTTCCTGCCTTCCGGTTTGACCCTTGGCTTTGCTTCCCAATGACTGATTATGGCTCTGACCCCAGGCACTAGGCTTGCTGCCACTGGCCACTAGGCCAGATCACCCTCATCTCAGTCAGCTAACATATGCTTCCATGCATCCTGAAAAAGGGAAAGGAGGCATCCAAAAGGAGGGAGGAGGGTAAGACCTTGTCAGCTGGACGGTTGAGACTCTTGACCAAGCCATCAAAACTGTCACTTGGAGGAGAATATGTAGCTGAAGGAGGTTTCTTTTTCGGTCTCTTGGCCAGGGGTTCAGCGGGTCTACGATATGTTGAATACGGAGCTGGACATGCTCATTGCACCATCTGAGATCTCCTTTTTATTTACAGGAATGTAAATCCCTAGGGATTGCAGCATGACTCTTGAGTCTTTTTAAGTGTGGAGAGCATGGGCAAAAAGAGAAGAACAACCACCGCCATCTCTGCTGATCCACCATGTAGGTCGGGGAACAACCCAGAGACCTCCCCTCTGGTGGAATCCACAGTCCAGGTCAACTCCTCCTGTGTCTGATCAGGAGTTGGGAGGTTTGGGGGGAACACGGGCCCGCCCTCTACTCCAGGTTTCAGCCCAGGGCCCTGTGGATTGCAGCTGTCTAGAGTGCCTCCTGTAATAGCTGCGTGACAGCTACAACTCCCTGGGCTACTTCCCCATAGCCTCCTCAGAACACCTTATTTATCCTCAACACAGGACCTTCCTCCTGGTGTCTGATAACACTTGTACTCCTCAGTCCTCCAGCAGCACATCCTCTCACTCCCAGCTCCTTACGTGCCTCTCCCTAACTGAAGTGAGGTCCTTTTTAAACCCAGGTGCCCTGATTAGCCAGCCTGTCCTAATTGATTCTAGCAGCTTCTTCTTAATTGGCTCTAGGTGTCCTAATTAGCCAGCCTGCCTTAACTGGTTCCAGCAAGTTCCTGCTTGTTCTGGAACTGCCTCTGTTACCATACCCAGGGAACAGGGATCTACTTAATCTGGGTCTAATATATCTGCCTCCTATCACTCTTCTGTAACTCCTGCGACTGCGGGGCCTATTTCCAATCCTCAGTCCGTTCACGCCTCCGGGCAGAGTTCCTCTGGGCGGCGTCCACCGACTCCGTTGACGCCTTTGAGGAACGGTGGGCGCTGTCCGGGGTCCTCTGCTCGGTGTCCCCGTCCGGTTCCCTTTTTTTGACCCTTTGACCGCACTCCCGTTCCTGTTCTTCATTAGTTGTCCCACGTAATCATTTGGTTTCTAGGTCCTGTGGATCCCCCCCTTAGGCTGGGGGGGGATCCTTTAGCAGTGGGCGAGCTTTGCCCGCCCACTTCCTGGATCCCAATAGGATCACTCTTCTGTAACTCCTGCGACTGCGGGGCCTATTTCCGATCCTCAGTCCGTTCACGCCTCCGGGCAGAGTTCCTCTGGGCGGCGTCCACCGACTCCCTTGACGCCTTTGAGGAGCGGTGGGCGCTGTCCGGGGTCCTCTGCTCGGTGTCCCCGTCCGGTTCCCTTTTTTTGACCCTTTAACCGCACTCCCGTTCCTGTTCTTCATTAGTTGTCCCACGTAATCATTTGGTTTCTAGGTCCTGTGGATCCCCCCCTTAGGCTGGGGGGGGATCCTTTAGCAGTGGACGAGCTTTGCCCGCCCACTTCCTGGATCCCAATAGGATCACTCTTCTGTAACCATCTGGCCTGACCCTGTCACACTAGGCAAAAAGCTCCAGCAAACAATCCCTCAAGGGGGAGGCACAAAGGAGAAGGGGCTTAACCCCTGGTTATTAATTGCATTTGTTCATTAACAATACGCATTGCTGTTTTGCAAAGGTGATGCTTCCTTTTGCCTTTCGGGACTGTGGTCTCTCACTCCCAGCTCCTTACATGCCCCCCTACTAACTGATGGGAGGTCCTTTTTAAATCAGGTGTGCTAATTAGCCTGCCTGCCACAATTGATTCTAGAAAGTTCTTAATTGGCTCCAGGTGTCTTGATTAGCTTGCCTGTCTTAATTGGTTCTAGCACCTTCCTGATTGCTCTAGGGCAGCCCCTGCTCTGGTCACTCAGGGAACAGAAAACTATTTATCCAGTGGATAGTATATTTGTCTTCTACCAGACTCCTGTACCCCACTGGTCTGGGTCTGTCACAACAGCTTTGAAACTTTACTATGCAGAAGAAAAATGTTGCTTTCCCTTTTTTTTTAAAAAGTAGTTTACATTTAACACAGTACTGTACTGTATTTTTGTGTCTCTCTGCCGCTGCCTAATTGTGTACTTTCAGTTCCAAATGAGGTATGTGGTTAACTGATCAGTTTGTAATTCTGAGGTTCCCCAGTATGACCAAAAAGACTGAGCCTCTTGTGGTCCTTCCTGAGTGGGGTGGACTTTGAATTATATTGTCTGCCTCCACTACCACCACAGATGATCAGCTTGGTAGGAGCTTAAGGTTCCAGAGATACCTGAAAGTTAAGACAACATAAGCATGCTAGCCACTGATTTTCATCAGGGAAATAGCATGTGAAGTGGAAGGAGTACAGAGAAAATAGAAATTCCAATTCCATACCTGGAACGTAATATGTTTTATTTGCCCTCTTGCAGGTAGGCACTATGGCAGCAGTGGTTTGCCAAACTGTCTTACAGACTCCATAAGAGCTTCAGTGATTGAAATAGAACTCTTCATAGATGTTGAAGTGCGTAAAATATCTAGGAGTTTATGGTGGGACTCTTGAACCTCCTCCAATGGAATCTGTAGTGTCAGCAATCTGCTCCATCAGTTCGTGAAACTGCCTTAAGTCATCCACCACAGAAGGTAGTGGAGGCATGAGAGCTACAGAAGGAGATGAGGAAATATTATCCTTATTAGTCCTTACCTCTTGCTCCTCCAAGATCTCTTCCTCTAGCATAGGTGGTAGTAAAGGGGATTGAGGAGAATGGGCTCTTCTCTGCTCCCTCTGGAGTTGCAAGGACCTTGATATACACTTTTGGTGGTAGAATTCCCACAGGTGCCAGCAAGGCCCAAATGTCATAGGTGGAAGCAGCTATCTGTGTACCTGCCATGTGGGTGTCACTTGAGGTCTATCCTCCTTTAATATATCAGTATAGGAGGTACGGCGATGTGACCTAGAATCAGGAGAAGAAATTTGCACCAAAATTTGAGAGTCTGATGAGTCCTTTTCTACATATTCTAAATGGGGAGACAGCTGTTTGGCTTCCAGAGTAGATAAGGGCCAGTGTGATACTCTGGGTGACAGAGAGAGCAGTGAGTGGGAGAGTCTTGACATTGACAAACCTTCACTTGTTAAGAGAGGAGACTCTGGCTCAGAAGATATTTTCAGATCTATAGGGTACCATAACTCTTGCAGTTCTGATGGTATCAAAGATTGAGTCGAGTGGGAACCTGTGGGACAGTTTTGGTATTGATGCAGCTGGTACCAAGCGCTTGGAATGGGATGCCCTCAGTACTGTAGGTAGGTGAGCAGTCTTTGGTACTGTTGATTTTCTTGTTATAGGTACCAAGTGTTGTTCAGGGATAGGCCTGGTTTTTTCAACCCTGTCTCTGTTGCTCTGGGTACAGGTATCCAAACCCATTGCCAAGTCTATCTTAGATGTCTGACTACTCTTTGCCGTACCAGTCTCACTTGGAGCAGGCACTGAACTCCCCTTGGGACCTGAGATCTCTGTAGCCTTCTCGTAAGATGGTGACCAGATTTTTATTGAGATTTATTCCTTACCTACTTCTGCTTAGAAATAGATGTAGATGAGGACTTCAGTACTGTAAATGTACTTGGTGCTGCGGTACCGCCTATCTCTCCACTGGTCTCCAGTGACTGAGATGTTGATGTGGACAGAGCACTAGTTGTATTGGGAAGTCTATGTATAGGAAGGTCCTCTGCTTCTGGATCCAAAGCTGGATGTAAAGATTGCTCCATCTCTAGTAGTTTAAACTTAATTTCTCTTTTTGGGGGGAAAGAGGGGGAACACCTAGCCTTGAAGGAAGTGCTGATTCTGTCTTGGGCCAAAGGCAGTTGAGAAAGAACTGAGGGTGGTTTACCTCATATAACTTCAGTGTAGAGCATGAGGTTGTGTGGGCACAAACGTGTGCAGAATGGGCACTGCTACCAAAAATCTCTGATCAAAGGCTAAGGACACAAGTGCACCCACTGAAGTGGAGCGCCCAGAGGGACACTACTTGAAGAACTGTGGGATCTATTGGAGGTGGGAAGATTAAAGCAAAATAAACAAATAAATAAATAAATAGATACTCTTTGGGCTAGATTCCAGGCTTGCTGTTATTCAGCCACTCAAACCTACCAATTACTTCACCTTCAGACCAGGAGGAATTGGCCTTATGCAGTTACTTGTGATAGGAGATAAAATATACTTCTACCATGTATAAATTTATATACAAATATATAATAGCGCACAGCTCAGGAAAGTAACATACACAAATCCGAGAGTCCAGCTATTCTCTTAGATTTGTGATTCTTGTGCCAACTGAGATAACTTGTTATATGTGTGGCAGCTGGAGATCCTGCAAACTAGAGTCATATGCAGTTGAAGGACTAGTGGCTTCAATCTCAATAGTGATGAAGCAGTAGTCTATTTCAAATTTTAACTTTGGAGTGAGGTGGGGAGCTTTTTAATTTCTACCTTTAGATTTACTAATTTATATTTATTGTGTTTGGTTTTCAAAAATATTTACCAAATGCAAGAAATTACAACTGCCAAAAAATGTTAACTGTAAGCAAGCCCACTATGCATATGTTTAGCTCCATATCAAAGGTTACTGCCTCGTGCAAAACACAGCACATGCAGAAAACATGCACATCACATATGACCAGATATATTAACGCATTTCTGACTTCTCCATTGTATTTGCTGCTTGAGCTCAGGACTTACTACCCTTCAGAGGAACTTCTCTGAACACAGCAATAAGCCACAAAGTATTTTACCTGTAGGATTGGGTCATAAGTATATTTGGTAGGAGCTTCAACCCCACCCCATCCTCTCTACACAAGGTAAAAGGACCAAAGAAGATTAAAGGGGCTTAAAAAGTCCCCATTCAGTCTGTGAGAAGATTCCTTTAGTACAAGAATTAAGGAACAAAGCTGTAAGGTTTCCTTCGAAACCCCCCCTCAACAAGCTTTGGTGTAGGAGCATGTCAGGGGCAGGGCCACAGCACAGAGTACTGCCAAGATTCTGGGCAGTGCAATAGCCCATAGGAAAGCCCCAGAAGGCTGCCATAATTTAGGCAGGCCCCCGGGGCTGCCTAAATTATGCCAATGGCCACTCCAACAGAGGGGCACAGGACCACCAGAGCACAAAGCCACCTTAGCTCCACTCCCCCTGGGCTGAGAGTTCTGCAGCACAAATTTCATTCATTAAATATAATTAAACACAGCAGCTTGAAGATTTAAAAGCAGAGCTACTTTTGGAACCAGCAACATTTGCATCTAAAACAGGGTCATTGATTTTTTTTTTTGAAGCTTCCAAATTTGTGGGACAGTCCCAAATTTTATGTGTGATTAGGATCTGCAGCTCTCTGATGGCCAAATCTTGATCCCATTATAGTCAAGGCATAACTTTTACTGAGTTCAGTCAGAATAAAATTTGGCCAAAAGAGCATCCTCCTTGATGGGAAAGAAGAGGATTATTGCAGTAAAAGGAGAGGTTTTGGGGGAAGAGAGCCCAAATAATAGCTTGCCAGCCTCTCAAAACCCTACAGCTGGCCCACTTTAGAAGTCAACATTAGGTCATGCAAGACTGTAACATATTCCTTATAATCATTAAAATAACAACTGAACTCACAGTGTAAGCGTCCTGGACTCTTGTAGCTGCATCAGTGTTTGACTCCTTTTTTTTAGATTTTTTTGTTGAATATTTTGCAAACGTTCGAACTGCTGATGCCAATAATCCATCAGACCACTCCATAGTGTTAGGATCAGTCTGTCCATACAGCTCACCAACACTGACACACTTTGGGTTTATTACAAAAGTATCCACTTTTCCTTTCTTTGGTGCATTCTGAGGTAAAGACTTTTTTTTAATTGCAGAATTTGTATTCTACTATTAGCTTAATTCTACTTCAATTATAAGGCCTTTAACCTTAATGACTAACAGATTGCAACACTATTTATACACCACAAAGGGTCAAATCTAACAATTCTTAGTGAAGCCCTGATTCAGCAAGGTACTTATGCATGTGTATAACTTTAAGCACCTGAGCAGTCCCACTGATTTAAATGGACTAACTCAAACACGCACATAAAAAGCTTGTTTTCACCCTGAGTTCTTACTCAGGGCTTGTCTATACTTGAAATGCTACAGCAGCACAGCTGCACAACTGCAGCTGCACCATTGCAGTGCTTCAGTGTAGATATTCCCTACAGCAATGATAGGGGTTCTCCTGTCGGTGTAGGTAATCCACCCTCCTGAGAAGCGGTAGCTAGGTCAAAAAAATAATTCTTGACCTAGCGCCGTTTACACTGTGGGTTAGGTTGGCTTAACTACATTGCCCAGGAATGTGGATTTTCTTTTTTACATCCCTAAGCGATGTAGCTGGGTTGACCTAACTTTTCAGTGGAGACGAGGCCTCAGTCAAATCTTCCATTAGCTTCATAAGGGGATTCAGGGACCTCGGCAACAAGGTCTGAAATGCACCACAAGTGTGTTTAATTTACATTCAAACAGCATAAAGAAGCTTTATTGAGTTTCTAAACACAGTAAGTCTGATATTAGAAAAGCCACATTATCAATCTGAGTTTTTCTATTGAAGATTAATTTAGGATTAATTTAATTTTGATATGGTGGAAATGTGAGCATAAAATATTCTACCTTCATGATAGTAGAGCTTCAAAATAACACAACACTGAACAACAAAGTATGACATTTATTTTCACACTCAGTATGTTGATTAGAATTTATATTTGTTTTCTTATTCAAAAGTAGAGCTAGGTAGTGCAATGGGTTAATGAACTAGCCATAGACTCTAGAGGCCTGGTTTCATAACTTGTTACATGTAATAAGTGAAAAATAAATATGTGGTCTATACCTAGTTCCTACTTGACATTTGCCTTTGCAAAACCAACACACAATTCTAGTAGTCTAGGACTGAAACAGCTAGACTTGTTGCAGACTTAGATTAAAGTATGTGGTAAAGCTTTCACAACCAATGCTGATACATTAGTCTGTCAGGTCTGTGAGAACCAAACATCCATAGAAATTTTAAAAAGAAAAAAATTGTTCTTTAATGGAAGAATATAAAGAAAAGCCTTGCTTACTCACCTTTCATAACTGTTGTTCTTTGAGATGTTTTGGTGAGATAACTCACATGACTGGAATACTGTGATAGACGGATATAAACAGGAAGGACAGGCGGGGCAGAAAAGGTGGGGGAGTTGCATTCTATGTAAGAGAGCAGTATGACTGCTCAGAGCTCCAGTATGAAACTGCAGAAAAACCTGAGAGTCTCTGGATTAAGTTTAGAAGTGTGAGCAACAAGTGTGATGTTGTGGTGGGAGTCTACTATGGACCACCAGACCAGGGGGATGAGGTGGACGAGGCTTTCTTCAGGCAACTAACAGAAGTTACTAGATCACAGGCCCTGGTTCTCATGGGGGACTTCAATCACCCCGATATCTGCTGGGAGGGCAATACAGCAGTGCACAGACAATCCAGGAAGTTTTTGGAAAGTGTAGGGGACAATTTCCTGGTGCAAGTACTGGAGGAACCAACTAGGGGCAGAGCTCTTCTTGACCTGCTGCTCACAAACCAGGAAGAATTAGTAGGGGAAGTAAAAGTGGATGGGAACCTGGGAGGCAGTGACCATGAGATAGTCGAGTTCAGGATCCTGACACAAGGAAGAAAGGAGAGCAGCAGAATATGGATCCTGGACTTCAGAAAAGCAGACTTTGACTCCCTCAGGGAACTGATGGGCAAGATCCCCTGGGAGAACAACATGAGGGGGAAAGGAGTCCAGGACAGCTGGCTGTATTTTAAAGAATCCTTACTGAGGTTGCCAGGAACAAACCATCCCGATGTGTAGAAAGAATAGTAAATATGGCAGGCGACCAGCTTGGCTTAACAGTGAAATCCTTGCTGATCTTAAACACAAAAAAAGAAGCTTCCACAAGAAGTGGAAGTTTGGACAAATGACCAGGGAGGAGTATAAAAATATTGCTCAGGCATGCAGGAGTGAAATCAGGAAGGCCAAATCACACCTGGAGTTGCAGCTAGCAAGGGATGTTAAGAGTAACAAGAAGGGTTTCTACAGGTATGTTAGCAACAAGGTGGTGGTCAAGGAAAGTATGGGCCCCTTACTGAATGGGGGAGGCAACCTAGTGACAGAGGATGTGGAAAAAGCTAATGTACTCAATGCTTTTTTTGCCTCCGTCTTCACGAACAAGGTCAGCTCCCAGACTACTGCACTGGGCAGCACAGTACGGGGAGGAGGTGACCAGCCCTCTGTGGAGAAAGAAGTGGTTCAGGACTATTTAGAAAATCTGGATGAGCACAAGTCCGTGGGGCTGGATACACTGCATCCGAGGGTGCTAAAGGAGTTGGCGGATGTGATTGCAGAGCCATTGGCCATTATATTTGAAAACTCATGGTGATCGGGGGAGGTCCTGGATGACTGGAAAAAGGCTAATGTAGTGCCCATCTTTAAAAAAGGGAAGGAGGATGATCTGGGGAACTACAGGCCAATCAGCCTCACCTCAGTCCCTGGAAAAATCGTGGAGCAGGTCCTCAAGGAATCGATTTTGAAGCACTTAGAGGAGAGGAAAGTGATCAGGAACAGTCAGCATGGATTAACCAAGGGCAAGTCATGCCTGACTAACCTAATTGCCTTCTATGATGAGATAACTGGCTCTGTGGATGAGGGGAAAGCAATGGACATGTTATTACTGGACTTTAGCAAAGCTTTTAACATGGTCTTCCACAGTATTTTTGCCAGCAAGTTAAAGTAGTATGGGCTGGATGAATGGACTATAAGGTGGATAGAAAGCTGGCTAGATCATCAGGCTCAACGGGTAGTGATCAATGGCTCCATGTCTAGTTGGAAGCCGGTATTAAGCGGCGTGCCCCAGGATCAGTCCTGGGGCTGGTTTTGTTCAATATCTCCATTAATGATCTGAAGGATGGGGTGGATTGCACTCTCAGCAAGTTTGCAGATGACACTAAACTGGGAGGAGTGGTAAATACGCTGGAGGATAGAGATAGGATACAGAGGGACCTAGACACATCAGAGGATTGGGCCAAAAGAAATCTGATGAGGTTCAACAAGGACAGGTGCAGAGTCCTGCACTTAGGACAGAAGAATCCCATGCATTGCTACAGAGTAGGGAGCAAGTGGCTAGGCAGCAGTTCTGCAGAAAAGAATGTAGGGGTTACAGTGGACAGAAGCTGGATATGAATCAACAGTGTGCCCTTGTTGCCAAGAAGGCTAACGGCATTTTGGGCTGTATAAGTAGGAGCATTGCCATCAGATTGAGGGACATGATCATTCCCCTCTATTAGGCATTGGTGAGGACTCATCTGGAGTACTGTATCCAGTTTTGGGCCCCACACTACAAGAAGGATGTGGAAAAATTGAAAAGAGTCCAGCGGAGGGCAACAAAAATGATTAGGGGGCTGGAGCACATGATTTATGAGGAGAGGCTGAGGGAACTGGGATTATTTAGTCTGCAGAAGAGAAGGATGAGGGAGGATTTGATAGCTGCTTTCAACTACCTGAAAGGGGGTTCCAAAGAGGATGGATCTAGACTGTTCTCACTGGTACAAGATGACAGAAAAAGGACTAATGGTCTCAAGTTGCAGTGGGGGAGGTTTAGGTTGGATATTAGGAAAAACTTTCACTAGGAGGGTGGTGAAGCACTGGAACGCATTACCTAGGGAGGTGGTGGAATCTCCTTCCTTGGAGGTTTTTAAGGCCCGGCTTGACAAAGCCCTGGCTGGGATGATTTAGTTGGGGATTGGTCCTGCTTTGAGCAGGGGGTTGGACTAGATGACCTCCTGAGGTCCCTTCCAACCCTGATATTCTATGTGTTGCTCATGTCCATTCCATTGTAGGTGTATGTGTTCACCACATCCACCAGTGCTGGAAGTTTTTCCCTCAGTGGCATCCATAGGGGACTGGCTCTGGTGCTTTCTGGAATGGCACACACATGTGCTGGTATAAGGGGCACAGCTGGCCTCCCCTTCAGTTCCTTCTTGCTGGAACTCCAACAGAGGGGAAGGAGAGTGGGTCATGGAATGGACATGAGCAACACATATTGAAGAACAACAGTTATGAAAGGTAATCGTTTTTTCTTCTTTGAGTGCTTGCTCATGTCCATTCCATTGTAGGTGAGCTCCCAAGTAGTACCTCCGGAGGCGGGTAGAGTTAATGGAGTGTCCACGGCAACACAGCTCTGCCAAAGCCAGCATCATATCTGGCCTTCTGGGTGATGGCATAGTGCATCATGAAGGTGTATACCGATGACCATGTCGTGGCTCTGCAGATGTCCTGGATGGGGACATGCGACAGGAAAGCAGCCGATGATGCCTTAGCTCTTGTGGAATGAGCTGTCATTATTGGGAGGGCACAGCCTGTTCCATCTATTAGCAAGTTCGGATGCATGTAGTGATTCAGGATGAAATCCTCTGAAAAGACACTGGGAGGCCCTTCAATCTGTCAGCCACTGCAATGAAGAGTTGAGTAGATCAGCGGAAGGGCTCGGTGAGCTCCAGGTAGAAGGCCAGGGCATGCCTGATATCTAGGGTGTGCAGATGCCTCTCCTCATGGGACGTGTGAGGCTTTGGACAGAATACCAGGAGGAAGATATCCTGGTTGACATTCAACTGCGATACCACCTTTGGCAGGAAGGCTGAATGGGGACGCAGTTTTACCTTCTCCTTGTAGAACACCGTGTATGGGGGCTCTAAGAGCTTTAATCTCAGAGACTTGCCTCACCAATGTAATAGCTACAAGGAATGAGATCTTCCACAATAAGTGTGAAAGAGAGCACGAAGCCAGAGGCTCGAAGGGAAGGCCAATGAGCCTGGAGAGGACCAGGTTGAGATCCCATTGGGGAACTAGATCCCAAAGCGGCGTGAAAAGTGTTAAGGCCTCTCAGGAACCTGACTGTCATCTCATGTCAGAATACTGATCGACCCTGGATGCGAGGGCGGAAGGCCAATATGGTCGTCAAGTGCACCTTGATCGATGAAAAGACAAGACCCTGGTGCTTTAAAGTGAAGAGGTAATCCAGGATGGATTGTAGAGACGACTGGACCAGAAAGATATTCTGCTCCGATACCCTGCAGGAGAAGCGCTTCCACTTTGCCAGGTAAGTCACTCTGGTGGAGGCCTTTCTGCTTTCTGAAAGAATCTGCCAGACCTGACTAGAGCAGGCTTGTTCTTCAAGATTCAGCCACACAGTATCCACGCTGTGAGGTGCAGAGAGGCGAGGTTCGGGTGCAGTAATTGTCCATGATCCTGAGAGAGCAGGTCCGAGCAGTTGGAAAGTGTCCACGGGGCTACTAGCGCTAAGTCCATGAGCGTGCCGAACCAATGCTGGCAAAGCCAACCTGGGGCTATCATAATGACTCCCGTCTTGTCTTGACCTTCAAGAGGACTTTGCTGATCAGTGATATTGGCAAGAAGGTATACATCAGGTCGCCCATCCATGACAGGAGAAAGGCATTGAATAACGAGCCACTGTTGAGACCCTGCAGAGAGCAGAACTGGTGACATTTTCTGTTCTGTCTGGTGGTGAATAGGTCCACTTGGGGAGCTCCCCACTTCTGGAAGAGCATCTTGACAACCTCCACGTGGAGGGACGAAGCGTGGTGAGAGAAAAAAAGGACCCGCAGACGCCAGGGAAGTTGGAGGCTTCCAGGTGGATAGCATGTTGGATATAGAAGTCCCTTCCTGAGAAAGGGCCGATGATCGAGCTCCCCCGTCTGTTGACATAGAACATGGAGGCTGTGTTGTCTGTCAATACCTGCACTACACAACCAGACAGATGGCGAAGGAACACTACACAAGCCAGGCGGATGGCCCTGAACTCTCTGATGTTTATGTGCAACGACAACGCCTCTTGACACCATAGACCATGAGTTCTGAGTGTACTGAGGCTCCCCTACTGAGGTCGAAAGCATCCGACACCAGGGACACTGTAGGTTGTGGAGTTGCAAATGGAACACCTTCCAACACCAAATCCAGGTTGGACAACCATTGCAGGGCAGTAAGTAACCGTGGCGGGCTAGTGAGGAGCTTGCCAAGTGATGCCAGCCACATCTGGAGGGATCTGAGCCATAGTCTTGCATGCTGGATAACGTAAGTGCATGCCACCATGTATCCTAGCAGCCTGAGACAGAGCTGGGCTGTAGTGAGCGGGTGGGCGGTGACTTGGGCAATCAGATCTGATATTGCCCCAAACCTGGCTTTTGGCAGGAATGCTCTGGCTTGGGAAGAGTCGAAGACTGGTCTGATAAACTGTCTTCTGCACCAGGACCAATGTTGATTTTTGTTCATTTATCAACAGGTGCAGCGCTTGGCAGGTGGCTTGTAGCACCGCAACACTGCACTGGACATACTCCCTAAACTGGCCCTTGATAAGCTAGTTGTCGAGATATGGGTAGATCTGGATACCCCTATGTCTGGGGTAGGCTGCGACCTCTACCATGCACTTTGTTAACACTTTTGGTGCTGTCGCTAGGCCAAATGGGAGCACTCTGAACTGGTAATGAGTCTGCCCAATTACAAACCATAGGAACCTTCTTTGGCCATGAAAAATTGAAATATGAAAATAAGTGTCCTTCAGGTCAAGGGCGGCATACCAGTCTCCAGGATCCAGGGAAGGGATGATGGAGGCTAGGGAGACCATGCATAACTTCAACTTCTTGAGATATTTGATGAGGTCTCACAAATTGAGAATGGGACATAGACCCCCCCACCCCCCTTTGGCCTTTGAAATCAAAAAACAGTAGGAGTAAAATTCTTTCCTTCTCAGATGCTGGGGAACATCCTCTTTGGCTCCCACCCGCAGGAGCGGCATTGGATCCCGATTGCAGACTGGGAGGTTACTGTTGGGTGCACCCTCAAAATGCCTGCTTGTTACCCGGCTGGTGGTGAGTGGAGCCCAACTGAGCAGAGGAGGTCAGCGGTTGGCCCTCGTGGCACTTATAGCCCTGGCCCGTCTTATGGTAGCACTCCAACCTGGACTGGCTCCCGAAACTCTGGGTCTGCTGCGGTTTGAACTGCTTTCTTGCAGGCACAGGCATGTGAAGACCCAGGAAGCGCAATGTAGCCGGGGAATCTTTTGGACCATGCAATCTGTTGTCTGCTTGGTCCGAGAACAGCGCCAGGACATCAAAGGGGTGGTCCTGGATTGATTGCTGAACCCTCACTGGGAGCCTGGATCCCTGTTGCCAAGACGCCCTTCTCATGGACATGGCCAAACCCATCGTCCTGATTGCGGAGACCGCTGCATCTGAGGCTGCTTGGAGAGCAGCCCTCGCCAGTGTCTTGCCCTCCTTGAGAATGGCCAGGAACTCCTGCTTAGAGCCCTCTGGCAAAGAGTCCAAAAACTTGGCCATGGATTGCCAAGTGTTATAATCGTATCCACCAAGCAGGGCTTGGTGGGTGGCCACCCACAATTGGAAGCTGGCAGTCGAATAAATCTTTCTGCCAAACATATCGAGCCTCTTTGCATCTTTGTTCTTAAGGGTCAAACCAGGTTGCCCCTGCCTGTCACGCTCACTGGCAGCGGATACAACCAAAGAGCTCAGGGAGGGGTTGGTGTAAAGGTATTTGAAGCCTTTAGCTGGGACATAATATTTCCTCTCTGCCCACTTGGAGATGGGGGGGGGGCGGGAAGACAGGGAGGAGGGAATTTGCCACAAGGCCTTGATTAACTTTACCACCTCCTCGTGGACAGGCAGAACCACCATAGAAGGGGCTGCTGCACTCAATATGTCAAATAGGGTGTCCGAAGGTTCGGACAACTCCTTGGCCCGCAGCCCCAGGTTTGCTGCAACTCTTAAGTAGCTCCTGCTGAGCTTTGACATTGTCCTGGGGAATCATATAGGAGGGCCCCGTCAACGCCTTATCAAGTGAAGAGGATGAGGAAGTGGGCACAGGTGGGTCGATCAACTGCATATCCGCTGCCGGGGGATCCTTGGCTGAGGCTGACTACCCCTGGACACCCTGCTCTGACTCCTCTTTTGAGTCTTGGGGTGGACGGGAGACTGTCGCCGATCGCTTCTCAGACGTCCCTGAGACTGATCACTGCACGTGCTCCAATATCTGAGGGAACCCCCAAGGGTTCCAGAACTGCCATGGAGCCGTCCACTGGCCCTGAGGCCAAGCGCTTGCTGGCAGTCCCAGGGGAAATCCTGATGAAACTGGCAGGTGACCTTGGCCCGCGGGCACTACGAGCTCCTCGCCTTCCAAGTCTGAGGAGGAAGAGACTTGTCTTGGGGACCAAGGTGGTACCACTACCGCCTCTTTGCCCTTTCCATGCTGGCCGTCCCTGTGCTCATCCCCTGGGGACTGGTGCTGGCATGTCAGAACTTGTTGGGTCCTCTGGTGACAGCACTCAGTGGATCAGTGATGGTTGCCCAGTGATAGATGACTCACACTCTGGAAACGGTGCCAGGGCTCCAGTGACCGGGAGCCCGAAGACCTCCATCATGACTTCAGAGATTGGCGTCGGGCTGCTGGAGACCGGTATTGTCAATCTAGAGGCTGGCGTTGAGACTCAAGGAATTGGTGCCATGAGGCTGGAGAGTGATGCAGACACTCAGGAGACCAGTGCTGGGCCACTGGGGACTGCTGGCGTGCCTTGGGAGGTCTGTGCCAGATAGCTAGCAAACGACGCTGGGATTCTGGAGAATGGTGCCTGGCAGTGGCGGATTTAGAGTTAGTGGGACGCTGTGTGCAGCTTCATTTTTGTCGCCCCTTATTGGGACCCAGCCAAGAAAAACAACACTCTCTCTTATCTCCCGCCCCACCCCCATTTTACATTCTTTTTTTCTTTCTCCTCCTCCTATAAGTAATCGGAAGTAAATGAAAATAAAGTGAGGTACCTTGATTGTTTTTGTAGTCTAACTTATTTTTCCAGAGACCACTTGAAAATCGCTGAAGGTCTCAGCAGACCACTTAATGATCTTTCCAAATATTGTTTGTACCGTTAGCTAACTATTGTAAAGCGCTTTGGATAAGAGCACTTTATAAAAAATGTAAAAAAACATTGGGTTGTAGGGTCAGGCCATGACTTAGGGTGTGGGAGGGGCCCACTCAGGGCTGGGGGTGTAGGGTCTGGGAGGAAGTTAGGGTGCAGAAGCAGGCTGGGGGTTCGGGTGCAGGGTCTAGCCAGGTGTTAGGGTGCGGGAAGGGGCTCAGGGCTGGGGCAGGGGGTTGGGGTGTGGAGCGCTTACCTGGGGCAGCTCCTATTTGGTGCAAGGAGTGCAGGTGGGGATGTGGGGGCGTTCAGGACTCAGGTTGGCAGGAGGCTGGAGGTGTGAGGGAGTGCACAAGTCAGGGAGGGCACGGTGTGTGTGAGGGGGTTGCAGGAGTCAGGGAGGGCAAGAGGCTGTGTGAGAGGGGTGCAGGAGTCATGGCTGGGAGTGTGTGAAGGGGTTGCAGGAGTCGGAGTGCAGGTGGCTGTGGGTGTGTGAGAGGGGTGCAGGAGTCAGGGCTGGGAGTGTGTGAAGGGGTTGCAGGAGTCAGTGAGTGCAGGTGGCTGTGGGTGTGTGAGAGGGGTGCAGGAGTCAGGGCTGGGTGTGTGTGAGGAGGGTGCAGGAGTCAGGGAGGGCAGGGGGCTGAGGGTGTATAAGGGGGTGCAGGAGTCACAGCTGGGGGTGCAGGGTCTGGGAGGGAGTTAGGGTGCAGCAGCGGGCTGGGGGTGGGGGTGCAGGGTCTGGCCAGAAGTTAGGATGCAGGAGGGGGCTCAGGGTTGGGGTGGAAGGTTGGAGTGTGGAGCGCTTACTTGGGACAGCTTCCATTTGGTGCAAGGGGTGCAAGTGGGAATGGGGTGTGTGTGCAGGAGCTCCCGTTTGGAGCTCAGGGTGGGCATGTGGGGGTGTGGGCTGAGGTCGTGGGGGTGCTCCCAGTCCCCTGCCCTGAGCGGCTCACGGCGGGGGGGTATGTGTAGGGGGATTGCGGGGGCCTCGCCTTTGCTCCATCCTTCCCCAATTCCACCCCGCCTCTTCCCTGCCTCCTCCCCCAAATGCACTGAGGCCCCGCTACCCCCCCTCCCTCCCAGAGCGACCTGAGCACCGGCAAACAGCTGTTCGGCAGCAGGGGCAGTGCTGGGAGGGAGAGGGAGGGTCGGAAACACAGCATGCTCAGGGAAGAGGCGGGGAAGCGGGGAGCCTGGCTGCCAGCGGGTGTGGAGCCTGCAGCAGGAACTCCAGGAGCCTGCAGGACCAAGCTTCTGCCCCCACAGCTACCTGGCCACGGGGCCCCCTATTGTTGGGGTGCCCCGTGCCAGGGCACCGTGTTTTACTGTAAATCCACCTCTGGTGCCTAGAGTCCAAGGAGTGGTGCTGGGAGCTCTGGCAGGCCAGCTGGCTTGTGTTGGAGGGCCGACAGCACAGCTCTGGAGACTGCTGGCGGGATGCCACCTGTGGTGGTGCCAGGCAGCAGTGCCATGCAGATGGTGATCGTTTTAAGGGCCCCAGGGCAGGATTGCCTCTCAAGCGGGCAACTTTTCTCACAGGCATTGGCAGCACCGGGAGGGACAATATGTCCTTAAGCAGCCTGAAAGTCCTCTGGTATGGATAGCACTACCAGGTGCTGGATGCCTCTGCTGCTTCCCAGGGTGTTGGGCAGGTCCCGGAGGGGGCTCGACAGATCAGCTGGTGATACTGCAGCCTGGCTGCACTCTGGAGGGGATGAGCTGCACCACGTGGGTCTTTGCTCACCTCTGGCTTTCTCCTTCCCTTTATGGGACATGGGAGACCGCCCGATCCAGGTGTGTTTCTTCTGCTTCTTTGCAGGCACTGGAGATGGGGATCGGTGCCGTTCGGATGTCAGGGCCAGTGCCACACTCCGCACTGATGCGGAGGTCCTTGGAGTGGAATCTGATCTGGCTGGCTCCATAAGGAGCACTCGAAGTTGAATGTCCCACTCCTTTTTAGTGCGCAGCTAACTTCTGCAAATGGGACACTTGTCGCTTACGTGGGTTTCCCTCAAGCACGTCAGACAGCTTTGGTGGAGACTGCTGATGGACATAGGTTTTTCACAGCGCTCACAAGGCTTGAAGCCCAGGGACTGGGGCATGCATCGTCCCTGGGCTAAATCTCATAGGAGACTAACTTATTCTATACTTACACAAAGGGAACTAATAAGAACTACACTAGAAACTACTCTCAACAATTATATACAGCGAAAAACAACACTGGAAGAGTCAAAAACTTGCCGAGGCAAGGGAATGTTCCAGCACCATCACTGGCGGTAAGAAGGAACTGAAGAGGAGGGGGGCGGCAGCGGTCCTTATACCGGCACATATGTGCGTCACTTCAGAGGGCGCCAGAGCCCATCTGCTTTAGATACCACTGACGGAAAAACTTCCAGCACCGGTGCATGTGGCAAGCGCACACACCTACAGTGAAATGGACATGAGCAATCACTCAAAGTAGTAGTAAATTTCTGGCCAATTTAAAAAATGTATACTTACCCAAAAGACTAGAATAAGATCATTTTAATGAACTAGCAGTTAAATGTAAAATATCTGTATAAAAAAAGAAGAGTGATTTATGCTTCAGACTTCTTTACATAAATCTTTTGTGGCACTGACTTCCAGATTTGTCATTGCCAAGTCCTGCTGCACCATACATGACTTTTTTTTTTGTGGTTCAGTATCATGCAATAAATTCTTAATTACAATATTGTTACTGGGTTACCCCTTATCTAAAATAATTTACATTTAAAAGGCTAACTAAAAAAATTAAATTTTACTGCAAGATATTGACATTCTTTAATAAAAATGGGAGCATAAAGTATGTATTCTTTTTGAAATATAAATTGATCTCTTTCAGTTTTCTTAGCTGAAAAGTGTATGTCTGATTAATTAATTCTAAACGATAAATAAGGGACTAGATGACTTAAGGAATTGGTAATGAGACATGAAGTGTTTCATTACTAGGTTATTACTGGCTCAAATCTCGCAAAGGTCTGTAATTACTAAAAGTTGTCTCAGTCCGTTTTCTAGTAGACAACTACCCATATCACTGATATATTTGAGCGCACTAGTGGCAGTCAATAGACAGGCCAAGGTCTGAATGAATAAGCATGAAGAACAAATTACCTCTCAGCCACAGGGATGGTCTACCTAGGTCAAGGATTGAGGCTCAAAGATTGAGTGTAGTGAGGAAACTTGCATTGAAACTTGCTATTCTCACCCCCACACTTCAGAGTGCAATTTTCGAAAGTGCCTAAGAGACTTAGGCATCCAACTCCTATTGACAATTGAAGTTAGGCATCAAACTTTCTTGGGCACTTTTCAAAATACTCTCCCCAGGGTATTAATGATATTAATGTGTTACTTTCCCAAAGCACTCAATTTAAAAAAAGAAACAAATATGGATCTTTACTGATAAATTAGTTTGCTGGAAAAATTATGATCTATGCAGAATTATGAACCAGGCTTTAAAATAAATGCCCTTCAACATTAAAAATTAAACTAAACCCAGCAGCTTAAAACTAACATGTAAGAGCAGATATTCAAATATCTTACCTGCAAAACACCATCATTTTTTGAAATTTTTTCCAAACGTAAAGTTGGTAAAATTACCAAGGCTTTTTCTAAAATTGTTCTAACAGTTGTCTTCCCTCCACCTGTAGGGCCTACTAACATCACACCAACCCGAGCCTGAAAACACATTTGCAAAGATCAGCTCATTTCTAAGTGGCACTGGAGCTTATTCCTAAAATGATAGACTATGAGAAAAAAAATTCAATGATTTAGCGTGTGTGCAATTTTAGAATTCTGATATGAATTTGATTTTGTTCTGAAAAATAATTTTTCTTTCTACTACAATATTAATTTTGTAGTTCTCAATAGGCTTGTGATTATATTAGGATCTTTTGGATACTGTCACAAATCTTCAAAGAATCTCTGGACTTGTACCTCAAATTCAAGGCATTTGTCATATTAACACATGTTCTGCTGTACTTACCAGAATTTGATTGTGAAACTGTAAAACTTTTTCTATCTGAGATTCCCAAGGCTGCAAACATAACTGTTGCATTGCAACAGCTACTGCTTTCTAAGATTTAAAAAAAATAAAATAAAAATCACACAGTTAGCACAGTAATAGTACTTAAAAGAAATTAAAAGGTAAAGTGACTGCTTCGGCAGCACATGCATTTTCCTGAAAACATTTTTAGGAAGGCAGCAGTATCAGCAGCTGAAGAAATTAGAAAAGTAGGTGATTTCCACAATACCAGGGGCTGATATTCCTAAAAAAAGTTTAAATAAAATAGGTTATTGTATCCCCTAAGAACATACAAATGTTTCTGATGCATGCTAGAATGCAATTAACAAGATCATAAAGAAATCTCTGATTGGAATTGCAATTCCAACTATAATGCTTAAATATCACATGTATCCGGTTTAGCACAGCTCAAATTGACAGATAAAATGGAACAGATTAAATTATTAACCTAGTAGTTTCTTTCTTTTACTTAGTCCTTCAGTGTCATGACCTTGTCACAGATCTTCATAAAAGAGTTCCTTTATTTTCTATGGGCAAAGACACATGCTCAGAATTTCCAGTTATTTGAATTACAATACTGTACACATCTTAACTCCTAAGACATGAAACATGTTAACTATAATATCATGGAAAATGAAAAGAGAGGGTTACTCATCTTGTGCAGTAACTGAGGTTCTTCCAGATGTGTGTCCCTGTGGGTGCTCCACTTCAGGTGTCCGTGCATCCCGGCGCTGCTGATCAGAGATTTTCGATACCAGTGCCTGGTTGGGACGTGCGTGCGCAGTAACCATCTCATGGTACCATTGGCGATTCAACTAGCACTCGCGTGTCCTAACTCCTCGGTTCCTTCTCTACTGTAGAGTCCTTACTGCAAACTCTGAAGTACAGGCAAGGAGGGTGAGTAGTGGAGCACCCAGAGGGACACAGATCTCGAAGAACCTCAGTTACTGCACAAGGTGAGTAACCCTCTCTTCTTCTTCGAGTGTTGTCCCTGTGGGTGCTCCACTTCACATGAATGTAAAGCAGTGCCCTCATGAGGATGGAAGGGACTTGGGAGTGGAGTCAATTGCTGAGGCTAGTACAGTGACGCCTAGTTATGTATCCAAGCTGGAGCCAAGAGTGATTGCACAGTGGTTCACGAATGTGTGTTCAGAGACCCAGTTGGCTGCCCCGCAGATGTCTAGAATAGGAAAATTGTGTAGAAATGCTGTGGAGGTAGCTAAAGCTCTTGTCGAGTGGGCTCTGATGCCCAGAGGGACTTCAGTGTTATGTAGTGAATAGCATGTATGGCTACAGCTGGATATCCATTTGGATAATCTTTGAGTTGATATGGCAGAATCTTTTGATCATTCTGTTGTTGATACAGAGTCTAAGAGATTTACGGAATGGCTTCATTCTGTCTAGGTAAAAGGCTAAGGCCCGGCGCACTTCCAGTGTGTGCAGGATTGCCTCTTGAGCATTAGTGTGTGGTTCTAGGTGGAATGTAGGTAAGTGAGCCAGTTGGTTGAGACTGAAGATGATATTTTGGGCATAAACTTAGGATGTATTCTAAGTGTGACTTTATCCTTGAAGAATATTGTGTATGGGAGTTGAGCCATGAGAACCCCTATTTCACTAACTCTTCATGCTGATGTAATCGCGAACAGGAATGCCACTTTCACAGATAAGTGAAGTAATGAGCATGTGGCTAAGGATTCGAAAGGGGCTCTGGTTAGACTTTTGAGAACCAGATTTAAGTCCCACATTGGTGTGGGTTCTCGGCTGGCTTGGCACACATTCTGTATGCCTGTTAGGAATCATTTAGTAATCGGGTGGGTGAATACTGATGTCCCATCTACTTGTTGATGGAAGGCCATGATGGCCGCAAGGTGAACTCTAAGCAAGCTCGTAGCAAGCCCTGAGTTCTTTAGGGATAATAAATAATCCATGATTAGTGGAAGTGGTGCTCGGCTTGCAGCTGTTTGTTTTGGCATCATAGGAAGAATCTTTTCCATTTTTGGAGGTAGATAGTGCGTGTGCTGTGTTTCCTGCTGTTTAACAACACTTGTTTTACCTGTTCTGAGCACGTTAGTTCATTGGGGTGGAGCCAGGCCTTCGGGTGAAGTCTCTTCGGGTCCGGATGGAGGACTTGACCATCGTCCTGAGAGAGAAGATTCCGTAGGCGAGGGAAAGTGAACAGTTTGCAGATCACCATGCATGACAGGTAAGGGAACCAAGTCTGTCTGGGCCATGTCGGTACTATGAGTATTATTTTGGCTCTGTCTGTTTGTATTTTGTGCATCACTCTGAAGATCAGAGGTATCGATGGAAATGTGGATAAGAGAGGAACTCTCCATTTGATGGAGAAAGCGTCCCCCAGGGATCATGCTCCGAGTCCTGCTCGTGAGCAAAACTTTGGGCATTTCCTGTTTACTTGTTGCGAACAGATCTATGTGTGGTGATCCCCACATGTGAAATATGTGTTGGATTATTTTGTTGTTCAGTTCCCATTCATGCTCTTGGGAAAACCGTCTGCTTAACATGTCAGCCATCATCTTCCATCAGCCTGGGAGGTATGCTGCTGTAACAGAGATGTTGTGTTTTATGCACCAGTTCCATAGTTTTAAGGCCTCTGTATATAAGGAATGGGAATGTGCCCCACCCTGGCGGTTTATATAGAACATATCTGCAACATTATCAGTCAGGATCCTTATTGTTTTACCTCATATAAAGGGGAGGAAATGTAGGCATGCATTGCAAACCACGCGTAATTCAAGCAGGTTGATGTGTAAGAGTGTTTCTGTGGGGGACCAGGTTTTGTGCTGGAAATGGCCCAACTTGATTATCATACACATTGTAAGGAGAGTGATCACTTTAGATAAGCTATTACCAGCAGGAGAGTGGGGTGGGAGGAGGTATTTTTTTCATGCTTTTGTGTATATAATAAGATCTTCTAAACTTTCCACAGTATTGCATCCGATGAAGTGAGCTGTAGTTCATGAAAGCTTATGCTCAAATAAATTGGTTAGTCTCTAAGGTGCCACAAGTACTCCTTTTCTTTTTGCGAATACAGACTAACACGGCTGTTACTCTGAAACCTGTTTATTGGGTTTGTCCACCACTGTAGTGAATGTAGGCCCTTTGGGGTTGGTGTGAGTCTTTTGTGTAGGTTGTGCTTTTGTGAAAGCAACGCAGGTGTAGTCTGGCATGTTTTACAATGAAAGTGGTGGCCACCATATGTCCCAGGAGTTGTTGGCAGGAGCATACAGACACCCACAGGCTCCCTGAGATCACCGATATGACGGAGGTCAGCGCTGTGAATCGGGGCATTGGTAGCAAATGCTTTGGTCTCTACTGAGTCCAGGTGCACGCCTATGAAGTCCAGTTGTTGTACTGGAGTTAGGGTAGATTTCTTTTCATTGATTTGTAGCCCTAGGGAGTGAAACAGAGAGATGGTTTGTCAAGTGATGTGTAGTGTTTCCATCCTGGTAGGACCTTTTAGTGGGCAATCATCTAAGTATGGGAATATCAGTATTCCCTGTCTGCGTAGATGAGCAGCTATCACCGCTAAGGTTTTGGTAAAGACCCATGGAGCTGTCAACAGTCCGAATGGCAGTACTCTGTATTGGAAGTGATCTTGTCCCACTGTGAATCATAGGAATTCTCTGTGAGCAGTATGGATGTAATGTGAAAGTAAGCATCTTGTATGTTGAGGGCTGAGAATCAGTCCCCCTCTTCCAGAGCTGGGATAATTGAGTTCAGTTTGACCATTTTGAATCTGTGGGTGTGGACAAATTTGTTGAGTTTCCTCAGAACTAGTATAGGTCTCCAACCTCCATTTTCCTTTTGAGTCAGGAAATAATGGGAGTAAAACCCTTTCTCTCTGTGTTGTGTTGGAACTTGTTCCATGGCCCCTAATTGTGATCTACTTCTTGTCTCAATAAGTGCTCATGAGAAGGGTCCCTGAAGAGGGAAGGGGCAAGGGGCTAAGTAGGTGGTATGAAGGTAAAGGGGATGGTATAACCCACTCGAATGATCTCCAAAACCCAGTGGTTCATAGAGATGGTGGCCCACATATGGTAGAATGGTCAGAGTCAATGACCAAAAACTTGGGTCATTGGTTCTATTGGCGCTGGTGGTCGGGGGAGGTCGGTCAGACCCTCAACCAATGCTTCAAAACTGCATCTTGTTTGAAGGTGCTTGGGATGTAGCAGAATGGGTAGGTCGACGTCTCTGTGATTTGTGCCTTTGTCTTTGATTATCAAAATGCCTCTGTTGTCTCTGTCCGGTTGTGTCTCAATTGCACTGGTAAGGTCGGTATCTCCCTCATCTGTTAAGGGGCATATAGATACCCAGGGTTTGGAGCGTAGTTCGAGAGTCCTTCATTGAGTGTAGGACTTCATCTGTTTTTGCCAAGAATAGTTTTTTCCCTGTCAAAGGGGAGGTCCTCAACTTTAGTCTGGAGGTCCTTTGCTATTCTAGAGGATTGTAGCCAGAAGGCCCTCCTCATGACTACTGCAGTAGCTGTTGTGCAAACAGCTGTGACCACAATGTCAAGGGACGCTTGTAAAGCAATCCTCGCCATGAACTGACCCTTCGGTTATGGTGGATTGGAATTGATCCCTTCGGTCTTCTGGGATGTCTGCTATGAATCCACTGAGTTTTTGGTAATCATCATGGTTGTATTTCACTAGTACTGCTGTGTAGCTGGCCATGCAAAATTGAAGGGTTGCTGATGAGTAGACTTTTCAGCCAAACAAATCCAATCTTTTTGGATCCTTGTCCTGTGGGCTGGATTTATAATGGGGTTGTTTCCCCCGTTGGTTCACTGCCTCCAGAACCAACGAGTATGGCTGAGAGTGTGAAAATAGGAAGTCCATACCCTTGTTGGGCACTTAATACTTCCTGTTCGCCCTTTTGCATGTCGAAGGTATGGTTGCTGGTGTTTGCCATACTAATTCTGCTGGTTCCATTAGAGCACTATTAAATCGGTAGCGCAACCTTAGTCAAGGATGCTGAGTGTAGTATCTTGAGCTGACGTTGGTTTTCAGTCACCTCTTCCAGCTGGATATTCTGGCTGGGTGCCACCCATTTGAATAGCTCTTGAAATTGTTTCGAGTCATCTGCAATAGTGGGTTGGGATGGCACGACCACTTCATCCGGAGATGAAGATGAGTTGTGAGTTGCTGATTATTCTTGGTTGTTGGAATCATCCAATTCTTCTACAGAATCCTCCTGTCTCTCCAAGGGCTCATTTGCAGTATCTGTCGCAGGACGTATTTGTCACCTCTGTGGTGTACAGGGCCTGAGCTTGGTAAACCGCACATGGGTCCCACTGTGCCCATTGCATTGGGAATGGCATGGGGGGCACATCCATGGGTTAGTCAGCCATGGAGGCATGTCCCTGTGTAGGCGTTCCCTGGCACTTGTGTGCGACGGTGGTGGTTCTGTGCCTGATGGGGAAGAATTTCCAGAGTAGAAGACATATCAGCTTCCTCATCACTTGAGAATCTGGAGGCATTTAGTGATTCTGGTTGCACCGGTGCCACTGGCACCAGAGAACCATCAGTGCCGAGTATCGGTGATCCCAGTGTGGATGAGATTCTGATATCGGCCACTTTAGTGAGGGAGCACAGTGCCAAGGGCAGCAGTGCCATGTTCTTATGTGTAGAAGCCTGGGAGACTGATCCCATCTGCCTGCGTGTGGCCTTTGCCGGTGCCAACTTAGTACAGTCAGGTATCGGTTCAGGAGTATGCAGCACCATTGGAGTGGCATAGCGAGCTGAGGCATTGTCGGCACCGTGTCCTTCCTTGGAGTACTTGGTGCTGTGGAGGAAGTTGATTTATGCCTGCAACTTGACTCCTTATCTCTGCCAGCAGAGGTCCCAGTACGGGCAGTGCCGGAGGTGCTCGGTGCATCAAACATGCTCACCCTGCTAGCTGTCGGCATCATGGGTGGCAATCTTGCTAGAGACCATTTTCTCTTCAACAGTTCTCCATCAGCAGGAGATGTCTTCCTCGCCTTGTGGAGGAGAGAGTACTTGCTCTGTCCAGGGAGGAGGTGCCTGGCGAATCCCCCAATAGGGTTGTTGCCGGAGCGGACGGTGGTGTTAGGGATTTCTCCGTAAGGATCATTTTAAGTTGGAGATCCCTGTCTCTCCTTGCTCTGGCTTTAAGATTACTGCAGTGGGAGCATTTCTGAGGAACGTGTTCCTTTCCTAAGCAGCAGATTCATTGTGAGTGTCCGTCGGAGGTGGGTATTGCGTCCTTACAAGAAGTACATCTTTTAAACCCAAGAGAGGCTAGCATTTTCAGAGTCCAATTTTGGTCGTGGGATAACTGAAGGAAATAGAGGGAAAAACCCCCTAGGGAGGGGTGTTTTTTTTGTTTGTTTGTTTTAAGTTTAACTGGCTAGAAAAAGAAGGAGAAACCCAGTTCAACAATGAGTAACTACTGAGGACTAACTTAACTAATAACTATTTTTAACACTTTTCTAGATGGTTCTGTGACACTGCTGTTGGCGCTCCGTCTGCAGCCAAGGATGGTTGAGAAGGATCTGAGGGGGTTGGGACTCATGAGCATTAGTTGAATTGCCAACAGCACCGCGAGACGGCTACTGTGCACGCACGTCCCACCAGGTACTGTTACCGAAAATCTCCGAACTGCGGTGCCGGGACTCACCAACACCTTAAGTGGAGCACCCACAGGGAACTTGAAGAACTTTTAAATCCTTTATGACACTGTTATGGCTTGCTCTTTTCTGTAAAAGCCTTATAAATAATGGGCTTGAGGAATCTCAGACTGATTTTACATAAACAGAATTATTCTCAGTATATATCAGTGTAAGGTCCCAATCCTGCAAAGACTTATGCAAGTGCTTAATTTAACTGAAGTCAGTTGGACACACTGTCTGCTTAAAGTTAGGTCCTCAAACTGCAAAGACTTGCATATTGCTTAAGTAGTGGGAAAATCAGGCCCAATAGTCTCACAAGAGATCTCAAGATGATCAAGGGATATTCGTTCATGAAGGCTGGACAGAGAGCCATTTTCTCTTCAATACACACACAAATTCCAGCTACACATGACCACCAAGACTCGAAAAGACTCTATAGTGTTCAGATCTTTGGGCAAATTTCAACACATGAAGAGGAAAAAACTCTAAAGGTTTCTCTCAAACAAACTAGAAATTCCATCTTTAACAGAAATCCCATGCTATTTTATATCAACATGTGAAATTAACACAAAAGACGAAAAAGTAAATCTGACTTACTTTTAAAACTTTTTTCTTTAGACAACTGAAATAACTGGACTACAGACAACAAATGTTAAGGGAAAACCCTGCTTCCCCTTTCATCTGCAGACACATAGGGCCCAATAGGTAGTGGAACATGTTCCACTGCACAGAACACAGATGAGGGGAACTTGCACAGGTCGTCTCCACTCCCTGATCTCCATGGGGCTGTGAAGGATGGAGGATAAATCAGCATATCTGGGACTGGAGATCTCTGGTTCAAATGTATCTGAGTGAAGTGGGTCAGGACTGAGTCTTCAGGAGTTGCATAGTGGCTCCATGGCCTAGGGTAGAGAGGGGAAGGATGCTATTTCCCTGGCCACTGGAGAACTCTCCTCCATCAAGCCACATCACTTTGATTTGCTGCATATCAGGGTTTCTCCCTTAATAAAAAATTTAAGAACTCTTGAACCATTAAAGATTTTTTATCCCTTTCTTTATTAAAACAAAACAGTGACATTTAAGTTGTCAATCACTATCCCTGAAAAGCCCTATTCATTTTATTACCTCTAGTTTGAGAGTGCTTATTCTTGGAACTGTAATTCCTGGGAACAGATCTGCCATAATGTTCTCAAACAGAGGAACATCTTCTGCCAGAACCTTGGGTAAATTAGCTTCTTTCACTGAATTGATTATAATGAGAGCTTCTTCTTCTGCAGGAACACTAGTATCATAATTTCTAGAAAAATTATAAAAAGAATGTCAACTCAGTAATATTTAATATATGGTTCTACCTATCTTACACCTTGGGAGAATATCATTCTCAGTTTCTAATTTATTTATAATTGTGCATCACACTGTATATTTTAGCAGATATTTTGGAAATAATCACATTTTTGTACTGAAAAGAGTTTGGAAGGACAAGGGGAGATCAAACTTCTTTATTTAATTTGAATTTCACTTTGGAACACAATTTTGCTCACTTTTCTCATTTGGGACCCAATCCAACTCTGAAATAAAATAAAAGATTCTCACTGACTTCAATAAAAGTTGGATCCAGGCCCATGAGTAGTAAATTCATACAAAATCTATTCAACAGGAGGGAAAAAAGGCAAATGAATACAGTAAAACAGGAATTCAAGTCATAGTATATTAAAACAACAATCATAGAAATGTAGGGCTGGACGGGATCTCAAGAGGTCATCTAGTCCATCTCCCTGTGCTGAGGTAGGACCAAGTATACCTAGACTATCCCTGACAGGTGTTTGGCTAACCTATTTGTAAAAGCCTCCTATGAGGGGGATTGCACAACCTCCTTTGGAAGCCTATTCCAGTATATAACTACCCTTTACAGTTAGAAAGATTTTCCTTATATCTAATCTCACCCTCCTTTGCTACAATTAAATTAATTATTTCTTCTCCGTGTCCATTGACAGTAGGACAATTGATCACCGTCCTGGTTATAACATATTTGTACACATATCAGGTCTCCCCCTCAGTCTTTTCTCAAAACTAAACATCCCTAGTTTTTTTTAACCTTTCCTTATCAGTCATGTTTTCTAAATCTTTTATCATTTTTGTTGCTGTCTTCTGGGCACACTTGAATTTGCCCACACTTGAAAGTGTGGCATCCAAAACTGGAAACAATACTTCATATGAGGCCTCATCAGTACCAAGCAGAGCAGAACAATTACCTCTCATGTCTAACATATAACACTACAGTTAATCCACCCCAGAATATCTGCCCTTTTTACAACTGCAAGACATTGTCTCATTCAAATTGTGACCCACCATACCCCCAGATTCTTTTCAGCCTAGCCTATTATTCCCCATTTTGTACTTGGGGATTTGATTTTTCCTTCCTAAATGTAGTACTTTACACTTTTTTTTTATTGAATTTCATCTGGCTGATTTCACACCAGTTCTCCAATTAATCAAGGTCAGTTTGAATTCTAATTCTCTAAAAGACTTGCAACGCCTTCTAGCTTGGTGCCATCTGTAAACTTTATAAGCATACTCTCTGCTCTATTGTCAAGTCATTAATGAAAATACTGAATAGTACCCAAGCCAGGACTGATCTGAGCAGGACCCTACTAGATGTCCCGGTTTGACAGCAAACCATTAATAATTACTCTGAGAACGGTTTTTCAACCAGTTGTGCACCATGTTTTGGTAATTTCATCTAGACCACATTTCCCGAGTTTGCTTATTAGAATGTCATGTGGGCCTTATCATGGCTAATACAATCCAGTTCTATAACATGGTCTTAACAGCAGTTAGAAAGAAAGAAAGACAGAAAGAAAGAGAAGCTTTTCAAGCTATTAAAGCTGAGGCCCCAGATACATGGGACTTTTTAAAAAAAAAAAACAAAAAAACAAAACAAGAAATGCACCTTACGGAGGAACATAATAAACACATCAAAGGTAACTGGTTCCAAACTCCTTATATTTCTCCAGGAATATCAATAAAAGAGAAGAAATCATTATTGCCAAACATATACCTTACGAAGTAAATGATAAATATATAGATAATGAAGGCAAATGTCTAGTTAAAGGTACAATCGGTGATAGAATACTAATGTTAGGAAGTATTTATGCCCCTAATCAAGGTCAAATGCCTTTTTTCAGAAAGTTATCTCGGACACTAGAAGATTTTAGAGAAGGAGATATTATTATTGGATATGATTATAATTGTATCCAGATCCCTGGTTAGATAGATCAGAGAGGTAGTATAATAAAGGACAGATTAATTCTGCTCCTGATTTTCTATCTAATGAATAAACATATTTGTGTGACTCCAAGAGGTGTATTAACCCAAAGGAAAGAGACTACTCCTTCTTTTCAATATCTCATAGAAAATATATGATCTCTAGATCTTTGCTTAGTACAGCAATGTCAGCACTGCAAGGAGGCATCTCGATGAGATCATGCATTAGTTTGGCTTCTTATATGACAGTGGAAAGACACACTAAAATGAAAAAGTGGAGATTAAACATCTCACTTCTATGGGATGACAAGAAAAGAGTTGAAGCTAACAGAGAGGAAAATAAGCAATATTTTAAGGAAAACAATGCTGACTAGATTTAAAAAAGCACTCTGTAGGATATCTTGAAAGCAGTTATTGGGGCATCGTAATTAACAAAAAATTCTATGTTAGAAAAGAGGAAATGCAAACATTGGTCAACAAGGCTGAAAAATTTAAGTTACACCAGAAAACTCAATCGCAGAAAACAAACAAGAGGTCAGAAGCAAGTTACATTCGCTCCAAACAGAAAAATCTGAACTGGCAATTAGATACACAAAACACCTATATTACAAAAAGATTAACAAAAATTGATAAATTACTAGCTAATAGACTAAAAATTTAAAAGGAAGCAAAATTATACCTCCAGTCTGGAAAGCTCCATATAAACTGGCAACTGGCCCAAAAGGAATATGTGAGACTTTTGCAAACTTCTATAGGAGACTTTACTCCTTGGAGTCAGTTGACCATACGCTAATAGAGGAATATTTAGCTAAAGCTGATATACCAAATCTATCTAGAAGCCCTGGAGCAAGATATTAAATCAGAGGAAGATCTGGAGGTTATTAAGTCCCTTAAAAATGGTAAATCCCCATGCCCTGGTGGATTTCATCCAGAATTCTGTAATTTTTTTAGGGCACAACTAATATAACAATTAACAGTATCTTCAATGAGCTAACAAAAAAAAAATCTCAGATACTTGTAGAGACGGACAAGCTGCTCCCCAGCTCCTCTGGCCTTCCCCCAGCTCTGGCTCCACTCCAGGTACCTTCTCATGCTCCCCAGCAGCCAGGCCCATCTCACTCCACAGCTAGAGGAGACTCTGTCTGCTCCTGGCCCACTGCCCTCTTACAAGGGCCAGCTGAGCCCTGATTGGAGAGTGGCCACAGCTGAGCCTGCTTTCCCCAATCAGCCTGGGAGCTGCTTGCCCCTAGCCACAGCCCTCTCCTGGGCTGTTTGAAGCCCCTCAGGGCAGGAGCGGGGTGACCACCCTGCTACAGAGTCATTTGCCCAGTCAATCAACAATATTGGTAGTCTATCGCTAGCAATGACTACCAAACATTGCTGATTGATTGGGCAAATGATTGGCCTGTTCAGTCACCAATAATCCTAATATAAATGGAATTACAATAGGAAACAGGGAATGCAAATCAACCTTATACGCAGACAATGTCATGGTATTTGCTATGAATCCTGTTCACATACTATAAGAAGTGCAAGAGGAAATCTAAAAATTTGACAGTGTCAGGATTTAAAATAAACTGTGACAAGTCAGAAGTTCTGGATGTAGGTGTGGGCTCTGATCTATAGAAAGATAGAAAAGATAAATATAAAAAACAAATGGGTAACTACTTCAATAAGATACTTGGGAATACACATTTCTAAAGCAGGCGACCAGCTTGGCTTAATGGTGAAATCCTAGCGGATCTTAAACATAAAAAAGAAGCTTACAAGAAGTGGAAGGTTGGACATATGACCAGGGAAGAGTATAAAAATATTGCTCGGGCATGTAGGAAAGATATCAGGAGGGCCAAATCGCACCTGGAGCTGCAGCTAGCAAGAGATGTCAAGAGTAACAAGAAGGGTTTCTTCAGGTATGTTGGCAACAAGAAGAAAGCCAAGGAAAGTGTGGGCCCCTTACTGAATGAGGGAGGCAACCTAGTGACAGAGGATGTGGAAAAAGCTAATGTACTCAATGCTTTTTTTGCCTCTGTTTTCACTAACAAGGTCAGCTCCCAGACTGCTGCACTGGGCATCACAAAATGGGGAAGAGATGGCCAGCCCTCTGTGGAGAAAGAGATGGTTAGGGACTATTTAGAAAAGCTGGACGTGCACAAGTCCATGGGGCCGGACGAGTTGCATCCGAGAGTGCTGAAGGAATTGGCGGCTGTGATTGCAGAGCCCTTGGCCATTATCTTTGAAAACTCGTGGCGAACGGGGGAAGTCCCGGATGACTGGAAAAAGGCTAATGTAGTGCCAATCTTTAAAAAAGGGAAGAAGGAGGATCCTGGGAACTACAGGCCAGTCAGCCTCACCTCAGTCCCTGGAAAAATCATGGAGCAGGTCCTCAAAGAATCAATCCTGAAGCACTTAGAGGAGAGGAAAGTGATCAGGAACAGTCAGCATGGATTCACCAAGGGAAGGTCATGCCTGACTAATCTAATCGCCTTTTATGATGAGATTACTGGTTCTGTGGATGAAGGGAAAGCAGTGGATGTATTGTTTCTTGACTTTAGCAAAGCTTTTGACACGGTCTCCCACAGTATTCTTGTCAGCAAGTTAAGGAAGTATGGGCTGGATGAATGCACTATAAGGTGGGTAGAAAGCTGGCTAGATTGTCGGGCTCAACGGGTAGTGATCAATGGCTCCATGTCTAGTTGGCAGCCGGTGTCAAGTGGAGTGCCCCAGGGGTCAGTCCTGGGGCCGGTTTTGTTCAATATCTTCATAAATGATCTGGAGGATGGTGTGGATTGCACTCTCAGCAAATTTGCGGATGATACTAAACTGGGAGGAGTGGTAGATACGCTGGAGGGGAGGGATAGGATACAGAAGGACCTAGACAAATTGGAGGATTGGGCCAAAAGAAATCTGATGAGGTTCAATAAGGATAAGTGCAGGGTCCTACACTTAGGATGGAAGAATCCAATGCACCGCTACAGACTAGGGACCGAATGGCTAGGGAGCAGTTCTGCAGAAAAGGACCTAGGGGTGACAGTGGACAAGAAGCTGGATATGAGTCAGCAGTGTGCCCTTGTTGCCAAGAAGGCCAATGGCATTTTGGGATGTATAAGTAGGGACATTGCCAGCAGATCGAGGGACGTGATCGTTCCCCTCTATTCGACACTGGTGAGGCCTCATCTGGAGTACTGTGTCCAGTTCTGGGCCCCACACTACAAGAAGGATGTGGATAAATTGGAGAGAGTCCAGCGAAGGGCAACAAAAATGATTAGGGGTCTAGAGCACATGACTTATGAGGAGAGGCTGAGGGAGCTGGGATTGTTTAGTCTGCAGAAGAGAAGAATGAGGGGGGATTTGATAGCTGCTTTCAACTACCTGAAAGGGGGTTCCAAAGAGGATGCCTCTAGACTGTTCTCAATGGTAGCAGATGACAGAACGAGGAGTAATGGTCTCAAGTTGCAATGGGGGAGGTTTAGATTGGATATTAGGAAAAACTTTTTCACTAAGAGGGTGGTGAAACACTGGAATGCGTTACCTAGGGAGGTGGTAGAATCTCCTTCCTTAGAGGTTTTTAAGGTCAGGCTTGACAAAGCCCTGGCTGGGATGATTTAACTGGGAATTGGTCCTGCTTCGAGCAGGGGGTTGGACTAGATGACCTCCTGAGGTCCCTTCCAACCCTGATATTCTATGATTCTATGAAAAGACGACACACCTTAAATAATATTAATTATACTAATTTGATTAAGAATATCAAAACAGATCTGGAAAGTTGGTCAAGAGAAGGTTAACTCACCTTGTGCAGTAACTGAGTTCTTCGAGATGACTCCCACTCTTGGTGCTCCACTGTAGGTGGGACAGGACCCCCTGCACCTGGGATCAGAGATCTTCATCAGCCATGTCCGTTAGACCACATACGCACATCTCCCCACTCTCATGCTGTGAGTGGGACTTATATACAGCGCTGTGCAGTCTGACCACCTCCAGTTCCTTCTCAGCCACAGAGCATATGTTTTAGGCTCTGAAGCAGAGGGGAAGAGGGGGTAGTGGAGCACCTGTAGGAGGACACATCCTGAAAAACCTCAGTTACTGCACAGGGTGAGTACCCTTCTCTTCTTCTTCGAGTGATGTCCCTATGGGTGCTCCACTGTTGGTGACTAGAAAGCACTGCCCCTAAATGGACAGCTGAGGCTTCGGAGTGACATGTATTGCCTATGATAGGACAGCATGTCCTAGGAGAGTGTCTGCTGCGGCAATGTGCGTAATAGAGTAGTGCTGGGTGAAACTGTCTGTTGATACCCATGTGGCAGCTTTACAAATGTCACCAATGCGGACATTATTCAGAAAAGCTATCAATGTGGAAAATGAACTTGTGGAACGTGTTGTAATTGTGGTAGGAGGTTGTCTGTGGTGGAGTTCGTAAAATAAATGTATACACTGTGAGATCCACTTGGAAAGGCACTGTTAAGAGATGGCTGTGTCTTGGATCTTTTGGTGGTTGAGAAGAATAATCATGGTGATTTTTGGAAATGTTTAGTCCTGTCCAAATAAAACACTAATGCTCGTCTTACGTCTAGGGTACATAGAGCTGCCTTCTGTTGCTTATGATGACACTTTGGGAAGAAGCAAGGAAGGTGTATTAGTTGTTTGAGGTGGAAAGATGATAGAACCTTAGGTAGTAATCTTGAGTGTGGGCATAGGGTAACTTTGTCTTTGTGCAACAGTGTGTATGGTGGATATGCCATAAGGACCGTGATTTTGCCCACTCATCGGGCAGCAATGATGGCGACAAGAAAGGACATTTTCATTGATAGATGCAGGTAAGAACAGGTCGCCATTGGTTCAAATGAGGGTCTAGTCAGAGAACATAGCATGAGGACGAGGTCTCAGGCAGGGGTCAGGTCTCGTATGTGGGAATAAAGATTTTGGAGACCCTCCAGAAAGCGTTTTGTGAGCGGGTTTGTGAAGATGGAATAGCCATCTATGTGGCAGTGAAAAGTAGTGATTGCCACCATGTTAACCTGAACAGAGCTGGTAGATAATCCTGATTGTTTAAGGTATAACATGTAGTCCAGGATAAGTGGTAGCTGAGCACGTGCTGCGTCAACTTGGTGGGAGGCACACCAGCACTGAAATCTAGTCCATTTGTAAATGTACATGCATCTAATTATATCATGCCTGCTATTAAAAAGTATCTGTTTGACTGCACACAAACAGCTTATTTCCGAATCCCAGAACCACGTAGGAGCCAGGACTTGAGGTGGAGCATCTGTGGATTGGGACGGATGATGCGTCTTGTGGAAGGACTGTGGTGTTGGACGGAGAGAGATCGGCTGACATACTATATGTGAAGGAGGTAAGTATACTAGACCTGTTATGGCCATGTTGGAGCTCTAAGAATGATGGGAGCTCAGTCCTCCTGTATTTTGCAAAGTAAAAAGAATAGGAGGGCCAAAGGAAGGAAGGCATAGAGGAGTGATACATACCATGTGATAAGGAATGTGTCTCCCAATAATCTGTGTTCCAGTCCTGCTCTGGAACAGAATTGAGGGCAATGAGTGTTTTGCAAAGTAGCAAACAGATCTATGTAAGACATCCCCATTGGTTGAAGATGGGCTGACAGGCTTGCATGTCCAGTTCCCACTCGTAATCATGGGAGAATCTCCTGCTCAATGCATTCACGGTGTCCAGGGAGGTACACTGCTGAAATGGTGATGTTATGTTGGATACACCTGTTCCACACTTTGAGTGCCTCCGAACATAAAGAATGGGATCTTGCTCTGCGGGCGAGATTCTCCATCATGACTCTGATGGTATGATGTTTGAGGAGAGGGAGGAAACGTGGCAGGCTTTGCACACCGCTCGTAGTTCAAGGAGGTTGATGTGTAGAGTAGATTCAGTTAACGACCAACTGCCCTCACTATGTGATTGTGGAGATGTGCTCCCCAACTGATTAGGGAGACATCAGTTGTTAGAATCATGGTCGGTGGTGGTTAGAGGAAAGGAACTCCGACACAGACACAGACATTGTTGGGCTGCGTACACCAAAGTAGTGAGTCCTTGACTCTCATCGGCATGGATAAAAGTTTGTGGAAGCTGTGTTTGTGGGGAAGAGATACTGTATGGAGCCACGCCTGAAGACACCACATGTATAGTCTTTTGTGTCTGATCACGAAAGTGGCAGCTGCCATGTGGCCTAGAAGTTGCAGGCACATTCTGGCAGAGATCTGGAGCCATAGACACCGACTTCCCCTCTGCCCGGTGGGTGCTTGACCCCCCGACCCCAAGCTCCTGGTCCCACCCCTGCCCTGCCTCTTCCCACCCCTGCACTGCCCTTGCCCCACCCCCGTTCCACCCCTTCCCCAAAGTCCCCGCCCCACCCTGCCTTTTCCCACCCCAGCCCTGCCCCCATTTCACCCCCTTCCCCCAAGTCCCCGCCCCTGCCCTGCCTCTTCTCCACCTCCTTCCCTGAGCATGCCACATCCCTGCTCCTCCCCCGCTCCCTCCCGGAAAGTCCTAAGCACCGCCAAACAACTGTTAGGCAGTGGGCGGGAAGCGCTGGGAGGTGGAGGAGTGGGGATGCGGTATGCTTGGTGAAGGAGGAGGCAGCGAGGAGAAGTGGGGGCGGGGAGAGCTTGGCTGCCAGTGAGGGCAGAGCATCTGCTAATTTTTCCCCATGGGTGCTCCAGCCCGGCAGCAGCCACGGAATCAACGCCTATGTCTGGGGCAGACCTATACATTGGATATCAGATCTAGTATAGCGGAGAATCTGTGAGGTGGTAGGAAGGCTCTGGCTTGTATGGCATCTAATTGTGCGCTGATGAATTCCAGGTGTTGTACCCGGAATTAGAGTAGACTTTTCTAGGTTTATGAGAAGGCCTAGCTTCATAAACAGGTCCATCGTTACAGGACTGCTCGGATCGGGCCTTGAGGAGACAATTGTCCAAGTATGGAAAGATGACAATGCCTTGTTTCCTTAGACAGGCATCAACTACCACCAGGACCTTGGAGAACACCTGAGGGTCTGTCAATAGTCCAAAACACAGTATCGTGTACTGACAGTGATTGTCACCCATGACGAATCAGAGAAATCATCTGTGGGCAGGATGTATTGTGATATGGAAATGTGTGTCTTGGACGTTGAGGGCTGAGAACCCAGCCCCCTGTTCAGTTGCTGGGATAACACTGGAGAGGATAACCATCTTGAAGTGTTGCAGTTTGACAAACTTATTTAGACTGCGAAGCTCCAGGATAGGTCACCCGTCACTGGATTTCTTATGGATGAGGAAATAATGGGAGTAGAAACCCTGTCCCCTGTTTTGGAAAGCAACCAGTTCTATGGCTCCCAGCTGCAGAAGATGACTTATTTCTCTCTGTAGAATGGGTTCATGAGAGGGGTCCCGGAAGAGGGACAGGGAGGAGAGATGGTGGGGCAAGATAGGAAAGGAATGGAGTATCCTTCCTTGATTATCTCTAGAACCCACTTGTCCAAGGTGATGAGTTTCCATGATGGAAGAAATGGAGTTAGTTGATCACCAAACTGGTGGGATGTCAAATATGGTGGGGAGTCCGGTGGCTCTTTAAGGTACCACCAGACTCCTCGGCTACCATTCTGAAAGATGGTGGGAATGACTGGAAGAGGGGAGGCTTCCCAATGGGTATCGGCGGGAAGCAGGGGGAAAATGAAACCTAAGCTATGAAATAACTGTAAAGATAAAGTAAACAAAAAATTTTTTTAAGAAGAAAAGGAGAAGAAAAAAATACTAACTACACTACAACTAACAGGTAGGGCACTAGCTACTGAGGGAACAGGAAAAAGCGGGCTCTGCTCTGGATTCCATCTCAGACTAAAAGTGGTAGAAAAGGAACTGGGAGGAGTCAGACTGCACAGCACTATATATATGTACCACTCACTGCACAAAAGGGAGGAGGTGCGCATGTATGGTCCGACAGGCACTGCTGATGAAGATCTCCAATCCCACGTGCCAGGGGCACTGCCGCACTTACAGTGGAGCAGTCATAGGGACATCACTTGAAGAAGAACATGAAATTTCAGGTTTGGCAAAACTGCAGTAGTTAAAATGAATGTCTTACCCCAAAATCACTTCTTTTTCCAAACAGTTCAAGTTTCAGGCCCAGGAAATCTCTTAGATCAAATGGTAATCCAGGATAAATTCATTTGGGGAAATAAGAAACCCAGTGTTCAGCAATTTACTTTACATAGGTCATGGTAAAAGGGAGGATTGGCTCTGTCAAGATATGCAAATTTGTGAATGAGTGCTCCAATGATTGGGACCTTTTAAGTCTGTGATATATGCCATCATGTGCCAGCAATGTCCCTCTGCCATGTACACTGGCCAAACTGGACAGTCTCTACACAAAGAATAAATGGACACAAATCTGACATCAGGAATTATAACATTCAAAAAGCAGTAGGAGAGCACTTCAATCTCCCCAGTCACTCAATAAAAGACTTAAAAGTGGCAACTCTTTAACAAAAAAACTTTTAAAACACACTCCAACGAGAAACTGCAGAACTGGAATTAATTTGCAAACTGGACACCATCAAATTAGGCCTGAATAAAGACTGGGAGTGGATGGGTCATTACAAAAACTGATTTCCCCACACTAATTTCCCCTTGTTACTCACACCTTCTTGTCAACTGTTTGAAATGGGCCACCCTCATTACCACTACAAAAGTGATTTTTCCTTCTTTGGTATTCTACTGTTAATTGAATTGCCTCATTAGCACTGCCCCCCACTTGGTAAGGCAAGTCCCATCTTTTCATGTACTGTGTATATATACCTGCTACTGGCTTTTCCACTCTATCCATCTGATGAAGTGGGTTTTAGCCCACAAAAGCTTATGCCCCAATAAATTTGTTGGTCTCTAAGGTGCCACAAGGACTCCTCATTGTTTTTGCTGATACAGACTAACATGGCTACCACTCTGAAACCTGTCACCAGTTGGAAGAGTGGGTATAGCCAAGGGTTTTGGAGGAGATGAGAAGTTAGCAGTTGGGAGTGGGAAAATATTGGCCTATTTGAACAAGGGAATGAAAACAGCAGGTGCAAACAGAGGGAGTCAAGCCTAGAAAATGTTTGGAAATATACTTTCTATATAAATTAAGTGATAACACAAGCCATACAGGAAATGGGTTTGTCTATACTATTTATATATTGTGACAAAGTTCCTCCTCTACCTTGGTGGATCTTGTGCTTATTGGCAGATTTGCTTGCCTTGGAGCTTCACGGCAGCCCTCAGCTTGGCCGTTTTTCTGAACCCACAGTCCAGGTCAACTCCTTCTGTGTCTGACCAGGAGTTGGGAAGATTTGGTGGGAACCCGGGCTCGCCCTCTACTCCGGATTCCAGCCCAGGGCCCTGTGGAATGCAGCTGTCTAGAGTGCCTCCTGGAACAGCTGTGTGATAGCTACAACTCCCTGGACTATTTCCCCATGGCCTCCTCCCAACACCTTCTTTATCCCCACCATAGGACCTTTCTCCTGGTGTCTGATAATGCTTGTACACCTCAGTCCTCCAACAGTCCATGTTCTCACTCTCAGCTCCTAGTGCCTCTTGCTCTCAGCTCCTCACACGCACACCACAAACTAAAGTGAGCTCCTTTTTAAAACCCAGGTGCCCTGATTAGCCTGCCTTAATTGATTCTAGCAGCTTCTTGACTGGCTGCAGGTGTTCTAATCAGCCTGTCTTAATTGTCTGCAGAAGGTTCCTGATTGTTCTGGAACCTTCCCTGTTAACTTACCCAGGGAAAAGGGACCTACTTAGCCTGGGACTAATATATCTGCCTTCTATTACTCTCCTGTAGCCATCTGGCCCGACCCTGTCACAATATATACACATATGTAAATTCCCACATGTGCATAACAACAGCAACTAAACACTTTGGACCAGATTCACCCATGGTGTACCCTCATTATCTTCAGTGAAGTTATATCACGAAAGAATTTGGCTCTTTATCTCCCTGATGTAACTCTGAACATGTGAATGTAAGTAAAGTACAACAGATAATGTCTGCTTCTGGTTTTCTGCTATCTCTTCCTGGACAGAAATGCACCACATTCTTTTTACAAACCCAAAACTACAAGACATTGTGGACACCTAGGTGCTACCAAGCACATGCTGATGCTAACAGGAGTTGAGAGTGTTCAGCAATTCACTGTTCTGGAAGTTTAATACTTAAAATCTAGCTGTTTGAAAGTAGGATGCACCACTACCAAGGCTTTGTATCAACATACAAAATAAAAACCTCTAACTGCACCTCTGTGCTCGCTCATAAGCAGTATGTGATGCCAAATCAAGGTTTTACCAATGGAGTTAATATTGATCTTGCTTGTTTTTAAAGCTGGAGTCTTCAATGTAACTATCATCGATTAAGTCTTTTGCACATTTTTAAAGCAATTTTACATTTTTGTTTGTTTAGGGTAATGATTATAACAGAGCTCCTCAGTCCTCCAACTTCCACCTTGTGATGAGACATCCCAAAATCCACTGGGCTGGTGATGTCAGTGTGTAAGTCAATATTCTTGTTAAAGATTCTCTGCTTACAACATTTTAGTTGTGAGATTGTGTGTTATTTTGCTTGTTAAGACATCATAATAAAGACCTAAATTTTAGTAATATAGCGTGGGAGAGATTTAGACTCTTACTCACTGTATTTTTAATTCTTTTTTCTTCTGTCCAGCCCTCAATAACACTGTCTTTATGGCTCTCATACCAAAATCATAATGATCCTAGAAAACATTAAATATATTTCCTTAACAAGGCTAAAAGAACATAAAAATTTCTTAAACAATATCAGACATAAATTGACATACGCGCTTGAGAACAAGAAACTCAGTGGGATTGCTTGGATGCAGACAAAGGCAAAAGTTGTCCCTGGAACTATATACTTACTATATAACCCACTAACAATGCCCCGCAGCTGCCTTTCCACCTCCCGTTCCCCCTCCCCTCCAGTGACTGAAGGGGTGTTAATAGGCCACTTCACATCAAATGATCCCTTGAAATATGTGTTGACTACTTATACTAAACAATCTGTTCCACCTTGTATTTAACTGTGTCACTCTGAGTAGGTTTCCCAGACCTGAAGAAGAGCTCTGTGTAAGTCAAAAGCTTGTCTCTCTAACCAACAGAAGCTGGTCCAATAAAAGATATTACCTCTTGTCTCTCTAATTTTGAAAATTATGTTTTACCTGTTGTGACAGCTGATTACAAGCCAAGTGGTAAAGATTGACCAATTTCCCAGAGAGTAACTTTGCTGATTTGAAACCTTCTGAAAATAACATTACTTCAGCAATGAGTTGATAATCTGGTACCATCATTGAGACAGGTCGAAATAGAGATTTTAAATTGTCTGGGAGTTCTACACGGCCTTTGTAGCTGGTGAAGAAGAAGAAAATGACTCAAGACTTCAAAAGTTACATCTGTATTAATTATCTGGGAGTTAGAATAGTAAGAAACTAAAGAATGATTTCTCAAACACAAAAAAGTTATAGTATAGGTACAGTACTTAGATATTTTAATTACATATAATATTTTGGTATTATCCTAAGGGAATTAAACAGCGAAGTTTTATTGCTTACATCAACACATTTTATTTAGTCCACAGCAGATAAATTATTTTAGGATTGCCAGGTTATAACAATTTCCCTTAAGTTTAGATGTTTTGAATAAATACAAATGCATGCATGCACAATCATTAGTTTTGGTATAAAAACAGGCAGGAGATAATTAATTATCTACAGATATGCTTCCATTCTCTTTTAGAAGAGTGTAAGACTTATGCAGATTCAGACACCTGCAACTCCACTTGCCTTCATTGGGATCTGTGTGTGTTCAGCTGGCATTCAGTACCTCTCAGGATTTGATATAAAATTCCTATTAATGCATATAGGAGCTATATTCATAAATCTCATATGCAGACACATCCCTAAACTTTTATTCTATGGATCAGCATAATCACTGTACATGAAAAGATGGTAAACATTTACATTTTTTCTTTTCTTATGCCTACACTTTAACAATAAAACCAAGGAGTCTTGCTGTAAAGAGAAATGGTACTTGCAGTATAACAACAGGCCACCCATTAAACCTATACAGGACAAAACACCCATTCCAGCTGTTACTACAATAATCTGACCAATCTGAGTTAGCACGTGCTATCAAAACACGTGGGGATGAATGCACATAACAAAATGTGGATCAATAGCAAATGTTTTCTGAAGACAGAACATTGAGATGAGAATGGCTGTCCATCTTTAATTCATGACCCTTCACTCAATCCATACTGTAATTCTGGACTAACTTTCAGTAACACAAAAATTAATGATTCAGAGACTGAAAAAGGTTCCTTTTGGCTCAGCTAAAACAAGAATACTGTTGCATAGGAGGCAGAGAGAAGTACATTTGTCTCTCACTACCAGTCCTTTTCTGTCCCCTCAGCCAGGTTTCAAAGGCGCAGACATATGCTTCTCCCTTCACCCAAGGAACATATAACATTTATCACCAGTACTTCTTAAATGTATAATTTCTTCTGACTGCTTGTAATGGAGCAAGAAAAACAGACTTCTGAAAAGAAATGACGACATTATGACATAGTCTTTTATTACATTATCACATAGTATTTTCCCCTGGACCCCTGCTTCATTCAATGCATAAGATGAATAATGTTCAGGAAATGAGGCAAATATTCAATACTTCTTTTTATCCTCATTATTTAACAGGTGGGCCCATTCTTCATTTACTGTAAGTCACCCAAACCCTGCAATGAATAAAGAATTATTAATCTTTTTTTGGGCTTTTCTATCATTCTCATCATTGCTTATCTGAACTAATAAACATTGATGAATTTATCTTCAACAACATCTCTGAGAGATTAGGAGGGTTTTCACAAATAATGAAATGAGATTAAGGCAAAAAACCATTAAAATCTCCATTAATTTTGGACACCTCAGTGATTAATAATTCTATACTCACTGCAGGATTTGAATGGTTTCCATAGCATGGGACCACACATTGAATGATAAGGATAAGGATAAAAAGAAATATTGAATATCCCTGGAATATCATCTATCTTGTACACTAAATAAGGCAAGCATCATGTGGAAATTAGGTATGTAATTATACAACTAAAGGTGAACATAATGAAAACATATAATGGGGCAGCGTCAACTGCTGTGTGTGCAGTTTCCTTTCCTTTGTGGTCCAGCTCTTGCCAAACTGGCTTTTCTCTATTCAAGTCCAATTAGTCCAGTCCACCAATTTAACATAAAATGAATCACGCAGCTCTTATGTTCCAGGGCTTGCAGTCTTCCTCTACTTCTCAAGTGTTCCCTGGAGGCAGCCTGATGTTAGATTGTTTACCCTGTCTCATCCAAGCCCTTCTGCCTCCCTTATTCTCTGTTCTTCTTTTATAGCTGGGCTTGTTTTCTTTACTGGTTCAAGCTGTGCTTGTCTCCATAAATGGTGTGATCAGCATAGTTGCTTGTAAGTAGGGAAGGCTTTCTTCTCTCTTCTGCCTATGTTCTGTATGGGATTTGTAAACCTCATCACAAATCCTCCCTCTCAAGGCTGAGTCCTCAAGGCCTACTTCTCTTGACAGAAAATCTGTATTGTGATGCAATTTTCCTGTCTGGTGCTGGTATCCAAAAGGCATATGGTTGCAACGATAGATACTATTGCATGATCCTAGGGTTTGTCTATTTCAGGGGTTCTCAAACTTCATTGTACTGTGAACTCCTTCAGACAATAAAAATTACTACACGACCCCAAGAGGGAGGTTGAAGCCTGAGCCAGCCCGAGCCCCCAGTGTGTATGTGTGTGTGTGTGTGTGGGCAGGGGGCCTGTAACCCGTGGGCTTTGGTTCTGGGCACAGCAAGTCTAAGTCAGCCCTGGTGACCCCATTAAAATGGGGTCCCGACCCACAGTTTGAGAACCACTGGTCTATTTCATTACACTCAGCCAGCACAACAGGGAATGATTGCTAACCAACATGAGTTCGTTCCCCAGGAAGTAGTACTATAGGTTCTCTATCAACCACTTGGTAGCCAAACATTCCTTCTCTATCACCGAATATACCTCTCAAAAAAATGAGCTTCTGGCTGAGGTACACTACCAGGTGTTCTTCTCCTGTACCTCCTGGGAATGGAGACCGCTCCTTGACCTATTTTGGAGGCAATTATTTTCAAGACAAATTACTTCTTCAAGTCCAGGCTATACTACACTGGGTGTCTGCAGGCTATGTCTTTCAGGTCTTGAAAGTATCTTTCACAGATTGGAATTCTAGGAAGGCCCATATTTGCATTTTAATGGTGGAAGTTTTGTAGACCTGTAACACATGGACCTTATCCTACAAGGGGCAGTCTTACCTGCCACTGACCAAGTATCCCGAGTAATGGACTTCCCATTTACTTTCTGTGCACTTGGCAAGGTTGGCCATCAACCTGGCTTCCCGCAGTGCTTGAAGGACAGTGGCTACTTTGTCCAGATGGGAATTCCAATCTTTCCTATAAATGACTACATTTCTGAGGAATGCCACCACATATTGATTATGAGATTGGAGTAGTCGCTCCATCAACCGTTGAAAAGTAGCCACTGCTCTATGCAACTTGAAGGACATCATTTTAAAATGGAATCAGCTGAGTAGCGTGGAAAAAGCCATCTTCTCTTGAAAGTCAGGTGTTAAGGGAATTTACTAGTACCCCTTTGCCAAATCCAGAGTTGTGATGCATTGGGCTTGTCCTAACCAGTCTAAGAGTTCATCCACCCAAAGCATAGGGTAGGCATCACGTTATGAAACTGGGCATCAAATTTTGAAATTGCACTCACTTTTCTGAGGTCTGTACAAAAACACAGTGCCATCTGGCTTTGGGACCAGCATAACTGGACTCCTCCAGTCACTTTGGGATTCCTCTGTTATCCCAAGTTCTAACATGGCCTTGAACTCTTTCTCAACTTCTCCTCTCAGTTTGTTGGGGACTGGTCAGAGCCCCTTCTGTATTACTTTACTGGGCTCAGTATTAATAAAGATAGTATGCAATGGACATATTCCTGGGGTGGGCTAAAAACACCTTTGTAAATGTGGCCACCAGTTGAGATGTCTGCTCCTTTTGCTCCTAGTTTAGGTTCTCTCTGAGAGGCACTAAGTTTGTTTCAGGTACTAATTAATTTGGGGTCCTAGTTTTGGGTCCTCAGGGTACAGCATGACAAAGAGGCCTTCCCTGGCTTCTGCACATTTATATGGTAAATTTGCTGACATTTCCCCGCCCCCCCCCCGGTTGTTAAATACTCCATGCTTCCTACCGTCTTCATTACCTAATGAGGTCCTTGTCACTTGGCTATCCACTTTGATTCTGAGTTTGGAAGAAGCACCAGAATTTGGTCACCTAGCTGGAGGGTGTGTGGTTGAGCCCCTTTATTATAATACCGTCATTGCCATTCCTGCACTTCTTCAAAGGTTTGGGGTTTTTTTGTTTTTGTTTTGGTTTTTTTTGAGTGTAGGGACCCACAGTTCCCAGTCTCTCACATAACTTTAAGACACATTGTACAAGGATTTTGGCTCTTGGAGCCTGGCTTTCCCATGTCTCCTGCACTAGGTCTAGTATGCCTCTTGGCTTTTGTCCATACAACAGTTCAAATGCAGAAAATCCTGTTGAGGCTTGTGGTACTTCCCTGATGACAAAGAGCAGGACTGGGAGTAGTTGGTCCCATTGTCAAAGGTCCTGGATGATGAATTTCTTGAGTATTCTCTAATGTCTGTTTAAATATTTTAACAAAGGCCATCTGTCTGCGGATAGTACACAGATGTGCACAGCGCTTTGACTTTCAATATATCAATGCAGACTTCTCTCATCATCCACAATATGAAATTAGTTCCCGGTCTATCGGGATCTCTTTGGGGATGCCTACCCATGAGAAGACCTTCTGCAGCTTGTTAGCAATAGTCTTGGTGTTTGTGGATCAGAGTGGTATGGCTTCCAAGTATCAGGTGGCATAGTCTATAATAAGTATATAATTGTTGTACAGAGGCACTGTTCTCTAGGGGGCTTACCTGGTTGACTCCTATTTGTTCAAAGGGGGCCTCCATCAAGGGAAGGGATACTACTGGATCCCATGGGACTCCGTCAGTGGACACAAACTGGCAGTTGGGACATGATGTACAAAAATTCCCAACTTTTTTGAGGATACCTAGACTGAGTCTTATCTTTCTCCAGGTGTCCCACACAAGGAATTGCAGATGAAGAAGCTAATGATATAACCATGGTACTAGTAAATGTGTATGGATCTCCTGCATCTGCTTGTCTTGGTCTATGTGATAGAATCAGTCCATCTTGAGGAAAAAGAGGGGGCACTGTTGTGCCTTCAAGAGGTCCACATCCTCTCCTTATTGATCATTGCTACTTGTTCGAAGGTCTGACTCAAAGTCTCATGTCATTGCTTTGCTCCACACAGAAATCTGAGCCTCTCTGAGTCCAGTTGCAGTGGTGAGTGTCTCGTCTGAACTCATGGAAGAACATTCCTTGGCATCTTCTGCCTTGCCTGGATTGACTACAGACTCTGTGGTCTCCATTATGCCTCCAGATGGAATTGTCACTCACCTCTCACCTTTCTAGTCACTTCTCTTTCCAGGTCTATTTCCTTGTGAACTGGGAGGTGAGTAGCGCGAGGCCCGTAAAGGAGAAAAAGCCTTTAATACTTCTTTTGGGGTGTCTCCCTAGAGGTCCTGAGCTAAGGGGAATGTGACACTCTACACCCCAGGGGAGCGCCCAGTAATTCCCATATTCATCATTTGCATATAATTGTGATATTGCATACAAAGCATGTAAGGTATCATGGCAAAGGTTATGATCTGCTGAAACCCACTGTTCCATCTAAACATATATATATATATATCATTAATGCATATGAAGTTATGAGAATTGTGTTGTATGATTGTCACTAAAATATGCTGTAGGTTTGGGAAGTGCCCAGATACCTAGCTCCCCAACGACAATAACCAGGGGGATAACCAATGCCCAGGCAGGTGTCAAACAACCATCAACAGTCATTGTCCAGCAAGGGAGCTATAATGCAATGACTCGCTTGCACAAGGCCTCACCCGGGGAACTGCTCAATCTTGCCTGGTGACTTAACAATGCCCACCTGACATACCTGGACTCCAAGCACATGAACTAAGGGTATAAAACAGAACACAGTGGCCCGATGCTTTGCCTTTTCTCCTTCCCCCACCTATGCTGCAAGCGACAAGGACACTGAGAAGAAAGAAGATTTCAATGGAGGAGACTGGCCCAGGTTTAAGAGACAAACCTGTGTATTAAGGACTGTAAGATCCAGTGAGGTGAGAACATTGCTTGATCTAAATACTGTCCAGTGTGATAAAGGTTAAGGTTTAGACTGCATGCTTATATTTTCTTTTGTTTTTGGTAACCACTCTGACTTATAATCACTTATAATCATTTAAAATCTCTCTTTTGCAGTCAATAAATTGTTTGACTCTTTATCTTTTACCAGTGAGTTTGCCTGAAGTGCTTGGTAAATCTGCTCAGGTGTACAAAGGCTAGTGTATATCCACTTTCCGTTGATGAAATGGTGAACGAATTAATAAACTTGCATTGCTCAAAAAAGGGTCTTGAACAGTGCAAGACAGTATATTACTGAGTTAATGGGGTCACGTATACCTTCATCTCTCCCTGGTTCCCAACAGCAGCCAATTTTACTGTCATGCTGAGTTACTGTAAAAATTCTCCGTGGATGTATAATGGGGATTCCCACCCCCTGCCACTAAGTTCCCTACTGTTCCCACTATCCGCTCCCAAAAAAATTTCTGGTCACACCCCAAGTATTAGGAGCCAGTGTTTTTTGGCCATTTGCCTCTACTGGAATTGTGAGTTTTCCCAAGGCTTTTCTCTATGCCCTATTTTCTCTTGTCCACATATGAATAAAGTTACACTCTATGGATGGGCAGTCACAAAATCTATGTCGCTGTTGTCCACAGGAGTAGCAGACAATTGCATCTGATCCTTGTCGTTTACCAGCCTTTGTGTCTTCTTTCCAAGTTTCACTGGGCCCAAGTTCCTGCACTGGTTTGGGCTTAGCAGGGCATTTAACATTACGGACTTACCACCACTGGGCCCTGTGAGGGGCACCTGTCATCTATCCCGTCCAACGACCCATTAAGTGTCTGGGCATTAGCCTTTGGGCAATAACCTGTGGCTGTGCTTTGGGGGGAAGGGGGCACTTATGGCACAAATACTGACAGTAGGTTTCTAACCAAGCCCAAAGAACTCTCCAGCGGAAAAGGATGCTGAGGCACGGATATGTGTACAGGTGTGTTAATTATTTTATATAGATCTGTGTATTTCTCATGTTACTAAGTAAAGAGAAAATATGTAATAGAATCCTGTGCAAAGTCTATCTATTGGCTGGCTTTCACTATCATGTACTCCTGAGAGGAAAACTAAGCCAGAAGACTCACACCTTTGCTGGCATTCTAGGGAATCTGCAAAAGCTGCTGTAGAGGCATGGGGGAAATGGGACACTAAATTTTCAGGGCCTACAGAACTGGGACATCAGGGTCCCCATAGACAAAAGGTGAGTCAGACCTGAGGTCTGCACCGGGAGTGTGTGCCCAAAGCCACAACAGGGACTAAACTCTGTCCAGCCCCAGCAAGCTAAAGACAAGTTGGATTCAACATTTAGGTTTCCTCACAGCAGTCTAGTGAGTGTCCAACAGCGGGAACTCAGCCAGATCTGTGACAATAAGGAAGGAGGATTGAAGTTGGAGAAGAATACCAAACCAGCAGCTAGGCAGGTGACTTGAGAGAAAAGCACACAATAAGTGATCAATGGCTCCATGTCTAGTTGGCAGCCGGTGTCAAGTGGAGTGCCCCAGGGGTCGGTTTTGTTCAATATCCTCATAAATGATCTGGAGGATGGTGTGGATTGCACTCTCAGCAAATTTGCGGATGATACTAAACTGGGAGGAGTGGTAGATACGTTGGAGGGCAGAGATAGGATACAGAGGGACCTAGACAAATTGGAGGATTGGGCCAAAAGAAACCTGATGAAGTTCAATAAGGATAAGTGCAGGGTCCTGCACTTAGGACGGAAGAACCCAATGCACAGCTACAGACTAGGGACCGAATGGCTAGGCAGCAGTTCTGCGGATAAGGACCTAGGGGTTACAGTGGACGAGAAGCTGGATATGAGTCAGCAGTATGCCCTTGTTGCCAAGAAGGCCAATGGCATTTTGGGATGTATAAGTAGGGGCATAGCCAGCTGATCGAGGGACGTGATCGTTCCCCTCTATTCGACATTGGTGAGGCCTCATCTGGAGTACTGTGTCCAGTTTTGGGCCCCACACTACAAGAAGGATGTGGATAAATTGGAGAGAGTCCAGCGAAGGGCAACAAAAATGATTAGGGGTCTGGAACACATGACTTATGAGGAGAGGCTGAGGGAACTGGGGATGTTTAGTCTGCGGAAGAGAAGAATGAGGGGGGATTTGATAGCTGCTTTCAACTACCTGAGAGGTGGTTCCAGAGAGGATGGTTCTAGACTATTCTCAGTGGTAGAAGAGGACAGGACAAGGAGTAATGGTCTCAAGTTGCAGTGGGGGAGGTTTAGGTTGGATATTAGGAAAAACTTTTTCACTAGGAGGGTGGTGAAACACTGGAATGCGTTACCTAGGGAGGTGGTGGAATCTCCTTCCTTGGAGGTTTTTAAGGTCAGGCTTGACAAAGCCTTGGCTGGGATTATTTGATTGGGGATTGGTCCTGCTTTGAGCAGGGGGTTGGACTAGATGACCTCCTGAGGTCCCTTCCAACCCTGATATTCTATGATTCTATGAATAAGAGGAGAGGTAAGCAGAAATAAGATCTGAGAAGTACAGACACAGAAGGCTGAAATGGAGGACAAGCAGCTCAGATTTCAGGTGATAAGTGACTGGAACCCAATATGCAGGGATTTAAACATGGGAGTGTCAACAATAGTGGCCAGAGAGGAAGATAATTATGGCAGCAGTGTCTTGAATAGATTGCAGGGATGCAAGGGGACAAGCCAGGGAGGCCATGGAGTAAACAGGAGTAAGTCAATTACGTTTTTGTCAAGGTCCAATTTTTATGGTCAAGGTATAGTCAAGGTCCAGACTCCAGAGAAAATAATAAAAATAACAACAATAATGATAAATAAATAAAAATATTTCTGGTTCTGTTCAAAAGCATCTGGCAGTCCAGATTTGGCCCACAGCCTCCATACTGACTATCCCTGGGGTTTCGGTAGCTGAGACAAGGGGTTACCAAAGCACAGACTAGGGTGTAAGGATGATGAAGAAAAAACAGATATTCAGAGATTTTACAAAGGAACGATCACATGACTTGCCAACAGCCTGATAAGAGGGGAAGAGCAGAGGAGGCAAATACTACTCTATAGCTATAAACCCATTTGACAGGGGAAAAGTTACAAATGTTATGACTATAAAGAGGGAGAGGGAAATGGGGAGGAAAGAAATGATGAATTCATGACATAGAAAGTACAAAAAATATATTGAAAAAAAGAGGAAAAATAATTTGGTCTCTTCATTTTGAGCAAATATGTTAGAAAGCAACATGCCGAGCCTTAAGGGACAGATGATGACCATAAATTAGGAAAAACAGTCTCATCATTCCTTTTGGGTCCTGGAACAAGTTACAGAAAAAAAGAGTAACTCTTTAGTTACTAAACAGCCAAATATTCTAACTGATCTGGAAGATAAACTAATGTCAAAAAGCAGCCTAGAGTTTAATCTGTATGAGGCATCAAAGGGGAATTTTGAAGCTCATGCTTCGGCATTCTCAAACAAGTCTATCTTTTATTGTCACTTACCCAGGATTCATGGTAATAAAGATTCCACAGGATGTATTGATACGGATTTCTTTTCCTTCCAGCACAAATCTATGTTATAAAGCACATTATTAGTCATTTACCAAAAAAAAAAAAAAGGGGGGGGGGAGGGGGGAGAAAAATGTTTTCTGCAAATTTTAACTGGATAATACTACTGTATAATGTGTATACAAATATTAAAAAGACACAGAAGCCCTAAAATGCATAAAAACAAAGCAAAATTGTGAGGGAAAGAGGGAAGACAAAGATGAATGACTTTGGGACAAATCTTGAACAAAGTGCAAAGCACAAGTAAATGGGTCTTTCACAGAGAATCTCTGTGAGCGTGAAAATCCTCCATTGTAGGGAAGGAAAGGCCAGTGCATCAATTACTGAAGACTATGACCTATAGTAATGGCTGTAGCCTCTGCATTCATGCATACATACAATAAGTGTTTTGGTCAGTGGATTTACACAGTCAAGGACCTGGTCACACCACAACTCTCCCATTACCCACCTGGCTCAAACATCCCCCCCTCCACACTGCTCCAGAGAGAGCTGCTACCAAGCACTGCTATAATGAGGGTACAGCGTCCTCCTCTTGTGCAACCCCTCCACAGTTTCCTCTTCCCCACTCACATGTAGCAGAACCTAAGTGATTCGAGTGCATTTAGGGCCTTTATGTACCTATGGAGGGGATGAGGGCATGATTTAGCTTTCTGTTTCCTTTTTCGGAGTGTGGGGAAGCCAAACAGATATTTAGGTTTTCTGTTTGTTGCTAGCAGAACTTGTCCTCTGAACAAGGCATACAAGGATTTCCCTCTGCCCCATTCTCTGCTCACTCAATCATAATATAAACTAACTCCTTCAAGGTAAACTATACAATAGTTTGAGGCACAATCGTAACATTCTTCTTAGCAAACCAAAAAAACAAACCTTGCCCAGACTGCTTAAGAGAAACCATCCTAACCCTGCTAGGAATGTTTAAATCTGGTTATCAGCAGCACAGGTTCAACCATAGTGTGGAACAGGTGTAAGAAATTCAAGTGCCTTTCTAGAGCTAAAGCAGTAAATAGCCAGTTCTATAAGGCACTATTACTTGCAAAAGAATCAAGGAAATGAAAACAAATACCTGATAACTTGACTATCTTTTGCTGCCTTGATTGTCTGAATTTGTGAAGCAATTACAGACAGAACTTCTATATCTATGCGATTGAACTCATCAAAACAACACCATGTTCCAGACTGAACTAGTCCACAGAAGAATTTTCCTACCATCTTAAGGGAAAAAAAACAAACAGAAATTAGTATTAATAGCTGAAGCTTTAGATGATTTTTGTAATACTGATTCTTGAAAAACTGCAATGTCCATTAAGCACAAGAGAGTGAGAGAAAAAAAGAGAAAGAAATCATCTTATTTACTCAAGGGAGCAGAAAAGTAGATTAAACGTATTCTCTGACCCTAATCTAAACATATTCTGGATCTAGATTTGCACACAGCTCCCTGACCCCATCTCTAAATTTAATTGCATTCACTTTTCTTTAAAAAAAAAACCCTTGTATTATTATCATAATCATAGTTTTCAAAACAGAAATGTACTATAGTTGTAGGATAGAACTAACAGGAAAAACATGAAATATTTTTCCTTTTGAAAGCGAAATTATAATAGGTGAGACACAGTCTTAAAAAGCTCAGATATTGACAGAGACATTCTAAATTATTATTTAGATATATTCCTTAGCAATTTATAACACCAGTCTGTTGGTGAATTAAAAACCCAAAAGAGCAAATGGCACTGGCAGTCTTATCTTTATACCTGCAGTAAGTAGTGGATGAACTTTGTTATTGTACTGTCATTTCACGGGGAATTACATTTATTCTGTTTTGCAGTACTATCCTGCTAAGTTATTTGAGATAAAGAACATAACATGCCTTACCTGATAATCCAAACCTTCAAAACAATTAAAAACCACACAGAGTTTTCCCATGGCCTAAGGGAAAGAATACTGTTTTAGAGCAGATATGATACATTTCTTGAAACATTAAAATAATAGTGTTTGAATAAGGTCATCCCCGTAGACATAAAAGTTGTTGAAAACATATTTTTGAAAAATTGTTTTTGATGGACAAATTTTTATAAATGATTCTAAAAGGAGAGAAGTAACCTCACCTTAAGTCTGATTCACCCTTTACATTTCTAAATCATCACTCTTCACATTTACAATTAGGGAAGTATTCCCAAACATTTGAAAGCTGAGCCCCCCTTCAGGAAAATTAAACAAACTGCATTCCCCTAAAACCAGTCCGCATTTTTTAAAGGCCTCCTTCGCTTAGATTATGCCTACACTGCAAAGCAAAAACTAACAAACAAACAAAAAAAACCCAGTGAGTTCCTAACTCAGGTTAGCTAACGCAGGTTTAAAATAACAGTGAAGACGCAGCAACTCAACTTTTAGCAGCTCAAGTTCAACCCAAGGCTGCCCTACAAACGTTCACTCAAGTTGCTAAAACTGAGCTAAAAGCAGAGTTGCTGTGTCTTTGCACACCTTTTCTTTTGCAACGTAGACAAAATTTTAATGTAAACATTTTCCATACCTCTTCTTCCCCAGCAGCTTGTGGGGGAGGGGACAGGTACAATCTATACTTTGAGAAACTGGAATAAATTGTGGAAATCTTAACAGTACGATACCTCCTCTCCTTTTATACATGCTTCAAAGAACAGTGAAATAGTGAACAATGTTGACATTTAGGCTACATCTGTACTAGGAGCTAGGGGTGTGAGACCCAGTTTGCACACACATACTTGTGCTAGCTCTCATTGAGCTAATGCAAATATAAATAGTAATGTAGCTGTGGTAGCACAGGTACCAGCAGCAGTGGCATGGTTCAGGTGTGCCAAGCACAAACCTGCTTGACAGCAGTGGGTATATACGTTCATCCTGAATCAGGACAAAATTTCATAACAAGACTTTCTAAAAAAACTTTTTATTAGGGCAAAGTTACAATAAAATGTTAACATACTACATTGTACGTTATTTATTACTTATTCAAGATCAGGATAATACTCAAAGAACCGAAGCAAAGAACTGGGGTGCTTAGCCTCCCTTCCACCCCCAAGACCAGTTCCAGGCTGGAGAGGCAGAGAGCTGGAGTGCTCAGCTTCTCCAGCTGCAGAACTAGGGGATGTTCAGCCTCCCCACCTCTCCCAACTCGATGTCTCTCTGGTCCCAGATCTGGGGGGAGGCAGGGAGGCTGAGTGCCTGTTCTCTGCTTCTACAGCCCTAGAGCTGGCAGGGAGGCTAAGACAGAGTCAGTGCATCCTGGGCAGCCCTCGGGGAAAGTTTTTGTCAATTTCACATCCTTTGAGGGCAGCATTCTCTTCAGTTTTACTAGACTGCATATGACATACGTCTTTTGCAAATACAGAAAGAAAAATATACACAATCTAAAACAGCAGCAATATCCGTATAATATATTAAAATGCCAATCAGAACTTAATAAAAACTCTCTTCTTTGGTACAATGCTAATAGGGCAAAAATTCGCAGTGATTTAATTACTACTGTGGACTGTGAAAATACTAAAATCATTATCGTTAGAGACGGCGATAAAAATTCTTTATTTTTTATTAAGCAAAAAAGGTTAAATTCTTGCTTTCAGCAGCTGGAAAATTCTACAATCCAAAAATTCTATAATCATTCTATAATGAGGTAGATCTTCCAATGCTCCAGATGAGCAAAAAAGAAGATGTGAAGGAACTTTTTCATATCTGCCTTTAAGGACAGCAGTTTCCATGATCTGGAATCTTAACAGAGTATGTATCTTACATAAATGAGGATTTGATAATTCAAATATAGTTAAAAACATGGGCAATCTTCAAAGTAGAAAACCCAAAGGCAAAGTTAAAATCAGGAATCATAGCCGTATCTTCTTCTTGGGTAATATCTGTCATTCTGAGTTGATTACATTGGTTAAAACATATTGCAAAGGAGTAACAGAAAAACCGAACCTAACTATAATAATATGGATGGTCTTATACCATGAAAATAAGGAGTACCCAGGTTGTTCCTCCACCTCCTGAAGGCAAATACAAACCAATCTATAATTTGGAAGAGTACAGCTCTTAGACCAAAATTTAAGAAAATCTATACAAATTCTACTACTTTCAGAAAAAACACCCATCTCGGCATGTAAAAATGAGGCAGGGGTAGAAACTGGGAGAATTAAAAATCTCCTCAAAAATACTAAGGCTGAAATTTGGCCTCTACACCAAATTTTGGCCCCATAGAGCATCTGCAATATTATTTTAGCACTGAAAATTCTTAGCACAGGGCAGGAGTTAAAGTCTCTTCAGTGTTTTCTTCCCTTGATACTGTGTTTGTTGGGGGACCTATTTGAGCATTAAAATCTCCTAAAATAATCAGCTGAGCCATTGGGAATTGAAGACTTATATACCAATTTACATATCCAAGCACCCCCACAATGACTCAGAATAAAATGTGGAAGATAAACATTTAATAAGAAAATCTGGAGATGAGGAAATTTTTAAAAATAGCCTGAATGTCCTGACACTTTGATTCCAAAAGTAAAATCTGACACCGGAGAAGGAAAATGGCATCTTTGACTCCCTCTGGCAAGGGGATACTGTCAAGTCTGATGGTGTGCTCCTGGACAGTGTGGAGTCTGAACCGCCATGTACTGAGCAGCTGGATTTTAAGGGGCATGCAAAGCAGCTTCCATTCCGGAAGACAGAGAATAATTTGTAGAAAAAATTCTCCGATAAGAGAAAGGGAAAAGAGTGTGACAAAGACTTATGCTCTGATTACGAACCACGAGCAGGAAGAAGAAACCGTGGAGGGTAGGGGTATTTGTGCCTCTTTGTAACTTCAGCGGGAAGTAAAAGAATGCTGAGGACGCATGCGCTGCCCTAATGGTACAATTATGGGAAAAATATCTCTGGCTTCAATGCATTGGCATGCACACACCTGAAGTGAAATGGTCACATATAAGCCCTTGTAGAATAATAATTTATTACAATATATTCACTATAGTTTGTTTTTTATTCTACATGCAGTGTGGAAAATTCAGCCTATGTACCTATAGAAAAACTATACAAATTCTTCTACTTTCAGAAAAACCACCCATCTCGGCATGTAAAAATGGGTCCAACTCCACAAGCCTATGAAATTACTCAAGGGCTGAATGTGGCCTAATACCCCAAAGTGTTTTATAGTGACTCAATTATGAACTCAAGAAAATTATTTGTTTAAGGTGAAACTGAAAATGCCAAAGCAATTGGTACGGGTGAAGGGAAGAGTTCCAGACAGAGGGAGCAGAAGTAAAAGAGTGGCATCCAAAACAAGTGCTTAGTAGGAAGGAGAATGATGGAGCACACTTGTTACATTTTGAAAATTAGGAGGGCAATTTGAAATCAGAATTGAACACATTAAGTGCAGTTTTCCCATTCTCTATCTTCCATAATCTCAGTCACTACTTCCATTGTTAGAAAGCCACGCTGCAACAGCATTTTCCTTTTACCAAAGAAAGAAAATTACGTACATGGCTCAGCTGGTACCCAGAGCTTTACAGCAGGGGGACATGAATTCTTACTTTTGGAAACCAAAAAAAAAATCTTTCTCTGAACGGCCACTTGGTTCTAATCCTGGGTTGCCTGCACGGCATCTCTATGCACACCCAACATGTTTCTGTGCTAATCCCATCTATATTTTTTAAATCAGATGTGAGAATCTGCATTGTGAGATTTCCCATTTGCTATACTAATTACTTGTTCTGAAATAGTTATGTAATTCATTCAGCTATTTTAAATTAATGCATCTGATTACCTTATATACTCTCTTTTATAACTTGTATACATGTAATTTGCCATGTAAAAGAGGGCTTTCTTTCTTTTTCATTTCAGTAGACAGCTACTGTAATGGTTGACCATACACATGAAGAATAAAAAGATAGATATGAGAAAATAAGACCTGATGCTGTGAGATACTGAAAACCTCCGGTAAGATATTAAGTACAGTAGAACCTCAAAGTTATGAACACCAGAGTTGTGAACTGACCAGTCAACTACACACCTCATTTGTATCCGGAAGTACACAATCAGGCAGTAGCAGAGACAATAAAATAAAATAAAATAAAAAGCAAATACAGAACAGTGTTAAATGTAAACTACTAAAAAATAAAGGGAAAGTTTAAACAAAGATTTGACAAAGCAAGGAAATTGTTTCTGTGCTTGTGTCATTTAAGTTAAGATGGTTAAAAGCAGCATTTTTCTTCTGCATAATAAAATTTCAAAGTTGTATTAAGTCAGCGTTCACTTGTAAACTTTTAAAAGAACAACCATAATGTTTTGTTCGGAGTTTGTTCAGAACATTTCAGAGTTATGAACAATCTCCATTCCCGAAGTGTTTGTAACTCAGAGGTTCTACTATATTCTGAAGTCCGATTCAAAGGGAGTTGAGGGTGCTCAACACTTTGCAGCATTGCATCCTTGGTGTATTACTGCTTTATGAATAAAGGTCAACATCTCACGTATCAGTTTTCCAGTGATGTTTGTAAACATTTTCTGAGGCTTTTTAGATCATAGAAGCAAAGCTTCCAATATTCTCTAATAATATACAGTTTTAAAAGAAGAAAAGTAGCAGTAAGTTTCGTCTCTTAATAAAAAGTAGGGGCCAAAAAGAAGCTGAAAACATCAATGTTTTTAACACATATCTACCAAGTATATGTTTCCTAAGCATTTTAATACTGAACAATTCAGAGCTCAACCAAAGGACAAGAAATTAAATTTATACAAAGGGCTAAAATAACTGATTTGTTTTTGCTAAATAAAATGTATGTATTAAATACAGCAAATTTAATGAAATAGATTAAAAGAAAGAAAATATTAGCATCACAAATATTTTTGGCACCATCTATGTAATATATTTAATTAATCCTTTCCAAAACAGACAAACTATGGTCTCATGGTAAAAAAGCTCAACATTCTCACCAGCATGCTATTAAGGAAACTAGAACTGATGTATATAGTTGAATCCCTTACACCCAGATATGTACCATACAGCATCTTTGACTTACTTCCAAATATTTATGATAATATGATCAATTTAAAAAAACTAAAATTGTTTCAGCAGTTGAGGGAAACACATCTAAACTGTAAGAAAATGACATGAACTTGATGGCCCAATTTTATTCACAAAGCTGATTTGAAAGCAATAAGATGTATCTTAAAATATAGCAGTCTGATACTGTATCATCTTATCAGTGCAACAAACTATAGAATTATATGCCCTGAATTAGAGTTTCATAAATTTGACAGTCAGTAAAACCTTAACATTTATCATGAATGGACACAATTAACTATCTTTTTGGTCTTCATTATTAAAAAAATGGTTAGCGACCTCCATTACATAAGTTCTTCCAAGTATCACTGGCTTTCTTACTCTGATGTAAACTTTAATTAATGATGCATTTCTGTACCAATTAAAATCACTTTGGAAATGATAAATTAAAGGTATAATGCAACATTTTAGAGCTACACAGGGAAGAATAAAAGGCAATGGGCCAGTTCCATCCCCACTGTAACCCCATCAACTATAATGGTTTTGCATTAGGGATTTACTTATTCCCATATTTTTATTTATTTTCAGAAATCATTATGTATATGTGTTCTTAGGATTCAACTTTTAAACAAGGCTGAAGTTTTATTCTGAACAACCATTACCCTTAAGAGTGACTACATTCTTCATAGCTACAGTATTTGTTTTATATTCAACTGAGGTTTGCAAAAAATATAATACTCATTAAAATTCTTATAAGGATAATTACTCACAATGAATAGTTTACTGATTTCCATAAAACTCTTCATGTAAGGAAGGCAAACTGTCATGGCCCAGTGTGACGTTGCACCCCATAATGCTTTATAGAAACATGCTTATGAGTGTAAATATAACATAACTAGAATATGTTTTATGCTCGATATCCCATGTAAAATATCTTTGCAAATGTTATGTTCTACTGAATGTATTCATCCTATTCATATGCATGTATCATTTTTATATCTGAAGTTATGAGTATTGACTCTATGCTTGTATTTAAAGTGTTTGCTGAAGGAAGCACATAAGGCAGATTTGTTCAACATAATGTGAAGGGGTTATTCAAGTAATTGGGAGTACTTAGCTAACAATGGACCTTGAGAGACGCCAATCCACATCTGAACTTTCCTGGGAACGTTCAAACTAACATGTAAATAACAGCATCGGCCTGTAAAGAACTTAGTCATGCATGGACATGTGCCTTGCCCATGTGACTTCAAAACTCCCTCTTGTAGCTGTGATTCTGCACAGGAGAAGAGAGGGGTTTCCACCCACAAGAGGAAGACAATATAAGCCCCTGGAAACCCCTCCATTTTGTCTTCAGCTGGCTCAAAAGATAGCCTCTCCACCCCAAAGGGATTCCTGAAAGAAACTGGAACAAAGGACAGTAACTATTGGGGTGTGAGTGATTGCTGGATCCAGACTAGGCAGGAGTCTAGTCTGTCAAAGAAGCTTATTGGAACATCTCTGAGGGTGAGATTTACCTGCATTTAGTTTCCTACTGTATTAGGCTTAGACTTGCAGTTTTTGTTTTATTTTGCTTGGTAATTTACTTTGTTCTGTCTGTTATTACTTGGAACCACTTAAATCCTACTTTTTATATTTAATAAAATCACTTTTTACTGATTAATTAACCAAGAGCAAGTAATTAATTCCTGGGTGAGCAAAAAGCTGTGCATATCTCTCTATCAGTGTTATAGAGGGCGAACAATTTATGAGTTTACCCTGTATAAGCTTTATACACAGTAAAATGGATTTATTGGGGTTTGGATCCCATTGGGAACTGGGTATCTGGGTGTTGGAGACAGGAGCACTTCTTAAGTTGTTTTCAATTAAGCCTGCAGCTTTTGGGGGACGTGGTTCAGACCTGGGTCTGTGTTTGTAGCAGGCTAGCGTGTCTGGCACAACCAGGCAAGGTACTGAAGTCCCAAACTGCAAGGGAAAATGGGCTTAGAGGTAGTCTTAGCACATCAGGTGGCAGTCCCAACGGGGCTTCTGTGACCCAACCCATCACACCCAGAATCTACAGATGGAAGAGACCTACCTTGTAGGTCATCTAGTCCATCTCCCTGACAGTGCAGGTCTGATTCTTATTGTACATTTACCAGTGTCTTCTCCAACCTAGATTTAAAATGTGCCATTACCCTACTTGTACCAACTTTAATTATACTAAACAAATTCTCTCTCTTTGGTGTTTAAACCTTTCAAATATTTTCTCTCTCTCTCTCTGGATACTTATATGGCCCTGTAGTATCAGAGCACCTTACACATATTAATAAATTTATCCTCACAAAACCCCTGAGAGGTAGCGAAGTATCCCCATTTTACAGATGAGGAACTGAATCAGAAAAATTATGCCCAATATCATACTGAAAATCTGTAGCAGAGCCAGGAATTGGTCGTGGGTATTCTGTGATACAAAGCCAGTGATTTAATCACAAGGCCATCCTTCTCCCTCTCTATGTCATGTCTCTCCTTCCCCTGCTCCCCAACTACAAATAATGTCTACACAAGCTGTATAATGGCACACTTAACCCCTTCCTGGGGTTTGGCTTTAATGGAAAATCAAATATAATACAATACTTATTTCTATTACATAACTCCTAGAGTCCAAAGCAAGATCAGGAATCCATTGTACAAGGGAACTGGTACAAACACACACTCAGAGACAGCGTCTGTCTCAGAGTTTATAGTCTAAAATAAATAGAAAGAACAGAAGGTCGGAGTGGATACAGAGGCACAGGAAGATGAAGTCTTGCGTGCCAAGTCAGTTCGTACAGCCAGAAATAGAATCCAGGTCTTCTGACTCCTACTCTACTACCCAGTCAACTAGACCATGTTTCCTTTCTAACATAAAAAAACATAAACCTCATCTTAAAATTTCTCCCCCAACCTGCTTTACTTAAGGGTTTCATCTCTGTCTTCATCCCTACTCCTCTCAAACCAAAGGGTCAAGCCTTCGTAGTTAATAGCCTGTACTATCTTGGGCAATTAAAAAGCTCCACCTGCCACAATCAGTCAACATAATATTCTCACCAGATTTATACAGGGCTCTAACACCTGTTGACAGTGAGTCGTCAGAAGAGCCTTCAATCCCAATGTGGGATTATATATCCTGACACGCAGTTACACCCCATTCCCCAGTCATTGTTGAGTCAAGCTACACAAACTATTTATACCTCAGTGGCCCTTTGGGGTTGGTATCCCACTCTCATTTGTGATGGATCTGCTGGTAACCATGCTCTACATCCGAACATGCCACGGGATGGCAACATTGCTGCATCTTTCATATTTTGCTTATTCTGTTTTTTTTGTTTGTTTTTTTCCTTTTCTATATCTTTAGTAGATTTTGAGTCTCAATTTTGTTCTTTACCTTCCCCCCTCCCCAATCTTTCCTTCCCTATAAGGAAAAAATGCAACTTGCTCTCTATTCAATTGTTCAATCTGGCAATCTGATTAAGAAATTAGGGGAGACAGAATATTATTGTGGAGCTCAGGGGAAGAGGATGGCAATCTTGAAATTAATATAGGGTAGGATGTTCACTTTTAAAATAATAGCACAAAGTAATAGACACTGTAACAAACTCAATGCATCAAGCCCAAATTCTATTTGTCTGTACCACAAGTAATGTTAATGTATGCATGTGTATCCATAATATATAACTGTATATGTACTTATGCATACGTGCGTGCGAGCACACACACACATACGGAATAATACATTTCTGAACTGATAATTTTCTATGATAGTAGAACTTCAGAGTTATGGACACTTAGGGAATGGAGGCTGTTTGTAACTCTGAAATGTTCATAACTCTGAACAAAACATGATGGTTGTTCTTTCAAAAGTTTACAACTGAACATTGACTTAATACAGCTTTGAAACGTTACTATGCAGAAGAAAAATGTTGCTTCCCCCTTTTTTAAGTAGTTTATGTTTAAGACAGTACTGTACTGTATATGCTTTCCTTTTTTTCTTTCGTCTCTGCTGCTCCCAGATTGTGTACTTCCAATTCCAAATGAGATGTCTGGTTGACTGGTCAGTTCGTAACTCTGTTATTCATAACTGAGATTCTATTGTAGAAGCTTCTCTACTAATTCATCATTAATAGGTAAAATATCCCACCTACAGAATTTGGAAATAGTCCAATGTCGTTGCTGAAGGCTCCAGAACTACAGCCTACCCTGCAGCATAGGCCACCAGAAAAGTTCTTTTAAAACTGTAGAAATACTCCAGCAACTAATTATTAGCATTAAGACACCAAACTGATATAAAAATGTTGTGATTAAATGTCAAAGTCATTTACCTTTAGAGAAAACTTTAAATGGTTACAGCGAGTATTCTGTTCATTTGTCAGTCTACCAGCATGGCTGAATTATCAACAGGTAAGAAATTTCTTATTCTGCTGCACCCCTTCTCTGCTTATTCATCCCTAATGGGAAATAATGAGCAGTGAATCACAGAAGCAGGGTGGCAAAGGTTAAGCACTGTTTTAATTATTTTTAGAGTAGACGAATAGTCACTAATTGAAGTTCCCTCTCTATAGGGCAACAGCTTTGTAATTTAAAGATTTATTTGGGAACCATCCCACACCAAGTTGAGATCCCACTGAGGGACCAGGAACCGAACTTGTGGATAAAGTCTCTCAAGCCCTCTGAGGAACCTGATCATGTCATGGGAGAATACCGTCTGACCCTGACCCTGGATTGATGGATGAAAGGCGGAAATGGCTGCCAGATGCACCTTGACCGAGGAGTGTGCCAGGCCCTGGTTCCTCAAATGTAGCAGGTAGTCTAAGATCGACTGCACCAAAGAATGCAAAGAGGAGATGCCCCATTCAGCCGACCAGCTGGAGAACCTCATCCATTTTGCCAGGTATGTCTGTCTAGTCGAGGGCTTCCTACTCTCAAGGAGGACCTTTTGGACACCTTCCGAACAGACCCGCTTCTCAGGGTTCAACCATGCAACATCCATGCTGTGAGGTGGAGGGGCGCGATGTTGGGGTGCAAAAGTCAACTGTGATCCTGTGACAACAGGTCTGGTCGGTTCAGCAGGGGCCATGGAGGGATTGCTGCCAGGCTCGATAGCATCCTGAACCAGTGCTGGCAAGGCCACGCCAGGGTGATCATGATAACCTGAGCCTTGTCTCGCTTGATTTTCACTAGGACCTTGCTGATGAGCGGAATCGAAGGGAACATATACATCAGGCTTCCTGCCCACGGCAGGAGGAAGGCATCGGAGAGGGAGCCCTTGCCCAGACCCCATCTGGAGCAAAACCTGTGCCAACTCCTGTTCTGCCTGGTAGTGAACAAATCCACTTAGGGAGTTCCCCACCTCTTGAAGATTGTGCTGGTTACCTCGGGGAGGAGCACCCACTCATGGTGAGAGGAGAAGTCCCTGCTTAAGTGATCTGCTAGCGTGTTCTTGGCATCCGGAAGGTGACACACTTCTAGGTGGATTCCGTGGTTGATGCAGAAGTCCCAGAGACAGGGTGCCTCTTGGCAGAGGGCTGAGGATTGCGCTCCCCCTTGTCTGTTGATGTAGAACATCGAGGCTGTGTTGTCCATCAAGACTCTGACCATTCTGCCTGACAGATGAGGTAGGAAGATCACGCACACTCTGTGCACCACCCTGAGCAATTTGACGTTTATGTGTAGCATCATTTCCTCTGGGGACCACATACCCTTGGGTCTGGAGAGGTGCACCCCCCAGCCAAGGTCCGAGGCATCCGAAACCAACTCACCTGAGTAAGGAGTGCTGATGAAGGGAACTCCTTCCAGGACTGTCCCGGGGTCAGTCCATCATCGCAGTGAGGTAAGTACCGCCGTGGGGATAACAACAACCTTTTCCAGGCGGTCCTTGGATTGGGAGTAGACCGTTGCCAGCCATTGCTGCAGGGGTCACATCCAGAGCCTGGCATGGCACATCACATATGTGCACGCTTGCATGAGACCTACGAGGTGCAGGCAAACCCTGGCTGTGGTCAGAGGAAATGCAGAGACTTCCACGATGAGGTTCGTCAGTGCCCTGAATCTCCACAGCAGCAGGAACGTCCTGGCACAGGTCGAGTCGAGCATTGCTCCAATGAACTCTAACATGGATTTTTTTGTTGTTTATCAACAGGCCGAGGCAACAGCAAGTGGCTTAACAGTAGTGTGACATCTCTTTGGACCTGGAGCTGCCTTTGACTAGCCAGTCGTCAAGGTACAGGTAGATCTGGACACCCCGACTTCTGTGGTAAGCATCCACCACTGACATGCACTTGGGAAATAACTGTCGCTAGGCCAAACAGGAGGATGCTAGGCCAAATGGGAGGATGGCAAACTGACAGTGGTTGGGACCTACCATAAACTGGAGAAAGCGTCTGTGTCCCTCAAAGATGGTGATGTGAAAGTACACATCTTTCAGATCGAGGACGGCGTACCAGTGTCCCAGATCCAGAGAGGGTATGATGGAGGACAGGGAGACCATGCAGAACTTCAGCTTCGCTAGGAAACGGTTCAAGTCTCGCAGGTCCAGGATAGGTCACAGACCGCCCTTGGCCTTTGGGATTAAAAAGTAAAGGGAATAGAACCCCTTGTTCCTGTACTCTGGAGAAACGACGTCCATCGCACCTAGCTGCAGCAACCCCTCTTCCTCCTGTGAGAGGAGACTCTCGTGAGAAGGGTCCCTGGAGAAGGATGGGGCGAGGAGGTGGGAAGGAGGGGTAGAAAGCAACTGAAAGGTGTAACTCCACACCACTGTACTGAGGACCCATCAGTCCAATATTATAGATGCCCACGCAGGAAGGAAAGGAGAAAGGCAGTTGGCAAAAATAGGGAAGGAAGGATCCTGGGAATAGTCCTCGAGCGTAGCCTCAAAATGGTCGCTTGCCTGCCTGCTTATTGCAAGCTGAGCTCGACTGAGAAGTTCATAATACAAACAGACACCTCCTCTGATGTAAGACTGGGTGTAGTCCTTTCCCAGGCAGTTGACAAAGAATACCACCTGGTCCTCTATATATACAGAAAACTTCCCCCAGGAGGTGACCTGTTCAGTCATAGAAAAGGAAGCTTTAGCTGTGAAATGGGCTGCAGACTAGGCCCTAAGACAGTATTTGTTGGGAAATCCATTCTCACTAGTAACAGACCATTGCCCCTCTTCACTGGTTAAACTGCATAAAGTATGCCAACCCCAGAATTATATAGTGGTACCTTTTCTTAAAGCCATACAGTTTTCAGGTATTTCACCGAGCTAGGAAGGCCCACCAAAATGCTGATTTTTTCCCTGAGAGGGTGGGGACCTGGATCTGGAGGATATGAATCCAGGTCCTTTTTTGAGGGGAAGGGTATGGGATGTGGTATACAAACTCCACACTAGAGAACAAGGGGTTAAGGAGCAACCTTGGTACCTGCCCTGCCCTTCCACACTTACAAAGCTTGTGCAAACTGGAGACAGACATTCAAAAGGGAAACAGAGCAGCTCAAAAGGGGACAGGCAGTGTAAGAGGGCAGACCTCTGCTCTCAGTTCTGCAGAAGTACTGCCCAGGAGCTCTCATTGGCTGATGGCTAGCAACACAGACCTGATAGAGCCTGCAAAGGAGAGACTGGAGTCTGTCCCCCTTTACAGATGTATTCACAGGAGTGCTGTAAGTGAAACATGAGAAGTAATTCTTCCATTTTACTCAGCATTGATAAGGCCTCAACTGGAATATTGTGTCCAGTTTTAGGCACCACACTTCGAGAAAGGCGTGGACAAACTGGAGAAAATCCAAAGGAGAGAGAGAAAAAAAGATTAAAGGTTTAGAAAACATGACCAACAAAGAATGATAGAAAAAACTGGAGTTCAGTCTGAAGAAGAGATGAGTGAAGGGGGACATGTTAACAGTCTTCAAGTACATAAAAGGTTGTTATAAAGTGGAGGGTGATAAATTATTCTCCTTATTGTCTGAGGACAGGACAAGAAGTAATGGGCTTAAATAGCAACAACAGAGATTTTGGTTAGACATTAGGAAAAATTTCCTAACTGTAAAGCTATTTAAGCATTGGAATAAATTACCTAGAGGCTATGGAATCTCTCTGTCATTGGAGGTTTTTAAAAACAGGTTAGACAACCATCAGGAATGGTCTAGGTAATACTTAGTTCTGCCTCAATGCAGAGACTGGATGAGATGCCCTATTGAGTCCTATATTTCTATGATTCTATGCTGCAGAGTGGAGGAGGAGCAATGGATTTGTTAGAGTACTGTAAGAGAGCCTCTTTGAGGAGAAAAGCTCCAGCAAACTCTTCCTCAGGGTGGGAAAGCAAAGGAAAAAGGGCTTAAACCCCAATTTTTATATTGCTTGTTCATTCACTATACAAATTGCTGCCTTATTAAGGGCACATTTGCTTTTGTCTTTTTGGTACCGAGAATCTCTAGTGTTTGCAATATTTACCCCTTAGCAGGCTGTGAGGGGTTCTCATCTCTGTGGTCTTGTTCTTGGTCAAGCCTTCTATGATGGCTCATTGCTTGGAGCTGAGCCTGGGGCTGAGGCTCCAGCACACCTGTCTAACCCAAAGCCCCATTCCCTGGCAGAGCGAGGGATTGGCAATTTGTGGGAGTAAGGCATAGCTTGTCCTTGAAAGTTCCTGAAAGGCTGCCCATAACACTTCTTGGACTTGACTCATGCCTGCAGGGTTTCTCTGCTGACACAGTAGAGGGTGGTAGGATCACACTCAAGAAGTACTGTACTGGAGAAGGCAAAGAGTGGGAGTCTCAATAGTCCATTAATTCTTCACCTTAGGAAAGTGAGAGAGGAGCTAAAAGCTGAAATCAAGTGACTACTGCAAGAAAACAAATAAAAATGTAAATTATACAACAAAATGGTAAGGAGAAACAAAACTGCCAACATTGTTGGAGGGAGAAGATATGGTGGTCTGACCTGAGCCCTGGAACCTCCAAAAACAGCACTAGATTGCCTTCAAATTCTACAAGTGAGATGTGTTACCCATTAGTGATGAATGCAGACAGAAGCCTTGTAGCAGAAAAACTACTGGTTATAGTTTCTCTAAAAGGAAATGTCATAAATGCACTGGATTTATTCTGTCCTATCAGCATATGGTACTTACTTTTGACAGGTCTTTGACAGTCTCAGTTTTTCCTGTACCAGCTGGACCAGCAGGACAGCCTCCTAGATTCAAGTGTAGTGCTCCAGTAAGGGTTAACCAGCATCGCTCGGTAAGCGGTGTAATAACCAATCGAGAGGAACAGCCCAAGTACTCATAGCCATAAATAAAGGAGGCATTACCTTGAACTACCCTACATGTGGTGTTCATTTCATTCCATTCATAACGCAACTGCCTGAAATAATATTTGTGTATTAGAATCTTGTAAAATGAATGACAAAGGAATTAACAACACACCTATTCACTGTGTGGAAAATACATGGATTTTTTAAATGCAGGGATAAATTAGACAGAGTTGAAGGTGCAGAAAGAGTCAAACAAAAAATAATAATCATAAATAGGAGAAAATTTAGAAAGCAAAGCTAATTATTTTACGTACTGAAAATAAAGCATCACTTTATCATAATGACATGGAATACTGACTATATGAGTAAAAATACCACAAACTCTGAGGACTTGTTTACACGGTCAGCTAATACACAGCAGACCAGGGTTTTAATGTACAGCACACTAGCTTGCCGGGCACTATTGGGTCTTGTGGATCCTGCTATCACATACTAAAAGTTTTGTAGTGCACTTTGACATACTGATGTTTGAAACATTGGGCTCTTCATCCAATCTCAGTGTTGTCCCCACACCTGGCTCCTTGCCTGAGTCTCTTGGCTTAGCCAGGCCCAGTCTCCTCATGTGCTCTCTAGCCAGTCCCTTCCCATTTCCCTCCCTGGCTTCCAGTCCCAATCTACTCCCCCAACACCTACTTATCCAGCTCCTGTCCCCTCTGCGTTAGAACTAGGCAGCTTCCTTCTTCACGCTCCATGGGCCCAGTGGGCGGGGAAGGAGAGAGAGGGTGGGAGGGGGCACTGACAGCACAGGAGTGTGACTGGCTTCTCTCTCTCAGTTCTGATGCCTGGCCCCAACCTGTCCAGCAGCAACCCAGAGCTATAACGGTCAGGAAAGTCCTGCTAAGCCCCAAACTGGAACATGCCCAATATGGACAGAATATTTGGAGAATTTAGTTGAAAGGCTCTAGCAAGTCTCTATTGGGCATGTGCAAATTGTGATTTTTCAAATGCATATATTTAGGCCAAATTTATATTTTATATATATTTGGCCAAATTTAGGCAGTTTTTGATTGGGTGGGCAAAAGGAACATCCCTGACACAAAGGCTACTCCTCTGCCAAATTTCAAGTCTCTGCTGCAAAGTATGGAGTGACACAGCTTCTCAAAGAAAAGGTCACCAGAATTTTTTAACATAGGAAAACAAGCATTTTCCCTCAGGTCCATTCCCAGAAACGGCCAGTCTTTTTGGCCAAAATTTTCAAAACAAACAAACAGCCCCCCCCCCCCCCCCCGAGCCTGAAGTAAATGCCCAGCATAGAAAATTTCAGCCCTAATGCTTAAAGTTTGGCAAAGTTATAAACAACTGAAAACAGTGTCCAATAATGGGAGGTAATTAGGTGTTGCTATCATCCCCACCTATAATAATTTTAAAACTTTGTACCTTGTCCACTCAAAATCCTCCCTTTTGAAGATTTGTTTATCTATCATACTGGAAAGTATGTCCCTACAATGGATGTACAGAGTAAGCAATGCCTCTAGTGTGGTTTGCTTGTGAAACTGAAGAATGTCAGATGCCATCTCTGCAAGCTGCTCTAGATGTTGGACTAGTTCATCTTGGATTTCTGTCAGTGCCATTTTTGGATCAGAACTCTGGAAACTTCTTGTACAATCCTTGTTAAACATAATTTGGCTCTAAAAAAGGCAAATATTATTCTAGCAGCATTAACTACAATTTCTATTTCTTTGAATTCAAAAGTACATGTTGCATAAATACACAAATTGGTTTAATAATTTGGGGCCAGATTCTGACATCCTTACATTGACCAGTACTTTACTCCACAAATAATGGAGTAATGAAGATAAGTGCTGCTTTTGATGAACAATGGTAGCAGAACCCCATGCTTATTTGATATTTCCCTTCTGAACACAGAGAAAAAATATAATCTTTTCACACTGTAAAGATTATTTTTTTTATCTTAACCTTCTTCTCAAATGATCACATTCTTCTGTATTTTATTTCAGGTAACTGACTCTGGAAATACTAATGATTTTTTCACATTCATAAATGTTATTTAAATGTAATTCACATATAACTATTTTTTCTGTAAGCTTCTGTTACAGCCCTTAAAATTACCCTCCTCCCACTATTCCTATATTTTTACCCTATTAAGTTTGAGGCCCTCATGTCAAGACTGCTATCCCTTCTCTTTTTTCCCTGACTGCTGGGCAATACAAAATGGTCCCACCCTCAAGTAACTTTTAAATTGCTCCAACCACCTCTGATAATCAGAGAACCAGAGTACAGAAGCAGGACTAAACCTGCAGAAATGAAAAGGTTTATGTTAAAGAATCATCTTATCAACCAAGTAGTCAAGCATTTTGTACTGAAATTTAGAAATCTGCATTCATATGGCATTATTAGCATAGGATTTAGATATTTAAAGGCAGAGTTTCTCACTAAAACAGAAATCCAAAATACAAGTGGCCATGGCAATGATACTTACCACAAGAAGTACAATCTGTCCTGGATGAGTCAGAAACCACTGTTTAAATTCCATTTGATTCCACTCTACCACTCCAATATTTACAAATCTACAACACATGTCATACCATTAAAATAAAATTAGGTGATCACAGAAATACTATTAGTTAATTATTATGCTGCCCAGATGCGATGTGTGGAGGGGGGCATGCATGCTCACATGCCTCCCCTCCCCAGATTTGCTGGTTTGTAGTGAGCATGCTCAGTAACACTGCTGAAGCTGCTGCCCTCACTTGCTGCCCCCCCCCCATTGACAGGCATGGGTCGCCTCTGATGCTGCCATATACTAAGATTTTGTAGCAGACTTCATAATCACTAGCTAATATAGCAAGTATTTTGACAAACCAGGCTTTGCTATTCTGGATATTTTTTGGATGCTACAGCAGATCACCAAGGGCCCAATGATGCAAAGTCCTCATCACCTTCAGTGTCATATGAGGTGCTCAGAACCTTGCATTAAGTGCTTTGCATCTTGTAGAACAGACCCTAAAAGAACTACCATGCCATATGCAAGCATTTTGTCCATAAAACAAATTGCAATATCTGTGCTTAACATCAGTTTCAAAAATTCCTCCTCCAGATGATGACAGCTCAGACTACAGAAGCAAATCCCACTGCTGCTTCAGTGTCTGCTTACTGATGCCATATCAGACCAATACATTACCTAATTTTACAAAAGAAAAACCACTCCTCTTTCAAATAAAACCACTTCTCTGAGAGTGAAGGCATCCATAGTAAAAGATGTATAAAATAAATGGGATTCCAAGAAATTTTAATTGCCATCACTATTCCCTATAATGACTGTGACAGACGTGAGACTTAGGAGATATGTAAACTTCAAAAGACTATTATATTGAAATGGACCAGAGAGGGATGGGCTTTTGTGACAGTAAGAGTTAAATGTGTGTTCAGGGTCCTGGCTTACTGAAGGAATTTCCTGTGTAATTTCTACTTGTAGTTAATGTAAGCTCCCCAACATTGGTTATGCCAAAAATATCTGGCCTTTGAAGCTTTGCCCCAGACATGAGGAATGCTGACTGGTGTTACATGTTTCAGGAAGTCAGAGGGCAAAGGCCCAAACCATGTGAAGACACAGCTGAGCTGTCCCAGGTAAGGGTACCAGGTCTGTCTCGGGCAAGTAGGAGCAATCACGATGACATGAGCTCTGTCTATTTTCAGCAGGACTTTAAACAGTAGAGGTAATGGTGAAAAGGTGTAGAGAAGGTCCCTGTTCGAGGGATGAGGAGAGCATTGCCCAGGGCATATTGACTCATTCCCACTCTGGAGCAGGAGCGTGAATATTTCTTATTCATGTGAATGGCCAACAGGTCTGTGGACAATGTCCACCATCATCTGAATCCATCGTGAAGTATTGTTGAATGTATCTCCCACTTGCTGTTGTATGGAAATTTGTGACAGACTTTCCGCTATCAAGTTTTGTGTGCCCGGGAAGTAAGCCGCAGACAGTGTAACTTTGTGGGAGATGCACCAATTCCATAGCCTCATTGCTTCTGCGCATTGGGAGGGCGATCTCGCTCCCGCTTGTCAATTGATGTAGTACATACAGGCTATGCTGTCTGTTAGGATCTTTGTGTGTGATCCTGTGATCAGTGGGAGGAAATGGGCACAGGCACTTCTGACAGCTCTTAGCTTGAGGAGATGGATGTGAAGGGACATCACCATTGATGACCACTTGCCTTGTGCCATGAGGCCATTCAGAGGCACACCCCACCCTATGAGTGATACATCGGCGGTGAGGAACAATGATGGTGAGGTTTGCAAGAAGAGGATCCCTTTGCAAATGTCAGCTGGGTCCTTCCACAAGTCTAAGGAGTTTTTGATCTTGGTGAGATTTGTCCAGTCTGTCCCTGTTTGGTCTGTAGACCAAACTAAATTACATTTGGAGGCATCACATGTGAAGACCCACCACCGTTCTTTCTGTGACCCAAGAGGTGGAGGCAGAGTCTAGCTGATATTTATGGGCTGTTCTGAATAGTCTCCATGAGCATGACTAAGCATAGAAACCTGTGTTGAGGCAAGAGCCCTCTTGCCTGTAACAAGTCAAGGTCAGCCCCTATGAATTCCAGGCATTGCCCTGGAGTGAGGGTTGACTTCTGGGTGTTGATCTGTAGGCCCAGTTCTGTAAACAAGTGCATCATAGATTTGGTGACTTGGAGACAATCATCCAGGTACAAGTAGATCATTATCCCTTGGGAACTTAAGTGAGTGGCCACCACTCAGAGAACCTTGGAAAATACTCTTGGGGCCATTGATAGCCTGAAGGGTAGCACTCTGTCCTGGTAGAGGTCATGTCCCAGAGTGAATCTGAGAAATCATCTGTGAATCAGTAGGACTGAGATACAGAAATAAGCGTCCTGAAGGTTGAGGGCCAAAATCTAGTCTCTCTGTTCCAACACTGAAATGATAGTTTCTAAACTTACTATCTTCAATTGTTGAGCCTTGACAAACTTGTTGAGAGCTGATGTCTAGTATGGGTCTCCAACCTTCCTTCCTTTTGGATATTAGGAAATAATGAGAGTAGAACTCTTTGCCTCATAGAAGTTGAGGTACTGGTTCTATGGCTCCTAACTGGAGGAGACAATCTACGTCTTGTCATAGTAAACTCTCGTGAGAAGGGTCCCTGAAGAGAGATGGGGAAGGGTGTTGTGGAAGAGGGAGGGAGGCAAAATGGATGAAATACCTGGTTTGAACAATCTTTAGGACCCATTGGTCCGACGTTATGCATTCCCAGACACTGCGGAATGCTACCAATCGGTGGCCAAATGGGTGTGAAACACTGGTCGGCTGTGTCACTCAGGGGGAGTGGTTTAACAGCACTTCAATCTACCCATCAAAAATGGTGCTTTGATGTAGAGGGCTGAGATGAAGAAGATGGTGGGCCAGGTGGTTTGCATGTAGGGAATTTCCCTTTCTTGCTTTGTGCCTCATAGTGGCATTGAGATTGAGATGTGTGGTCGATGCTGGGATTGTGGACTCAATTGTCTCTTTTGTCCTGGTGTTAGATACCCAGTGACCAGAGAGTGCCCTGGAGTCCTTCAGGATGTGATAGGAGGCATCAGTCTTTTCAGCAAAAAGCTTTGTGCCATCAAAAGGAAGGTCCTCAACAGTGGACCGCCCCTCTTTCAGGAAGCTCAACAGATGAAGCCATGGCACAAGTTGCGTCACCATAGCCACTATGTCCTCCATATCTAGGACAGATTGCCGCGATGTCTTTACCCTAATTGGCCCTCCTTTATAATGGCCTTAAATTGGTCACAATGTGATTCTGGCATCTTTTCAATAAAGTCATTCAGTTTTAAATAATTTATGTAATCATATTCGCTATGAGGGCCTATTAGTTGGCGATACAGAATTGGAGAGTGGCCAAAGCGTAAGCTTTTCTAATGAAAAGATCTAGGTGCTTCCAATTCCTATAACAGGGAATAGCCCTTGACTGGTGTTGTCTGCCATGGGAGTTAACAGCATCCACCATGATGGAGTTGGGTGGGAGAACAGAAACTCAGATTCCTTGGCAGGGACATAGTACTTTTTGTCCACTCGCTTGCAGGTCGGCGCCACTGGTGATGGTGTTTGCCACACAGTTTTTGCTGGGTCTTGGAGGAGGAGGAAAGTGGAAAATGTCAAAGAGTTGATAGCGAGTGTCCTTGACTTCCTCCAATGGTATCCAGACAGTGTCTGCCACTCTCTTATCCAGCTCCTGGAAGAGGTGAAACTCATCTGCTAAAGATGATTGGGGAGCCATGACGACTTCTTCCGAAGAGGAGGAGGACATGGTCCTTGGTGTCACTTCTTCCTCAGTACTGGCCTCCTGTTCCCCTATGTCTTGTGGAGGTTCTGAAGCACTGGATGCTGCAGGCAAGGAGATGTATCTTGATGGCTCTTGGGTGAGGCTTGAAGCCCGAGAGGCATGCTGGCAATGTGCCACCCAAGGTTCCCATTATGGCTACTGGGTGGTGGGGGCATACAGCCCAGTGGTGGAGCCCATGAGTGGCCGTACGAAGATGGCGGAGCCATCTGTGGGTATATCCTAGGGCTCTGTTGGTAGTGAGTACCACACAGGGCTTGGGAGAAGTACTGCAACACTACCTCCTCTGTCTCTCTGGCTGAAGCCTCACTAGAGAGGGGCATGACATGACAGTGTGGATACTTCCTGTGCTTAGTAAATGCTTGGTGCAGTTCCCAAGAGGTGAGGACCCAGATGCGTCTAGCATGCAGAGGTCCCTGGAATGGTGGGATTCTGCTAGTACCAATCATCCCAGGGTCAGTGGCAGTGCCGGGCCAGCCATAGCTGGCAGAACTGATGTGGACTCACATGCCGGGAGTATCTTTTAAGAGGAGTGCTTACTCCTGTCTTTTGGTGCCGATGACTCAGTGCTTGTTGCCTGTCGGGTCCGTGGGCCTGCTAGCCATGCCATTTGCTGTCAGTCTCCATGAGCCACGGGTGCCAGACTGAGATTGTCTTGGTGCTGATGGTGCCAAAGATACCAAGTGCAATGGAGATCGCTTACAGCTATCTCGGAGCTCACTGTGGGGACGTCCTGCTCTCTTCATAGATGATTTATGAAAGGGGTCCGCAGCTTGTTTCTTCAACCCACAGCCCTTAGATGTAGAGGGCTTGGGGAAGATTCACATCTGCCAGGTGATTTGGGCTGGAGAGCAACCTCCATGAAGATGACCTTCCAGAAGATCTCTGTCCTTAAGGGATCTTGGCTGGAGTTGTTGGCAAAGACCACACTTCTACTGGATTGGCCTTCTCCAAGGCAGAAAATGCACTGAGAGTGCTTATCCACAACTGGGATTGCCTCTTTACAAGTGAGGCGTTTTTTGAAGACCGATGCACCGAGCATACCCTGCTGGGGGGAAAAGAGAGAGAAGACCAGGAAAGAAATTAAAGTCTTTTTTTTTTGGATTTTTAAGCGTAAAATAAGAGTCTCCTAGTTATAGTTCCAGTTGTAGTTATTTTCTAACTATAGGTATGTAAAATAAAGCATGAGTCTTAATGGACTGCTAATGGCTTGAGAAGGTTGAGAAGGATCTGAGGGAGGTTAGCCCACGTGCTCTGACTAGCCTCATGGTGCAACACAAACAGAGGCAGCGCATGTGCAGGCCTAACAGACACTGTTACCGAAGTTCTCCGATCAGCAGTGCAGGGACACAAGTGCACCTACAGTTGAGCACTCATAGGGTCATTACTTGACGAAAAACTTCCTAACTGTAAGAACAGTAGGACAGTGGAAAAAACTGCCTAGGGACATTGTGAAAGCTTCTTCACTGGAGGTTTTCAAAAGGAGGCTGGATAGTTATCTGACTTGGATGGTTTAGACACAACAAATCCTGCATCTTGGCAGGGAGTAATATTAGATGACCCTTGTTCTGCCTTCTAGCCCTATGATTCTATGATTACTCACCTTGCGCAGTAACTGTGGTTCTCTGAGATGTGTCGAAGGTGCTCGTCTTCAGCTACGCATGCGCCTCTTGAGCCCCTGATCAGAAATTTTACATTAGCAGTGTCCGTTCAGCCTGCATATGTACTCTGTACAACTTTGTGCTGCACACTGGGCTGCATGGGCGAACCACCCTCAAGTTTCTTCTCTATCAGAATGTCCAAAAAGGAACAGTCCGAAGCAAAGGGGAAGGAGGGCAGGTAATGGAGTATGCATAGGAACATACATCTCAAAAAAACAGAGTTACTGCTCAGGGTGAGTAACCTCCTCTTCTTTAAGTCCAGAAGGTAATCCAAGATGGCTGAAGCGGATTCAGTCACAAGATGCTGACAGTGACACCAGATATTGAACCTTTTCCATTTCTGAAGTTAAGTAATCTGAGTTGACTCTCTTCTACTGTTCAGTTATACCTGTCGAGCAGGTGCATTCCAATCCAATGAGCCATCTAGCAGCCATGGAGATGGAGGTTGGGGTGAAGCACACAAGTGGCATCCTGGGAGAGAAGATGAAAGATGATCAGAAGCTTGAACATTGGTTGGACATGCAGATGAAGCAGATAAGGATACCAAGCCTGTTTTGTCCAGTTCAGTACTATAAGGATAATCCTTGCCGTGTCCTGTCTGATCTTGTTCCTCACTCTTAGTATTAGTGTCATTGGAGGGTATGCAAAGAAAAGTCCCTTGGTCCAGGGAAAGAGAAAAGCATCCCCCAAAGACTGGCAACCTAGAGCTCCTCTTGAGCAGATTGAGGGCACTTCTCGTTGCTGAATGTGGCGAATAGGTCAACTTGTGGAAGTCCCCACCTTTGGAATTAGCCCATAAAGACTTTGAGAGTCCAACTCACATTTTGTAGTCTTAGGAGAAGTGCCTGCTGAACATATTGGCTGTGACAGGGACTCCAGGAAGGTAAAAGGCTGAGATCTGAATCTGATGAGCTATAACACCAGTTCCATAGCTTTATAGCTTTGGTACACAGGGAGGGGACTCTTGCTCCTCCTTGTTTCTTGACATGACATAGAACATGCAAGCTACATTGTCTGTCATGATCCTGACTGATCTGCCCTTGATGAGGGGTAAAAATTGAAGGCAGTCATTTCAGGTTGCCCTGAGTTCCAACAGATTGATATGGAGACAGTTTTCCTGAGGTGACCATCTGCCCTGAGTTGTGAGGGTACTGAAATGTGCTTCTCACCCTAACAGTGATGTGTCCATTGTCACAGTTACTGTTGGAATTGGGTGGATGAAAGGGATGCCTGCACAGACACTGAGTTGATTTTTCCACCAGTCTAAAGAGTTCTTCACCTGGAGGGAACCATGACCTGTTTGTCCAAGTTGTCTCTGATCAAGGAATTGATCCTTCTGAAGGATCTGCAGCATGACAGGCATAGTCTTGCATACTTGGTCAAGGCGCAAGCTGCCACGCAACCCAGAAGCTGTAAACAGCTCCTCATTGTAGTTTGGAAACTGCATTGAATTATCCTGATCAAATTTGCCAAAGTTATGAATCTGTCTATGGTAAGAGAGGCCCTGGCTGCACAATAATTCAAGTGCAGCCCCATTAACTATATTCTCCATACAGGGATTAACATGGATTTTTTTTGTTTCGCTGGAGACCCAATTCCTGGAAGAGAGAAAGGGCTGTCTGGATGGAAGTCAGTACAGCTTTCCAAGATTGGCCCTTGAGCAGCCAGTTGTCAAGATACAGGAAAACTAAAATTGCCTCTCAGCAGAGGTAAGCAGCTACTACCTCCAGAACTTTTGAGAATTCCTTTGGAGCTGAAGAGAGACCGAAGGGAAGTATTCAATATTGAAAAGGCTCCCAGCCCATAGTAAAATGTAGGTATTTCCAGTGTGTGGAAATGGAAATATATAGAGAAATAGGCATCCTGTAGATCGAGGAAGGAATTATAGCTCCCAGCATCACCATCCTGACTGCTGTGACTTTACAAATTTGTTCAGCCGTCTCAGATCTAAGCTCAGTCACCACCCTCTGTCCTTTGGCATGAGAAAATACTTTGAGTTAAACCCTTTCACCTTGTGAGAAAATGGGATCATTTCTATTGCTCCTAACTGAAGGAGAGAATGCATTTCTCAAACCAGTATAGTCTCATGAGAGGGGTCCCTGTAGAGGGATGGAGAAGGGCTGCAGGAGGTAGGGAGGGAAGGGATAGTGTAGCCTAATGTTATAACCTCCATGACCGACTTGTCTGTTGCAATATGCCACCAAGCCTGTTGGAAATGGGAAAGGTGGTCACCAAAATTGGGAAGATGGGCAAAAGTTTGTAGCTTGCAAGCTATAGGTGAGGGAGGAATTGAACCCTCGATCAACTCATCCTAATGGTTGTTTCAGGGACAAGTGGGTACTTGCTGAAGGAGGGTGATGAGCTCTCTTCCTCTGGAATCTTTGTCTCTTTCTAGCGGGTTCAGTGGCTCTGTAAAATCAAGAGAACTGGGAAAGGTGCGGGCAGTTTGAGACCTGCTAAATCTCCTTTTGTTCATAGGGGTGTATATAACAGAGATCTCAACATGACCCTGGATTTCTTCAGTGTATCTAGGGACTCATCTGTAGTTCCAGATAAGAACTTTTGACCATCAAACTGGAGATCCTCAAAAGTATTCTGAAACTCTCTCATGAACCTCAAACGCTAGAGATATGACGCCCTATCCATAACAACCGCTGTGGAGAGGGATTTGGCATGGTCATCTTCAGTATCTAAGGAGGCTTGGAGAGATGTTCTGGCTAATAATTGACCCTTCACAAAGATGGTCTGAAAGTGTTGTAATTCATGAAGTCATACTTGCCCATGATCGCCTGACAGTTTACGATCCAAAATGGGACGAATATGAATGAGTAATCCTTTTGTCTAAAAAGGTCTAACTTCTTCTGGTTCTTATCATAGGAGACAGACCTGGTAGCTGTTTACCCCTCTCACTTACAGTATCCACTACAAGAGAATTAAGTCTGTAGGGGTTGGGGGAGAACAAAAATTCTGAGTCCCTGGGAGGAACATGGTATTTCTTATCTGCCGGTTTGCAAGTTGGTGAGATGGGGTGGCAGAAGTTAGCCACACAGTCTTTGCTGCACTTAGGGATGCTTCCCGGGTAGTGCAACCCAGGTGGATGTTGCCAACGACAGAAGGTCCAGGGGCTTGTGTTGTGAGTCTTTAGCTTCTGCAAAAGACATCTGAAGGCTGTCAACCAACCTCTCCACAAGATCCTGGAACTGGCAAAAATTGTTGGTCATCAATGGTGGTGGAGGCATGACTGCCTTGTCTGGAAATGAGGATGAAATAGGAGTTTGAGGGGTAGCCTCTGTGATACTGCACCCCATGTTCTTCATAGTGATATTATGATAATATGATTATGACATAGTTATGATGTATTTCATGCAAGATAAATCATGTAAGAGGTCATTGAAAAAGTTATGATTTGCCAAATATGGTTATCCTATTTGTATGAATGTATTTTTGTATCTGAAGTTATGAATATTGATTATGTATCTGTACAGCTGGGGAATCATAACTCAGGGGCAGATTGAAGGGGGGGTGAATTTTATGAGCTTATGCTGTACAGTTCTCTGTGCAGCACAAGACGGTATAATTCTGGGGTTTTACTCCAGAGGGGGTGCGTGCCTGAGGAGCTGGGAGTAGCTTTCCCATGCAGGGGCTGGTCAGAGAGCTGCTTGTAACTGCAGCTGGGTGTGTCCCTACCTGTATGTATGCTGGTGATAGTGCAGGCTGGAGGGTTTTGTAACTTGTCACACCAGTACAGTGTGAGAGGGAGCCCAGGCTGGTGGGTCAGGGGGCTCAGTGGTACCCCAGTTCCGGGTGGCACCTAGGGGGAACCCGTCACAGCCTCCTTATCCACTGTATTCTCCTGTTCTTCAGAGATCTTCTCATGAAGGGGGTTTGATGGGGAGACTGTATAACCCTAGCCTTTTGGTGTAATGGAGCTGGAATTTGGCAAATTGCTGCCGATATGCTGCCAAGGACCTTGTATGGGCCCCTGGGGGGAGGGGGAGGCCATACGGAAGAAAGGGGGGCACCCAGAAGTGATTCTACTGTTCCTGTTGTGGACCTGTCAAAGTATGGCTGTCAAAGTATGGCGTTCTGTCCCACTATGCACCAATAATAGGAGACTGACTATATCCATCATCCTTCTCAATATCCTCCAAAGCCGGGGGCCCCAGTAAAAAAGGCAGAGAATCTTGCAATACTGGGAAGCAATGGTAATCCAGAGACTGGGATCTTGGTACCAAGAGTTGTTTGGTACCCATAAACAGTGGGGACTCCAGCTCATCTAAATCTGATAAGTCCCTGGAGTAGTGGTATTCCTGTGGTATGGAGTGGATCAGTACCAATGCAGCAGTTGAGGTGGATAGTACTGTTGATCTGGAGCAGGTAGGTGCTGAGGCTTCAGGTGTCTGGTGCTTCAATTTTGTCAGAGGGAGAAGGCATCGATGGTAAGTCTGATGTATACTGTGCCATTCTACAGAAGTGTATGTCCTGGGCATCCTGTTTTTCATGGTACATGGGCCTGCTGGAGCCATATTCTCTGAAACACTCCCGGATCTTCTGGCTCTGCTGGTACTGGAGGAAGAGTTCATTGCTTCCATGGTACCAAGTTGAGAGGTTGAGGCCTCCAACGCTGGAAATTTAGTGGAAGATCGGGGCCTTTTGGAAGCTGTCTCCTTATGATGGGAGACCACGTTCCTCTTCTTTGGAGCTTTCCCTGAATTCTCTAAAGTCTTCCGCCTCTTAAGGGAGACCTGAGCTGAGGTCAAAGGGGTGCGACGTCTGTTCAGAGACAGATGTTTGGGGAGGGGCATGCTACCGATTGCTCCTGAGAATAAAGCTTATATAAGGAGAAGAGGATAATTCAGAATCAAAACAAGACAGAATAATGCTTCAAGTGTACATGAAGTGGAAAGAAATGAGGTTTGTTGGGACTGAAAATTACACACCTAAACCATCTGCACAATTGTTTTTTTCAGAAGTGTTAGTACAATTTTGTTTGCTGTTTAATATGTGATTAGACTATTGAGAACCATCCCCCATCTTCAACTGGAATTGCACATAAAATATGCTCCAAGAGCAGTGAAATCATGCTCTGCTGTCTTGAAAAGACTAGTCTGGTTATCTCAAATGATACATGCCAATGCTACCAAACATAAGCCTGAAATTCTGTACATTGTCAGTTTTCATTTAGCTCTAGATAAGAGTGTTTATGGTATGCAGTTGCTTGGTTTTTTTTAAATATAATTGTAAGTCTCTTGTTCAAGTAAGCTCTTTGGGGGCAGAGACTATCTATCTCCTACTGTGTGTTTATACAGCATCTAGGTCAATGGAATCCCAATCATGATTGAAACCTCTGGATGCTACCACAAATACAAATAAATATATAACACAAATGACTGTAATAGAGAATTTTTTATTCAATGGGAAATATATACTTACTTTTTTACCATATCAAACATGCTGCTCTCTACATTTCCTAGCCACTGCTCAACAGGGCCTCTAACACGAATAATCCTGTAATGTAGAATTTGAAATGTCAGTACTTACTGAAAACAACTGAACATTTTAATTTCATATTCTTAGAACTTTATTTCAATTGTAGGGATAAGGAGTTCTACTGCACCTCTTATTTCTCAATTCTACACACTTGAGCGTCATCCAGTGTGTGAGAAAACATTTCCTCTCCTTGGAATCACTGTCTTTCTCCAGGAGTTACAGACTCCTCAGGCCCTGATTCTGCAGCTCGTTCATGTGCATAACTCCCAAAGAAATCAATGGAAATTTAGTCTCCATGGGGATTGTGGGCTTAGACCCCTTGTATAATGCATGAAGGATCTCATCCAGAAAAGAATGGTTAATTACCTTAAAGTAACTCTAGTTCTTTGTGACTTGTTCATATCTATTCCACTCTTGGTGCGCATGCACCCCGCCCCAAGATTGGATTATTTTGGCAGGTGGTATCCAGTGGGACCACATCACCCTATAAGTTGGTCAATGCAACATTTATTGAAAGGCAAAGTGTTATAAACCATGAATTTACGGTATGTTTTGACTTTTCTGACACTTCTTCCAAAACAGTTGTTGTTTGGCTTGTGCTAGAAGCTTTGTAACCTGCACTGGAACCAATTAAATGTTTGGTATGTGAGAGCTAGGGCGGGCAATATAGTGTCCCTCCCCAACGTTTAATTAATAATGTTGCAGCAAACAATTTTAAACCCATCTCACATGTCTGTCCATCATTAGCCAGCTTGTCCTGGTCAAAGTGTTCTGAAGGCCTGGAAGGTGCAGAGCTGCTGGTGTGATTTGACTCAGAAAGCGCCAGCTCCATTGCTGAATGGCCTCTTGCTTCCCCTTGTCTGATATAATATGTCAGCATTTGTAAAGTAGCAGCAGGAATGCCTGGCATGCCAAGTGAATGGCTCTGAGAGGTAGGATAATTATGTGGAGACAAGCTTCCAGAGGGGAACACAGGACCTGGATTTAAAGGTGATCTAGCTGAGCTCCCCATTGCTGAATGGAGGGGTCTGGCACCAGAGACTTGAAAGGCAAAGGTGCAGAGAAGGGTACCCCACTGCATACTTTTCCCCACCAGTTTAACTAGGAGAGAACTTCTGGGACATGACCTCTATGCCCATTGGATGTCTTCCTCATATATACACTGATTTCAAACACTCTTGCATGCAGTGTAGGTGAAGTCTGGCTAACTGCATCACATAGGGCATGAGGATATATGTCCCAAAAGTCTGAGTTGGTCACCATTTGGGATCTGGATCAGCCTGTTAGGCGAGGTATGGGCTGATCTGGATCCTTTGTCTCCTTAGATAACTTGTCATGAGAGCCAAGCCCTTAGTGAACACCCTTGTGCCATGGAAAGATGAAAGGGCAGGACCCTGTACTGTAGTGAGATATTCCTACTAAGAATCTGAAGTATTTCCTGTGGGACAGATGAATGGATATGTGAAAGTAGAAGTCTTGCAGGTTGAGCATCACAAACCAGTCTTGAGGATCTAATGAGGAAATTAAGGAGGCCAGAATCATCATCCTGAAGTTGAAACAACAGATTAATTTATTGTAACTTCAAAGTCCTGAATGGAACACCAATCTCCCTCCTTTCTTCTCCTGGATAAGAAAATAATGGGAATAAAACCCAATACCTCTGAACTGTAAGGGCACTTCTTCCACAGCTCCCATTTGTAGAAAGAGTCTATTTCTTGAGATGGGGAGGGTAGGGGGAAGCATGAGGAAGGAAGTGGAATTGGATAGAATACCCCTTATTTAAATTTTTCTGGGTCCACTGGTATAACATGATCCAAGTTCAGGCTTTGTGAAATTGGTGATGGATAAAACAGAGTAAAAGGAAGAAGATCCTCTGGAGGATCCATCAGACTCTCAATACTGGTATCAAAACTGCTAGCTGGGGGAAACCGCAGAATGTGCAGCAGTAGAGGAAGAGGCAGAGGATTGTCAGTGGAACTTCTTCTTTCTTGATGGCTCCGAGGTCCTTTGAGGCTAAGAAGAAGAGGAGGAACACTGCATGAAGGAAGTCTGTGGTCTTGTTTTCTCCTTGGGAAAGAGAAAGCCATGAGAACACATAGAAGCCATGAGAACACAGAGGTGCGCTACAGTCCTTTAAGAAATGGAGATCCTCACCCTTGTTTTAATTAAAATGTTAAAGAGAAGGTCCTTCTTTGATGTTTGGACCTCCCTGTGAATCCCTAAAGATTGGAGCCAGGAAGGTCTTCCCATCATGGCCACAGATGTAGCCATAGCATGCATCACTGGGTCGGACACAGTGTGTGTAGCCTGTAAGAAAGTGTAGGTTATCAGCTCTTCTTCAGACATGATGGGTCTTTAGTTCCTGTTGGTGTTTTTGTGGCAGTTTGTCCCAATTCAAATAATTTTTATTTGGACAGAAGAACTTGACATTGAGCCACACATCTAGAGGCTGGCAGATGAAAACACTGTGTGTGAGAATAGGTCCAATATCTTTGGGTCTCTCTCCCTCAGTATAGATTTGGGAGGCCCCTACTGCTTCAACCTATCTTGGATAGCAGCTACCACAAGCAACTGTGGTACTGGGTTGGAATAAAAGTACTCACATCCTGTGGCAGGCACTTGGTACCTCTTGTCAGCTCACTTCGATGTGATCAGAATGGACTCTGGGGTGTGCCACAGATCTTTCACACGTTACAACAGTTCCTCATTTAGGGAGCTCCTGAGCCTGCCAGGCATGGAAGGGTGCAAAGTGTCCAGGAGTTTGTGAAGTTTGTCCTGAACCACTTACAGAGATATATTCGGAGTGTCTGCCATGAGCTTGATCAAATTCTGGTGGAACACCTTTAAACTGCTGAATGAAGTTGAATGAATAAATCCAGGGATTTACTGTCTTGTCAGTAGAGGATGAGTTCGCAGTCGTGACACTAGACACAAGTTGATTCTTCCCCTGGAAGATTTTATTACTCACCACTTTCTTCCTCCTGTACAGAAGCACAGTCTACTGAACGTTGGGTAATGAGATGTCAAGTGCTGAAGGATCGGTACTGGAAGATACATGGTACTCTGATTTAACGGCTACTTCTGGTGCTCTTTGGACTCTTCTCAGGCTATTAGATGCCCTTCCGCCACGGAGCTGTGAACTACAAGTCTTGTGCCTTGATTCAATACACACTGGAGAGGATGATCTATGTCTCAGCTCAGTTCTGGACTGGTGCTCTTTCCCACCCATAAGAGGTCATCAAAGCCATAATGGAGGAGGACGGGGTCTCTTGGTCAATGGATCCTGAGAACACAGGGTAGAATCTCAGCTCACAGGCCACTTGTGGAGCAAGACTGATTGTAGGACTGAGGTCTAGCTGCATCCTTCCTTTGGTGTCTGAAGAGGATTCCATAGCGCACTCAAGGAGGAACAATTTCAGGAGAGCTTCTCTAGCTTTTTTGAGTCCACTTAGAGAAGAAACAATGTATGGTACATTGTTCAAAAATGTCCCTCTCCAACAGATACTGCTGGCCAAAACAATCCAATCTTGCATGCATGGGGTATATGTGCACCAAGAGTGCAATCCATGTGAACAATCACTTGGGAAATAAAACCTTTAGGTTTTATGTACATTTCTGAATCCAATGAAACACATTCTTTTTCCAATAAAAGATAAGTTACCAATTATTGACATTTATATGGCAGATCTTCTCCTTCATTCATAGTCTATTTCCCCATAGCAGTAGTCACTCCTTAAACATCTTGGGCCAAATCTTCACTAAGGATCTGACCTCTCTTTGTTACATGTGTATCTATCTAAGTTATAATTTATTTATTTTGTGACCAATCAGTAGATTTAATAAGCTTAATATCTGTTGTTTTTAATGTTCCAATATAGCTCTAACATATTGTTTGAAAATCCCTAACAGCCATATTCCAATTTTCAGGTTGTGTAATGCAATTTTGCTGCTCCCTTCCATACTGTGCACCTTTTTATATTGTTAATCAGTACACTGTTCTTTTTTAAGCCCCTGCTCTGACATTAACATTCTTAATAATTTGTCCAATTTTGTTATCTGGCTTCATTATCACTTTTTTATTTAAGATTCAAAAACTGAGGTAGCAATGTATGCATTTCATAAATGATTAATACCATATTTATGCTTTATAGCTCCATAAATGGCATGCTAATCATGTAAAACATAAGCGAAACTGTTCTAGAGAATAACACAAGTGGAAGAGAGAATTAGTGTGCATCTCTATTTTGGGTAAGTACAATTAGAGAAATAACTAAGAGCCTTCAAAAATTAAAATATAATATTTAGCACTTACAGTATGTAGTGCTTTTTTTTCATCTATAGATTTCAAAATTCTTAACAAAAGTGGGATTATTATCCCTATTTTATAGACACCTAATAGAAAAAATGATCTGTTGTAAGTAATGCTGGAGAGATTCAGACAAAATATAAATTAGATTCTTTAAAAAACTTCTCACAGTCAAAGATACTTTACATTTATGGAAAAAAATATTTTAACCCACTGATTTCAGCGCACACATGAATGTTTGCAGAGTTGGGGCCTTAGTTTGTAGATTATTTAGCTTTAAAATTTTGAATAAGCAATCATGCCTTTCATAGTAGTTGTGTCTTAACTACACATTTACCAAAGAATGGGAAATTTATTACCACATAACTTCCTTTCCGCTAGCAATGTCTCCCACAATTCTGAGAGTGTACGAGCTATTCCCCCTCCTGTTTGCAGTTCAGTGTTGCAGCACAGCTCATACTGGCCAAGCCCTCTTCTCTTGCTTTCAGCCTAAAGATCATTCTAAATCTGTGTAGAATCTCTCAGAATATGATTATTTACAAAAAATTCAATATCAACCAGTAAACTATGTATGGTAGACTAACTGGCCCGCAAACAGTACATAAGAACATAAGAATGGCCATACTGGGTCAGACCAATGGTCCATCTAGCCCAGAATCATGTCTTCCAACAGTGGCTGGTACCAGATGCTTCAGAAAGAGCGAACAGAATAGGTCAATTTATCAGGTGATCTATTCCCTGTCATCCAGACCATCTTGGCTAACAACAATTGATGGACCCATCCTCCATATATATAAAAATTAAAATTTGTCTCTTGGCAAATATGCCATCCATATGTGACAGCAACCAGGAAATAGGATTTAATCAATAGACAGAACATGTGACCAATGTCAGGGGGTTCAAAAGGGTGAATGGTCTGGTCTCTTAGCTCCAGCAACAGAACCCATTTAGGAAAGACTGGTATGATCATAAGTCTGTCTAGCCAGTCTGACTACTCTGAAAAATCTTGAGATTTGAGGATTCTCTGCCAAAAAGTATGAGGGCCATTCATGTAAGATGCTACTTATGGCTACTTGGTGTGCTATGGTGTCGGACTGAAGACCCCCTGTACACACTGTCCTGCAGAAAAACCAGAATAACTGGAATACTAGAGACCTGCGAGGTTTTGTTGTTTTTGTGACATCATGAGCTAAACCTAAACCAGATGCAGGAGTAGGCCTTTCGTATTGAAGGCTGTGTGGAGGACAGTAGAGTTCCAATCACTTAGTTGGACAGTCCAAGGGCAATCAATTCTTCACTTTCAAAAGCTATGTTGTCAGTTGGAAATGGTCTGGATGGAGGATGGGACCGTAGTAGAGGATGTCCAGTCTCACTGGCAGATGCAGCAGGAGTTCCAACGCTAAGCCTACCAGATCTGAAAAACATAGTCTCCTCAGCCACTGTTGTGACCACTTTTGCTTCCTCTTTCCTTATCTTCTAGATCCATTTCCCCATAGGTAGAGGAGGTGGAAATGCACAAAGCAGACTTTTTGGTCATCTGTGTGGGAGAGCATCCATCCCCACAGACATGGGCTATGCTCCCCTGGTGAAGTACACTGGCTGCTTTGTGTTATTGGAATTAGCAAACAGACCAAGTGCTAAGAGGGCATATTACTGAGAGACCAAGTTCAAGACTTTCAGATTCAAACTGACTACACTGTGTTGACTACACATCTGCTGAACAAGCCAGTCTTTCTTATGCTTCAGTTTATGGGTATTGCTCTCATGGAAGAGAGGTTTTTCCCCATCCATTCCATTATTTCTATTACTTCTGAATGTAGAGCTGAGGTCCAAATTCCCCTTTGGTTGTTGAAGTATGCCACTATGGTAGTGATGTAGAACAGGACCAGAATGTTGTTGCCCTTGAGGTGACTCTAGAACTTTCTTAGGGTTAACTTCAACCACTCTAAGTTCCACAAGCTTGTTGCTCTGGCTCCTTTCTTTAGAGTCCTATGTGCCATGCATTATTCTGTGTCTGTGATGTGCACTGCACCCATTAGGTTGGTATCTGTTGTGAGTAGCTGTGGGTCTGTACGGCATATGGAAAGACCCTTACAGACATTTTCTAGGATTGTCCACCATCTGAGGGAGTCCAGAACCTGGTTTGGGACCAGCACCTGATACTGCATGCATTCCAGTAAGTGGTTTCAAACCTTGAGAAGGAACTTCTAGAGAAAATGATATGGGATCTTCCCCAGGGGGTGGTTCCTATACACAAAACCAGAAGGCCCAGTAGTTGGAGACACTGAGATATGGACGGCCTTGTGTTCCTTACAAACACAGATCTAAGCTTTTGGATTTTCTCAAACCTGTTCAGTAAAGGACAGACTACAGCCATAGAAGAGTCTATATCCACTTCTAGGTGAGCTATCTTTGTGAAAGGAATCGGAGCTTTCCTTTCATGTTTATCACAAAACAGCATGCTTGAAGTGTCCAACTTGTGGTGCTGTGTACTGGTTCTTTGGTTGGAGCACTGATCAAAATGTCCTCCAGGAAAGGATACAGATGAAAGCCTGGGACCAAAGTTGAGCTATGACCTCCACCAGCATCTTGATAGAAACTTTGGGCGCTGACAAAAAGGATGGCAGTGTTTTGTACTGGTGGTCAGCTGTGCCATACACAAATTTCAGTAAACAGCAGTGACATGGACATACGAGAATGCGCTTATGCGTCTCCTAGGTCCATTGAGACAAGGAAATCCCCTTTTGACAGGGATTCTACCATTGAGGCTAAGTTTGCATCCACCATTTCATTTTCTTCATTTGTAGAGTGGTGTTAGGTCCAAGACGACTAACTCATACTACACATTTCTGGATAATAAAGAATATGGAATATAGCCCTAAGAACCTTTCTTCTGAGGGTAGCAATTCTATTGCTCTTCTGTCCAGAAGGCGACCGATTTCATTCAGTACTAGCTTGCATTTGATAAGAGTGCTTGAGATGGGTGACTGGATGAAGGAGTGGTGCAGCGGGGCCCTTAGTTCAAGGGAGTAACCAAAACTTACTACCGCTTTCATCCACTTGTCAGTGATGGACAGATGCCATCCATTAGAAGAGTGGGACACTCTGCCTCCTAGATTCAGATGTGGTTAGGGGCACAGACTCATAGGTGAGTCCTTAGAGGTGTTGCTACCACCTCTGGTTTTGCCACTTGATCCATGGCTAAAGGGTTTTCCCTTCACATACCTGCTATCTTTCCTTTGGTATTTTTATGAAAAGGATGGATGAAAGGAACATTTCTGCACTTGTCGTCCCTTTTGAGGCACCACATGGGAAAGGGAGGGATTGCTACAGTTTGCATGCACTGTATACCACTGTCTTATTAAATTTATCTCCAAATAGTGGAGAGCTTGTGAATCTGGATGAGCACAACACTTGTTTGGTGTGCACCTGTGCCACCCAAGGATATAGTCAAATGTGGTGCCCCGCTGCTGAGCTGATAACATGGCCCTGGCTGAGAATCAAATTGCATTCAATGAGACACATATGCCATGAAGTCTGTTGCTAGAATACTTTCTTTAAGTTAGACCTGAAGTCAGGTTGGTCCTTGTCATCCAGGGTTGGTCATTCAGCAAGAATACTGTGGTTCTTGCAAAACACGTAGTGGCCAGGGAACTCTGAAGGCAGCCTAGAAAGCCTCAAAATACCTTCTTTGACTTCCATCTTGCTATCAAGAAATCCCTTTCTGATAGGATTATGTGATCTTTAGCTAAAGATGCCACCTACAGGATCTACTTTTGATACTTCTGTGTTGGCATTTTTTGGCTCTTGCATCTTATGGAATCTAAGTGCATACCTGCTAATGCATTTACCCTGACAAGAGTATTCCTACTGATCCCAGATCATGTCCTCATAGGAAGGGTGCAGCAGGACTGGGGTCTTCGTCACTGATTTGGCTGATGGGCATTTGCCCTTGACCTTCTTATTGGGTATCTGCTCTAGGTGGGAGATGCAACCTTTCTGTGACTAGTATTAAATCTGTCAGGGCGGAAAATCCTTTGATGCATTTTCCAATGTCCTGCTCAGAAATCTGAACTGAAGACCTCACCTTCCTCAGTAAAAAAGAGACACTGAATCAGATATACATTTTTTATATTTTTTCCTTTCCCTTTGTCTTTTTGTTTTCTGGCTCTTTTTGCCTGTTTTTCAGAAGTTGCTGCCCAGCTGTAGCCAGGTCAGGGTCTCTTGTGGCTCTTTACATCATAAATGTTGAGCGCCCTAGGTATGTTTCTCTCTGTGTCCTCACCCTTAGGGTCATAGTTCCTCTGCCTGTATGATAGGATCCCTGATTTTTGTTGTGAAGGGGAGCTGTGTTGGAGCCTTCCTTCTTTCCCCAATGAGATGAAACCCACTTCGGTATTTAGGGGGGGAAATGGTGTGTGGTTCAGGTTAGTCACAGTGCTTACCCTCTGAGCTGGTAAGATGGTCTCCTCCTTATCCTTGGGCCCTCTACCCAAGAAGTTCAGGAGATCCTGATTGGGCTTTTCTGCACTGGAGTCATGAGTCCTCTAGGGAAGGAGTGCCCCAACATGCCAACCCAACTCTGAGCTCCATACCCTGGCAGCATGAGAATCAGGTGGTTGTAAACAGGCAGCGCATAATTTGCCTTGAGATGAGCCTGTAAACATTTCTTCATATACGAACCACTGCTTTGATTTAGTCCAGTATTTTCAGGAAAACTCAGCCATGGTGGAGTAGTCCCAGAAGGGAGGCACTGCAGGGGCAGATCTGGGTGGCTATAAACCACCATGGTGCTAAATACCCAATCTAAGAGGAAGGAGGAAGAAAAGTAAAGGTTGCTCACTAATGACTAAAAATATATATTAAACTAAAGCTGGCAAAGGAAATGTTTGGGAGCACTATAAACTGTCACTACATGCAGAAATTCTGGCAGCAAACCAAAAAAGAGGGCATGGCCAGCACACTCTGTGATACGACACTGAACCACCTCTGGAAAACAGAGAAGAGTGGAAAAACGGTTTCTAACCTTAATTATTGTTGTTAAAGATGTGTTGCACATGTCCATTCCACTATAAGTGTTGTGTTCCAGTGCACAGTTGTAGGATAGTTTTTCCCTTAGTGCTACCCATTAGGGTGGCATGAGAGCCCTCTGCTGCTGCTCGCAGGCATAAAGGGTCAAGTCTCCTCTGACCCTCCTCAGTTCCTTTCTACTGGAAAGACTCCAATAGAAAAGGAAAGGAGGACAGGTTATGGAATGGACATGTGCAAGACATCTATAAGAACAGTTCCGAAAGATTAGTAACCATTTCTTCTTCTACACGTGATAGCACATGTCCATTCCATTGTAGGTGACTCACAAGCAGTCCCAACTGGAGGTGGGTTGAGAGTCTCTTTGAACAGGGATTGGAGGCCCACTCATCCAAATTCAGCATAGTGTCTACATAGCTGAGAGATAATGTAAAGAGAGGTAAATGTGTGACAATCACCAAGTTGCCCCTTTGTAAATGTCCAATATGGGCATGTTAGCCAGAAAAGCCACAGAAGTCACTTGGGACCTAGTCATATGACCCAACGCTCTATGCGGTGGCTTGATGTTAGCCTACTTGTAACAAAGGCAAATACAATTGGATATCCATGATGAAATCCTGTGTGCGGAAATAGGACTGCCCTTCATTCTGTCCGCAAATGCAATGAACAACTGAGGTTTAGTCCTTTCAGATAAAATGCTAAAGTTCTTCTAACATCCTGAGCATCTCCAGCTCCTTATTACTCTGTGGCTTTGGGAAGAAGGTCAGTAAGAAAATTTCGTGGTTAATATGAAAAATGGAAGCCACTTTTATAAGCAAACTTGGGTGAGGATGAAGATAGATTTTGTCAATGCAGAAACTCGTATATGGAGGATCCGATACTAGCGCCCTCAACTCCCACGCTCTCTGCACAGCGCTACCTTCATCAAAAGGTACAACAGAAAGCAAGCTGCTAGAGGCTCAAAGAGGAGACCCATCAGCTTTGTTAAGACTAGACTCAGGTGAAATAGAGTTCT